>NC_039268.1:8560859-9233359 GCF_003368295.1 Carassius auratus | reverse complement strand
GATCAAGTTTAAATGGAAACCATGACTTTTATATTCTTCACTGAAACATGATATTGCCAATGAGATAGTGTAGTTGCATAGATACACTGCAGGGCTTAACAATTATGATTTGTGAGATCTTCAGGACATTTAACAGGAATGTCACTAGCCCTAAGGGGTCATGTATTCTGTAATGTATTCATTATTATTCCTGCAAATTATGCTGAAATACATCCACAGTGTAAATTCATTTAGCTGATATAAATAAAGCTGTCAAAATTGTAAGTGATTTATAAAAAAAAAAAAAAAAAAAAAGTCACATCAGTAAGAATGGGGTAAAGATTTTAAGTGTGTTTATGAATTTATAGGTTTTAATGGAGTTGTAATGTTATTGTTGTAAAAGTACCAGCTATTATTGCTTAAAAATATAATCATTAATTAAATTATTAAAAATGTAATCAGATTAATAACTGAACTTGTTTTATGGAAATACAAAAATTCTTTTTTGAGATGAATACAAAAATATACTACTGTTATTTCAGTAAGATTGTTTAATGTTTTTGAAAAGTCTCTCGCTCACTATAATGCAGCTATTTTGGTTAAAAACAGTAAATCTGCATTACTGTGAAATACTATTAAAATTTAAAACTCTTTTCTATTTGAATATATTTTAAAAAGTAATTTATTCCTGTGATGGTAAAGCTGAATTTTCAGCACTCATTATTCCAGTCTTCAGTGTTACATAATCCCTCAGAAATCATGCTAATATGCAGATTTGATCCTCAATAAATATTTCTAAATATTATCAATGTCGGGAAGTAAAATGCTGCTTTATGTATGTATTTATTTATTTAGTGTAAATCATGCTACATATCTGTCATAATTCATTGCTAAATAGAAAGTTCAAAAGAAAGGCATTCATTTTTATTTTTACAATATATTATTTGAAAGAAATAACTCAAATAACTTAATACTGGAAAGAAATACTGGAAATACTGTGCAGGGCAAGTTCAAATCAGAACTAGTAGCCTTATAAAAAATTGTTGAGCCCTGCAATGCATCATGTACAGTATAGACTGAATAGAAGAAAACATCAAAGAAAATCATATATTCTAATAAATCACAACTCTTAAAAAAACATACATACAACCTAAAACACATGCTAGTTAGCAAAAAAAGTTATGTAAAACATATCATGTACTATTACAAAACTTACATCCATATGTAAAATATTGCATGTGTACAACATCTATACACACACATACAAACACGTTACAGGTCTCTCACAGAATTCACCTCTCTGTGAAACATACTGAGGATGTATAAGAAGACAGATAGGAAGAGTGTAATGAACAGGGTTAACATACCCAGACTGGAGTTTCCCCTGACTATAGTTATGGTTCTCTCATAGCCACTTGAAGGGATGGAGACATGTTTAGCATCAGTCTCCATCTTCCTGTTCTGAGAGTGGGAATTTGTCTAGAACATAAACAGAGAAAGCATCAGGCATCTTTACTCAGTGAAACGGCCTATTTTCTTTGCATATGCAGTAAATGGAAAGCAAAAATAATCTCTGGAGCTGCTAAGAGCCCTTTTAAACATCTGTCCTGCAGCAATGCTTCATTTCCAGTGCTGAAAGTGTTTATTTAGTACACAGGCATCCAGTTCTCGAGAGAGAGATCCCAGGCGAGTCGGTGCCAGTGAATGTGTGACTGAATGACATTCATAGCAACAAGAATAATCCTCTGATGAGCAATCTCTTGCACTTTTTTAAAGTTGTCAACAGAAGATGTTAGCGACAGTCCTTGCTATCAAGACAAGAAATACAGTTTTCTAATGTTCACTAACTTCTTCAGAATCCTGACCCCAATGTATCAAATGCAGAACATAGTTAGGGTCCAAAATAACCTCTTGCCAAAGGCCAAATGAAAGTAATAATGCATTTCATGGAAATATAAGTCTCTTATGCTCACTAGGGCTGCAATTACTTGATCAAATACAGGAAAAAAAACTCTCTAGGTTACATATGTAACCCTTGTTCCCTGGGGGAAGAAGACACAGTGTCAAGAATGTTTTGGTAATGTGTCTGCATGACCACGCTCTGAATCACATGTGATATCAGAATGGTGAAACGTCATGGGTAGGTTGACGCAGAGACCAGGGAGCTTAAAAGTGCATCTGAAACAAGCAGCTTTAGCTTCTGATAATTGAAGCAAGTTGCTCAAAGGGATGCATGAAGCATGGCAAAGCGATGCACCATCTCGTTCCCTCGGGGGACCAGGGAAGGTTCTTCCCTAAAGAAGGGGAACGGAAATGTTACGTTGGTGACTGAAGAATTGTGATCTCACTTCGAGAGACCAATCTACTTCTAGTGTAACTTATGAGCCAATGCATACTAGCATGCATTTATTGCATCCAGTTGCATCTGATCACAGCATGAGCTTAAAAAATGGCAGCAGGTGCAATGCATACCAGGTTTTCACTGAGAAGGTGACCCAGCCGCTCAGCGGTGGTGCAGCAGCGGTGGTGATGGGACATGACGTCTCCATTCCCTCCTTCAGGAAACAAGCGTTATATACATAACAAAGATGTTCCCTTTCAGTCAGTCACTCTCAACGGCACGCTGATGACCAACGAATTGGGATTCCCTACCAAAGTGACATTGATGGTGCCCCTTCCAGTGCCCTGTGTGAGCCACCAGTGTCCATTTTTGGTAAAGGCCAGGACTCCCAATAAAAAGACCATTCATCATTGTCATAGCACTACCCACTCAGTGAGATTGGATGACACTTGGAAAATTGATCCATTCCACTTGGAACAGGACACTGCAGAAGCCCCATCCTTTCTGAAGGAGGTTTCGGAAACAAATACACATTTGAACATCCGTTTAGGTGCATATGGAAAATTGGAGGTGATTGTAACCTTCTTGAAAATGGCAGAAGTCTGCTAGGGAAACAACGGGCTCTGAGGCTATACCATGGAGTTTACACATATGGGATCCACTTAGGTCTCAGATATGGAACCCAGGATTCATTAAGTGAAGGCCTGACACCAAATGTTTTGCCATGTCTGGCTGCCAAGGGGATGTAGGAGCTCGACAGGGTCTACCGTATTGATACTCTGGAGTAGTTTTAGCAAACCAACACTAACTGCGCCTTTCAGTGTCTATACCGATTTGTGGTGAGAACACAGGAAGATACTGGCCCCACACTAAGGCTATGGAATCTAGCGAACATGTAGGGGGTTGCCCATCAGGCAGCTCTACAAATATCTGTCAGCAAATATCTGTCAGCAATACAGCGCCCAGGAGGATGCAACACTTATAGTTGAATGAGCTCGCAACCTGAGAGGGGAGGGCACACCCTGTGCCTGATAAGCCAGGGCGATGGCATCCACAATCCAGTGGGCCATCCTCTGCTTAGAGATGGCCTTCCCCTTCTGCAGGCCTCCATAACAGACAAAGAGTTGGTCTGAGGTCCTAAAGCTTGGTGTCCATTCTACGTAGCATCTTAAGGCCTGGACGGGACAGAGCAAAGCTAGGGCTGGGTCTGCTTCCTCCCTGAAGGGAGTAGTAGGAACCTTGGGCACATAGCCGGGCCGGGGCCTCAGGATTACCTGGAAATTAGCTTGCCCAAACTCTAGGCACAAATCGTGAAATGCGTGCAGGTCCCCTACCCTCTTGATTGAGGCCAGTGCAAGCAGGAGCAGAGTTTTCAACGAAAGAAACATTAGCTGGACTGACTGCAAAGGCTCAAATGGGCCCTGCTGTAGTGTTTTAAGCATTAGAGACAGGTCTTGGGGAGGATTTAATCTTCTTTCCCCCCTAAGGAACCTGTTGACCAGGTCATGCTTCCCTTCTGACTTCCTTTCCACGGGGTCATGGTTAGCAACAATTGCAACGACATAGACTTTAAGGGTTGAGGGAGAGAGCCTTTGCTCAAGACCTGCTGCAAAAAGGAAAGCACAACCCTGATCAGGAATCTCTGCGGGTCTTCTCAAAAAGAAAAACACCACTCAAAGAATCTGTAAGCATAAGCGTGTCTCACAGATGGTGCTCTTGCAGAAGTGAAAGAGTCAACTACCTCATGGGGTAGGTCACTAAGAACCTCAGCACCCTGTCCAGGGACCAGACATGAGGTCTGGATCTGGGTGCCACAAAGGGCTCCGTCTCTGAGTTAGTAGATCCTTCCTCAGAGGAATCTGCCAGGGAGGGTCTGTCACCAGGAGCGTTAGTTCAGGGAACCAGGTCAGAGTGGGCCAATACAGTGCCACAAGCAGGTCTTGCTCCTCGTCCTCAGTGACTTTGCACAGTGTCTGTGAGAGAAGGCTCACTGGGGGAAAGGCATACTTGCCTTGTCGTGCCAAATGTTCCGTCAGTCAGGGAGTAGAACAACTGGCAGTGCGAGATTTCTGGAGAGGCAAACAGGTCTACCTGAGCAGCTCCGAAATGTCTACAAATCAGCTGGATCATCTGGGGATGGAGTCTCTACTCTCCCTGGGGTGTATCTCAAGACAGCTCATTCGGCTGTATGGTTGAGCAGGCCCGGAATGTGAATGGCATGAAGTGACTTCAGACTTCGGGGTGAAGGTTTGGCGCCAGGCCAGTGTAACTGTGCTGCCACGCCCACCTTGGGACTCGGCCATGAAGCCAGTGTTGAAACGGTCTCATATGCAAAAGCCCTACCAGTGTAAGTGCCATTGCAGCTGCCATAGATCTGTTTCAGTGGGACTGCAGTCCTGCCCTTGAACTAATTTAAGCAGGTCAGCACCAACTGCCCACGTTCCAGGCATGCTGTCTGTTTGACCGAATCCAACTCCATACCAAGAAAAGAGATCCTCTGCATCGGGGAGAGTTTGCTCTTTTCCCAGTGGACCCAAAGACCCAACAGGCTGGGATGCCAAAGCACCAGATCGTGTCCCCACAACTGATCTCAATACTGTGGTAGTATAAGCCAATTGTCAAGAAAATCGAGGATGTGAACACCCTGCTCTCAGAGGGGAACAATAGCCCCTTCTGTGACTTTCGTGAAGACATTGGGAGACAGGGACAACTCAAAGGGCAGGATTTTGAACTGGTATGCTCGTCCAGCAATTGCAAACCTCAGACATGGTCGCGGAAGGATTGACACATGAAAGTATGCATCTTTCAGGTTGATCGCCTGGGACAGATGCTCCTGACGATGCATTTCTGTGTCAACAGCTTGAACGGTAACTGGTGAAGGGCTCGGTTCAAGACACACAGGCCTAAGACTGTTCTTTACCCACTGCCTTTCTTGAGTACAATTAAATAAGGACTGAAAAACCCCATCCTCATATCAGCTGGAGGGACCGGCTCTATCACATCCTTCACCAGTAGGACTGTGATCTCCACATGCAAGACAGGAGCATTGGCTTTATTGAAGCTTTCAAACCACCTGCTGCTGCCATCTGGCGAAAGAGGAAGATGAGTGAGGTCCGGTGTTGGGTCATCTGCAACTCTCCGTGCCCTCCTGGGACCCCGCTCCCTTGTCAAGATTTTCCAGATTCTCCATCCCCCATCACCAACCTCCAAATAGCAGCTGTGGCTGGCGGATGGGTGGAGGCACTAGCTGGCTGCCAGGGCAGGCTGTGTGCCTCAGTCTGCTTCTGTGCAGCTGAAATCTGCTGGGCCAGGCTCTCGACCACATCACTGAAGAGACTGGTCTGGGACACAGGGGCATTAATGAACCAAACTTTGTCAACGTCCCTCATATCAACCAGACACAGCCAGAGATGGCACACCCTATCAGGTCCGCGAAGCTTGGCTGGCAAGGCTAGTACGGAGCTACTAAGAAATTGTTTCAGAGCTTGAAACACGACCAAACATCTCCAGGCTATTCATGTGCCACATGAGATAGTGACTTCCTTTTAGACCCTGGGTGGAGTGGTCACTCATGAACGCTCCCCATCCCGTGAGGGACAGCACTGGTCCTTGTGACAGGAATTAAGGTTTCCTCCACATGTTTAAGGCACATAAGCATCACCGCATGACCTTGACCATGTAAAGTGGGTTGCCCCACGGGGAGAACCATTTGGTCCTGAGCCACCACTGCAAGGGTCTCATGTACAACAGGCCAAATGGTATCACTGGAACTGTTTGACAGTGAGTGACTGCTGTGAGGATGGACTCAATCCGAGCAGGAGACAGACATGCCTGCATTGTGGTTGAATCCCACACCACTTTCAGTTTCAGATTCAGTTTGAACACATTACTTTCTTGATACTGAGCTCCCAACCACTCGGACTGAGCAAATATCAACCAATAATTTTTATTATTTAGTATGCAGAGGTGCTGTAGTTGCAAAGCAGTCAGAGCAGCATCCACACACTTGGTGAAAGTGTGGGGTGATAGTGAGAGTGCCAGACCAATCGAAATAACCCGATACTGCTAAGCTTTGCCCTCTAAAGCAAGCCTGAGGAACTTCCTGCTTGGGAACGATGAAGTACTGGCTGTAGAACCCGGACTCTGTCATGAGGAGGGACCACCTTGATGGCCTCCTTCCTCAAGAGAGTGTTTACTTCCTGTTCCGTTATCAGTGTCTACAGGCTGCAAGACCCATTGTGAGACATTTGGCAGAATTTTCGACGCTGCCAGAAAGTCTAGTAAGGGAATCAGTCTGTCGAGACTGAACTCTGGTGTAATTGGAGAAGCTAGTTCTGTCCCCTGAAGCAGAGGACCAGCAGGGGCAACAAAATAGCTGCTATGGTGACCTCCTTAGAGGTAACAAGCCTTCCATAGACCTGCATAGTACCTTAAGCACTGGGGGTAGCAGGGTTGACAGACTAAGAGCACAAACGTCTCCTATTGAAAATGATGGTCCTCAGACACATCATCTACTTAAGAAAGACTTATGCCGCATTTCCACTGCAGGAACTTTACCCGGGAACTAGGGACTGTGTGTGTTTCCACCAAGGGGACCCGGAACCCGTCCTACACGTCCAAAATCAGCTTACTTTGCATTGAGAAATGCGCGTAGACCTACATCACCAGTCTATTTGCCTAATCTTCCCGGTACTTTACACCGCAGTGGAAACACAGAAAGCAATAGGTCTTGGGGGTGGGGGTTCCTGGAAAAAAAATTTCTGGTACAAATGTTCTGGGTAATTTCGGTGGAAACGCAGCATTAGACAGACACATTAGACAGATGATGTGTCTGGGGAAGTCGTGGCCTAATGGTTAGAGGGTTGGACTCCCACTCGAAGGGTTGTGAGTTCTAGTCTCGGGCCGGACGGAATTGTGGGTGGGGGGAGTGCATGAACAGCTCTCTCTCCACCTTCAATACCACGACTTAGGTGCCCTTGAGCAAGGCATCGAACCCCCAACTGCTCCCCGGGCGCCGCAGCATAAAATGGCTGCCCACTGCTCCGGGTGTGTGCTCACAGTGTGTGTGTGTTCACTGCTCTGTGTGTGTGCATTTCGGATGGGTTAAATGCAGAGCACAAATTCTGAGTATGGGTCACCATACTTGGCTGAATGTCACTTCACTTATAATCACTTATAAACACAACCAGAGCCTGCTCAGGTAAGGACCATATGAGATGCATTTGGCAGGGGTTACCACACCAGGTTACCTACTAAGGGAACCAGTCTCTAAAGAATGGCCTGTGGTGAACCAAGAGCAGCTAGCTTGGTGCCCTGAAGCGAAGGACCAGCAGTGGAAGGCCAATCTAGCTGATCTGTTGACCTCCTAGGAGGTAGCGAGTCTTCCAGAACCGCTAAGTTTCTGTGTGGATGCTGAGAGGTGTGCTTGATGGAGACCACTGTTCACTGAAACAGCAGGGGTGGAAACTGAGGTGCCCTCAGAACTCCTGGGCCATAGGCATCAGGACCTTTTAGGCAAAGACTATCTAGTGAGAATGATGGTCCACAGAGACACTTTCTGCTTAAAATCCTTTTGGCTCAGGAGTGCCACTCTGACTCCAGATATAGTGGAGGAGTTTGAGAAACAATGTTTCCTGAATGAAGAGCTGGAATATGGCTAGGGATGCTCCAGGCAAACAGCCCCTGAGACCTGTTTCCAGCATTGGAAAATGTTTGGCCTTAGGGCTGATGCTACAATGGGAACAGATCTGTCCCACTTTAAACGTCACCCTATAAACCTACTTGATTGTACATTACACAAGACTTTCTTCCCTCGAGGAGAAACGTCAGTAGTAGCAGAGCTAAACATATGATACATATGTGATCCCCGAGATCCCAATTGCCACTCTGCCTCAGCAACAGCAGGACAGAGAGCTGACTATGCGTGCTCTGCTCCAAAAAAACAACAACAAAAAACAACACCACAACGATCGTGTGCATTCACACCCATAATGTTTAGCATGGGCAGAGAAGAACACACAATAAAAAGTGCTGTCCTATTAGCTCGTCATATAGAGGTGATTATAAACTGTTTCACAAACAACAGAAAATAAGACTGACACGTTTCACACAGAGTGCTTGCTGAAAACAAACAAGCTGCTACACCATACGTGACGTTTCGCCATTCCATTGGACTGATTTCACATTTGATTCAGAGCGTGGTCATGCAGTCGTGTTCCCAAAGCATTTTTGACACCGCTCGAGTTCCTGAAGAGGAACAGATATTATTGCTTAAAAATTTAATAAATTAATAAATAAGTGATCAAACAGGAAACTGGATTTTAAGCAGTAATAACTCCAGTCTTCAATGCCATATGATACTTAGATAGAAATCATTCTAATATGTTTATTTGATGCTCAGGAAACATTTCTCATTATTATAAATGCTGAACAGTTGTACTGCTTAATATTTTTGAGGAAACTGTGTGTGATGAGTGGGGCCGGGCCGAGAGCCGTGGGAACAGAGCAAGGCTGGTGGAGTGATTGAGTGGGAAATGAGCGACACCTGCTCCACCCGCCGGTCTCGCGTCCCACGGAGGAGATCGGAAGGATACAAAAGAGGAGCGACGACAGTGAAAGACGAGAGAGGATCAGGCCTGGGCTTTATTTTGTGTTTTTTTTTTTTTTTTTTGTGCGTGGCAGTCGTCGGCGAGGGGCTGTCGCACTGTTTTGTGTTTATTTTGGTATTAAAGTTTTGATTTGAATGTCCGCCAGTTCCCGCCTCCTTCTTCCCGTGATTATGAAGTTTTTGTTTACTGTTACCCTGGTGCCGAAACCATGGATCCGGACGAAAACCACACCCGTTCACATGGCCGACAGGCCAGGATGCCGGGTCGTCCATCCCCTGCAAGCACCACGGCCAACGAGCATGATGCTCCGGACCAGACAGGGGAGCGTGTGCGGCCTCCGGACTACGCCCTTTACCCTTCCACCAATCACTTCACCGGCCTCGCTCTGTTCCCAAGGCTCTCGGCCCCGCACCAATAGTCACACTGTGATACTTTTTTCCCCAGGAATTTTTAAAGAAAAGAAGGAGCATTATTTGTTTCAAATAGAAATATTCTGTAACATTATAAACATCTTTTCTGTCAATTTTGATTTGATTTTAAAGCATGCTTGCAGATTGAAAATATATATATATTTTTTTATCTAAAGTAAAAAAAATTTTTATATAAATAATTACTTTTGAGTGGTAGTGTACATTAGTAGAAGATAAATGGTCAGAATATGATAACAAAATACAAAAAGATTACATCCATTAACATTAATTAATTAAGGTAGGTTTCATGAAATAATTAACAACAGGTTTTTTTTACAGCCTTTATTAATCTAGGATAGTGTTGTTCTATAAATATACTACTGTTCATTTGTAATTCATGTTTATTCATTCAAAATGTATTTATACAAATAAAAATGTAAAAAATATATAGGTTTGTTTTAGGGGTGTCCCTGACTAAGGATTTTCATTGAATCTGTATTTTCGAATCTTGCCTATATTCGAATCGACCGATAGTCGAATCGTATGTTTTGGGGGCAGGGCAAAATACATTACCAAGGGTCGAGTCAGTCATTCAACAGTCATAAAGACATTAACATTAAATGCGTAATGGATGCCTCGCAGATACAAACGGGGTAAATAATGTTTTATGTTTTGATTAAATGATAGTTAACATTAAACGTCCGCGATTTGTTACAATAATGCTCTCGTTATAACATTATGTTGGCCTATATAAGAGTAGTTATTAATGTTTTGCAATTCTGCTTTGAGCTGCATGCACTGAAGATGAAAAGTAGTTTAACTCATCATTTATCTCATATAGAATATGCTTCATTATTTATACAACATGAAGTTAATATTACTACTTATAGGCTCATATCTACACAAAATTCCCCAAATGCAAAAATGTGTCTATGCGGCTCTGAACAAACTATTGTGGACACGTTTTTCATGCAACAATTTGCAGAAACACGCCAACTAAAATCTTAAAATTCAAAGTGTTTTGATATAATAGTGTTCTCATTATAATGTTATGTATAATACAGTCCCAATCATAGTTATTAATATTCTGCATTGTTGTTTGTACTGCTCACACTGCACACTGAAGAGATCAACGAGTCAATCTTATGTTAGTTATCTGGCTCGGCTCGTACGGGATTAGAATCCCGCCAAATGTATTGCAGTCACAGATTGCACTAATAATGCACAAAACCGAAACAAGTGCAGTTTTTTTTTAAATAAACAACACAGTCATGGATCTAAAAATAATAAAAATGTAAATGCATTTAAAATTATATTGCACAAAACTGAAACATGAATTCAAAATTGTCCAAATCTCAAACAAAATCAGGTTTCCTGCTCATATTGTCATGATCCTGCCCTCGTGTCCTTGATTTTTCCTAGTCTTGAGGCAGGATCATGACAGACCCTTGTTTTGTGTACAAGCGCATGGCCTTGTCTTTGGGCCATGTGCTTGTGTTGTCTCGTTCCCTTGCCCCGCCCCCCTTGTTAACCTAGTCGTGTCTTGATTGTCCTATCTGTAACACCTGTCGTGTCTTGATTAGTACCCCTATTTAGATCTCCTAGTGTGCTCTGTCTTGCGTTGGTTCATTGTCATTGTCATTGTGATTGTACCTCAACTGTGTTCTGCAATTGTGATTGTGTGTGAGATTGTGCTGTACCCGCTGAAGTCCTTGTATTACCGTGAGTGTTTATAGTTAGTATTTAGAGTCCTTGTTTATCTTGTCAGTCCAGTCCTGTTTTAGTTATTTAGTCTTTACCTTGCTCTGTGTTTTCCCCCTCGTGGGTTTTGTTTTCCCCTTTTTGTAATAAACCCTTTGTTTGAGAATCCCTGTCTGCACCTGAGTTCCTCCCTTACCAAGATCCTGACAGAATGTACCGACCACCAAGGAACTCAGCAGACAGGAGGCAATGCTGGATGGCATCAGCCAGCCAGCGAGATTGTTTTGAGGGCTCTCGCCTTGTGGTGTTCCGGGGGACCAGGGGAGGTCGTTCCGGAGTGAGCGGGCGAGAGGAGGAGCCCCAGAGGTCCCCACCTACCCAGCTGCCGGCGATCCCGGAGGGTCGTGTCCTGGCCGTGGCAACCCTGGGGGGTCAGGCAAGCCCCTCCCAGAGTCCTGAGGTGCCCTCCCCAGCCAGCAGTCTCCCCATGAAACGAGGGAGACGGTTTTCATGGGAGTCGGCTTCAGAGTCTTCGGCGTCCGAGTCTGCCCTGTCCGAGACCAAACTCCCCCAACCCGCCTCTGACCCAGCTGTAGCCTCTGCACCGCGCCCGAGGAGGAAGAGGAAGAAGAAGGGGCCTGCCGGTCCTGTGACCCTGTCTCCTCCCGAGTCAGCAGCGGTGAGCGTGCCCGTGCCAGCAGCGGTGAGCGTGCCCGTGCCAGCAGCGGTGAGCGCTGGCGTGCCCGTGCCAGCAGCGGTGAGCGCTGGCGTGCCCGTGCCAGCAGCGGAGAGAGCTGGCGTGCCCGAGCCAGCAGCGGTGGGCGTGCCCGAGCCGGCAAAGAAGAGAGCTGCAGTCGTGAGAGCGGAGGAGAGAGCCGCGGCCGACTCTGCAGCAAAGACTCTTGTACAGTTGGTCTCATCCCATAAGGAGCTGCCTATTATCCTAGCTGCTAAAGCTTTTTCTGATTATTTGTCCCGTCTTGTCCAAATTTTAGAAGTCCCCGTCAGTCCTGTTTTGTCCCCTGACCCTGTCCCCAGAAGTCCTAAGTGTCCAGCCGTTGTCTCCCCGTGTCCTGTTGATGTGGCCCCGTGTCCTGTTGATGTGGCCCCGTGTCCTGTTGATGTGGCCCCGTGTCCTGTTGATGTGGCCCCGTGTCCCGTTGATGTGCCCCCGTGTCCAGTAGATGTTGTATCCCCGTGTCCTGTCGTCTCCCCGTGCCCTGTAGATGTTGTCGCCCCGTGCCCTGTAGATGTAGTCGCCCCTCGTCCTGTTGATGTTGCCCCGCGTCCCGTAAGTGTTGCCCCGCGTCCTGTGTCTGCTCCTGTCAGTTATCCCGAGAACCCTCCCCGCCCCTCACCACCCAGACCTGCCCGTACCCCCCGTCGTCAGCCTTCGTCCTGTCCTTCTAAGATCCCTACCCCTCCCACCCACCCTGGTCTGTCCCCCATGAACTTTGTACTCCCGCCTCCTCCCCTTCCCTGTTTGTTTTTTTTGATTTGTCACCCTAACCCTGCCGTTGTGTACTCCTGTTTGCCTTTGTTGTTATTAGTCATGTCTTGTTGGTTTGTGTCTGTGTCCCAGTCTGTCATGTCAGTCATGCCCCGTGTTTGATGTTCCCTTGAGGAGCGTCTGGAAGCCGCTCCTTAAGGGAGGGGTTCTGTCATGATCCTGCCCTCGTGTCCTTGATTTTTTCCTAGTCTTGAGGCAGGATCATGACAGACCCTTGTTTTGTGTACAAGCGCATGGCCTTGTCTTTGGGCCATGTGCTTGTGTTGTCTCGTTCCCTTGCCCCGCCCCCCTTGTTAACCTAGTCGTGTCTTGATTGTCCTATCTGTAACACCTGTCGTGTCTTGATTAGTACCCCTATTTAGATCTCCTAGTGTGCTCTGTCTTGCGTCGGTTCATTGTCATTGTGATTGTACCTCAACTGTGTTCTGCAATTGTGATTGTGTGTGAGATTGTGCTGTACCCGCTGAAGTCCTTGTATTACCGTGAGTGTTTATAGTTAGTATTTAGAGTCCTTGTTTATCTTGTCAGTCCAGTCCTGTTTTAGTTATTTAGTCTTTACCTTGCTCTGTGTTTTCCCCCTCGTGGGTTTTGTTTTCCCCTTTTTGTAATAAACCCTTTGTTTGAGAATCCCTGTCTGCACCGGAGTTCCTCCCTTACCAAGATCCTGACACATATGTAATTTTTTTTTTGTGTGCTTTTGGATTTTTCCCCTTTGCTCGTTTCCACGTTCTGCGCTTGTGTTTCTAAAAGTTGCAGTTTGAGATTCATGTAAATCAGGGCAGGCTTCAGCGTCACCATTGGCCCGCGAGTTCTAGATTGACAGCTGCTCCTCTAACCAATCAGTTCAAGTGGGAGTTGACGTCACTCCAATGTGACTCGTAAGTCGTGGCTGCTGTGGCAGGTGTGTGAAGTAGAGGGTGATGGTGACATGGGAGTGGATTTTCAAATCTCTCTCGTCCCACTCCCGCAAAAAAAAATAACTAGTCCCGTCCTGTCCCAATCCCACAAAAAATCTGGGGGAAAATCCAGTCCCATTTCCCGGAATGACTCACGATCTCTCCCACTCCCATGTTGAAGGTATTTTTTCAGCCGGAATCTGTCAGTTACAGTGAAAAACTACAGCACATATCACAGCATGCCCACTTTAGTTAAAAAAAAATTTAAACTGTAGTTTTTTTTTTTGTTATTTTACTGAACTGAAAGCCATCTTAAACAATGCACATTGTGCATTTCACAGACGTAATGTAAATCATCCATGCTAACACACATTTTCTATTTTATTTATTTTTTTATTTTTCATTTGAGCGTAGACATTGCACTCTGAGAGTGGCACTCTCTATAAATTTATTTTTAATACACAGAGTTTCTCGCTCAAGTTCACATGACCAAGACGACAGAAACCGCATTTTGTTTTTGTTTTTTTATTATTTTACAGAAGCACAGCATTTCGTTGTTATTCTGAGTGCACACAAATAAACGTATGCGGATTAGAAAGATTACTTACTTTTATGTGTATGACCAAAAATGACAGAGTATTTTAAGAGCAAGTGAGAGCACAGTGCCTCCATCTGTCCTGCTGTGAGCATGCTGCTGTTCAGTTTCCACACACACACTTCAATAGCATACATTTCTGTAGGTTAACATTAAATTGAGCGGCCATGTAAAGTTATTACTACATACATCTTTTAGATGAAGCGCTATATTTGAGGTCTATGAATGATAGGTGGGCTTTTGGATGTACTGCCCGATGTAGGCTACTATTACCACATAGACCATCCGTTAACGATCTGTCCTTCACCAGCCACATTAAAGCAAACAGGAGAGCATAAAGACACAGGGCGAGTTCAAAATTAAAATATAAGCCTATAGTTTATACTTCATTTATTTAAAAGGTAGGCTATATTTGTGTAGAAAGTCGGGGATCAAAGTGTTATTACGATTCCAGGTCCCGACAACATTTTTTCCCGTCTCAATCCCATGATAGTGATTTTGTTTACAATCAATGTCAGCCTCTTCTGTGAAGATGGATAAGCAGCGTCAGCAGGCAAATTCCAGACAATCTCAGAAAATGAGTCTTAAATATTTTGTTAGTGGGTGACAGAAACATTCCCTTTGTGTGATATTTAATGCACATCTTGTCAGTAAAGCAAATTATCACTGTATGACATCAAATACCGCGCAAGCGATAAGAGAGTACACGGATCCAATGCATTCGGATCACTCGCGCGGTTCTTTGATGTCATACAGTGATCATTCTGTGCAGCTGCTTCAAGTCGAACGCTAATGCTGCTCCATGTGAAAGCGCGCAGGTGATGTAGATTTACCGCTGATTACACAACCGGCTTTATATCGCGTATGACTTATCGTGCAGCCCAACTGCCTAAAATATTAAGTATTGGTAACTAAACCAAACTAACAAGACATGTGTTAACAGTCTAGATATCGGCCTACTCGGACTACATAGCACTTGCAGAAAATATCATAATACACAAAGGGAATGTTTCTGTCACCCACTAAAAAAATATTTATGGCTAATTACCTGAGATCATCCGGGATTTGTCTGCTGATGTTGGTTATCCATCTTCACACACCTGCCACAGCAGCCATGAGTCACATTGGAGTGACATCAACTCCCCCTTGAACTGATTGGTTAGAGGAGCAGCTGTCAATCTAGAACTTGCAGGCCAATGGTGACGCTGAAGCCTGTCCTGATTTACATGAAACTCAAACTGCAACTTTTAGAAACGCAAGTGCAGAACATGGAAACAAGAGCAAAGGGGAAAAGACCACAAGCAGATAAAAAAATAACATGAGCAGGAAACCTGATTTTGTTTGCGATTTGGAAAATTTTTAATTCATGTTTCAGTTTTGTGTAATCCATGACTGCGCCGTTTGTTATTTTTAAAAAATTGCATTTGTTTTTTGGTTTTGTGCGTTATTATTTTACACGTGTTTTTAAATATTTTATTTATGCTTATTATTTTTCGATCTGTGACTGCAATACATTTGGCGGGATTCTAATCCCATAGGCTCGGCTCTTCAGTTCTCTCTTCACAGCAGTTCAGTCAGTGTACTGTTTGAGTACATGAATTACTCCGGGATATTGGTTTGTTTTAACTCAGAGGGAGTGTCAGCCACATAAAAAAAAATTAACAGCTTAAAGGGTTAGTTCACCCAGATAGCAAAATTATGTAATTAATAATTTACCCTCATGTTGTTTCAAACCCGTAAAACCTCCGTTTATCTTTGGAACACAGTTTAAGATATTTTAGATTTAGTCCGAGAGCTCTCAGTCCCTCCATTGAAGCTGTGTGTACGGTATACTGTCCATGTCCAGAAAGGTAAGAAAAACATCAAAGTAGTACATGTGACATCAGAGGGTCGTTTAGAATTTTTTGAAGCATCGAAAATACATTTTGGTTCAAAAATAGCAAAAACTACGACTTTATTCAGCATTGTCTTCTCTTCCGTGTCTGTTGTGACAGAGAGTTCAAAACAAAGCAGTGTGGACATCCGGTTCGCGAACAAATCATTCAGTTTACCAAATCGAACTGAATCGTTTTAAATGGTTCACATCTCTAATACGCATTAATCCACAAATGACTTAAGCTGTTAACTTTTTTAATGTGGCCGACACTCCCTCTGAGTTCAAACAAACCAATATCACGGAGTAATTCATTTACTCAAACAGTACACTGACTGAACTGCTGTGAAGAGAGAACTGAAGATGAACACCGAGCCGAGCCAGATAACGAACAACAGACTGACTCGTTCCCGAGTCAAGAACCGGTTGCATTGGTTTTCGGATCACCAGTAGTTCTTTCCGACAGTTCGATTCAATAAACCGGTTGAAGAAAACGGTTCACCGGTTCTTTTGCGCTCAACGTTATGGCGTCATTTGCGATGATTGCCCTTGATTCAAGCCTTCGGTTTACCTGCTCTCATAACACTAGCACAGAATCAGTTCAGAATCAATCAACAAAAGAATCAGGGCCCGGTTCCCCGATAACGCTCACTCTTAGCGCGCTAAGAAGACCTCGAAAGATATATCTTACCAAAGTTGTTTATGTTCCTTAGTGTGTTCCCCAAAGTGTCCCTTAGGAAGCTTCTTAGCACGCTGCCTCTTACGTCCGACGTTACAAAGGCACTGTCCCGAGTGAGGGTGCTGAATTAGTTGGCATCGATTGCTCAGGAATCGATTTTCCACTTCACGCGAAGGTGCAATACAGTGTTAAGAAAGACAACATGTTCTATGCAAATGAAACATTCCTCAAATTATTACAGTAACATTAATTTTAACATAGTTTAAGTTATCAGTAGAATTTAGACTATAAGTTAAATTATCAAATGGTCAGTAATATGTTCACACGATATGTTGTGACGGTTAGACGAACCGGGTATCCCTCGCTAATCATCCACCCTCCTTATCCCTTTGTGCCACTTGTGCCGCTTCTTGACATGGGTTTAACGACTTTTAAAAAATATATAATACACTTTTATATTAATGGTAAGGTACTTTACAATCAGAATTGATTTTCAAGCAGCTGCAGTTACTTCTGTTCAATGCGGTATTGATTGTAATTGGTTTATGTTTTTAATAAAAAGCAACCAATCTACAATGAACAGAGAGAGAGAGAGAGAGAGTTAGATACAAAATATGGTGGGGAAGCAACGTAAAAAAGGGCACCAAGCCTCTCGTCAGGGGAACTTGAAGTTTTGCTGGACCTTGCCACCAGGTCGGATTATTTTTTTATATAGCCACGTCAGGCAAAAATGTCAAAAGGGCTTAAGTTTTGCCGAATACATTTTTTTACATGGACTAAACGGCTCCGAGTCCGGCTCCGTCTTTGATTCAATACAAGGACACGTTGGATCGCTGCTATAGTTGGTCCTTACTGGACACAACCATGATTACCCATTTATAGATCTTAGCAATTTACAGCCAAATTGTTTGCCAGATTTTAATTATCAAAAAATTGATTGCCAATTCACTTTAATTACATAAGAAAAAGCCTAGGCTATTTACCACCATATTAGTTCTCATACCACATAAACTCAACTTCATAAATAGGCCTCTATCCATTGCGAACATAATTTATTAGGAGTCTTAAAAAATAACATAAAATCATTGTTGAGCCACAACATTGTCAACATACCATAGTTTGACTTGTACTTCGCTGCGCTGATTTCTAAAGACTGCTGTACAGGTAGCATCTTGAGCTTAAACAACGTTAAGAGAGAGCTTACGAATGGTCCAGACCAACAAGAACGTGTCGGGAATCGTGCCATAGGGTTAAGAGAGAGGTTAAGGAATAGGTTAAGAACTACTTAGCGATAAGAACGTTTTGGGGAACCGGGCCCAGTTCAATTGAGGCGCTCTGTGTATCGGTCTTCTTCACGCTTAATCACACATGCGCAGTATCATCAGCTCCTCGGTTCTCGAATCGGATGCGTCTGACAGAAACGGTTCTTGACTCGTGAATGAGACAATGTTTTGTTCGTTATCTGGTTTGGCTCGGTGTTCATCTTCAGTTCTCTCTTCACAGCAGTTCAGTCAGTGTACTGTTTGAGTACATGAATTACTCCAGGATATTGGTTTATTTGAGGGAGTGTCGGCCACATTAAAAAAGTTAACAGCTTAAGTCATTTGTGGATTAATGCGTATTAGAGATGTGAACCGTTTAAAACGATTCAGTTCGATTTGGTGAACTGAATGATTCATTCGCGAACCGGATATCCAGACTGCTTTGTTTTGAACTCTCTCTCACAACAGACACGGAAGAGAAGACAATGCTGAATAAAGTCGTAGTTTTTGCTATTTTTGGACCAAAATGTATTTTCGATGCTTCAAAAAAATTCTAACTGACCCTCTGATGTCACATGGACTACTTTGATGATGTTTTTCTTACCTTTCTGGACATGGACAGTATACCGTTCACACAGTTTCAATGGAGGGACTGAGAGCTCTCGGACTAAATCTAAAATATCTTAAAAATGTGTTCTGAAGATGAACGGAGGTCTCATGGGTTTGGAACGACATGAGGGGGAGTCATTAAAGATAGAATTTTTGGGTGAACTAACCCTTTAATCAGTATTATAAAAACCACATCTTGTTTCTATCTATTGTTTAAGCAATAATCTGAGCACATCAACCAACATAGGTAAGATTAAATCTGTACATTAATATGTAAGATTGGGGATACCCAGATTTTACATTTCTTCAGCACCAAATAAAAATGACTTCAACACAATGTATGGTTCATAAAATAAGATATATATATATAGATATATACTGTATATAAAAGAATAAAAAAATACATGACTTAAAGTAGGATATCAGTACATTCATTTTTACCACTGAAGTGTACAGTTTGTGCAGCGGGACCTTCTTTTGATCCATAAACAAAAACCTCTCGCTTAACATCATGTTCTCTTTTGATGATTATATTTACTCTCATAAATATATTAAATTTTAAGTAATCATTCAATACAGAGATAGATAAATGAGCAAGTATAAAATGTATAAACAAAATAACATTTTCAGTAAAAAAAATAAATAATTACCGTTAATTGTTTTCATTTAGCGAGTGCTCAACTCTCTGTGGAAGGAGACGTGAAGCGCGTGGAGATTTTAATGAAGATTAAACAAATCAACAAATTTTTGATTTATGTTATCACCATAGACTGTATGGTTATCACTCAATGTTTAACCCTGTCTTAATATAATAATTTAAATTGCGTTTTGATTACCGGTAATCTAATTTCTGTATTTTAATAAATGTTGCATTAAACGAATTTCAGGGCTCTGTACAGGTCATAACACATTAACAACTTTGATGTTTTCATTGAAAATATAGTTTTATAGGGTTATAAAATAACCTGAGAATAAGTTAAGTTATTTTTAGGTTCTTTTAAAAATAACCAACTAGCAACATTCTGGGAACGTTATTTTATGGTCGCAAAAAATATAACCTAAAAAAAACATTTCCCTAACATAAGCATTTGGTTCCCCAAAAAATGATAAAACGGAAACCAATAACTAATGTTAGGGGAACGTTTTGTGTTTGCTGGGAATCAGTGTATTACTACAATGAAGTGCTTTACTCCATTGCAACTTAACCAAATGCATCTTATATGAGATAAATAACATATACACAATATATACATAAGCTAGCTGAAATGTTTGAAAATGAGAAAACCAGTAGTGTTATGTGAAATCAGACATTTAGCCATATAGCCAAAATGGCATGAACATAACACACCGTGAATATTCGACTGTGAGATTTGTAGTCAAATCATGCTCCTTCTATCGAAGCATCGAATCTTGACTATTCGGCGTCACCCCTGGTATAGATATAAATTAATTTTAGCCCAGATTAACAAATCTCATAAAAGCATTGTGTTACCTTCTGAAACTTATTGTGAATGTTCCCAAGAATTTGGATATTTTATTGTATTAAGTATTACACATATTCTAAAGATATTTTAGTTTATCTACATTTTATCCCCTCCAGATTTCCATGTGGTGACGCATAAGTGGAATAGTCTGCAGTGTTTGTCACCAATATGCAAGAAACATGCAGAGAAATAATCAGATTTTTTTTTATTCTACAAAATAAATGAAATGCTAAATACAATTTGTTCACTGCTCCAAAAAAAGTTAATAATACACAACCATACTTTCAATAACAAAACGTTTAAATGTGTTCTCAACAAGCCATCCAAACGAATTAATACATTACACACTTGTGCTCTGGAGTAAACCAAAAACCCTCATGTGAATAAGAGATGATGTCACGCAAATCCTGTCAACAAATATCCTCACCATTTAAACCCTGACAGCTAGAATGACTACACTGAATTAGGTCAGTGGAAAAAAAACAAAAAACACTTTCTCTTTTGCCAACTAACTGCTTGAGTGCAACTAGCTCAAAACAACCACTGTTTACAAAATCAACTGGTGTAGGAATCCACAAAAATTAATTTAGAAGCAGTGAGCCTAAACTGTACACTGTTCTGTAAACAAGCAACCACCAATCAATCTATCGAGTCACTATCTATCGCTTGAAAAACAGATGTCAAGAGTCAGTGAAATGAAGTTGCTTCATGTAGCTCAGATGTTAACACCAAAGTACTGTTACAAAACAGATCACATTAGTATTAGAGCAGGTATAACAATATATAGCCTACTGTACCTGCAAAGTGCTGTGCTGGTTGTTATGTTCTGAGTGACAGTTGCCTGTTACATCAGCTCCTGTGTCCTGAGTGTCATTTTCCTGTCAATGACAAAGCTGTGTTAAATCTCCTATTCAGAAATCTTGTCCCACTCCTTACACTCCTATCTGGACACAATAACATATGCACTCATCAGACTCTTAACTTTTACAAATAAAAAGAAAGAAAGTTCCCAGCACTAAATAAACCTAATTTCAGAGTCGTGGGACACAGAACCACAAATGCACCACTTGTTTTAGGAGGCTGGTGTTAGAATTCAAGAGACATCAATTATTGAAAGATTCCAGTAACCAGAGACTCATGAGCCACAGTTACTGAGACCCAGCTCACAACAAAGACCACCATCAGACTAAAGTGGATTTCCAATAATAAAATGCTAAAATAACACCCATAGATAAGGTCAAAAACATTAAAGTAACTTGGAATATACAACGCAATTAGATATCATTCTAATAAAATAAGAAAATGTTCAGTGCATAGTGTGCTATGAACATCTTGAATTTCTTCAAACTAAACTAACTTACACTATTTTAACTGTCTGCTATCAATGTCCAGCAGTGCATACACATGCATTGTATGAAAATTCTGTAATTTGTTTTTTTATTTTATTTTGTTTTTATTTTCCTGAAAAATTAACAAAATTTATATCTGCCAAATATCAGCTATGATGGAGGTGATGATGGAAATGATTACTTAAATCAATTGTCTTGTTGAGGTGACAACTCTCCGAAGATTTTAGCATGGTAATGAATATGACAATGTTAATGTATTGGTTCTTGGAGGAATAGATCTTCTATGCTGCTGCTGAATAGCTGCTGCTTATTGCTGTCTTTGTAGATTATTGCTGCTGCTGCAAAGCAAGTACATAAACTTGCTACTGCCAATACATACGCCGATACATACGTTGTCAGAATTTAAGACTGCTGTTGCACAAATAGCATACATAATAACATTAGCAGATCTATACGGTGGAGCTGGGGAAGGTGGAGGGTTTTAGAGGAACTCTGAAATCGCACTGCGAGCTGCTCAAGTGAATGATAACCAGCCATCTAAATGGCTGCGTACCCAACATGAACCAATCAGCTTATGTCCAGCAGTTTAAAGCTGTGAATACCATCAAGCTTGTATATATATATATATATATATATATATATATATATATATATGTAAATGTAAATAAATGTAAATTTAAATAAATGTAAATTAAAAAAATAATTTTAGACATAAATTATATAAATATATAAATATTTTGCTGTAGTAAAATGAACCCATAAACAATAATTAATAAAAATATTTTGATATCAAGTAAGAATATGTAACTTGCTATTACGGTATATATTATTTCACTTTTTTATAAAACTATTCTTATTATAAAATATATTATTCTGAAATTGTAAGCTGTGATGGTCATGACTCCACAAATGAGGGACAGACATATTTTGTGTAAAAAAATAAATAATTTAAATAATACTTGAATACGTGAATTTCTATACTATACTGTTTCACATAGTGCATTTCACTTATTGTGATCATTGTTTTAAAAAGATATCTAAAATGATAAAAAAAAATTAAATAACATAAATCATTGTATTGATGGATTTGTATGAAAATCTGGATAAAAGGCATTTGAAAAATGCCAACAACACATGATGAAGGTAAACTAAAATAATAAGAATAATAAAACCCATCTGACATTAAAATGCCTTGCAGTTGAAGAAACTATAATTTAATATACTTGAGTAATCAAAGCTACCATTAGTTACTGATAATTGATGCATATGCATTTTATACTGCAAATTACTTGTCAAAGTTGTGCACATGGAATTCTCTAAATTAAACTTGCCTGACATTCTTAAAGACCTAGATGACTAAGAACCTTCATTGACATAGAATATCTTGGATAGTAGATTTCTCTAACAATGGTCAAAGATGTAATTGTTGCTGTCTATCTGGTGAATGGTGATAATTGTGAAGTGAATGGTGAAATTTACCAGTACGGGTTTAGTGACTCCAATTCGTACAGTGCCCAAAGCAGTGCTCTTCAGGACATGAACGGCCTGAGCCAGACCCGCGTGACTCAAGTCAGTCCCGTTCACGAACATCAACCGATCGCCTGGCAACAAGCGGCCATCTCTCTCTGCCAAGCCGCCTGCTACAAGAGAGCGAATCAATATCACAGTACGACCTGGGTTCATGGGGTCCTGAGAGAGTTTCAGAAAGTGACAGAGCAAGAGAGAAAGAGAAGAATAGTAATAAATTAGGAGACACTGCTGCCATGTTGTAGAAGGATTTCAAACCAACTGGGACTTCCTAAACCACCTGATGTGGAGTCCATACTCTGCTGCTCCCTTCTTTTTGTAGTATTGGTACACACACACACAAACACACACACACACACCTGGTAGTCTAGTATACTGAATCCCAGGCCAGAATCGCCTTTCTGCAGCTCATAGACTTGAATCTCATTCTCCCACATGGCCTGATGGGATAGCACGGGAGCCTCTGTCTTCCATTCATCCTCTCTGCGTGCAAAGAGACCCCCAAATGACTTCTGTTATAGAGAAAAAGTGGACAAGTCAATATTATTTTGAAAAAGGATAGCAGCGTTAATTTGTTGAATTTAATTGATTTTCTATTTAGTATACTTAATTTTATTATAATGTTAATTGGGAATTCTCTGAACACTTTAGTTACACGTTACAGTACTTACTATAATAGTAATTATTAAATTATGCATAATTGCATGCAAGTAACCCTAAGCCAAACTCTAATCCTAACCTTAACCATATAGTAAATACATGTAGTTAATTAATATTACTCGGTACTTAAATGTATAATTACACTGTAACAAGGACACCAATAAAGTGTAACCAAACACTCTTATTCTCATCCTCATCCAAGGCATTCCACAGTCAGTACCTTTTTATTCTACTTCAAAAAAAAATAATTCCTTTGTTATTTTTGGAGCTTCACTGTATAATTGCTCATAAGTACATGTTTATAATTTTTGTCCCTTTGTGTTAAATCGAAAGAAAAAGGGTCATGTGAGTTAGTGTAGGTGAGTTAATACCATTTGTCATAAAGAAGTCTAATTTAGCATAGTTTTAATAAACAATATTTCTAATGCAAATAATATACTTATTTATATTTTCATGCATGGTATTTGCAACAAATGTTTTCACATTTAAATAAAACTTCACAAGGGAGGTGCAATGCACAAACATTTAAACTTTTCCTTTAAAAATCATGATGCACAGACACAGGAAACCTTTTCATTAAATTCTGCTAGTAGCTCTTTGAGCGTGAGTTGTACATCATCATCATCATCTTCCTCTCCGACTGTGGGTAGGATGAGACGACTGCAAACCACACAAACATTCAGAGGAAGTTCCCTCAGCAAGCTCACAACTTCCTTATGTGTCTCACCAATCAGAGAGAACCTGTTCACCTACAGACAGAACAAACACATCACCTTCACTTCTTCTGCTGAAATGATCCTCTGGGCTTTTCTACTGACAGGAAGGGCTATTTTTAAGCAGCTGTCATGATTGATATTCATGTGCAGTCAGCACTGAATAAAGTGCCATGCATAGAAAACAGAATGCAGAAAGAAAGATGAGTGCTTTCAGTTATTAATGCATGCATGTGTTCGCAGGCTTTATGATAAGGGATTACAACAGTGTGATCTATAAACAACAGTATTATCTGTGTGTAATGCATGTTTGACTATATATTATAGTCAAACTATGATAAAACATAATTTACATTAGCATTTTTAGGTAAATAAATGTTATAGTAGTGTTTGTATGTGTAATGTGAGATAATCTACATGACTATGTTAACACAATTATAATATAAAGTGAACCTCTAGCAGCTCATCTCCAGGCTGTATGATTCCTGCCTGTCCAATCGGACCCTCTGGCAGTATGAAGCAGAAATAGTGATGACCTTCCTTGGTATCCAAACTCACACCAAGACCGCTGCTCTCAAAGAACTTCTGTACCTGTGCCACCTGCACACACACACAAACAATGTAAATATAAATGTATAAGCATTTCATACAAATATACAGTGGACATGCACATACATCTTAAACAAGCATATAAAGGGACACATACTGAACATAAACATATGCTGACACACACTCAAAAATTTCAGCCATGGAAATTAACTGTCAGCTAAACAGGAGAGAATACAGATGAGACGCACCATGACTTCATATTGAGGACCCAGTTTGCTTTGCCACTTCTGCTTCAATATTTCCTCCTCTTTATCAGACAGTTTGCAAACTAAAACAAAATTTGCAAGCATCAGACAGCTAATAAATAAATTACAACATGACTGAGGAGAACAGACTACAAAAGACAATGTATATTTTCATTATGTCAGTTACATCATGATAGAGTCAAGATTTGTATTTCACACTTTATTTACACTCACCTAAAGGATTATTAGGAACACCTGTTCAATTTCTCATTAATGCAATTATCTAATCAACCAATCACATAGTTGCTTCAGTGCATTTAAGGGTGTGGTCCTGGTCAAGACAATCTCCTGAACTCCAAACTGAATGTCAGAATGGGAAAGAAAGGTGATTTAAGCAATTTTGAGCATGGCATGGTTGTTGGTGCCAGACGGACCACTCTGAGTATTTCACATTCTGCTCAGTTACTGGGATTTTCACGCACAACCATTTCTAGGGTTTACAAAGAATGGTGTGAAAAGGGAAAAACATCCAGTATGCGGCAGTCCTGTGGGCGAAAATGCCTTGTTGATCCTAGAGGTCACAGGAGAATGGGCCGACTGATTCAAGCTGATAGAAGAGCAAATTTGACTAAATTAACCACTCGTTACAACCGAGGTATGCAGCAAAGCATTTTTGAAGCCACAACATGCACAACCTTGAGGCGGATGGGCTACAACAGCAGAAGACCCCACTGGGTACCACTCATATCCACTACAAATAGGAAAAAGAGGCTACAATTTGCACAAGCTCACCAAAATTGGACAGCGAAGACTGGAAAAATGTTGCCTGGTCTGATGAGTCTCAATTTCTGTTGAGACATTCAGATGGTAGAATCAGAATTTGGCGTAAACAGAATGAGAACATGGATCCATCATGCCTTGTTACCACTGTGCAGGCTGGTGGTGGTGGTGTAATGGTGAGGCGGATGTTTTCTTGGCACACTTTAGGCCTCTTAGTGCCAATTGGGCATCGTTTAAATGCCAAGGCCTACCTGAGCATCGTTTCTGACCATGTCCATCTCTTTATGACCACCATGTACCCATCCTCTGATGGCTACTTCCAGCAAGATAATGCACCATGTCACAAAGCTTCAATCATTTCAAATTGGTTTCTTGAACATGACAATGAGTTCACTGTAGTAAAATGGCCCCCACAGTCACCAGATCTCAACCCAATAGAGCATCTTTGGGATGTGGTGGAACGGGGGCTTCGTGCCCTGGATGTGCATCCCACAAATCTCCATCAACTGCAAGATGCTATCCTATCAATATGGGCCAACATTTCTAAAGAATGCTTTCCGCACCTTGTTGAATCAATGCCAAGTAGAATTAAGGTAGTTCTGAAGGCGAAAGGGGGTCAAACACAGTATTAGTATGTTTTTCCTAATAATCCTTTAGGTGAGTGTATATCTATGTTAGAAATCACCAAGCAAACTAAAGAAATCTTAAAGGAATATTCTGGGTTTTTTACAGATTGATGTCTATGGACAGTTTTTGTGACATGCTGTCCATCGGGGTGGACTGGACAGCAGAAAAAAATTATTGTAAATGTAAATAATAATATTCTAACAATATAATGGTGTACTGTAAGGAAAGCAAAATAAATAGGGTTATTAACTTTTAAAAGCATAATGTTTCAAAGCATGAAATGCTTTATTATCTTGATGTCAATTTTGGAATAAAGCTTGAAAACACACCTTAAAAGTCAACACTTACAATTTACTGACCCCCAGGCCACCCAAAATACAGATGCCTTTGTTATTTATAGGAACAGTTTTAGAGAAATTTTGCATTTCATCTTTTGCTCACCAAGGGGTCGTCTGCAGTGAAGGAGTGAGAGATCAAACAGCTGATAAAAACATCACCATAATTCACCAGAAACCCACACGACTCCAGGCCATCAATTAACGATTTTGGACTGTTTTAGTGTGTAAATATCTGCATATTTCACTCCTGATTCAGACAGGACAACTTTTTCACTAGAGAAAGCAATATTATGTATTTTAGCCAGAATAAACGGTTTGAAGTTAAAAAAAAACCATCCAAATGATAATTTAATTATAAACATGCAGTTTTATCGGCTCTTTTAACTCTCATTCTGATGGCACCCATTCACTGCAGAGGATTCAAAGGTAAGCAAGTTTCGAATTAATTAAAATTGTCTGCAAACAATGCTTAAATTACAATCATAACTGTATATTATAGTAGATGTTGTACTAGTACACTAAGAAACCTGAGGTGCAAGTCAAAATGAGTGGCTGTAATAATAATTGTAAATAAATCTGTTCTTACACGAGGGCTGGTTTATATTCTTCATCTTGGACTCTAAATCACAGGTTTGCGTTGACTCAACTGAGGTCACAGAAAGAACAAACAGACACAGAAGCTGTTATTAGAATCAAAGTAGGGTCAAAAAGTAACTGAGACTTCACACAGAGAATGGGCCAAAGTGAAACAGAACGCATGAATCAAGCACAGTGTGAATGAGTGCATATAAACAGAAGTGACAAGAGTTTCACTAACTGCACTCTCTGTTGAAGTTGAGGTCCCGGCGTTCAGTATAGAAAACTTTCCCTGGGGGCAGAACTGGCTTTGGCTCTGGTAGACATGGAGGCAGTGGAGGGGGAAGGAGACCCAGAGGGGTTAAGGGTCTCTGAGAGATTGTGGACATTGTGGGGGTTGTTTGTGTTCCAGTTGGTGAGCCTTTTCGCCGAATAGAGATCTCCACTTGTTGGCCAGTGAGCAGGATCTCCTCCGCTTCCTATATAAGAATACAACAGGTCATTATAACCATTAAACATTATATTTGAAAAGCATCCTTTATCATTTAATGGATCTGAACTGCTAATCATGCTTCTGTTTTAGTTTATCATTAACAAGAATTTATAGAATTTATTATAGAACATGATCATAACTTTTTTTTTTTTTTAAAAGCCCATTATAATATAACATTATAATTATTATAGTGTCACATTTAGCTTCATTATTATTTAGTGTGAAATAACAGCAGATGATTTCTGTGTCTTTCAGAATTTCTGCATGTTAAGATAAATAGTTCCAATCCTAAACAACCATATTCTAACACGGTTCAATTTTTCACTTCAGAGCTTCTGGCACGCATTGATTTTCAGGCTAAATAGCTCTTGCTACAACATCAGTACTGAAAATATTGATGCTTCAAGAATGATTGGCCCAACCCCAGACGCTTTATCCCTCTATTTTGCCACAAAGAAAGCAAGCATTTTTCAGAAATGTACCTAGTATAAATTGTAATGACGTTGTTTGTGATCATTTTGACCTTGGCAAAACTTATGTAGAAAAATATAATAAAATAAATTACAATAAACATCTGACAGAAGTGTATTTCCACAGCGGGTACACCAGTCACAGAGTCTCATCACGTGGAAAGTCATTGCATTATTTAATGCTTCATATCTGAGGTCTCTAAAACCCCAAACATAATTAATGCAAAACGAGGACGTTTGAAGTGTTTTATGAAGCAAGTTGAAATTCTCTTTATAATAAGCTCTCATTAGAAAAGTCATGAAGTATTAACCCGATACTTCAATGTTGTTGTTTTCTTTTGTACCAAAATGACACTGAAACCCCAAACACACATTTACATAAATACAAACACATATCTAGTGACAATGTAATTAATCATAAATACATAATACTACCATTCTGCCTAAAACAAAGACTACAATGTAAACAGCCCCCCCCCACAAACAACAGAAACAACAACATGATTATTAATTTCCATAACATCATTTACACAGAAATCACTGAAAAATGAATAAAACAGCAATTTATTGCTTAAAACCACTAAGAACTTCTGTTTAAATTTACATGCACAAGGAAAGTAAAGAGATGCAAAAAATAAAGATCTGTATTGAACTCACAGCAACGATGCCATCTCCAGTGTGAATCTGTCCATGCTGATCCACTGCATTCTCTTTCAGTATGCTCTTTACCCCAAATCCACTGGACTCTAAAATGCCCAATATTTATTTATTGTTTACATTTATCATTCTTAAACTGAATGGGAAAAAATATCTTGTAAGGAATCATACCTTTGTTCAGGTTATTCAGAGATTTGGAGATTTTGACGTCCAAACCATTTTTGTTGTTACTGAATCTCACATTGGACTCTTTTCCCTTTTTTTCTTCTAAATCCTGCAGAAGGGTAATTCTTTGTTTACTTTCGGCACTTCAGACAAGACATAATAAAGCAGCATTTATGATAACAACACTGTAATCAAACTCCTTGTGTGTTAATGTGAATGTCAATCAATGATTGTTGACTGAGTGTGTGTTTAAGAAATAATTTCAGCCTAATAAATTTTAAATATAATGCTTGTCACATTTTATTGACCTTCATGTCATCCCAAACCTGCATAATATTTAAAAAGATAATTTTAAAAGGACTCAAAACTGTTTGGATTTCATCAATACTTTAACAAAATATCTACGTTTGTGTTCAGCAGAAGAAAGTCTTCAGGTTTGGAATGACATGATGACAAGTAAATGATGCTAGAATCTTTATTTTTGGGTGTACTGTCCCTTTAAGAATTGTTACGCAGCTTTTTACCATATAATAACAGTTCACAGTGACCTTAAAAAATGACAAAAACACCACAAAAGCAGCATTAACGTGGTGAAGGAGGAACAGACTGCAATTTACTGAATTTGTTGTGTTCTATCGAAGAATAAATGTCAAACATGCTAAAAAAAAATACATGATTGGGAGTAAATGATAAGAGAACTTAATTTTTGGGTGAGCTATACTGTTTATATCACTATTTACATATATATGCGAACACACACACACAGAAGCATTCTGCACCTGTTTCTTTTTAGAGCCCTGTTGCTGGGCAATGGTAGGTGATAGGTCACCATCAGTGGTTTCCCTGGCAATGATAAGTCTCACACAGGAACCAGCAAGACGGAGCTCACGTGCCACTTCCTCACTGCCCATTGCAGACACATCCACATCACCAATTCTGAGGAGAAGATCGCCACTGAGCAATCTCCCATCCTGTGTGCACACACACCCATCCACAAATGTCAAGGCATCTGTCACTCTTTTTAATTTGAATCAGTTTCCACAAATCATTTAAATAATGGTGAATCAATGATGATTCTCTCATACCTTTCCAGCTACACCATCAGGTATGATGGTTTTAACCATGATGCCAGTACTCCTCCCTCCAATGATGCCAAAGCCTAGACCTGATCCGTCATTCTGCAGCTCTATATGATGAATTTGTCGAGGCTGTGGAATCAAATTAAATGAGTGGAATAAGCCTAATTATAAAACAAGAGAGACTGGGGCTAGTTATCACACTTACTACAGTGAATATTTCTCAGGGTACGTTTATTTTATAAAAGTTATTTTCTGTACAAGTAAATGTCTTAGTCATGGCTACAAAAGCTATTGAATTATTGAATACAAATACAACTGATTTAACACGTTGACCTTTTGCGCCACATTTGCAAGGAATGTCACACTGTATCGGGTAGGTTGTCAAAGTGGAACCTGCCATTAACAGCATATTATTTTTTTTTTAATAAGCTGAATTTAAACAACAAAAAAGGGAAACAAAATATTGAATGAAACAGCAAGCGAGTACAAAATACCAATACTAGATGTTTCAAAGCACAGAAGGACAGAAGGTTTAAAAGAATAGCATTTATTAAAATTAGAAATGTCTTTTGAATAGCTGTTACTTTTGATAAATTTGACTGAACCTCCAAAATTTTGGGCATATTGTATTTTTCATGTGGTACACAAGGTCAACGTGTTAAATTAATTGTTTTTGCATTCAATAATTCAATAGCTTTTGTAGCCTTGACTGCTTGTTTTAAAAATGTAATTGTTTATTATATACTAAAACTTAGCCCTATATATATATATATATATATATATATATATATATATATATATATATATATATATATATATATATATATATATATATATATATATATATATATATATACTGATACAAATGTTTAGGGGAAAGTATGTTTTTTTCAAACAAACTAATACTTTTATTTAGGAAGGATGCATTTATTAGATCAAAAGTGACAGTAGAGACTTTGTCACACTGTTACAAAATAAATTCTATATCAAGTAAATGTTGTTCTTTTGTGGAGGATCATATGACACTGAAGATTGGAGTAATGGCTGTAATTACATTTAAGAATATTACTGTTTTACTACAGTTTTTTCTATCAAATAAATGAAGCCTGGGTTAGGCATAAGAGACTTCTTTCAAAAAGTTCTTTAAAACTTCTTTAAAAGTCTTACTAATAGAAGTAGACTCATTTTTATTTCCACCATTACCAGGAGACCATCTGCTTTCCTTTACTCTGTTTTCACAACAAACACCAAATCTAAAAACCTCACATAAAAAGCTAATGTATAACATTTAAAATGTTAGATGTACTACACTTGTGGTAATGTAATCAAATTACTGTGGATCAATAACACATATAAGATGCATTGTAAAATGGGCCGGCTATATGGAATTACAGTTTAAAATATGAGGCAGCTCTAAGACACTTCAGGGGCACATTTAAAATCTCTTAAGGCCATTTTACACATTATGTTAAGTATATTTGGGAAAATTTAAGAGATACAAATAAATATAAAAACAAAGGTTTTTAAGTAGACTTACACTGAATTGATGATAAATGCCGGTGAGATTTTTGGACAGAGTGTGGTTCATCGGTGGAGGGCTGAATGATGGGGTTGGTTCTCTGGCTATAATTAATGTTACTATAGAAGCAGCTTCCTGAAGGACCTGGACAGCTTGCTCCTGTGTTACAGAGGATTCAAACAGCTTGCCATTCACTGCTAGAATCCGATCACCCTCATGTAGACGTCCATCACTAAGACAGAAGAATAGGGTAATGAATGGTTTCCAATTAATCTACGCCGCTGTCCAAAATAATCCACTTCTAATCAATTAAGTTATGGTATTCTGTACTTCGATTCTTGTCAGTTTATACCTGCATGCTACAGAGTCCAGCTGAATCTTCTGTATGAAGATCCCATGACCTCCACTGCTTTCAGTCTCCTGAGCAATAATGCTGATGCCTAAAGCACTTTCACCCTTCTCCAGGTCAAAACTTAGCACAGTCTGACCCTGAAAGAGCAATAAATACGAGAATAAGAGATTAGAAAGAATGGATTCAAACTGTTGGTTAAAGGAGATGTAGTGTTGGAATTATAGTATTTTTTAAGGTTTGATGTGTATCTTAGTTAGTTTAAAGGGGTCATCAGATGCTACATGCATTTTTACAATTAGTTTCAACTGAAATGTATGTTGACAGTGTGTACACAACCAACCTATAATGATAAAAATCCACCCAGTGTTTTTTTTTATCTCGTTAAATCATTTCCTTTTTCTCAAATCGAGCCAGTCTTAGATGTGACATCACACAGACAGGCCCCTCCCACAATAGTTTGAGGTGAGCTGTTGACCTGAGTGAGCTGTCATCAGTCCTCCATTGTTTCATCACCAGAGCAGATATAGACAAGAATGTCTCCTAAGCGATTAAGGAGTTTTGTTGTTGGATGTCATAAACACACATAACAGTCGTCATTTACTCCGGACATCTGAGCCGCTGAAGACACAGTGGATTACATTTTCTTTAATGGAATGCGCCTCTGATCTACATAAATAGGTCTACGTTCGTGCAAATCATTCGTGATCCAGCTTCACCAACAGAAGATGTGAGTATAAGGTTTTTTAATGAATCTTTGCAAATTGCCTTTCCTAATAATGTTCTAATTAGCAAGTTTCAAAATGATTGTAGCTAAAGTAAACAGACCCTCAAAGAGTGGCTCAGAGGGGAGGGGTCAGCGGAGCTCATTTGCATTTAAAGGAAAATGCTACAAAACAGCTTGCTCTGAAAAGAGCTGCTTTTGACAGGGTAAAAAGGGTGTTGTTTTACACTACCATTCAGAAATTTTAACCAAACTATGTTGCAGACTTTTCATTAAGACCCTAAAGAATCATATCAACTTGTGGAAAATGGGCATCTGATGACCACTTTAAAGTTTTTTGTTTTCTGAGTTATGGTGTTACCTGGGCCATGGACTGCAGAACTGAAATGTCCTCTGTGAGGAAAGGGGCAAAAGTCACATGATTGAAGGATCGACATCGGTCATTGCGCCGCTGGGCAGAGAGGTAGGAGTCTCTGTACCTCAGATTGCATGTGGGGCGTGATGTGCTCACACCATCTGCATCATCACTCATAGACTGAGAAGGAGGCATTCCGGGGTAAACCTGTAACACACACAGCTAGAGTAATATGGCTGGGTTGCACTAGCCGTTTGTAAGGCCTTACTGGGATGATAAAGTTCCCAATATTAATACAAGATTTATCAAAAATTATGGTGTTTATCTTTACTGATCTTTGTGCACTTTAGTTTTGGGACAAGGTTTACTAACAGTTTGCACCAGAGCAAACCTTTTTTTGGCATTACAATAGTAGGAAACTGTCAGAATTTACTAAAGACACGCAGTGAATAATAATCACTGAAAAAGCATGGTGCATGGAGTTTCCCTTTCAGATGCAAAATTTATGCGAGGAGAGTATTAAAATGAATCATGCATTGCGATTTATTAAAGTTTGCGCTCATCCAATTACTAGTATTTGCGCCATTAACACCCCAAAATAGCATGTCTTAAACTATTTTGCACCTGTCATAAGAACCCGCATCACCCACACCTGATGAGCATTGGCTCTGCTTATTTGTGATTACAATAATTTGTGCTATGCTTGATATTTTACGTTGGTCAATATGTAAATGAGATGCTGTATCTGTGTTCTTTAAGTTGCGTGGTTGTTCGTAAATCACTGGCAAAAATTTCTTTGCCCGTCTGCGTTGTTTTGGAATTAAGCTCTCAACTCTAATTTGCCCCATTTAGTAAATCTGGCCCTTAGTCTTGTCACTATTAAAAGTAATAATATATAGAATATAAACAGAAAATATAAAAATTATCATAATTTCTTTTTTATTTAAAATAATAAACATTTAATATTTTTTTAAACAAGTGATATATTTAAAAAATACAGTACCGCTAAAAATGCTTGGGTCAGTAAAACTGATCGTAATATGAAAGATATGTATAGTGTCACAAAAGACTTCTATTTTAAATAAATACGGTTCTTTTGAACATTCTATCCATCAAAGATTCAAAATATTAAGCAGCACAACTATATGAAAATTTTTTGAGCAGAAGTCAGAACATTCTAATAATTTCTGAAGGATCATGTGACACTAAAGACTTGAGTAATGGCTGCTGAATTTTTTTTACATAACAGGAATAAATCATACATTTTTTAATTTTAAATAATATTCAGATTGTTTGAAATTGTAATATTTCAATTTTCATCAGATAAATGAAGCCCTGTTGAGCATAAGTGCCTTTCAAATATATACATAAGCAAACAGCTGATAGGAGAATGTGACAAATAAAGTGCAGTGTTTAGATTTGTTTCATGCTGGAGAGCTGCTAACAGCTAAGTTATTCATATAATGATCTCTCCTAAAATAAAAACAAGTGTAAATGTGAACATTGCAATAAAAGTCTAAATGATTGAAGTATGTCGGGCAAAGCATTAGCTCATTGTTATAATTCAGTCATTCTGCCAAACAACCATTTATTCTAACTTGGTAAAAAGCTTAAGGATATATTTAGTTGAAACAAAGGGTTATATTTCAAGTTTCAAGTTTATTGGTGCAATGCACAAATATTTAGTAGGATATAAGCCAGGATCATCGCTAAAATGTATTTAAAATATTGTGTTTTTTAGCTGTCTTACTCAGTATAAGCGTTAACTGACTTCAGATTGTTAGTGCAACAGATTTAACTGCAAAAAGAGCATATAAGAGTTTCTGTCACTTTCCATTTTTTTATGTGTGGCGGTCAGGTTTAACATACTAAATTATCTTGATTAAAATATTAAAATGTTTTTTTCAAAGGTCAGGTTTAGGGGCATTAACTCAGTTTAAAAGTCCAAATGGAAAATCAAAGGAAAGTCCTCACCATTACAGAAAGGTGAGTGTGTGACTTGTTGACGCCAGCCTCTCTCTATTCAGCACAGATTAAGTAGTCAGCTCAGGTAAGTAGCTTACACAACTTCAATTGGCCCTTGCTGCTGTTTTCCAAGAATCATCTCTCTAAATACATTACACACGATACACATAAGGACTTACCAAGGATATGGTACACAATCAGACCTCCTCTTACAAATAATATTCAAATCTGTATTTTGGTTTAGAATGCTCACCCGAATACATTGAGTATTATGTTTAAAAAGTATTTAATCTTGTTAATCACTGTTGCTTCAGATATACATTTTATTAACTTAATCATTTAATTCAACGTGTTAAAACAATATTAATGCTGATATATTAATATTTATTGTCTGATTAAATTTGAATTAAAAATGTAAATAAAATATTTTTCTTGAATACATTACTAGCTTTTGAAGATACAGCGAGCCACTTCCAGAATTAATTCTTGAAAGAATGAATTGTTTGGCATCCACAAAGTCAAACAAAGACTCTAAAGCTATTTCAGAAAGATTACAAAAACTAGTGTTTAAAAAAAGGTCTATTATGGCTTACCATATGCCTCAACAGCAGGCAAACAGCACAGCTGGCAATTCTGTTTTTATTCCTGCTCATTGAAACCTATGATTAAAATAAGTACTTGAAGTATAACCAATGTAATCAACTATTTTTTCTTTATATTTAAAGATCTCATTACATTTTCTCCCAAACACGTGGTTAAAAAAGTAAGCCTATTACTTCACAGAATGCAGACAGGAAGTGATAAGCTTGATTAAAGAATGACTCATATAAACAACTTATGCTTATGATTATCCATGGCAAGTGGCCTGACCAATGCACAATGAGCACGAGGATTATCTAAAATATAGTTTTGCTGAAGTAGCTACATCTCATGGCATATTAGAGAACCCATAAGCATGCCGTTTCTCATGACAAACAGCCAGTTTAGTGCTTCATTTATTGGAGTTGCTCATCTGGCCTCTGCTGCTCCTCTCATTTTGGCCTGCTAGAAGATTCTAACACAATCAATTGTGGTTGTACCAAATAAATCTGAACGTAACATCTACTGTGTCTTATGATGACTAAATTGCCCGAGCTGCTCTTTGAAAGCTTGGGATAACACATGCTATTTTCAAGAGATCATTTTCCATCATTACTCTACACCATAACACACGGATAGACACACACACGCACACACACACACACACACACACACACACAGCTCGCATACTGTGAAACCAGACCTTTAACCTATTATCCTTGACCTCTTTATGCTCTGGAAATATAGTCCCCTGGGTCATTGTTTTTTTAAGTACAGTAAAAGTCAAATGTCAAATACAAGCTCAACTTGAAGCTCAATATATTTAACTATTTTTACGGGAATATTCAGGGGAATATCCAATACAAGACTCATTCGACAGCATTTATGGCTTAATAATTATTACCACAAATATTTTTAAACTTTTCCCCTAGTTTGTAAAAAAAAGGTGAAACGTTTCTCCTTGTAGATTTTTCAACTAATTCAGGTTTGACTATTTCAAGATTTTCGAAATTGGCCACTTTGATCAGTATCTGCTGTTTAGGTTGGAAGTGACCCCAGTAAGTGATGTTTCATGCACTCCTGATAATGGACAATAAACCTTCTTAGCTCACGGAATTTCAAATAAGTTTAGCTACTCTGCTGTTTATTATTTGAACTGTAAAGCTGTTTAAACCACACTTGGTTTATTCATTGTCATATGGTGATTCATTGTCATGGCAACAAAGCTGTAAAATTAGGTAGAACTCTACACAGCTTTTCATTTCACACTAAAATCATGTTAACATGCATATTGTTTATGTCTTGTGGCTTTACTATTGAATCAAACTATGGACTGGCCCCATTCACTTTCATTTTAAGTGCATCACTGACCACAATTTTTTTCTTTTTTTAAAGCAAAGAGAGACAACATTATGCCACAAATGTTGTCACTTAGGCGTGATATGAAATATTCCTTTAAGAATATCATGTTTATATCATGTTTTATTTAACTAATAATAGACCCAGGGCCAGAGAGATGTAAGAGGTGAATCAAAGCACCGTTCACATCAGGGAATATCTGAAATTATGCTCGCTGGGTGTATAAATGTCTTATAAAATAGATGTGCAGGAAAATTTCTATTTAATGTAAAAGTGGTGGAGTTGGATATCAGCAAAATATATAGCCTACTTTTGTACAATTCTGCATTTCACAAGATCAGTTATTATGTTAATGACAGAATAATGCTGTATAATGTATCATAATTATGCAACTACTATCAGCCAGCTATTTTTATTTTATTTTACATAGTATGATAATGAGACATTTCTTTATGGAGTTTAATACATTTATTAAAAACTAAAGCCCACTGTTTAATGTTTTGGCATATTTTAGTGTTAGTGTATGCTCTTTTTGTGATGCACTGTGATGATGATGATGATGATGTTGATGTCTGACCTGTTGTTGCTCATGCTGTTGTCCAGTCTCTTGCATGTAGAGTATCCGGTGAAACAGGGGACTCTGTAAGACACTCTTGAGCAGACTGAGTTTTTCCTCAGCAGGCAGTTCTCCCCTCTTCTTCAGTCTCTCCTGCAGCCGCTCCACTGCCAGCAAAGCACGCTGTGTGTCTACACACACATACACATATGAATAAAATGGGCAAATGCCATTACATCATCTCATAACCCACATGAGAGTATGTACAACAAGCTACATGTAATATTCATACATAGCCAGTTAACTTGCAAAACAATTGTAATATCATAAGTTGAGAAAGACGACATATTGAGACACATGATTTCAGGAATTCATACATACCCATTATTTTCAACTCTGATTACTGTATTACCACCACTCTCTTTTTGACATCTGCAACAGCACAAACAAATTTATGCCATCAGACATAATGGCAATCAAACTCAAAACAATAAAAACAAACAGATTGGTCTCTTTCGCATCCTACTCAAAAGGGATTTGCGTGGATTGCAGCATCTTAATCACTTACTGGAATGCACACCTGACAGTCCTTACCTGTGACAGCAACGGTGACGTTTGGCGTGAAGTGAGAGTGACGCAATTTAACAGCGCTCACCCTCTATCTCTGTAATCGATGAACGACTTTATGAATTGCAGCGACGGTTCACTTCATATCTCGCTGATCGTTCTGATTACGCCCGCTGTAATCTGTTATTCATGCAGATGTAATCTGGGTTGACGTCTCGCACCTCTACGGGAGGTTCTCGCGGTCTGCACGCGCTCATCATGTACTGCGCTAGCGCTCGTGTTTGCGCCGCGCTGCTCCAGTAATGCGCTTACCGGGGAGGCTTAGCAGCTGTAAACGGACTTAAACTGTGAACGACGGTAATTACCCGGGACAGATGTCCTTACAACCTACCTGATAGGGCTGTAAGCGCCTGGCCGTGGCCGGAGTTGTGGACAACAATAGTAACTGGGAAAACTAAGAAGGAGAGTTATTTTAAACGGGCGAAGCACAGAGAAGCTGGACATATGAAAGATGTGTAAATACTGTATAAAAATAAATACATAAAATAGGCTACAGCAGTAAGTTCGGAACCAGAGGGCCTCGTCAAACCTCAAAGGAACCATGCATTTTATTTGTTTGAAGACAAATTAGCCTATCAATTGTAGCATACACAAAGCTGTATTGTTATCAATATAACATCATTGTGCGAATTACAGGGCTATAAGAGACCAAAGGAGGTTAAAAAAGGTTTACGTTTCAACCACAAAAGTTAGCCTATTTTAGTGTACAAACATATAGCGATTGGGGGTAACCATAGCAACAGATGCTCGATCGCTGTCTGCATCGGATTCAAACTGCTATTACTTATCAAGTTATTGGCTATAGATTTATACCTCACAAATATATCACAAAAAATCGTTAGTGTGTTGTTTAAAACGTATTTAAGGGTCACTACTTAATCCTGCGGCGGACGACAAAATAGATGAAAACATGATCATTTGTTCATTGCCCGGTCCATTAGCCTGTATATCGTTTTACAAATGTAGCTCATAAATGCATAATTGCGATTTTAAAACAAGTTATCTATTTTAATAGAGCATGTGGGCTTTGTCTCAAAGATACGGACAACAATAGCAGTTTACTAAAATCAATCCGATAGCTAAAAATAGGTCAAACCAGCACGTTATGGTTCAGGTGTAACTGACAGCTGCGATGTCGTTTCTTGGATGTCTTCATTCGTTACCGTAAAGATCAATAAACGCTGAAGTCTCAGCCCACGTTTACCTTCAGATCAACAGGCTTCCCCCGCAGTTCATGAAAAACTGCCTTTCGAGGACGCCTCGTCGGATGATTAAAAGTTTGGGGTCAATGTTAAACATTTTCACATGTCGAAAGTCGCATTAGAGACTGCCAACATTGTTTAGACGGCTTAGGCTCCGCGTGAGAGTGATAACTGGCTGTCCTCGCGCATGTCCCGATGCGCCTTTGATGCTCATGAGTTTAATGTAAATGGATGTTCAGGCCTCTCCCCCCTCATTTAATGAAATAACAGAGACATCAGCTCTTATTACTGTTGCTCATGAGAGGCATTTAAATTAGTGTTTGTCCACAAATTATAATTTGCCAATGTGATATTTTCTATTATGAGATACTTCCCTATTACGATAGTAAAACCTTTGGAAGCTAACGCCAATATGAATAAACTAAATAACTGCAAAAAATAATTAAATAAATCAGGACCTAATATTCTAATAATTCTTTGTGTCTCTCATATAGCGGATAGGCTATCCAACATATCTGTAAATGAACACTTTTAACACTGTAAATTCAGAGTATTCAGCATCAGCATTTTATTCTGCATTTTGTTTTGCAGCATTATGCTAAAATGCTTTAAATTATCTTCACATCTGTTTACAAGCAATTCTGACTTATTTATAAAAAAGAAAAATCTCAACATGGGTCACATTGAATAAATACAATGTATAGCCTATTCAGGACATTTGTGATGACACTTAAAATTTAGGCACTTCCTTTTTCTCTGAAGAATTTGATTGGAGTTCAATGAATTCAATTTGACATGATTTGGAAAACAGCAAAATGTTCCTGGATCGACGTCCTTTTTGATCCTGAAACAACATTTCAAGCAACCAATCAGAATAGAGCGATATGTTTACAGGAAATGTCAGTTTAAGCCTTACAACCAGAGTTAGGTGCTTCTACACTCTTGTTTTTCAACTATCATTTCCTTCTGATTTTACAGTAGGTATAATTAGGGTTAGGTTTAGGGGTAGGGATAGGGTTAGGTCTATGTTTTGGTGTGTGTCAATATATGGTATATATTATTATCTTATTTCTAACTACATGTTAAACCTTTTTAAGGTTTAAATACTTTTATAGTGAGCTTAGACTGGTAAGTGTGATTTCAGTACAACATGTCACTGTATCAACATCCTTGTTGATCATGGAACAACATTTCAATCAACCAATCAGAATTGAGCTATAACTTTTCAGGAAATATCTGTTTTAGGCTTACAACCAGAGTTAGGTGCTTCTACACTCTTGTTAATCAGTTAATCATTTCCCACTGATTTTAGGAATAAAATATGGGTAGGGTTAGGTTTAGGGGTAGGGATTGGTTTTTTGAAGTCTGTATTTTTGGACAATAATGTTGATCCAGGATCATCAAAAGATTTTGATCCAGGAACATGTCTTACTTGGCGAAATCAAGGCGACCACTTGGACTTTGCTGAATCTCAATATCATCAACTTTTTTTAAATTAGTTCGGGGTGACATTGCAGTTTATTACGCAAATACGTGCGTTAAGGTTTTAAAAGCATAAAGAACTTTTAAAGGGGGGGGGGGGGCATTTAAAAAAAAATCGAAAAGTCCCACAGTTTCACCCTCTCTGTGTGACCCCGCGGGTGATAGGAAGGTCGACCCTTCACTGCTGTGCGCGCTGTCGGCCACCAGAGCGTGCTCAAGTCCTCCCAGCTCCAGATTCACCGCCCTCTCTCTTATCCTGCCTTTCTTTCTCTTCACATCCTTGAATCAAGCATCACTTAGCTTTCAAATTGGCTTGTCATTTTCTCTCGGCGCTCGTTCCCTAGCTGTCGGTTCGCACGGATGATCTAGCGATGGACTGGCGCTGATCTCGCGGAGTGTGCAGTCGCTGGAGCCAATCGGCGCATTTTCCTCTTAATTCCAGAAAAAAACACTGATCGGGATACAACACGGGGCTCTGATCCCCTGTGTTCACAATAGATCCATTGGGTTTGGGGGGACGAAGAACAGGCTACTCGAAATATCCTGCTCCTCACCGTGCTTCTTCAGGAGGCTTCGAGCCTCGTAAAGGCGCATCTGGGAACGGCAGCTCAAAACATCATCTGCGTGTTTTATTCACACACGGACACATTGTCACGGGAATTAAGGAGCATCCTGAGATCACACAGCCCGATGCTGTTGAACACATCCGGAGCTGACTATTATTCCGGTGCTTTATAAAATGCGGTGAGTCAATGCTTTTTAACGAGATGACGTTATTTCTTAAGGGGCAATAAATCAATAACCAATGGACGTTTGAATGGCAGTGGCAGCGAGATGCTGTTAGTGTACACTGTTCAAACTCTCCATATCCTACAGCTGAATTATGCCGTGTGTGTGTGTGTGTGTGAGGGGCTTTGGACACAGGATGCTTTTTGCCGTGTGTCGTGCGTGGTGTTTTAATGGGCGTCGGTGCGCGCGCGCGTCTGTTTGAGTGTCCAAGTCGCTTCCTTCAGCTCTTGACGAAACGATATCTTTAATTTGTTTATTACAGGCAGGAAGCAGGCAGCGTGTCGCGACTAACGTTATATTGATGGCCTATATTCACAGCATCCCTTCAGCCTTTATATAGGGAGAAGATCGTCAACGCCTCGTTCGACTTTCTCTGTGTCTAAATGCATGTGTGTTTTTGTGTATAAACAGGAGATGCGTTGGTATGAAATAATTTAGAAGAAAATAAGCAGAGCATCTTTAAAATAAACAGCACTGGAAACATCAACAGCGATCCATGCAACTAACACCGTCAGATCTGTACAGAGATCATATGACCTTGATTCATTGAGTAATAAAGACACATCTGCTATTCATGTCACCCTGATGTCATGAAAATTGCAGTACATGCTGGATCATCATATATGATATAACCAATCAACTGTTAGTCATCATTTGTCAGTAAAGATTGCCTAAATAATAACTTGAGTAAACTCACTTAGAGATGTTAAGTGATTGTTTTCCTCATGAGGATGACCCATTTTGGGAGGAAAAGATCAGTCCCCGTGTTCCACTGATTGCAGCATAGTCATCATGCATGTAGAAAAAGACAGACAGGAGGAACTGACAAATTACTTTACAGGTACATTCACCCAGGCCAGATCAAAATACCAATTTGTTTTGCATCTGTTTTGGTGGGAGGATTGAGAATATTGTGTATGCTTCGTGTATAATTGCTCTGTGATATATATAAAAAGATTTGAATCTAGGCTTGGTCCCCTGCAGTCGAACTCAGAACTTAGAGTTATTATTAGGTCTTCTATTTTTTTTTATCAGAGGATTTGTTATAGGCAGGCAGAAGTAAAAGTTGTTCACTTGAAATACATTTCCGTTCCAAATCTACATTTAGCAAAAAAGAGACTTCTGTCATTATTTACTCACCCTCAAGCCATTTCAGATCCGTATGATGTTCTTTCTTCGGTGAAACACCAAACGAGTTGTTAGGCTGGATGACAGCTTCAGTTCGCTTTCATTTTATGGAAAAAAAGATGCAATGAAAGTGAATGGTGACTGAAGGTGTCAGTCCCTTATATTGTGCACAATATCTCATTTGAACAGTTTCTTTAAGATTTGATTTTGCTGCATTTTTCTCAATTATGTGATGACACCTGCAGTTTACTTCCTACTTGCTCTTCAAAGAGCAAGAAACGGTTTACATATTTAGGATATTTGATAGTGTGTGATGTAAGATAAAAGGTCAATTAAACACTTTGCTGATGCCAAGTGAAAGATCATTTATGAAATTTATAGTTTGCACAGCTATGTGTTGGTACTCATGGTTTCCTTTGTATAAATGAGACAATTTTATATTAATTATATTATTTGTATATTCGAGTTTCTATTTTCTGTCAAGATGTTCCCTGTGTTCTTTTGTTTTGTCAGTGGGTGGTGTGCTGATTTTCGTAGAGAGTTCTCACGCAGGGTGGAGCTGTATTTTTCAGATTGGGTTTTTTGGTTTGCTCTGTTTGCCTTGATGGGGGTGTTTTGTATTTCCAATCTTAGTGTCTTCAAGCTGAAGTGTGTAATTTCTAAGCAAATGGATAAGCAAATATAATGATATTTGGAAAACTGCCCGACCACACTTGGTTGGCCAAACAGTTTCACACAATTGCGTGATGCTACAAACTATAATCTATTTATCATGTGTGCTTAACATTTGTTAATGTCTTCATAACCTCCATATAACCAAGGACATTCTTAAAGGAATAGTTCACTCAAAAGTAAACATCCTGTCATCTAAGGTTACTAACATTCTTGAAAATATTTTATAGATAAAAGATGGTCAGGGATGCAAAAACACGAGAGAGTAAATGATGAAAGAACTATTAATAAATAAAAACTAGACCGATTGTAAATAACATTGTCATAACATGTTGGGAACATTATGAACACATTCTTAAAACCTAAAATAGTTTAGGGTTTATGTTTGTTGGTATATGTTTTGAATGTCACAGCATGGGTCAGTATGTAATTTGCAACTCTCGTTCATTATCAAACAGAGGCCGGTGGGACCCATGCTCCGACAGATGCTTTCATCATCAAAGGGTGACAAGCACAGCATGCAGGATGCCTCTCGCTTTGTATTATGGGCTTGATTGCATGAATATACAAACAGTGTTTTGTGGCTGCAACCTGATGTCATAGATCTGTGAAAGGAAGTCCACGTGTGTGTTCACAGCCGTTCAAATATAAACAAATATAATCCAGTTTATCATACTGCTATAGAACTATATATGATTAGACGTATAGCAGCTGCACAAAGCACATTGAGAGCATGTGTTTGCAGCAGTATTCTAGCAAACGTTCCTCATTCTTTGAATGTCCTTCAAACTAAAATAGTGATTCACATGAATAATACAGCTTCCTCATCTCGATCTCTTTCTCTCTCTCTCTCTCTTTCCCTTTCACTTAAAAATCCATTTTTATACACACTCAGGGCAAGAACTGAGAGCTGTTGAATGTGTACAGGCCATGTTTTAAAGTAGGAAGTGTGTGTGTGTGTGTGTTAGAATCTAATTGTATAAGGAGGTCACCAAACAATGACGATGGGATTTGGAATGGACTTTAGAAGGACTTTGATGATTTCAGTCCCACCAGGAAATTGGGAGCAATGAACCCATGAGTGCGAGCGTGTTTATGCTTTTATTATCATCCATTTGCAAGGTTAAGGTTTTTAGTGGGCTTAAGTTATGAGAGAATTTTTGTGGTGTAGCGTCACAATTGTGTGCCAGAAAAATATGTGTTTGTTGTAGTATTTTTAGTAATTTCAATATTTTAAAGAGTGGTTGAGAAATTACCAACAACGTTAATCGACTAGCAGGTAGTTGTAAATCTAATTGAAATATTCTGGTTTTGGTTTCATTGTTGTCTTCATTGGTTTCATTGAGAATTATTTTAGTGCTTGTTTACCTAAAAAAATCATTGCCAAATGATGAGATCATCATCAAGTTCTGTTTATACAGATTTTTAATAGCTTTTAATGGTCTTTTCAAAGGCACTATAAATGCAATCTAAATGATTGTCATATTAGGCACTACATATTAAATGCTAAACCAACAATAAACTAATGTTTTTTTTTGTTTTGTTTTTTAAATACTTCTGACAAAACTTGTAACGTTCATCTTTAACTACACAACCACACAACCAGTCATAAACTTCACAGACTTCTCAGTTGTAAGTGATGTATGTTTAATTATGTTATAATATATATATATTTTTGATTCGCTGAAATAATTTGCTTAAAAATGTTTTTTGAGAGTCAAACTACTGGTACTGATGTATGTGATTCACTAAAAAGAACCACCTGGTAAGACTCCGTTGATCTGTAACACTGGTCACGCTGTCTGTTTTCAAGACTCTGTGTCAAATTAAAAACAGTTCAGCGTTTAAAAATGCTTGATTTCATTTCCATTCAGCTGCTCAAAGCTGTACTCGAACACAAAAACACATCTTGTGTGAACGTAAAGAAATGCGTTTGATCAGTATTTTGGACCCTTAATTATACAGTGGTTTTTTAAGCTGGTCTTGTTGTTCCACAGAAGAGTTGTGTTTGAAAATATGCTGTTTTGCACATCAATGTGTGCATGTGTGTGAGGTCTTTCTCATATGTGCACGCTAACATGTTCTTCAGAGCATGCTATGAGTCACAGCGTGTGATGTCAAGTGCTTCGAGCTAAAGAAGGAGCAGAAATAGTGATGATGTCATCAAACACAGCTTTCTCGCTGTGATGTGTTTTAATGGTGTCCCACAATCCCATGACAGACCCATATAGATATTTTCAGACCCATATAGAAATTAAAAAATTAAGTTAAAACGAGACACAACCAGTTTTGTCCGCATTACATGAATTGCCAGCTTTGTGTATTTAACAAATACTGACCACTTTGTTCTAATTGTGACTTAATCAAACACTTGTTCCAGCTAATAAGCAACTTATTAGTCTTTAATAAGCATCAGATAAAGTTACCGAGCTGGAGTCCGTAAAGACTAGGCTATAGAATAGTAGAGATGTATTAGAGAGGCACACCTGCGGGATTGTTGTGGCATAGATTTGCATGAATGGGAAATTTGCTTGTAAAATTTGCTCATTATCATCATGCTTCCTTTAATGCGTTGTCGTTTTGCACAGTGAAACCGTTGTGAGAAATGACTCATGCTTTATGCCCTTGCCCACAGCTTAAGAGACCATAGATATGTCATTTTGCAGGCAACTAACAGGGAAAACTAGAGTTATCGTTATATAGATTTAAATGAAATTACATTTCATTACATTTAAATATTTAGTATGTGTTTTATCAGTTTGCACATCCCTGGGAATCGAACCCACGACCTTGACAGTAAAAGATAGGTTAATGAGGCTATGAATCAGAAGTACCAAGCATTTCAACAACTGTTTTACATGCGAGTCTCCTTCCAAGTGTAGCTCAGCATGACAGTAATGTTAAATCCTTATGTCTTCTGGTCTCTAGACTACCCTCAGGTCTGCTGTAGTGACAGGTTCAGGGAGAGTAAAGCAGCCTCTGAGATAAAGCAGCTCTGTGATTGATTGATCACCCTGAAGTTTGATTGCTCCATGCATCGATTGCTCCCGGCTGTGTTGGCACCGTTCATTGTGAAGTCAATGGCAGCATTTTTTTTTCTCCTTCATCAGTAATGAATGGCACAGGAAACTTCAACCTCCAGTTGTTTCCTATTTCAGCTTTTGGACAATGTGTGCTATTTCAAGAGTAAATAGCTCAAAGTGTTTAGCTTAGCAATGGGTGCTTTTTGTCCAAAGTGCTCTTGATTGGTTGGGGTCTATTTTTTCGAAACGTTTATTGTTCATTCACCACAAAACAATTTACAGCAGGCATCTGCCCACTGTGGGGATTTACCTTACAATTTAAAGCGAGGGTGCATTCAAAAAGGAAAACTCTGTCGTCATTTACTCAATCACATTACCCTCGCAAATTTAGTCCAAACTGGCACGAATTTCTTTTTCGTTCTTCTTGAATTTTATAATTGCTTATAAAATATTCTAATCTAGTATTACACACTTTTTCCTCAACTCGCCCAATAATTTAACCATGTTCATACATTTTATTTCATTTTCACACTTGGCCATTTGAATAAATGCATTATGAAAATATGACCCTTTTAATTAAACCAAAATGATGCAAATAGGTAGTAACTATAAATATGCCATGGTTTTGTGTTTCCTATATGCATGAATGACAAATATGAATCACATTAAATGTGTTAGATTGTATATATATATATATATATATATATATATATATATATATATATATATATATATATATATATATATATATATATATATATATATATATATATTGTATATACATTATACATCTTGTATGATTAAAATTTCATAATGTATTTGTAGAAAGTCTGCTGTAGCTCTGAAATTTTATTTACGTTTGTATATATTCAAATAAGGCATGTCAAAACACATAGCGCTGAGTTTAATGTTAATGATGTTCAATGCCATAATGCATCAGATTTGTATATGTAAAGGAGATCTGGAGCACTGTTATGAGTCCCTTATCATTTTTTTAGCTTTGTAACTCAACAGCTCCTTTCCCCTTTCACTTTAATTGTATGGAAAAACAAAACTGTGGGTGAACATTGAACTAAATTTCAGTTTGGAACAACCTGAAAATAAGTAAATCATTTTCATTTTTGGATCAGCTGTTGCTAAACATCATGCTCACATCTTTCTTTGAAATTATCATAATGTAAGGGAGCAAGCGACAGATTTTTTTTTTTTTTTGTGATATAAAACAAAAAAAATATATAATTAAACATGCATGAATAGTTCAGAAAACCAGGTATAGCAAGCATTTACAAAGCAGATTGGGTGAATTAAAATTTCCGGCGTTAAAACAAATATCAAGCAAAGTTCAAAACTTATCAAACCACATGCTTAAATCACGTTTTTTTTTTTTTTTTATGTCTATTTTGAGCACTTGAAACGTGAACAGAATCACACACACATTTTAAAAGAGTGCATGTGAACACTGATGTGAGGTGAGTGACAGTGGGTGGTATAAAGTGCTGTTGTTCATTTAAACGTCACTAAGCAGTGGATTTGGCTGTCCTTAGAGACTAGCTTACTGGGAGGTACCAACTCTTTCTGTCATATTCCTTCTCTCTCCCTCTCTCACATTCTCTATGTGTGCTTTTTTCTCTTCCTGGTAGCCATCTGTTATCCTTGTGTTTGAATCTTAAATAACTGCTGCTCTTCTGGAATATTCCCCACATGGATAAAGCCTCCTGCATAGTTCTCTATATACAGGGAAGAAAAAAAACACAAGAGAGTGAGAGAGCGTCCATTACATTGTTTTATTGAGCCACAGAGAAATGTAAAAGAGGAATCTACTTGGCCGAGAGATTCATCCTCTTCCAGCTTTTTGCCTAATTAGCCATTAAACCAGTGAATGAGGGATACACTCTTCCAGTGTGTGTGAGTGTGAGTGTGCCCCTGTTCGCTCCTATGATGTGTTGTTTTTGGCCTCCATTAACAGTTCATCGTCATCGCTCACATCTATAGTGCAGTGTTATATTGCTTGTGGGAACTGAGATTTCAGCAAAGACAATTTTTTATATTTCTGTGACTTGCTGTTATAAAGGTTAAGTTTGATTTGTATATAAGTGTACGTTGAAGAAAATAATAAAACATGTAAATATATCTTTTGTAATAATGTTAATTTCACAGAATTTAAAGAAACTTCTATATTATTTTAACTTCTTATATTAACAAAATGACTATAAAAATAACATTTGAATAATTGTTATCAAAATTATTTCAAATGTTTTAATATATATTTTAAGCAAAATGTAATCATTTGTTTTTACAACCATCATCAATTGATTGGTAATAATGAGTAATTAGAAGTAATTCTTAAAACATGATTTTAAATCAATATAGCATTTTTAACTCTTGCACCATGTGACATTTTATCCTGAACTAACCTTTTTTGTCATAAAAGGACAAAATATCTGATATCAGTAATATTATTTCCTGTTAAATTTTTTTCTGGATGTTTGTCACACCACATGACTTTGATTTTGTGGAAAGTTTAACCCCCCCCCCCCATAAAACAAAAAATTGATTCCAAACTACATAATACTGTTTTCTCTTCCAGAATTTTGTTCTTTGCATAAGTTTCTTGACTACCCCAAAAATATCAAAATTAATTTTAAATCAGAAATTAAAAATATTGTTATAACAGAAGTGGTATATTCTGTATATCATGTAAGAACTGCAATGTAATGTGTCTGTGTATAAATATACAACAGAAAAACATTACGTCGTTGACCCTTGTGGTCCCATCCATAGTATCCTAATTGGCCGTCTGTGGTGTATTATCTGTTTGTGTGTGTCCGTGTGCAGCATATTGAAGGTCAGGTATTATGTGTGACATAATGAAACAGTGAAATCAAGGTGTCTTGGCCTTATCGTCGCTTTTACACACAGCTGACTGGTTACCAATGGACCAACGCCCCCATTAGTTCTGCCGTGTCAGGCATGCATGTGTGTGCGCGCGTATGAATGTGTGTCACGTTTATGCTGTTTCCAGGATATGACTCTTTAATTTTACGCATGAGGGAACTGGGTGCACCGCTGTAGCGTATATCATGAACGCACACATGGACACACGACAAGTAACATTAACTTATATCCTGTGGCTGACACAGTTCAGCCTGATTTATTCAAGTCTGGCTCAAGTTTAGTCTCTCTGTGGCGAGTAACTCAGGTTGATGTGTAGAGTTCATTCTTTTGGGATTATTGTTAAACTCCCGAAAAACAGTCTCCAAATTGCAGATTCCCGGATCAAGTTATTTTTTTTGCCCCAGTGGTGTCCATTTTGGATCCAAAAAGACGCAATCATTTTCTCCTCATGATCCTGCAGTGCTCGTCTTCTCTTTATATTATGTCTCGCTCTCACGGCTGTCATTCTTCCTCTTCTTTCCCCTGCTCTCCTCTCTTCTCGGACAAAGCACAGTCTTTCTCCTCCGCAATCTCTTCTTGTTATTGCCTGAAGCTGCTGTAGAATTTGCTCTCTCTCTTTCTCTCTCTTTCTATGCGCATTGAGCCATGTCCATGATGCTCATTGCCTCCAGTCCCGTAATACACCCAATTACAGAGGGAAATAGAGAGAGAGAGAGTTAGAAACAGAGCGAGAAATATGACCACCCATCGTGAGAGAGAGCGATGAGAGGATAGACGGATGGGAACAGAGGACATATGCAGTGGTATTTTGTGAGTATGAGGGTTTGAATATCAGAAACTGAGTGTAAAGGATGTTTGGGTGGCAGCGATGCAATTCACCTTATAATGATGGAGCATGATGTCTCTCCCGCCCCCTTTCTCTGTGCTTCCTGTCACGGATGGTACTGTCAATATGTGCGCGTATAAGAACAACAAGACATGTTCATTTTTTCCTGCTGCTGGGAAAAATATAGCCTATAATAATATACAAAATGAGTTCAAAAACAGTAAAGAAAAATATATAACGCTATGAACAGAACTTTGAACTTCAAACAATAATTTGTGTTAGAGTGGCATTCAAGAAGTGGAGCCTTATTCATCACTGTCTTCTGAACACATGGGCACAGATGCCCGCATTTTAAACCCATTACACACTGAAAGACACCATTAGACAAAAGCTCTGTGGATTGTTATAAAGCCGAATTGCGCTTTAGATGTCTGTGTACGTAATAACCGTTTTTCAACCATTGCTGGATGAACATTAAATGGATGTCTTCCTAAGTGACCGTTTTTAAATGGGAAGATAGTGTAGTGCTCTAAAAAAAAAACCTTGAATCAGCACCCGCCCACGTTCAGTGCAGTGTTTTATAATGACTTGATCTGCAGGCTTTCATGTTTTCACGTTTCCTCCCTCCGGAGCGGTGGTGGGATAATGGGTGAAGATCAGAGCTGGTAACAAAAGATTGAAGGTTCAGTCCAGGGAATTAGTGACACAGGAAAGGAGAGTTAGAAAGATCGCAGACCTGCTCTGTTAGCGCAGTGCCCTTGAGCAAGACACTTCACACCGGACTGCTCAAAGGGGAACTGCTCTGCAATTAGTGCTCTGCTAAAACAGCACAAATATTTTCAAGATCGACTAGTCTGTTCCCTGATCGACTAGTGTTCTTAAGGAAGCCTTGTATAATTAGGCTGGTTTCAGTTTCACCTGACCCAGATCCGATGTGCGTTTATATAAGATGCATTCCAGCGTTTAAAAACAGATAGACCGAGCACAAAATGGAGCAGAATGCGCAGATCTGGGGCCAGCTGCATAAACATAGCCACTATCTAGTTTGCTAGTTTGATCAGCTAGCAGTTAGCCAGGAGGTAATTAGTCTTACTTTTATGGTTCAAATTGAGCCATTTTGTAATTTACTTTACTAAATATCTGACCAGTCTTTAAGAAAACAAATTAGATGACTAAATGTCTAAGACTGGTCTAAGCAGTTTATGCAGCTGGCCCCTAAAGACTATTTTAAAAGTTTGACTATTTTTAACATGAGCTGCATTCCAATTAGCAGGGTCCCTATGCAGTCTTCATTGCTTCCTATACCAAATTCTCTTCACTTCACAAAATGTGTTCATTTGGAACACCATGCAACATCATCAACATACAGGCAAAACTTGAGTTGCGAATATTACAGTAGTTTAAGGTATAATGGCATAATAAAGATTAAATTACCATACGCTTGTGTAATCCACATTTAACTATAATCACAATAGTTGCATTGTAACTGTTGCCTCATACACATTTTATACCCTTCAATAATAATGTACAAACTGTAGCTGGGAGCTCAATAATTACACCATAGCATCAACTCCTGTTCACTATGTTGATTTTATTCAAACTTCTTAAACAGTGTTGGACAGTGACTGGCAGGTAATTTTTTTTCATTTCCTGTAAAAGAATGTATCGAAGTTCCCTTATTCCCAATGTCATTCATAGCACCCTTCAAACTGAACATGTTTTTTCCCCCTTGGATTGGAATCTCATATGAAATACTTTGTGAAATCCACTTTGAAGGGAACTCATGGTCAAATGGAACGCACCTGTGCTGTCTAAAAAAATGCATTTTATCCCTCATCCCAACTATAGCTTAAAGAGTTGCATTTAAAAATATCAGAGAAATAATTCTGTATCTGATAAGCTGCATCAGATTGATTTGGTTTGAAGTTGTGTTGTAACAGTGACAGATCTTTTCTTTCTTATTGTAACGTACATCAGTTAAATGGATTATCAAAAAAGACAAAGTAATCAGTGCCTTGCTTCTATTCATCAGTTTTTAATTAGATAGAGGCAGATCTGAATTTAAGCTTGCCTTAGATTGTAGAAAGGGATGAATTCAAGTGCACTAAATGATCGGTGGAGTAAAGCATATGTCACAAGACTGAGTGATGATATTTTGATTAAAAAGTATGATGTAATGGATTTTTTTTTTTTAATGGTTCACAATAAAATCCATTTAGATAATAGATATGGTGAATTTCCATTTCATGTTGACTTTAAAGGTAGAGTGTGTAATTTCTGCGCCACTATTGAGTTCCAGATATTGATTGTTTTCTGGACTGGACTGGACTAGATGCGAAGTGGGGCCTTGGAAATCAGTCACAATTTCAGTCGAGGGGCCTGTGGTGAAGGTTTTGCCCATTAAAAAAAGAAAAGAAAAAGTAGTTCAAACCCAAAATCAAATTACACCAATGCCAATAATTGACATGTTTTGAAAAGGTCTCAGTGTTGGCACTTTTTGGAGATACCAGCCAATGGGTGCTTTACTTCTAGTTATCTATGCACATTAAACTTGGATATGAGAGACCAATGTGTCCCTGAGCAAGACGCCTAACCCCTAGTTGCTCCAGAGGCGTGCAACCTCTGACATATATAGCAATTGTAAGTCGCTTTGGATAAAAGCATCAGCTAAATTAATAATGTAATGTATAATGTAATAACAATTTTATAAAAATTCTGGCTAATAAAAGATTTTTCAAGGAAACAGAATAAAGATATTTAAATCAAAGGATAATCGTTTAACTTTTTTTGTAATGTAATATAAAAAAGTGCATTATGTGGTGAAATCTGAATGAACCTCTACATTTTTGTTAACAGTTAGATCTGTTAGAAATAGCTCCTTGAGATAATAGCTGCATGTTGCCATTTTTCACAGTTTATGCTACATGGTGCTGTGTGTATCATTTGACATTTTAGTTATATAACTTGCTGTTTGCTATGCTGTCAAACCAGTGGAAACTGAGTAAATGTGTGTTTCGGAGTGAGAAAATGGCATCTGAAAGGCAGGATGCATCTTTCGCTATCAAACCAATGGCAGGTGTTTCCAGCTTTGCACACACACATACACACTCACACAGGCTGTCAGGACCTCTGTCTTCACAGGCCACTGAGCTAAATGCTAAAGTAGTCCTATTGTGTTCCATTAGTCGTCTCTGCCAGGGGTGCAGAAGCTTTTGTGCCCAAAACAATACAGACACACACACACCACCAAAACAATGAGGCCGGGCGACTGCCATTCCTTTGAGACACAAAAAGTGGAGACAGACTATAGAGTGTGTGCGTAAGCTCAAATGTGCTTTCTCATGACTGCGTTGCAGTGTTTATTGTATAACCATCTGAAATGTCTACTTGCACGCGTCATACTTTGGTAATTCACTTCCTTTTCTCTTTTTTATTCCCCAACTCTCAGAGGATTTCAGCCATTGATAAGCGAAACCTGCAGAATTGGAGTTGAGCTCTCCGAGACAAAAAACTTCCATTCTGAAACAGTGTACATAAAGTCAAGTTCACACTTAAACACACACACATATACAGTATACACACACACACACACACACACACACACACACACACCCTGTTGAGGGACTATGAGAGTATTTGCTGTTAGTTGCAGGGCTCTTGGGTAGAACTGCTTTTGGACTTGTTTAATTCCAGGAGGGAGTGACACGCTATTAACAATATCTGCTCACCCACAGAAAAACAACCTGATTAGAGATGAACAGAGGGAGTATGTAAAACAAACAGAGCATATTCGATAACAAAAGCTATAGCTCTAGCTCCATAATGCCTGTTGTAAGCACCATATGCTGTTTTATAGTCTGCTATGTCTTCCATATGTTCAACCACACCCTGCTATACATAGTAACTCTTGCAGATTTCCACTCATATTTAAAGTATGTCTTTGTTAAGTGCTAGGATGGTGATTGTGTGTGTGCATGTGGGATGCATAATTTAGCTTAGCATTGGGCTCTGTCTGCACACTCAAACAGCGGCAGCATTGAATATTTCATCACACGGATGCTGCTTTTGCTCTAACGTTCTCTGAGCCGTGTATGTGAGGGTGAGTGGTGCACGGAGGCTGCCCAACTTTTGACACTGTACAGCCCCACTTGCAGGAGTAAAATAGTGTTATATTCATGCTCCCAAAAGGATGTTTTCCTTTACTTTGTTTCTCTCTCACCCTCTCCGCTTAATCTATATACATCAAAATTTTACTCATAGTGTCTTTGGCTTTTTTCAAAACGTCAATGTGACATTTAAACGTCACAATATGGAAGAGAAGATCTGACGCTACTCGCGTTTCATGCCAACAAGGTATATTTAGGTTTTCATGCTTACGCTAAACTATACGTAGAGTGTACATGACATACATATTAGCATTTGAAATGTACACATGTGCACATTCATAAATTTAGTTTGTCCACATGATGGCAACACATCCAAAAAGCAAATGGAAAAGATGGAACAACAACAAACTATTGGAGACTGCGAATGTCAACCCAAGTATTGTTTAAATGGGATGGTCAAGCCTATAGAGAATTGCTGTTGTCACCTTGCGAAAAGTAACAGCTTCCATTGACAAGCAGTAGTTATGATTGTGGTGGACTTTTTTTTTCTTTATTCATATTCATCTGTCTGTAAACAAAACGGACAACATCATAACCAATTTAAATAATTAATTACCTAGATATGTTCACCATGGTCCAATTATGTACATAATAAAAATATTATCTATCTATAAAATTGCATATTAGTAAGATATGTCAACATTGTTCGAGCAGAGGAATGCGCACACGTGTCATGGTGCTCTTGATTATGGCGGAGGACAAGGACAAGGGCAGTTTTTTTGTTTTCTTTGTGCACAAAAACTATTCTCGTAGCTTCGTATAATTACAGTTGAACCACTGATGTTACATTGACTATTTTAACGATGTCCTTACTACACTTCTGGGTCTGGGAACATTTCAGTTACATTGCTATCTATGGATGGTCAGAAATCGGATTTCATCAAAAATATCTTAATTTGTGTTCCGAAGATGAACGAAGGTCTTATGGATTTGGGATGACACGAGGGTATAGTTTTTATCGTTACATATCCAAGTTGAATCCCAATACTTACAGTAAATGTAATTGTTATCCAGCATTTTCTCAATAAATAGATAAATCCTATCCTCACCAGCGTGCAATAAATCTTGGATTAGTTTTGGCTGTGAAGGATCTATTTGTTTTATCTTTTGTGGCCTGTGAAACGATGGCCACATTTGAAGGAAATTGGACAGCAGACTTTGGCGTATTCAATCTTGGAAAGCAGCCTTCGAAACATGCAGCCTCTCAATCGTGGCACAGCTTACAACTGACTGTCACGTTGACGAGTGCTTGCATTATAGATACTCGCAGTTCTAGTATAAAACAGTACAAAGACATTTGGTCTCATTCCCCAACAACTGAGTGGGTTATTTGTATGTACATGCACCTCTCGCAAAACATTTCCGCCTAATTCACAAACATTTGTTCTTAACCGCACTCTAATGTTAATGAATTTGTAGTAATCTAAATTAGCGTTTGTGTGCCCGAGGTTAGTCATTTGCATAAAACACACCCAAAAAATCTCCATCTAAGGGCTTGCTGCACAGCCTTTACTTTAGAGCATTTCTTCACTCTGAGCAAATATATAATGCTCTAAACATTGAAAGGCTATGTATTCGGCTGTACGTGTATGCTGCGCATCAAAACTGAAGTACATTAGGCATTACAGGTAAAGAAGAGTGAACTATATAAAGAATGAGCTTCTAGCGTCCCACATGGCACACTATACAGGGAACAAAAAGCAATTTTGGACACAGTTCTGCTCAGAAACGTCCAGATGGAGTAGGCAGAGTGTTACGTGAACACTGGATACAGACATGGTTGCCTTCCTACCATTGTATACTGCCTGCAAAGACAGCATTTTCCTGATTTCGTACCCAGCTTTTGTCTCTCTCTTTCTCTCTCTCTGTCATACAGCGTGAATTTAGGCCCAGCATAAAATATTAGTGAACTGGAGGAAGAAACACGTAAATATTTTACCACTTCACCCAAATCCACAATAGTGAATATTCATCTTGAATAATTAATGAAATGGCCTTAATTATCAGTTCCATCATGCTGAATCAGGCTGAGCATATTGAGCACCTTTAGTATTGCATAATTAGAGCGCTATATCACATGTTATCAGACAGAACACAGGGTTGTACCCTGAAATCATCATTTAGAAGCATTAACAAGTCCATAAGTCAGTGTGGTACATGGATAAGTAATACTGAATGATAACTAATTCTAAGCATTTTGTTCTACTTTAAGCATACACAAAATGTGATAATCAAGAGTGAAGTGAATTTGTGAATTAACATCTGCTGAATGTTGTTTTAACATCAGGGAACATTGCAGATGAGAAAATTCTTTAAAAAAAAGCAACTTCCAGATGACAACAGACACATTGGGCCTATTCATAAAACTAAATTAGAGCACATTTATGTGTAAATTGTTTGTATATTCATGAATGATTTACACACAAATTCATGTTGCTCGTGTTAAATAAGGCCAGTTGAATGCCTCAGCGTACAAGAGCTATCAGAGATCACTTTGTGAAGGCTTTTATCGTGGCACAAAGCAGCCAATACTACCTTAACCTTTGGGCATGTTAGCAAAGTTATCCTACAAACCATAGCTTTAATCCACATTAGCCTTGAGATACCGATTGAAGCCTTTCAAAACCTGAAGCTATGCTATTCCTTTAGAATTTATCCACAATACTACTGTACAAGCCCCTGCATCTCTATACACCCACTGGAGACATTCAATTTGATTCATGTTAGCCATTGGCTGAAGTAGTGTTTAGCCTGTAGCTGACTCTAGATGAATGTGGAGTGACAGGACTGTGCCAGTGCCCCACTCTGCCCACTGAAGTACCCAGCAGACAGCAGATCAGGACAAAGCTCTTCAACAGAGACTGCACAAATAAGGATGTTTTGCTATCTGATAAAAAAAGTGATAAAATGATTTCTGCATCCAGTATTTTTTTCTTTGATGACTGGAAATTTGTGCCCATTTTCAGTGTTTCGCTGGATGAATTATTAACATTCATCAAATGCGGTGTTTAATAACATTCTGCGGTTGAAATTACATTGTAATAATGACATTTTTAAAATTACATTGTAGTAGAAATAGTCTAATATCAAAGCCAGCATTTTATGAATCTGAATTACACAATTAGAAAAACTGTTTTTGCATAATTTGATGAAATGACAGATTAATGAGATATGTCACACAGCGAAATAAACTTTTCAGAAGTTGTCTTATTTATTCTTTGTTTTATTCATAAATGCCATCATATGCAGACGCCTTTGTTTTCTTGGCAGCAAACTTGATAAAATTTATGGATGTGATGGAAAACACCACAAGAGTTTTAATGAGTGTTAATTGGGTTCCACATAAAAAATATTGAAATAGTTTATGATTATTTCACTCTCTGTGTACTTTATAATATTCTAGTCTTTCCAGCGTAATTACTATTTTTTGATGTTTTTTTTTTTAAAGATTGAAAGTCTGAATCAAGGACAAGAGTCAAGCAGTTTGACTTTGAAACAAAAGATATTTGAATAGCAGAAATGAAAAAAATTAAGGAATGGAAATGTGACCTTCACAAAAAGAAAAAAGTTAAAAACGCCTAGTTTTAATAAAAATGAAGTTGAAAAAAAGCATACATTACATTTCCCTTGAAGCCTCATTTTCCTTCAATTTCAAAGTAAATATGTGTCTCCTCTCACTAAATTGCCATAAAATTGTCATGTTCAGGAATTTAAATGAGAGTTTTTAAAGACAAAATCAAAGAAGTTCATTATATCCCTTTTGTGTTGCTGAAAGTACATTTTACGTTTGTCTGTACAGCATATACATTGTGTATTCATACAAGATTGTATATGTGCTCATATTTTTATGCACAAACATTGTCATAGCCTTTTATCAGCAATTCGGTTTGTTATCTTATGTGTTTGCGCATGTGTGTGTATGACAAAAACTGCAAGAATCTGTGGGTACATGAATGTGTCTTTTGTGTGTGTGTAAGAAAGAGAGAGAGAGAGAGAGAGAGAGAGAGAGAGAGAGACAGAGCGAAGTGCTTTAGAAGTAGATTGTGGGACATAATAAAAGATAAATCATAGAGACTCAGTCGTATTGGCAGTATGAAGAGTGAGCCAGAAGACAGACACAGAATCTATTATGAGCAAAGACTAGAGGAACTCAACCCTGCGCATTCAGTGTGTGCCTGTGTGTGTGTGTGTGTGTGTGTGTGTGCCTTCGAGATTAATCGTGATTTCAGAATGCTGAATTCTAAATTATTGAAACATGGGGAAAATGAATAAAGATTTATGACTCTTTGAGGCTTAGAAAGAGTTTCATAAACATGCCCTCTATCAGAGCCAAAAGTCACTCGCACCATCATTATAAATCAAAAACTCCCTTTAAAGTTTTTCTGCACTTTAATGTGGAAGAGAGAGCAAGAGGATAGGCGGGGCTAGGGGAGGGGCCAGCTGTAATCTGATTGGCCCATTCAGTGACTCTGTGATGACATGTTTTTGGCCAAATCAGAGACCCTATGGCTGTAACTACAGTATCCAGTTGAATGGTCCCAAACCGTTCAGGCCAACTTGAACTATCCTGCATGAACTACAAATCCCGTGAACTTGTGGGGGATGTGAACCGCAAAACCCCTTTGAATTCCTGCTCTGAATTCTCAGTCACACGCTCAAAACAGCATAGTGTTTAGTTGTAAGAAGTCTTTTAAACCTTAGTTGCTCCTTTAAACTAAAGGGTAGTTGCTGAAGGGCATTCAGAAACATATATTCCAGTCCAAACATCCAGAATGCACACTTCCAAGGATTTGTAGTTCATTCAGGATAGTTCAGATTGGCCTGCATGGTTGGGACCATTCAGCTGGATACTGTAGTTTCATCCACTGAATGGGCCAATCAGATTTCAGCTGGCCACACCCTTATCCCTGCCTCTTTCTGTCTCTCTCTCTCTCTCTCTATCTCTCACACACACCCACACACATACTATAGCGCAGAAAAACTTTAAATGGAGTTTTTGATCTATAATGAAGTGCACTTGACTTTGTGCTATATATATATACAGTATTGTTCAAAATAATAGCAGTACAATGTGACTAACCAGAATAATCAAGGTTTTTCGTATATTTTTTATTGCTACGTGGCAAACAAGTTACCAGTAGGTTCAGTAGATTGTCAGAAAACAAACAAGACCCAGCATTCATGATATGCACGCTCTTAAGGCTGTGCAATTGGGCAATTAGTTGAATTAGTTGAAAGGGGTTTGTTCAAAAAAATAGCAGTGTGGCATTCAATCACTGAGGTCATCAATTTTGTGAAGAAACAGGTGTGAATCAGGTGGCCCCTATTTAAGGATGAAGCCAACACTTGTTGAACATGCATTTGAAAGCTGAGGAAAATGGGTCGTTGAAGACATTGTTCAGAAGAACAGCGTACTTTGATTAAAAAGTTGATTAGAGAGGGGAAAACCTATAAAGAGGTGCAAAAAATGATAGGCTGTTCAGCTAAAATGATCTCCAATGCCTTAAAATGGAGAGCAAAACCAGAGAGACGTGGAAGAAAACGGAAGACAACCATCAAAATGGATAGAAGAATAACCAGAATGGCAAAGGCTCAGCCAATGATCACCTCCAGGATGATCAAAGACAGTCTGGAGTTACCTGTAAGTACTGTGACAGTTAGAAGACGTCTGTGTGAAGCTAATCTATTTTCAAGAATCCCCCGCAAAGTCCCTCTGTTAAAAAAAAGGCATGTGCAGAAGAGGTTACAATTTGCCAAAGAACACATCAACTGGCCTAAAGAGAAATGGAGGAACATTTTGTGGACTGATGAGAGTAAAATTGTTCTTTTTGGGTCCAAGGGCCACAGGCAGTTTGTGAGACGACCCCCAAACTCTGAATTCAAGCCACAGTACACAGTGAAGACAGTGAAGCATGGAGGTGCAAGCATCATGATATGGGCATGTTTCTCCTACTATGGTGTTGGGCCTATTTATCGCATACCAGGGATCATTGATCAGTTTGCATATGTTAAAATACTTGAAGAGGTCATGTTGCCCTATGCTGAAGAGGACATGCCCTTGAAATGGTTGTTTCAACAAGACAATGACCCAAAACACACTAGTAAACGGGCAAAGTCTTGGTTCCAAACCAACAAAATTAATGTTATGGAGTGGCCAGCCCAATCTCCAGACCTTAATCCGACTGAGAACTTGTGGGGTGATATCAAAAATGCTGTTTCTGAAGCAAAACCAAGAAATGTGAATGAATTGTGGAATGTTGTTAAAGAATCATGGAGTGGAATAACAGCTGAGAGGTGCCACAAGTTGGTTGACTCCATGCCACACAGATGTCAAGCAGTTTTAAAAAACTGTGGCAATACAACTAAATATTAGTTTAGTGATTCACAGGATTGCTAAATCCCAGAAAAAAATTTTTTTTTGTACAAAATAGTTTTGAGTTTGTACAGTCAAAGGTAGACACTGCTATTTTTTTGAACACACCCCTTTCAACTAATTCAACTAATTGCCCAATTGCACAGCCTTAAGAGCGTGCATATCATGAATGCTGGGTCTTGTTTGTTTTCTGACAATCTACTGAACCTACTGGTAACTTGTTTGCCACGTAGCAATAGAAAATATACTAAAAACCTTGATTATTCTGGTTAGTCACATTGTACTGCTATTATTTTGAACAATACTGTATATATATATATATATATATATATATATATATATATATATATATATATATATATATATATATATATATTCTACAAGTGAATTTAGGCATCACAATATTAAATTGTGCAGTAAGAAAATGATATTAATTTAGCTACTTAGTAAAGATTACATTTTAAAAGTCTCATTAAATTATTAGTGTTTTTTACCTCTGAGTAAACAGAGGTAATAAAGGAAAATTCTGTTATCATTTAATCGCCTCATCATGTTGTTGCAAATTATTTTGTTCATTTTCGAAACACAAAACGAAGACACGTGAGAACCAGTTAGGTACGTTTATGAGTGTCAAGCAAGTACAGTTGAGCTTCTTTTCACTATATATGTTCTAATTTGTTTGTATGTGCGTAGATCCATGTTTATGTGTGAACAGAAGCCCAAATTAAATCTGTCTCATAACACATGGAATAAAACCACTCAATTCATATGGATTAAATTTGCAATGTCTTAAAAAGCTTAAAAATGTGGGTTGAAATTCCTGGTGAAATCAGTATGTATTTTACCAAATGTACATCAACCACGCTACATGGAAACGTAAGTTATTTGTTCCCTTATTGTGAAGAGGGAAACATAAAAAGAGGTCAGTTGTTTTTTTCTTTCTCTGCATGCCACCCAAAATGCATGAGGAGAAATGTGTGCTATAAAAATAGGAGAGATGGGGAGAGATGGAATGATCGAGATAGGAAGAGACACAGGGAGGAATCTGGAGAGCATGATGGTGGGGGGATACATGGTCATGTCTTTCTAATTGTGTGTTATTACTGTGAGACTCCCTGATTTGAGGGTTCAGGCAGACTCTCATTTAGAAAGAGAGAGAGAGGTTGCTGCTCTCATTACTGGACACACAGAGCTGCAGGGGTTGATGGGAGCTCGTAAGGTCATGCCATGCCAGACAGAAATTGCCAGAATGAGACTGAGGCATGCAAGCATTTCTATGCCATAAATTATAACCAAACTCTACCAAGCACTGTATGCACGGCACCCCACAGCACAACTGAGTCAAAAACTGCCATATGGCATTATAGATTATCTGAGAGAGAACGAGAGTGACAGCAAGCGTGTGTGTTGGGGGAGGGATCGCGTATCAGCACGTATGGTAACGCAGTCTACCGCACTCTTAGAGTAAGTTCATGACTTCAGGAAATGAACTTGGAAATTGGCTGACTTTTCTTGTCAGTCTCTATCAAATGTGGATCCATCTACAGCGGCCCCCAAAAGTATTCAGACACTTCAGCCACACTCAGACAATTCAGCATGGCTTTACATAAATAAATAAATAAATGCTTTTATTGAAAGTAAGATGGAAAAATGCCTGACAACACTTGGAGGTGTATATTAATGCATGGCCACCCACATTAACACGCCAACGCCAGCTATTCAGTGTTCAGATACTTTATCTGCTCAGTCGTGGTGAGATAATGAAATAGGATAGATAATGTTGTTCATAACACTATCTGCTAAGTATGAGAGCAAAATAAGGGACAGCTGGTCAAAACTTGTGCTCTTTCTGGCTGCATATAGTATTAGAGATGATTCATTATGGTCTAATTATCCAAAAAACATACTAACTACTAACTAGTTTATGTAGATTGTTTGTTTGTTTTTGCTTCGAGATTTTTAGAAGCAGTGCTTTAATTAGCATGTAATCAACAGTGTGCTGAAGTTTATTTCAATGTAAACCAATAATTAACTGATAAATGGCCAGTATTTGCTATGGTATTTTGTATAAATAAATGATGAAAAATGGATATTAATATTGAATGTTATTCTAACAGTAAAAAATATCACCATGTATCACCTGCCACTCTGTATATTCTTCCAAAAGATGAAAATCTTGGCATGAATGTTCTGCACATTGATTGGTAAATTGACTTGCAGCCAACTACAGATTGCACACTCATCATGAGTTCTTTAAGGAACTGAAAAGCTAATGAGTGAATAGCGGAACCCCTGACGGTCATCCTCAGATGCCCACTGGTTAATCAGTATTATACATACCAGAGTGGCCACACATTGGTTATGCTGAAATAGCTAATTGGGTCATTAAGTGATTAGGATTAGCATATGGTCAAATGGATCATGCTAAACAATGAAATAATTGAGGAACTGACTAAGCATGAACATATTCTGCACAGTAAAATCAAAACTAATTACATAAAAGAAACAGTTCATCCAGACATGAAATTTCTGTCATCATTTATATATATATATATATATATATATATATATATATATATATATATATATATATATATATTTATATCAAAAGATAAATTTTCAGCAAGGTTGCCCCCCCCCCCGACTTCCATTAGAGCTCAAAACCATGTAGAATCAAGGGGTTGGGGGCATAGTTGCTTCAGAAAATGCTTTTTTAAAATCAATGTTTAGGGTTTTGAGGGTATGCAACATTTAATTTCCAAACAGAGAGATTCAAGATAAACCAATGTAATAAAATGTTGGCACAGTCACCTTTTTCTATTGCAAAGAAAATTTGAATGTGCTTTTTAGTGTCACCCACTGGACTTTTGACTTTGAAACTGCCAAGATGCTAAGAGTCAAAACTATTTTTGGAAAATCTGAGTGCTCTCTGACTCTTCATAGGCAGCAAGGATATTTCCATGATCACGGCACAGAAACGTAGCAAGGACCTCGGTAAAACAGTCCATGTGACATCAGGGGTTCAACCATAATTTTACATTCCCAGAACGTAATAAGATCTGTTTACGTTCAGTAGACAGCGCGCACATTCTGAACATAAACAATGCTTATAACGTTCTGGGGTACTCTCCAAAATGGAGGAAGAAGTTATTATTGTTTTCTTTGTGCAACAGACTCACCATCTAAATATATTATCTTTAGTGTGCATGGAAACAACTGACATCTAAGGTTACTGTCTAAATTTTACATGGCATAGAGAAAACCATGGAATCCCCTATTTTGTAAATCATTTTTGAATATCATTATTTAGAAAACTGCACAAAGTTCGAAAAAGCTAAATATCTAACATTTTTATAGAAATTAAAAAAGAAAATTGTATATAATGAAGCTTACTGTGACGTTGCGGCAAGGACATTTTGAAAAATGAAGAGTTGAAAAACAAAAAATAAACATGATCCAGATTAAAATCTTAATGACTCCATTGAATTTTGTTGACCTTTTAATTTGTAGGCCTACAAAGACTCTAATGGTAAAATTAGCAGGTTTTTTTTTTTTTTTACATTTTGGAGAGTCAAAAGTGCCAGTAGCTGCAGAAACACCTATATATAGTACACATGATTGACTGGCTGACTGATTGTTTACCATAAACACAAGTTTCCTTACTGCATAGCTGATATAGTCATAGATCTCAGACACACACTCATTTGACCAGGAATTTACTGGTAGAATGATTACATGGTCATTTGATCACGCATAAGCACACACATGCTCTTTACTGGTACCGTGGCCATACTTCCATATGTCCCTGTTCATAATGTGGGACATCTGCTCGAAACCCTTCTGTTGACTTTAGTTAAGCAGCCATCAATCACCCAGACAAAGAAAGAGAGAGTGTTTAAGCTACGTGTGTTTTTGGGCATAAGGAAGACAGAGTGTGCGGCTGTGTGTTTCTAATGACTGAGTGGCATTGTTGAGTGTTTATGTAAGTTTAATGAGACAGTGGCTGTATAGTGCTTTATTTTTAATAAGGTAAAGATGTTCAGTGGAGGCAGGCCATATATAACTATCTGTGTGTGTGTGTGTGTGTGTGTGTGTGGGAGAGGCAAAGAGGACAGATGCATTAAGCTGTTGTAGGAGGCATTAGCAGAGCACCACATGTGTCTTCTCAAGAGTATTGTCACAGGATTTTTATTCTATGCTGTCATTCCTCTACTTTTACTGTTTTTACACATTACACAGCTATGGGCCTATTCAAATATGTGGATGTTTAGAAATACACTTTTGACACTCATTATTTTATTTAATATATCCAACAGCGTATATTTCTGTAATACTTTAGTATAGGTATAAGAAGTTGCTTATTAGCATGCCTATTATAACATATTGGCTGTTTATTAGTACTTAAAAAGCACATATTAATCCCGAATCCTAACCAATACCTAAATTTAAAAACTACATTACTAACTATTAATAAACAGCAAACTGGGAGTTTGAGTCAAATGTCATAGTTAAATGGTTTGTTAATAGCGAGAATTGGACCTTAAAATAAAGTGTGACCTATATTTACACTGCAATGTAATTTTCAACATATCTAGCATTTGTGAATACACACAATAATATTTTTCTAAATTACCTGCTAGATTGAAAAAGATGGACAATTAAAAATATTCTGTAAGTGATATTTACTTAAACAATAATTGTTGAAATGGTTATTTTTTATTTCACCCCCGTTTAGGTCATTATAGTTCTATGATTTGTATTTAGTAATGGATTCCATAGTTTAAAATTGCAAGTCTAGAACAAGATTAAAAAACTGTTACAGATGTGAAGCATTTAAATAAAAGCTGAAACAAATTATGACATTTCAAGGTGACCTTCATATAAACAAAAAGTTGAAATCTTTAAAAGTTAAACTCTAGTTTAAAACTGTAGAAGCATAAAAGTGCCTGAAGGTAAAGAAACGGCCAGACGCTCATTCTTTTTTTTCTTTTTTTGTCAGATGATTAACTGGTTGCATGGTCAAACACACACAACAATCAATAATCTCTATTAAATATTATGGATTTGTTTTTCAGTGTAATCGACTTCATTACACAGACATGATTCAGAGACCGGCTAGATTGTCAAGAGATATAACAGATCATTACATCTGGGTTCAGCTGTATCAGTTTCTCTGCTTTTGAGCTGATTTGTTATTAATGACAAATACTATGCTTAACTAAACTTAAAAATGGTTCATAATTCCATAGTTAAAAACAACATGACACCATTCACATCTAATTTAACGTTTGTCGCACAGAAGATATTACATAAACCTTTCACTGGCCAGCACTCCACAGTCCTACAAATACAAGACGAGTTTTTGTGTTTATCTGTAGTATCTTGTAATTGTTGGTCTATGCACACATGCAACTAGAATAGTCTTTCGGACCATGAGCGCTGCATATGAATTTAAAGTAGGTCATCCTTGATGTTGCTCAAGATCTTTGTGTTCTGTTTTCTTCTTTTGCATTCTGTCTAGCTCCCTTTGAGCACAAGAACACACCCTGTGCTGAATGTACTCAGGTGGTTTCAAAAGAAGAAAGTTCTTACTGTCTGAGAAAACATTATGGAAATAAATTCCTTTTTTTGAATAATGTGCAAGGATGCATCTTGCAAAATTTAATGAGAACCTAAACAGGGCTAAATTCTGAGCTCCTGTTATTTTTGAATTGGAACACTGTGTACAATAAAAGTGACCTTTAGCTGTAACATTAACATTCTCTTTGCTTGCTCTGTGTGTGTCCTTCTTACTTTAGGTGTGCGCGTCAGAGAGGAGCTCCATGGCTAATGTGAGACGCATCTTCAGCGAGTCTGTGCAGAGGTCATCAGGGTCATCGGCGGTCATGTGGTCCACACGCCTACTTTTCTTCTTCACCCTCTTCACACCCGTCACACTCGGTAATACGCGCACACTCACACACACACAGACAAAAGCCAATTATTTCCTTGTTGTGTTGTTTTCGCCGAGATGGATAAATGAGATGTCTTACTGCTTTTATTTGATTAGTTGGCCCCCAACCTTGAAGTGCAGACTGTCAGATGAAGACGAGCCAAATGAGAGCGAAGCGCGCAGCCCTCAAATCTTCAGTGAAAATTCCACAAAGTTTTTGCGTCTTATTAAAAGTTTTGGAAACTATTAATTGAGACATCTCTTCTCGCAGCAATAAATGATTCATGAGCAATCACAGAATTTCACAACCACTGCACATCCGTTATGATCAAAACATTCCCACATATGCAGAAAGGCGCTCCCGCACATACGGGGGAGAGAAATTTAAAACACACAAACAAAAACAACTCCAAAGCCTTTTAATAGATAGCTGCGTTTTGCCAAACACCATAGTGAAGTATGAAATATAGCTGGGTTCTTTTCCAGTGAACGAGCCATTTTACGGGCCAATCCATAACTATAAAAATTGCGTGTGAATCTGTTAAAAGTGCGTGAGATAGAGTGCAGGTGTAAGAGGATCTGACAGATCAATAATCATAGATGCAGACGTCTAGACTCTCGTGTGTGTGCGCCACATGCGAGCGCGACCCCGTGTGTGCGATTCGGTCCCTCAAGTGGGACCTTTAACGTAACAGTTTGAGCTCAGAGGACACTGGGGAATTGGCCATTGGGGGGAATTTTTTAAAAACCTCAAGGCAACGTTCAACACAAGCGCTCCCTCATCGACGTCCTCTGTATCTCTGTAACGCACACATTCATTCAGCCTCTCTCCTTTTTTCTCACTGTCATCGATTGCTTCTTTTCTCTGGCACTCACCTTCCACCAGTCTCAAGGGCGCTAAAACACAGTTCTACCTCGACAGGAGCCTTCCTTCCTGCACTCGATTCTACTTAAACTAATAACCTACATTATACCCATAAGCCATTTCAGTTCTATACATCAGCTCTGCCCACACTCTCACTCACAGTCGTTTCTGCTGGCCTTTGCTTCCTTTTAGAATCGGAATGGCTCTTATGTGTGTGCGCGCGTTGTTAAATCTCGATGGAAACGACTGCGATGGCGAGGGTTAAATCCTGGATCCTGATTGGATGATGATGTGGCGTCTCTGCTGTCAATGCGCGTGCTAATCGGAGGCAGCAGCAGAATATGAAATTAACTCGTGCGCGCAGTCAAGTGTCATTCACATCCCTGAGATTAATTTCATAAGAGCGCGTTTGCGTGAGGGTGTCTGAATCTGTATGTGTCTGTCGTCTGTGCACACATTAGAATGCAGTTTATTGTGTTGGTGTTTGTCTATGGCTATACGTCATGCGGGGAAAGGAGTGTGTTGCTACGGTAACAGGAAAGGGGTGGTGGTAAAGAATGTAGTTTTTGATTTAAGTGTCTGTGTGTGTAATTTAAAGAAAGGTTATAACTGAGGAAATGATAACTAGATATATGTGACTTTTGGGTGCAGATATGAGGTCTTTCTATTGTATTATGAAAAATAGTTTTGCTCCCAATAACTATTCTTTTTGCTGCATGCCGTCTCTCTCTAACACACTCCAAAACTGGATTATTTTATATTTGAGAGAGAGTGCATGAATGAAAGATGAAGAACGCTCTGTTTGTGTTTAAATCTGTTACATAGTTTGTTCGACGTAATGTTTTCCTCTCTCTTTTTTTCGCAGTTTTAAGTCGTGCTCCAGTGCCGATGGCTGTGGTGCGTCGAGAGCTGTCATGTGAGGGTTATCCTATCGAGCTGCGCTGCCCGGGCACCGATGTCATTATGATCGAGAGTGCCAATTACGGGCGCACAGATGACAAGATCTGTGACTCGGACCCCGCTCAAATGGAGAACACTCGCTGCTATCTGCCTGATGCCTACAAGATTATGGGCCTCAGGTAGAGAGATACATCCACATGCTTTGTGCTTCATTGTTGTCTCACAGGTTGTATGAATGTGTGTGTCTTTGTGTGTGTGTGTGTGTGTCAGTGTATGGCTACGTACACACTGCAGCTAAATGAGTCATTCCAACAAGGAGGACTATTTGTATCCGCAACATCTGGTGAAATAATAAACCTACTGTAATAAAAATATTTTAATTCGACGTACATTTAAATATTTAAATAAATATATGTGCATTTTTATTTGTGTGTAGACAGTCAATTGTATATTAAAATCACATTTATATCAACGCATTCATTTAAATTATAACAGGTTTCAATTTCATTGAATTTATGCCTTTCACTTCTACTTAAAATGATAGGGAGGTAAATAATATTGTTTTATATTATTTGATATTAAAGCTGCAGTAGGGAACTTTTAACGCTCTAGCGGTTAATAAACAGAACTGCTTGTGTCTTGCGGAAGAACATCGTAGCCGGAACTACTTCTCTCTGTTTATGTCTATGAAGAATCACAAAGGTACTGGGTTACTCCGCCGCGGTACCCCCGAAGCAATCTAAAATAGTCAGAATATAAACACTTATTATAGGTGTACCCTAGTGATTCAGGACAAGCTAAAAACACGGAAAAATGGATTCATGGTGTACTCGCTTATTATGTTTATTTTTCTACATTTTGAACACAAACAAAGTTACGGACCGCAGCTCTGATTGGTTGTTTTTTACCGGGAACGCATGACTTTCTGCAAATGGCAATAGGACCACTGGGAGGAGCCAGAGGAGCCAGAGGAGCTTGATTTTTTTCACAGATTATCTGTCTCATATTCTACTGTCAGGACATAATGACAGGTTTAATAAATATGTAAAAAATATTTTTTTTTACAAAAGTTCCCTACAGCACCTTTAAATGGCACAATGAAGAGGACATTATATAATTTAAGTTTTAAAAGGAGAGAGTGCCTGCTCTTAACATTCTTACATAATTCGTTTATTCAAGCTTGAAATAAGATTTCTCAAGCAGAAGGAATTTACGTAATTTGTTCTATTTATAGAAAAGAATCATGTTGTTGGCTACTGAATACTAATGATAGGAGGCCATAAGCCTTGTTATTGTTAAGTAAAACTATTAAAATGTTTTAGTTGATTTTAGAAAGGAGAAAAACTGCTTAAAAACAAAACAAAATTAAAATGAGAAATGTTGTATTTGCAATTAACTGAACTAAAACATTTTACAAATGAAAATGCTTAGTTGTGAAAAACTTAAACCTAAAAATAAAAACTAATAAAAATGACAAAAGCACATCACAAAATTGCTAAATCCTTAACTAAAATTTAAATGAAAGCTGAAAATATAAAAATGAAAGTTAATTCAATATATTAAACAATACTAATAGCATATAAAAAAATAGCATATAAATAATTTTAAAGTAATACTGAACATAAAAAATCTTACAATTAAAAAAAATATTACATTTAATAAATTTATGTATTACTTTATTTAAAATAAAGTATTATTTTCATGTAACGTTTTATATAGTGTCACTTAAAGATGCTCCTGACAGAATGCTTAAAATTCTGCTGAAATTGTCTTTACAATTAACAATTGCAAAATGACCGTGAATGACTGAGAGTGCAAATACATTCTAAACAACTAAATTCACGGTTAAAACATCCAGGCAGTGACAATCACAATTTTATTCAATCTGAGTAGTATGTACAGACCCAAACTGAGCAGCTAGTTAGTAATGCAGTAATGCTGCTATTGAGTTATCACTGTGTCAACTGTTGCAACTTGGAGTGTATCCTGCATTCAATACACACATGGAATAATCATTTTGGGTATTTATTCCTGCATTTAAATGTGGTTGTCATTCCCCAAACTTTGCATTGTGTACGTGGGCTGTGTGTTAGGTTTCAGCTGAGCTCATTGTGGAGAGCGAAACTGTCAACACTTTGATTTGTAGGCATAATTAGCACATAAGAGCGTAATAAAAAACAGGAAAAAGACATTGTGCCTCAAAAGCAGATGTTCACGATGCAGAACAATGCAAGCGTACTGTATATTTGTGCAGTGCTTTTTTTTTTTACACAGCACACAGAATTAATCAGATGTACTCATTTGAGATTGTCCACGTTACATAACGCCCCAAACATCAGCCTTCAAACATATTAGCCACCCTGCTTGCATTTTTCAATGTTGTCTGGCAGGACAAATGAATTCTTTGCCTCTGAACTGCACAGACGAAGCCGAGCTACAGAGAAAAACAGAACCCACGCAGAACCCCATTAGCATCTGCGTCATCACAAGAAACATTATCGTTTCAGTTCCGGCTAATGTCGAGAGCACAACCTGCTATCGGTCCGACCTTGACTTTGACTGGGGATGACAACCTGGCAGCCCATGGACAAGAAGAAAGGTGTAGGGATGTAGGGAATGGGTTACGCATGAGAATAATCACAAACTATGAACGGATGTGTCATGCTGCGTAACGGCATGCCTTCCCCTTATAAAAGATTCATAAAAGTGGCGGCTTCTACTGTATGGTTTTAATTTTGAACCGGACAGATTTGATTATATGGTCTTTTGTTCATTCAGAATGACTCCCAGTGTGTGTTTGTGTGTGTGTAATCAGTGGAAATGTGTAAGGGAGAGAGCACCATATCCTGCCCTGAGGTTGCCTGTTATACCACCTGCCAGCTGCCACACACACACACACACACACACACACATGCACACTGCCTCAGGGTAGACCAGACTGTAAGATCCAATTAGCAAGGCCATAGACCATGCCCAGAGTCAATGTGGAGGAAATTACCATTTATGAGTTCTCTTTCATACACGCAAAAATACCTGTAACACATGCTCACATTCTCTTGTGAGACTCGATTTAGATGTTTAGATGCTGGCTGCATGCTTTTATCAACACACAAGAGATAGATTTTTCAGTTTCTGTAACTCTGAACTGCTAATGTGCAAGGCACGCTCAGAATGTAACAGTGTATAATTCCCATAGAGGAATTAGGAAACGTTCCATGAAACGGAAGACAAGAGAAAGATTTTGCCTTTTTTCTCTCTCGGTCCTGCTCTGCTGCTTTTTATAGAAGCTGTGACTGGAATCACACATCATTTATCATTCTCCACCTCATCTCCCGCTCTCCCTTTCTCACTGTCACTCGCTCTCTCTCATTTTGTCTGACCTTTACATCTCACTCAGTTTGGGCTAATGTATTCACAGAGTGTGTGTGTATGTGTGTGCCACGGCGGGCTAATGCTCTAATCAATGAGGGGAGGTAATTGGAAGGTGATTGTTTGGGAGCCCCTTATCCAAGATCTATTGGCAGACATAATATATTACACAAAGACTAAGAGATTTCAACTAGCAGGTCTGATGCAATTCAGAGGAGAAAGAATAGAACTGATTTCACACGCTGCATGCTAAACACTGGTTCCAGAAATGAAAAATGCGAGAGAGCTTGTGATTGGTTAGGGTGTTTGATTTTCTCAAATTATTGATCATGTTACATTGCATGTGGAAATAGTTTTGGTTTTGTTAAAAATTAAATTAGTTAAAAATCTAAAATCATATCATTGCCAGTTCTGAAGTGTGCAATAGATCATGCCTATTACTGTAATTAAAAAATATATATATACTTATTTGTATTTTTACTGACTTTGTATTTAATTCAAATTATGCTGATTTAAATCAAAACATCATTCTTTCCATTATGGAGGTTTTCATCACTGTATTACAGTAATTGTTTTTTCACATTAAGAGAAGTTAGGGGTGATTATGCTTATTTGTCACCCCAATAATGTCATAAAAAAAAAAAAAAAAAAAAAAAAAAAAAATATATATATATATATATATATATATATATATATATATATATATATATATATATATATTGCATATACAGTACCAGTAAAATATCTGTTTTCTATAATATTTAATCTCTTATTGTTTTTGTTTTTTTGAGTAAAATACAATATGATATTAGTATTCCCCCTTAAAGTGATAGTTCACCCAAAAATGTAAATTCTATCATCAAGAAGATATTTTGAAGATTGCTGATAATCAAACAGTTGGTGGTTGCTATTGACTTCCATAGTAGGAAAAGAAATACAATGGAGGTCAATGGTTCCACCAACTGTTCGATTACCAGCAATCTTCGTAATATCTTCTTTTATGTTCAACACAAAGACATGAGGGTGAGTAAATGATGACAGAATTTTAATTTGTGTTTGAACTATCCCTTTAATGACCAATTAGATATAAATTAGAGTTGTGCCATGTACACTTTAATAATGATGAAAAACAATTATGCTGTATATAGCATTTCTCTTCTTACATCTTATATGCGTGTTCTTGTTGCACGTTACATATACTTACTATTATAATAACAATAAATGATGCATAATTACATGCAAGTAACCTTAAAAACCCTAATCCTAACCCTAACTATATATTAAGTACATGTAATTAATTATTATTACTCAGTACTTAAATGTATAATAACACTGTAACAAGAACACTTTAAAATAAAGTAACCGCATGTACTGTGGTAATGTACATTTACATAATTATGTGATTTTTTACAAAAAACAAAACAAAACAAGCAATAGCATGTACAGTACTATAGCAAAATACAATACAATTTCATTCAAAATCCTTGGTGTGCTGCTTATGCTTATTTATTTATTGATTAGAGATTTTCCTTCCTAACCTTCTATTGATTGTGAGGAAAGGGTATTTGTGGTTTTGCCAAGCTGTGAAGTAAACTCAAAGCTAATGGCTGTTTTCAAACAAGACAAACTCTTCAGTATGTTCCCAACTTACTGTTTCAATATATTTAAACGCTAGAAAGAAAACTGCACTTGTCAAACCAGTTGATATTTTTGTTGTTGACGGTTTACATCTATATTAAATGATTTCATGAAAAAGGGGGACAATGTGGAATTCCTTCTTAAAGCAGATGGTTTCTGAATCGATCACAAATGTATATTTATAGCTGTCACAGTGTCGACAGTCGAACCCATCATCTTGGCATTGCTAGTGTGAAGCTATTGTTGAGCTTCAAGGATGCTCATAACTATAAAAACTGCCCCACCTTATTGTCCTCAAATGAGTACAAATCATGATATCCTGTGTGTGTTTGTGAGCGAAATAGGAAACAGTTATTCACACACATAGGAAATCCTCAGATATCTCAGTCAGGTGATGTTCTTCAAGGCCAGTGTCTCTGTACATCTGGATGATGCTGATACATTCATGTGACAGACGCTGCCCCAGACATCTCCTCACTTCAGCCTGTCTGATCGGATACACCCAAACAACTCTGAACACAAATCTTAAACACACAAAACCCCAGACAACATTTCCTAGGCGGGGGCATTGAGTAGGCTAATGGGTGTTTTGTGCATGCAAATCATTTCCTTTAAAGAAGAAGACAAAATAATCTCCTCTCCTCTCCTCTTAAATTAGGTCATATCTGAGTGTTGCACACTGCCACACAAGAGCTGTCGCCCCGGAAACCAGAGATGCCCCACAGCACTCTGGGAGTATGACTGTCACACTCACTCAGCACAGCAATTAGGGCCCACATACACACACACACACAAACTGTAACACACACTTAACATACCTGCATCTATACACAAATATACAAAAATGCCAAGAGAGCAATCCTGTAAAATATTCCACTCTCTGAAAGCTTGAAAAGTAAGATGCAAAACACACACACACACACATGCGTACACGCATACACCTGAGTCCATCAGACTTTCGATTGTCTTATAATGATCTTGTGAAGCTAAGGTTGGAAACTTAAAAAGCTGAAGTGTGTGTTTGTTTGTCTGAGCGTGCATTTTAAGCGCCCCCATGGGTTTGGACTGGAAGGTTTCCATGGTTACCCGTTAAGGGAGATATAACTAGGGCTGCACACTTAATCGAATTTCTAATCGCGATTACAATTATGGATCCCACAATTACATAATCGTTCAAAGCGGCAATTTATCGTTCAAAGTCCACTTATCTTATTCTGCATGCTTCAGATATGTTTTTTCTTTCTTTCTACTTTTTATCTTAAGGGTTTTTCCATTGTTTTTGTTTTGGTATAACATTATAATACCATTCATATTTCTACTTTTTTTATTATTTAAAGAAGAAACCAATCCGATGTATATCTGACATCGAGGCTTATTATTGTAGAAAAGCACAAAGTTGTTCAGTTGGAGTCTTTTCAGCTTGTTTATTTTCATATAAATATACGGCATGCAGTTGCATCAAATAATGGTATAAACATCATTCAATGTAAATTGGGATAATCGGAATTAATAATGACTGTAAAAATAATCGTGCAGCCCTAGATAAAACTGCACTTTAAGATACGTGTGTATGTTTGTACACATGTCAGTTGTGTTTTGTGTGTGTGCTTGTATTTCTATAGGGTGTAATAATAATGAAATATGACAGAGATGTCATGTGGTGGTCATCCGTGTGTGTGTGTGCATGTGTTCCTGCCAAGCAGGATTTGTCAAAACTGCCTTTTCCTCCATTTTTTTTTCTTTTTGTGGGTGTCAGAATTCGGTCAGCTCTGTATTTTCAGCCCTACATGTACATACGACCTACATAGGAATTACATTTGAAGAGCAGCATGTGTTCCTGCTCTTTAGGGAGCACACATTTTGAGTCTTTCAGCTTCATTGAGATTGTTGAGTAAAAGTATCTTTTTTCTTTCACTTGATGAAAATGGTATCTTAGGGCTCATTAATTTTTATCGTACATATTGAACGAGTACATATGGTTCATATGCCTAATGGCAGACTGATATTGAATGAAGTGAGCTAATAGCCTAGCCTTATCTGTCTGGGTGTATCGTTCTCTCTTTCTCTCTCAGGTGTAACAACCGAACTCAGTGTGCAGTCGTTGCTGGCCCTGATGTTTTTCCTGACCCGTGTCCTGGAACGTACAAATACCTTGAGGTTCAGTACGAGTGTGTGCCATACAGTAAGTTCTCACTCACATACAGATATAAATTAAGCTTTGTTCAATATTGCTATTGCTATTTCTCATTCTTAGGTATTTGAACACATTTCTAACTTTTAAGTATGAAACTTTGGTGTATAACTCATTCTTTTGTGCTACTGGCTATAGGCATGAATTATATTTGAAATTGTGTGGCTTGTTGAGAAGTGGTATGCTATTACTTCTAAAAGATCCTTGAATGTGTCAGACTTAAATGAATATTCTGGGTTTAATACAAGTTAACTCAATCGACAGCATTTGTGGCATAATGTTGCAATATTGCTACCACAAAAATGATTTGCCCTCAAGGTTATATTGGGAGTAAAATCTTTTTTTTGTTTTTTTTTTTTACAAGAAGAAATGTAAAGCTTATGATTTAACGAAAGCTCCTGTCTTTGTTTTTTATGTGTACCTGCTTTTTATTTGTATTCTTTGACCTGCAAAGGCTGTTAGGTTTTTAAAGAAAGTAAAAAAAAATAAATAAAATAAAAAAAATTGGATAAAACATTGTTTATACCATGTTGCTATACATTTAAAACATTCAGTATTTTAACATTTACAAATGGATCACATTCACTTCCATTGTTCTGCAAGTTCTTTGCTATAACCCAGGTATTTTGTTTTGTTAAAGTAAAAAGCAAAATCCAGTTATAATTTGTACATTTAATTTGTAATTTGTGTATATATATATATATATATATATATATATATATATATGTACATATAGAATACCAGCAGCCTCAAACTGTTTCAAACAAATTTTTTAGGTTGAAGTTAAGCTCTGTCAACAACATTTGTAGCATAATGTTGATTATCACGGAAAATTATTTATCTTTGTAACTTGTTTTTCTTTTAAATAGCAAAAAATTCTGTTAGAGAAACACAGAAGATTGCATTTTTTTTATTAATTATTTCGTAAAAGCCTGTTTATTATTTGAATTGTTCTTTGTGAGGAAGAAATCCTTTTCTTGGTAGATGAAAGTTAAGCCTTACTGATGTAACTCCATTGTGATTTCTGTAAACATTGTTTTACAGAAAGTTACGTCATGTCCCTTTCTGGTATTATTGCACGTATGGTGTGATATTTGCCAGGTTTTCTGGCATTACTGAGGTTTAGCCATTATGACAAATTGGTTGAAATATTGGATATAACTTTAGCCAGATGGCCAGTACACGAGTCCCATGCCAACACATATAATGTGTTTTTTCTTTTTGCCTGGCCCTCGGTACTTTCTAAGTGCCTTATTAGACCTGCATTTTTTTGGTGTTCTTTTGGTGCCTTTAAAAAAATCAACTGTAGTAATGGACTTTAATAATAAAAATTACACCACAGATAATTTCGATAGAGTTTAAACATCCAAGACGGGGGCATTTTCTGAAATATGGCCCTCACAAGTACAGAAAAACAAGTGCACTCACATCTACTCAGACAAAGAGCCTCAAGACCATAATTATGACTCCATTAGTTCAGGTTTTTATTCACTGTCAAATTTTCATATCCAATTGATTAGAAACATTTGTATTTCCTAACAGCTTAGCATTGCAGTGATTGCTACTGTACCTGGCACTTCAATCAGATCTGTTACCAAATATGAACTTGGACCTGACAGAAAAATGCATATGAATGTACTTCTGTTGCATTTATCCGCTGTTGTCCGACCTCATCCCTTGCCATGACTCACGGGAAAAGAGCCTGTCAATCATCCGAGGGTTGAGCGATGTGGTTTCAAGTTCTCACGGTTTCTGTGGGGTTGGTGTTCCAATCTGGGGTGGCCATGGCAACGGTGACGATAAATCAGTATCGTATGACTGCGGCACTGGCAGCAGGAAAAGCCTGAATACACTCACACACTTTGTCTCACATTCACATACACACTCATACTGATTCACAAATGGGTGGATTAGCAGAGACATGGTGGAATTTCTTGCACAGAACTAAATGACACAAAGGACACGCAGGCAGGATGCACACACAGTTCTTTTTGACCTTTTGACCATAGATCGTCCTCCGCATAGGGGCCATGAAGTGTGTGTGAGTGCTCATAAGTGCACACATCTGTGTTTTTGACCATCTGGTCAAAAAAAAGGCCTAAAACATTTTTTTCCACAGGCCCACTAATTAGTGGGGAGGTCCATCAAATGTACGGACATGCACACAAACAGTCTCACATGCACACACACAGGCAGGTAATTTAATTACTTCAGTCTTAGAAACCCATGGGAACATGTTCCAAATGTTTTCTTGAGGTTTTTCTGGCTTTCTCTTCTCCCCTGTGATGGAGGAGCTGGCAGAACTCCAGTCAACCTTTCTGCTTTGGCCTCAATATGGGACGACTGTTTTACCTACACGCTTAAAAAACTTCACCTCATATACTGTAGATACTCAGTACCTGCTCCTTAGATCTGTGTGATTAACTACTGTCTTTATCGAGGGAATAAAGGAGTTTTTAAACTACAGTCTAGTAATTTAGCTTCTATTTACGTTAAAAGAATAGTTCACCACAAAAATGAGTATTCTCTCAACGTACACTCATTCCAATCCCAGCTTTTTTCTTCTATGGAATGCAAAAGAAGATAGTTTAAAAAAATCTATCTTTCTGATGACTTACAATTGATGCAAGCTTGCATTAAGGTCTTCCACCATCTAATCAACAAATGATGGAAAGAACCATGTCCCTGACCTACAGTTTTTAATTTTTTAGTTTTTGATAATCTGTTTCACTCCAATGTCTGTCAAAATAGGGAACAAAAGATTTCGGTAAACATACAGTATAAATCTGTAGCATCACCCACATTGGCCTGTCAGTTGTGATGGATAGGGTACTAGTAGAGGAAGTCGTAACCTCCCAGTGGGCCTAGACGCATCACTTCTTTATACATTATAACTGACAGCCAATGACTATCTGTTATTGATCCTTTTACAATGTGACTGAAACTCGACTAGGTGTGTGTGTGTGGGAGACATAATTGCTTCTAAATAAGATCTCCTGAAACCTCATTCACACAGTCTCTCTCTATTGAGTGATGCATTAACAGTTCATCCTCATGCATATTTCATATAGAAGCACACACACACACACACACACACACACACACACACACACAAAGGAACATAAATTGTAGCAACTGTCTAGAATGTAATTTTTTTCAGTTCAAGCTCTTATTGTCACTGCATGAGTACAATGAAATTATTTTAGTCTTCCACTGCTGGTTGCATAATATTTCAAATAAGTGTAAAAGTGTATGTAAATAGACATTATTGCAAAGATAGAAACACACAAAATTAAAACTAATATGATATCAAAACTGCGGTAAATTAAAGAGAGAAACAGATAATTTGAACTGTGTAATTTTCACAATACTACCGCCACAAATGTAATTGCAAAAATACTAGTTGTTTTCAAACTTTTTTTTGCCCCTAACTCACAATGATGTTGTGTCAGGCTACAAATTTTAATATAAAAAAAATATATAAAATTCAGCTTTTAAAATTGGTGCAAAACCAAGTTGGAGTTAACCATGTATCTTATGCGAAATAAGTGAATAAATAATGGTACACATTAAATTGATCTTTTATCCATTAGTCAAGAAGCCTGGCCAAGAAAGCTGGTCTGTATCTAAATCACAATACTCAAGGAACATGAACAATTTTTGTGAAACAAACCCTATTTCTTTCTCTTTTTTGTATTCTGTCTCAAGTTTGTTTTTATACATACATTTTTCTGGCTAATAGTCTAATATCACATTGACACACTATATTTGTTTTCAAAAATTATGATCACTTTGTTAATAGAGTTTCTAGAATACAAATGAAGCAGATTTTACTCCTTTCACTAGATTGGGTTAAGACACGACGTGCATTACATGCATATGGAATTGAATTACTGTGAAGTATTTAATATTGCATCATTAATCTGTTGTTTCTTTCTCTCTCTTTCTCTCTTCTTCCACCCTTTTGTGAATGCAGAAGTGGAACAGAGAGGTAGGTCCATTACTTCCATTACTTTAATGTAATTTAAGTGTGTAATTCACTGTCAGGCTGTTATGGTGTTATTTGATACTAATGACAGATTGGCGATCAGTAGCTCATAATGGTTTATATTAGGAATGCGGAGGAGAAACTTGATCTCAGACCAAGGCTTTACTCCCTGAATTAAACCTCTGTCTCCTCTCTCTTGATGTGTCTCAGTGTATCTGGTGGTTTACCATGTATCAGATGAACAGGAAGGTGTTGCTGTTTAAAACTTAAGCTGCTGATTGTACTGACCACAAGAAGTGGCAGTGTGAAACTGATTTCTTACGATTTTTTTGCCTCTTGAATGGCCTGGGGGGAATCTATACCATCAGACCTTAACATAATAACTTTCTGCATAGCTAGTGATGATGCATCAACAGTTATCAAATTTATCAATTTATCAAATGGCGAGAACATTCAAATTGTGAATTGGCATTTAAAAATCTGAGCTTTTTATGTCAGTTTGCCTTGATTTGGAATAGAATGACATGCATATTAAAAAGCACATTTTAAATTGACAATAACAGAAAAATAACAGTCAATTTAGATGTGTATTCATTTAGGAGCCTCTCAAGGTCTGACAGTCACCACAAGCTTCTTGTTTGTAATTTCTAAAACATTTTTTTTTTTACGCTGCTTTGAAAAGGAATGCATTGTAAAAGGCACCATACAAATGAACACAAATTGAATGCTTGAATACGGATTTAGAAATCAGAATGGCGAAAATAAAAGGATGTATAGGCTACCAAAACATTTGAAAGTAAAAAAGTAATGAAAAATAAAAAATGAATAAACACAATTTACTTGAGTTTATCAAAGGCCCAGAAAAGTTCCGGGATGAAGACATATTGTGGAAAATTAATGCCTCTCAAACAATAAAAGGAAACATCCAGTAACAGTTAAAATACCAGAAACACTTCCCATGAGGATGTCCCTCATTCTGGGAACGGAATGGTGGGAAAGGGCCGATACTGTGGCAGGCATTCCGTGTGACTGTTAGTGTGCTCACTTTTCTGTTTGTGTGGGACCATGTAAGTATATCTTCATGGTTTGCAGGAGTATCATTATAAATCAGAGAGAACGAAAATACACACACACACACACACACACACACACACACACACACACACACACACACACACACACACACACACACAGAGGGTTTAATCACAAGACTGTACATTTGTAAACTATGCATGACAGCCTGGCCTGCTTTACGGATGGTGGCTAACCCTGACTTTATGCAAGTCTCAAATGTGTTTGTTGGTCATTGATTTTTCACAGAGCTTCAAATTGTAATTTTTTAGAAATTAAAGTTGATTTGCATAGGGCAAAACAAATGATTATTTTTTATCTTTACATTTAATGTGTCAGGAATAATAGGGTGATGATTCTTCCCCCCATATTAATGTTCACACCGTGTGAATTTTCCTCAGGGTTAGAGAAGTCGGTGAGACAGATTCTCAGAACCCCCTGAGGGATTCTGCAGGAGTCGTGAACTATAAATCGGGTCGTTACTAGTCATCAGATATGATTTAATAGATGTCTCTCTCTGTTTCAGGCTCAAAGCATGTAGCTTTCTGATTTATTTTGGTTGCAGCTGGAATATGGATCAATGACATACAAGAGTGTTTACAATAGAGAAAAAGAGAAATCTAAAAAAAAAAAGTCCTTAGAAATGCTCTTTCTATTCATGTTGTTTTTATGTAGTTTTGATTTTTGTTTCAATCTGATGATAATAATTATAATAATGCTCATGTTATGTAACTATCAAGTAAAAAAATGCTTAATGCTCTCAGAATTTTTTTTCAGACAAAAATGAAATAAATTTCAATCTAAAAAATACAAACGTTTACAAATAGTTAGAATTATTCTTTAATACATATGACTGGAAAATCACACCACATGCCATTTTACAGTCTGATCTAATTTTGCCTTGTTATAAAAAGGTAAAATTATCTGATATTTTAAGAAAAATATTGGCTTCGACAGTCATGAGTCTGCATGGGCCTTTTTTGCATATTTCCGCTAGCTGGTTGCACCACATGATTTTTTTTGGTTGCACCGCATGACTTTGATTAATGAAAATTTTTAAAGACATCATACAAGATTACATCAAAGTACTTAATAAGGACTTCTTTCGAGTATTTTCTTTCTTTTAAATAGACTTTTCTTGATTACATCAGGACAGTTGTATTACCCTGAAATTTTTGGCTTTGTGTCCTCAAAATGGATTTTAATTCAGAAATTAAAACATGCTTCTCATATTTTTATAACTGTGTTAGACTAATAGATAAGATCATTTTTTTTTATTGAATAATATTTTTGAAATGACTGCAACTCACTCCTTCTTCCTCTTTCAGTCTTTCTCTGTCCAGGTGTATTGAGAGGTGTGTACCAGAGCGAACACCTCTTTGAGTCAGACCACCAGTCTGGATCATGGTGTAAAGACCCCCTACAGTCATCCAACAAGATCTACTATATGCCCTGGACTCCATACCGCACAGATACACTGACTGAGTATTCATCTAAGGAGGACTTTATTGCAGGTCGACCCACCACGACATACAAACTACCCCATCGTGTGGATGGCACCGGGTTTGTGGTTTATGATGGTGCACTTTTCTTCAACAAGGAGCGTACACGCAACATTGTTAAATTTGACCTGCGAACTCGTATCAAGAGTGGTGAGGCAATTATTGCCAATGCGAACTACCACGACACCTCGCCGTATCGCTGGGGTGGGAAATCTGACATCGATCTGGCAGTGGATGAAAATGGACTGTGGGTAATTTATGCCACCGAACAGAACAATGGACGAATTGTGGTCAGTCAGCTCAACCCATACACACTACGAGTGGAGGGATCATGGGACACGTCATACGATAAGCGATCAGCCTCCAATGCCTTTATGATCTGTGGAATCCTGTATGTAGTAAAGAGCGTTTACGAAGATGACGATAATGAAGCATTGGGGAATAAAATTGACTACATGTACAACACAGAGAAGAGCCGTGAAACACACCTTAGCATTCCATTCCCAAATTCCTACCAATATATCGCAGCTGTGGACTACAACCCTCGAGACAATTTGCTGTACGTGTGGAACAACTACCATGTTGTCATATATTCTCTCGACTTTGGGAACAATGACAACAGATTGGGCTTTGGTGAGTTTCCCTTTAATTCAAGTACATTATTTGTTATTTTTAATCCACTTGTAACTGAGCCACATATAGCATTTAATAACATAAGTAACTAAAATACTTATTTATACATAATATTTAAAAATACTATTCACACCTAATTTGTTTGCACACTACAAGCTTTTTCAGGATGATCTGATTTTTTTGTACAATTTCGCCTTTTACTTCACTTAAATCAAGCTTTGAGATCAAGTGCAGCTAGTTTCCTTTCTGGTTGACTTTCTGGTGTCAACAGCCTTAGTTATTGTTAATTGTTTTGATTGCTTGGATTAATATGGTTTCATTACTGTAGCCTCAGCCACTGTACAGTAATTAGTTTTTGTGTGCTATAGTATATCTCATGTCTTTGGAAGCAGAGAGCTGCACGGGTCCGATTTTGTAAATCCGCACCCGCCCGTACCCGCAGTGCTTAAAACCGCAACCGACCCGTTTTCCGACAGCAGCACTAATTAAAATCCGCACCCGACCCGACCCGCACCCGAAATCAAATCAGTTAAGCCAAACACTTTAGACACAGTTTTTTTCTAATTTTATTGCCAGGTCATACAGAAGTTATTTATGGAAAACTCTTTTTAAAAGGTATTCATTTTTTATAAATTTTATCTTAATTTTGATCAATGTTTTATCTATCAATTGCCCGTATTTAATAAATAAGAAGCAAATATATAGCAGACAATGTAATAACCTTGTGTATTATTAGTGTAATTGACAGAATTACAAAAAAAATATTTTGCTACCTAAAAGTTAAATATTTTTTGTGCCACGCATGCATGCATGTCTATTTCCCTCATATAAAATATAAAACGCATGTCGACTGATATTTTTCCAATGTCTGGACTCCTTTATTAATGCAGTATATAAACAGACGTTTCAATATATTGGTATTAAATGCATTTTCTGAGAATTTATATTTCACGTTTTAACATGCTCTTTTGTCCATCGGTGCTTGAGTCAATGATGACATTAGAATAAAATATCTCAAAATAAAATACAAAAGTGACTGATTTATGAATGTATATGCATAGTTCTCATCAGTTGGAAATACAGATAAACGCTTTCATTTGTTGTAGTTTTGATATTGAAAGAAAACAGAACAACAAAAGAGCGAATACCACCGTCTGAGGTTGTGCTTCAAGTCGAACGCACCCATTTTTAAATCGTTCACAGCTGAGCATCGCAAGAGGCGGATCTGCGCCAGAGAGCGCATGTAAATGAGCTGCACAGTCATTTTCAGATGCAATAATAATAAAAAAATAACCTGGATAGCCTAGATTAGGCCCATATTCACAAATGTGTTAGCTATGGAATGAAATATCTGATATTCCGATTGTCAAATACATGCAAGTGGAAGTGTATTGTTGTTTAAACACCTTTATAACGATCGCGTTCTGTGATGTGCAGCTGTATTTTCAGCATCATTCCTCCACTCTTCAGTGTCACACGATCTTCAGAAATCATGAAAATATGTGAGCTGTATGCGCGATATAATTTCATGACACAAATTTTGAAATAGGCTTAAATCAAACACATTTTAATTCAGATTATATATATCTTAACGTCTAATGACTCGTGCAGCCGTCCGCGCGGTTGTGATTTTTTTTAAAGTAGCCTAGAACGTAGGCCTATTTTTACGTTTGCACGTGACTGTTTTGAACCCGTGTTTAGACCACTGATCTATAATATAGAATTTTATATATAGATCAGTGGTTTAGACCCGTGTTTCACTGTGTCTGACCCGAACCCGTATCCGACACAGTTGGATATTTTTCACCCGTTTCAGCCAACTTTACCCGCGGGTACCCGAACCTGTGCAGGACTCTATTTGGAAGTACTACAGTAGTTTTTGTGGAACAGGATCAGACCAAAACTGAAACTATGATGTTCCCTTCAAGTGAACTTCTGCAATCATTGAATCTGTTTAATTCTAATTTGTGAAAAGGACCAATGAACATAGAGTATAGTTCTGTTAAGCAGTTTTTAGAGAACCAACTGATCACAGTAGTTCAATGACCAGACTGATCATTTGTTCACCAAACAGACGGATTCATTTGTAAGAGTGCTATATTCCAAGTATTACAGAAAGGGGTCATATGATGTAAAAACAAGCACTTGGTGCATTAAGATCATCTGCAAAGTTGAGACTAAAGTCTCAAATCCAAAGGGATATTCTTTATAACAGTTAAGATGCATCCACGCCCTCCTGAAATGCCTAATTTAAACACGCCCCCACATCTCTATGTCACTGTGTGGGAACATTTGCATAACTCCACACAAATGTTCATGCAAAGAAAGAAAGCATAACTTTTATTCTCGCTGTAGTATTGTTGTTGCCACCATGTTGTGGAGATGCTGTGTTTCGTTGTGAAACTACTTTGTTTGGCCTTCCAAAAGAGGATGATATTTGTTTCGTCATGCCTAGAGCTCATCCGTACTGGTCGCTGATTAAATACATCAACTTCGTGCTGTGGATCACCAGTTCGTCTTTAATCGTGGATGAAGCGGAGTCCAGCACGGGGTTATCACATGTGTCCTTCGTCGAATCCGCCGGCCGCGCCATCGCTAATATGCTGGCCATTTCTCACTTAAGCCCTCAGTGTGTGACACTGTGTGATGCATTTTATAGAAGACTGTTTTCTGAACCTGCATACTAGCCTGCAATGGGTCGATGATCAAAGGCTGTTCTATAAAGTGAGGCAGTTTCAACTTTGCAAGGACAGTCTGGCGCTTCTGACTCACAGCCTGTAAGAACATGTATTATATTTAAAGAATTTGCCATTGATGATTGAAACGCAAGTAACACAACGCGAAAAATCACAGTAAAAGTAATTATAATTAGTAATTATGTCCCCACTGGATGCAGCCAATGCTTCGTTTGTAATGGGTTTTATTGGGTTTGACTTCCCGTGCCGTGAAACGGCATCACAGTATATTAAGGGCCGTAACATGGGCCGTAACATTTTTGTAACACGCTTGAGGTATTCAGCCAATCACAATGCACTGGATAGCTGGACAATCAGCATACACCTCGCTTTTCAGACCGATGAGATTTGTAAAAATCTACACATTTCAGAAAGGCAGGGGAATAGAGAAGCAACTATAATATACATTATGTGGAAAATAATGTGTTTTTGGAACCTTAAACCACATTTCATTACACCAAATGCACCAAATAATGTTATTTTTAGCAATGTCATATGACCTCTTTAAGATACTTGAAATATAGCACATGGTCTACTTTTGTTGGGATTTTTTTATTTTTGAGGGGGAAAGGGGAAGTAAATAATGATAGTTTATTTATTTATTTTGAGTGAGCTGCCCCTTTAAATATGTATGATGTCAGGGGTGAAATTTATTCCTGGCCCACAGAGTCAGAATTTAAGTATTGTACTACTCTATGATTGTCAGTTACAAATGTACTTTGAAGAACTAAACTGGCAGAGTTAGAAAGCCCTGTCATTTTCGCTCACTCATACAAGTATTCATGTCAATGATAAAAGAGACCTTCAGGAATTTTCCCTTGACTTACATTTTCAGAGAATGTTATTGTATAGGTTATCACAGTCCATTAGTCAGGTTGTTTTTCACTTTGTTCTATTCCTTCTTCACATTTAGAGTTCAGGCACACTACTTACGCTGTATTGTATCGAAAATTTTAGTCAGCTTGCCAGCTCAGCTGAAATGCAGCTGAATTAATCATTATCTACAGTGTAAACTAACAATTATTATCTCCAGCATCTACTGACATTCTCATTAGAACAAAGCAGAGTGTATCTCGTTGCTCTTAACTGGGTCCAAATTGAGCATATTGCATGAGATTTGCTTAATAAATTGCGAATAGATTCTCACATGCACTGTCAGTTTATTACAGAACAGCTCACACAACAAGCAAATACTAAATACAACTAATAAACTTTTCATCTCTGAATATTTATGTGTTTCTAAACCCACACACTGATTTGTGCAGATTTTAGTACTTCATTTTCAAAACAAATCTCGAAAGGTGTAAATAGCTTTATATATATATATATATATATATATATATATATATATATATATATATATATATATATATATATATATATATTATGTACAGTAGACCTCATCCACTGTTTCAATATATGTAGGTGCTTGTTAATGTCTGCCTGAATTCATTTTCTTTATTAACATACATTAAAGATCTTGTAAAGCTTGAGTTTGTGCAAGTGTTAGCCACCTAAACTAATGCAAATCAGATGCTGTGTAGTGGTCATATCAAAGATAATAATGCTATAAACAACACCATCTTTGTTTAGTTCAGCTTTAAATGACATTTGAACTTGGATTAATTAGTTTTTAATTTTGTCTGCATTTGAGCTTTGAAAGAGAAAAACAACTACGTTCTGTCAATAAAGCAGAGGAGAGAATGTTCTAGAAATAGAGGCTTGGTGCAAGACTTAACTCATTTAGAACTGCATGATTCTTGATAGATTAACAATCATGATTATTTTCTTAAAGTAGAGATCACAATTTTAAAGAAAAAGATTTCTTTCTGATTATAAAAAATGCAATAAACAGGTTAGAATTACAGGTATGTGAATGAAAATATGGAAATACATCCATATTAAAAACATATATTAAATGACATATTCTAGACCGACTTAAAAACACTGGGAAAAAGACAAATGAACCATTATTGATGTTTAAAAAATAAAATAAAAAATTCATAGCTTACATTGACTGCACCACTGTCAAATGGGTGTTTTAATTTAGATCTTTTGACCCCTATTTTGCCATAAGAATTGAGTGCCTTACCAAGTTTAGCTGTCTTAGCCATTAATTCCCAACAAATACTATAGTTACTAAAGTTATTGTTGCTACAATGAAAGTGTGATAACTTGGTATTATCATAAGTCGCTGTTGTAGCATGTTGGTTCACTCTGCAGTCATTGTGTCAATGCCCCAGGGCAGCTATTTTCAAGTCATTCAAGCACACCTCCAATATACTGAAAGCGAAAAGAGTGAAATGTCAAAAAACTATGTGCCATTTCAATAACATGTGTCAGTTTTACAATAAAAAACTGACAGCAATGTTTAAATCAGCCTGAAAAAAAAGATAAGAAACGTTTTTTTTTTAGGTTTGCACAACTCTTGCGAATGCAGTGCATAAAGAGCAAGAAACGCCAATGACAATAAGCCAATCGCATATTTTTATTGAAAGGCAGGACTTTTTCTATAGCAGCCATATTGAGAAATTTGGTTTAAGTAGATTTTTAAAATGTCTACCTCTGTTTGATACAGAATGCATATTCATTTCTTATGGTTTCACTTTTAATGGGAGTAAATTAGTATTATTAATAATTTCTAGTTAGTATTATTAAGTCTGCACAAAATAAAATGAAAATCTACTCAGCAAAAAATAATTTAATTATCATTTTCATGTGTAAGTCAGAGTGCTAGCATATTGAGTACTACAGTTTTATTAGCTGATATACGGTAGTTTTTTTCAACTATAAATAGATGATGGGCCTATGTTTTGGATGTGTGCTGCATGTCCCTGAACAAAGTATGTTTTGCTTGGAAGAGTTTAAGTGCTTGAGAAAGCTCTGGCATTCAGGTCAGCTGGGAGGACATTGAAGGATTCAGATCTACAGGAACAGTAAAGAGAGAAGATGAAAAGATTGAAAGAGATTAGATTTGCCCAGTTATGTGCTTTCCTTCCCTCTTTGTATCTCTGACTTTCTCTTACTACTTCTCGGCTTCTTTTTCTTTTTATTGGTCTCTCGTTGTCACTCTTGGGTGAAAATACAAGCTTTTGTACTACTTTTGGCCCAATATTTAAGCACGAAAACCTGCAAGTTAACCGCTATGCACATAATTCAGATTAACCAGACAGAAAATGCACTAGCTAATGGGCCTGTTAACACCAACACAACAAAATACTGTCTGATTTTCACATGCCTGTTTGCCTGTTCAAACCAATGCTTGAAAAGGGTATTTGTTCAGATTTTTATATTCACTATGGTGTTTGCCAAAAAACTAAACACAAGAGTAAGAAAGTCTGTTTACACATTCTTCCTCTGCTATCCACTGTTGCTCAGCACTATTCTATGAAAGAGAATGAACAGATATTCATTCAAATAAAATGTTTATCATAAATAATTTTTGCACTAAAAATTCATATTTTTGTAAACAGGCCTTCCTGATATTATTGAACCAATGAACAGTAAAGTGATTTTTGTGTACATTTTCTATTAATCATGCTAGGAGTAACTCATAATGGAGAAGAGTGTTATAACTGGGCATATATCCAGACCGACTGTGCAGTCAAGCATATAATCAACATTTTTAAAGAGCCAATTCAGGTGTCTGGAACACAGTGGTGGAATAATGCTGCACAGTCCCAGTAAAGTATGGCGATTGCAAGGATCTGCTGCAAGCTCCACTATGTAGCAGTCAGAACAGACCAAAAAGATGGGTAGTTGTGACTTGCACATTGTTGGCATTCATCATTATTATACACAACTGTTCATCCAAAGATCACAGACACCCATTCTGAGCCATAGAAAAAAAACTGCTTTTAAGGTTGGTAGAAATGCAATTAGTTCTGCTCTGTTAAGCATGCTCACACTGAGGAAATAAAAAGCATGCACACATGTGTTTCACATGCAACACTCACCATCTCTCCCTTATACACATCTTGAAGTATTACTGGTGATAGCGGTTTAATCTGCTTTACATTAAAGCACGCTCTCAACTCTCTCTCTCTCTCATACCCAGAATCCTATTCCTCCAGGTTTGCTTTAAAGTCTGATGCTAATGTAATATGTTGGGATTGGCACCGTGGATAGTTTATATGGAATAGCCTCCGTGCTCCTTAAGTGGAGTGAAGACTTCTGTTCTCTGCTTTTATTAAATGAGAGAATGTCTTACATACGGTTAAAACTCTCTCCATTGGCAATTACAGCTCAGCACAGAGGGAAAACTTTATTTAAACCGATCTGCAGGAACAAGAATGCACCTGGATCTGCCAGCAGGGAGTTTAACACACAGATCAATCAGTAATGGAGTGATGTTCGCACTCACACTTGTATGCACACACTTCAGAGCTCAAAAACATTCTCACATTAACACACACACATATAGTATACACGCATACAGAGTGCAAAACTAACTTAATACACCTGCGAGTAGTGCGAGAGTTGGAAACATTTACCGCTCCATAAATATTTCTCACTCAAGTGCTACTGTATTTTGCATGTTGTTTCTTTTCATAAAAATAATTTAAGAATATTTATTAGATATTTAATTTAATTATAATTTTTTTGATTGATATAAATATAATCTGGATATATTTACATTATATCCAGAAGTGCAAAAAGTCATACCAATGTCTAAAATATTTTATTATATAGAAGGTGTGAAATAAAAAGGCTTTTAAATCTATTTTCCTTTATCCTTATCCAGGAAGTTTGATTATTGCTGTTGGCAATGGGAGGCATTTGAGTCAAAACAATTGAGAACCAGCGCTTCAGGCATTGTAGATAAAACCTTTAATTGTGAACTTTCCACTGAAGACAAAGTAATTAAAAGATGTTCTTTACTGGACTTGAATAGCATTGATTTGAATAGCTCACATCATTTACATCAGTGAGGGTTAGGTTCTTTATAGCGATCATTCTTACTGATGTCCGGTTTGTCAGTAAATCGTTATTTTGAGTTAGATCTTTTCACTGAATCAGTTGAACCATTTTACAAAACAAGTCTAAAGAATTTGTTCCTGAATCAGTTTGAGCAGTTCTTATAGCTCAGTGAACCAAGAACGATTTCATTTGGACATGTCTGTCTTGTAAATAACTGACTCATTGAATAAAATGATACTTTAATAGCTGAATTATGAAAATGTTATGAGTAAAGTACACAAATATATCTGAGACTTGACTGTAAGAAAATTTAATCAGCACACATATGCATGAGAGTTGTTTTTAATAAAAAGCATTTTATTAAAATGTCTTATTCAGCCAAGATCTAAATAAATACAAATCTTATTTTGGTTTCTAAATGACTTTATGTTTTATACGAGCTGAATCATGGCTGCAACAATCTGAACAGGGACATATGAAGCACTGTTAATAATAATAATAATAAAACTGTAATAATAATAAAACTGTAAACATTTACACGTTGATATACTGGAACATTTCTGTGCATGTATTATCCTAAAATTGTCAAGGAACAAATAGTGACATGAAGCAAACAAACTGTTTGAAATGATCAATTCATTTAAATCAAAATGTATTATGTTACAGTTACTGAGATTATTTAGCAACACCCATTTTTACTCACAGTTGCTGTTTGGCAAGTGTTAATTTTAACCTTGCTTGCACACATACTTACACACGTGTACACACACAGAGACACACACGTTTACACAGACTGCTGACCTAGAGCATCTCACCATGTAGATCTGAGAGGATAAGAATGCGGATTACAGTGGTAACCCCACCAAGGGGACTTACATTGCTATTACCATACTGCTGATAACAGGAAGAAGAGGAGAGAAGACTAGGCTTACATTTTCCTTCTCTTTTTGTGCTTCTTGCATCTTTTTTATGCGTTGAACTCACTCTTTTTAAGACCCGTATCTCTTTGTTACACAGTGGACACAAAAAGTGTTTGGACACTGAAGTCACACTTGAAAATGTGTGAATGTCACTGCATTCTTTACAAAATATTTGCATACAAATGATTTTAGACCTTTTCTGAAAACTAATGTCACTGAGCCATTTTTACAATTACATTTAACCAATTGGTGTCAGTGACAACAGTTGTGCTTGAACAAATTAAACAACCATAATGCGTCCAAATATTTGTGTGTGAAATATTTTGTCTTACATCTAAGAAACATATCTATTAGTCCTAATAGACATAATAGATATGCCATATTGGTCATCTGGTTTGTTTAGTTTTTCTGTGCCCCTTGTTTAGTTCATTGTTTCATCAGTGCGTTCCTATCACCTGTTTGCCGCCAGCTTCCTGCCTTATTTAAGCTCAATCTTTGGTTCTATTCTTGATTCGGTATTACAATAGAATTGGTGTGTGTGGAAACCCCTTTTCTATGTGGACTATCTTCTTCCTGGATACTATTAAACTTGCTGAATTTATCTTTGTCTTCGTGTGCCTTCCTTAACCTGAGTGTGACAGAATACCGGACCACCAAAAAGAATAGCAGCTTTTAATCCCTCTTTTTTTTTTTTTTATAAAATAATTCCTCCACTTCCTGCTGGAGCAGGGGGAAAGATCTCTGAAGAACCATACAAGACCGTTCCTGAATATAGCTCACTAAACCAGCTATCCAGAAGACAAGCCATTGTCTGAATATGGTCCTTGAGAGAGTTTTGCCACTTTCGTGGAGTGGATGCTGGTGGACTGCGGACGTTGCGGACGATGACACCAGCCCCACTCTGGACCCAGAGTCCAGCCCACCATCACCTCACTACGTTGAGCCAAAGCCTGAGCCACCAGCTGGCCACGACGAGCCATCACCAGAGAGAGCGACAGAGCAGAGGATCACCCCTGGAGCCAGAGCCTCACTCGACGTGGCAATGTTGCATGCGACAGTGGATAATCCGACTGAGCAGTGGAGGAAAAGCCCCGTCCACTGCACCACCACAGAGGGTGAGCTGAGGCAGGACTCGGGAGCTTTAATTTACTTCTTTTCTGAGTTACCTAAACTTCTGTCATCATCTTCCTGTCCTGATGTATCCTTGGAGGCCGTAAATGAACTGTCTGTCTGCCCTGAACTATATGCCTGGACTATAATGACCACGGAGGTCGTTCCTCTTACACTGGTGCTCACAGTGCTGAAAGGGGCCTTATGTTGTGTGTGGGCAGCACACACTGTCCCTAAGCCCCCTGAACATTCTGAACTCCCGCCCAGCCTCCCTCTCCCACCACCTCTGCACCAGTCCTCACTATCGCCTTCGCTGTCTCCTGACAGCCCCTCAGCTCACCCCCAGCCCACCATCTGTGTGGTGGGATCGCTGCAGGTCTGCCATTCTCCATCTGGATCTGGGCTGGATGAGCCTCTGTCTCCACCTCCAGCCTCTAAATCCCTCTGCCCTTTGACCCAGTGGCTCCACCATGACTCCTAGCTACCTCCTCTCTTGCCTGTCAGTCCACCAGCTCCGTTGGGGTCCCTCGTCCCTCCGCTCCACCTTCGTCAGTCATCTACCATACACCGCTCGGGACTCCACTCCTCCGGTTCCGCCTCATCCCTCCGTCCCTCTAGCTCCACCGCAAAATAGAAAATCAAGAGGAACCTTTTTTTGAAATATAAATCTTTTGTAAAAGTACCAGTTCAGTGCACCATTGCTGATTTTTGCCTCAAAGTGCTAATTTGCTCCTTATTAATAGTTAGTAATATAGTTGTTAGGTATTGGGTAAGATTAGGGATGTAGTAAATGGGCTTTATAAGTACTAATAAGCAGCTAATATGTTAATAATAGGCATACAAATAAGCAACTAGTTAAGGGTGAGTATTTGGTCCATATAATAAAGTGTTGCCATATATTTTTAAAATTTGACCCTGGACCACAAAACCTCAAGCCTTAAGTCATGATGGGTATATTTGTAGTAATAGCCAACAATACATTGTATTGGCCAGTTAACGATTTTTCTTTTGTGCCAAAATTCATTTAGATATTAAGTAAAGGTGGGGAAGTCGTGGCCTAATGGTTAGAGGGTTGGACTCCCAATCGAAGGGTTGTGGGTTCTAGTCTCGGGCCGGATGGAATTGTGGGTGGGGGGAGTGCATGAACAGCTCTCTCTCCACCTTCAATACCATGACTTAGGTGCCCTTGAGCAAGGCACTGAACCCCCAACTGCTCCCCGGGCGCCGCAGCATAAATGGCTGCCCACTGCTCCGGGTGTGTGCTCACAGTGTGTGTGTGTGTGTGTTCACTGCTCTGTGTGTGTGCATTTCAGATGGGTTAAATGCAGAGCACAAATTCTGAGTATGGGTCACCATACTTGGCTGAATGTCACTTCACTTTAAAGATCATATTCCGATGATGATATTTTTTTTATTTCCTACCATAAATTTATCAAAACTTAATTTGTGATTAGTAATATGCTATGTATAATTGTTATGAATATTTGGACATATTTAAATGCAATTAGATGTTTTGCACCATCAGATTTCTAGATTTTCGAATAGTTGTATCTCGGCCAAATATTGTCCTATCCTAACAAACCATACATCAATGGAAAGCTTATTTATTCAGCTGTATGTAAAAAAAAATACTGGTTTTGTGGTCCAAGGTCACATATAGTGCAAAGACATTCGTGTAATTGAAGTCTGACTTAAATGGGACTGCTATAATACACTGTTTTCTCTCTCTATTCTGTTTTAAATTAGATGTATGGAAATTTTACAGGTTTTAAGAGTTATAATAAATAGCAGCACAAAATCAGCACCAATCACTGATTCCCTGTGTGGTTGCCATGACACTGTATTCTGACTGGTCCTGATCAGCAAGGTGACATTGTTTCCAGTCTATGTGTGGGCTGAGGCATATTTAACAGGACTGTGTGCGTTGAGCAGCTCTAAAGATTTGCCGTTCCGGTCACACCTGAAAGTATGACCAAACATCAAGTGACCTGATTTCACACAGCATTTTCCCAAGAAGCCGGTTGTCTGAAATAGACGTCCGATTATATATTTCCTTTGCTTTCATGTTAGTCTACAGGAATAGATGGGCTTAACAGACCTCACTGGAAGCCCACTCGGAAGTCACGCTGCCTTTAAAAGTGTTTGGAGTAATAGAGGATAAATGACCTTTACCCTTGTGGAGTGAGTCAGCCATCTTTCCGCCGATGCAGAGAATAGAAGACTTCCTTTGATCGGCTGCCAATCAAAGCACCCACTTCCGTTGGAAAACACACACGTTGCCCTCTATCTGTACCCCTATTGTGTTTGAGTGGGCTGTATCACGGAGATGACAATCTAGAGACATGGAGGGCACGGCAGACAGGCGGTCATCGGCAAGAAAGGAGCGATGGAGAGATTTGGAAGGTGGATGAAAGGGCTGGTTTGTCATTTAATGGCTTCTGTGAGAAAAACGAAGGCAGGGTGCCTAGCCTGTCTGTGAGTGTGTGTGTGTGTGTGAGCGATTAGTCACTGTAGAATGCTCTGCTGCTTTCTGAGTCTTGCCTCAGTAGCTCCTCACACAGACAGTTACAGAAATAGAAACAGGAAGTGCTTTCATTTCACTCAGTGGCCCTTTAAAATCACAGTCAGATTTGCCGCACAGAAGGAGGTGGGGGAGAGAGCGAAGAGAAAAGAGGGCAGGAAAAGTGATGAGAGGAGATGTGTGGGGATATTTGGATCAGTGCATCTCTATAATAAGCCAGAGCTGTCTGGTGGGATATAGTCTAAGCAAGAGGAACTATATTTCGTTCTGAACTGCTAACGAGGGCTCACGCTGCCTTATGATTGCACAGCTTTGTTAGTGCACATTTTCAGGTATAATTTATGCACCAGCAAGTACATCATGTGCTAAATCTATTAGGGCAGAGTCAGTGGTGGATTTGTAATGTGGGGATGTTCCCGCTACCCAGACAAAAAAACAAACAAACAAAAAAAAAAAAAACACTTTTCTTCAACATTGATAATAATGCTACATGTTTCTTGAGCATATTATAAGGATTTCTGAAGAATCATGTGACATTATATACATAAATACATAGAAAGCACATTAAAACAGATATTAAAACAGATATTTTAAGTTCTATAAGCATTTCACAATATTATTGTTTTTGCTGTATATCAAATAAATGGCGCTGTGGTTAGCATAAGAAATTTGCCAGTAAGAAACTTAGTCAATCACATGACAGATTGTTACTGCAGGATTTTTACATTCTTTTGCAATGAAAATTACAGTAATAATGTGCTAATCTAATCGGTGCTAATAAGATACATAAATATTGAAATTTATGCTGAATCAAAGGCTAAAAACATATCAAGACAATCTATATAAAACTATATATTTCAGTAAAAAAAAAAAAAAAAAAAACTTTCCATTGGTCCTACAATGGAGCTTTGTGGGATCTTGTTCCTTCATTCTTTTCATATCCACTTTTTATTAGTACTGTACATCTCCATGGCCAATTCACAGACAAACTGGAAAATGGAGAAAAAGTAGCTGTCCTCTAGTGTTCTTCTTCAAACCTCTTCACAGTTCTGTCCTTTTTTTTTTTTTTTTGCAGCAGTCACTGCGGCAACAAGAGCACCTCCAGATAAACATGGCAAGACAGAAAGACAGGGACTAAGAAACCAAAAGAAACCAAAAAAGAGAGGGAAGCTATCTCTTTAGTTATAGTCTTCACCTCTCTCTGTGTGTGCTAGTATGTGTCTATCCACACGCACATCCATTGTAGACCGAACACTTACATCATAGTTTAGTCTAGCCCAGGCTTTAAGGGATGTTTACTCCCTGCCATGTGATATCCTGAGCTTCCGACACTAATTCTTTCTCACTTTATATCAATATACAAAGCTACATATTTGCATTTGACTGCCATATGCCTGATTCAGGCCCTCAGGTGTGTGCTTGTATGTTTGAGAGAGCGACAGACAGGATCAGCGCGTGCCAGTCGGGAGTTATGACGTTTAAACATCATCTATCTTTGCCTCTCTGAAGTCCTTGCACTCAGGGATTGGGCCTGTCAAAACATACACTCCCAACTGCTGCACAGGGCACAAAGAAACACACATTGACACACACAAACACTCTCTAGAAACCTGACTCATTCAGTCATCCCTGAAACAGCAGAGATGCTTAGAGAGAGAGAGATAGAAGATGTCTCTGTTTTAGTAGCATTCTTTGGGCAAATTTCTGTGCTTGAACAGCAGCTGTACAAAAATATAATTTGTAATATTTAAAAATATGAAATGTAAATAAATGTAGTATTTTATTATTTTTTATGTATATATAATTGATATATACATTGCATTTTAATCTATCTATCTATCTATCTATCTATCTATCTATCTATCTATCTATCTATCTATCTATCTATCTATCTATCTATCTATCTATCTATCTATCTATCTATCTATATATCTATGTATCTATCTATCATCTAATCTTTTAAAAAATATGAAAATGAATTATAAGATGTGATTTTAATTGATAAATACTTGAAAGCTACATGGCATTTTTTTATTTTGTGGATAACACACACACATATGTATAGTTTTATGTAATTTATTTTTTAAACAAAAGAGTGTTTTAATAGAATAACAGTTTTGGCTGTGTATTACAAAATCTTATGTTCATTTGTATTGTAAGTATTAAATATCTCTCTCTCTTTCTTCCAGATCCACCTTCCTCGGTCTTGCTTCCTGATGCTCTTCCTCCAGTTCGCAGCTCCACAACTCCTCCACGCCCATATACGGGCACGCTCCGCCCCTCACTCACTACTACCACGACAACCACCATGGCTCCGCCTCGCCGCCATAACAACATCCTCCCAGAAGCCCTGACACGGTCACCTCCCTCTCTGCAGACTCCAGTCGCTGTTGACTATTGTGCCCCACGTCTCACTGCTGAAATCTCATGGCCACGGACACACCAGGGACAGGTTGCTAAGCAACCGTGCCCACCTGGCACCATAGGTTAGTAAGAGAGTGATTAATCTATTATTAGGGGCAGTGTGTGCATAGAGGTTTATTTTGTTTAATGTGTATTGAATACATCAGCGCTTAGGTTTAGCTGTGTGTGTGTGTGTTGTGCTCTTGGAACGATCTGATACACTTCAGCAACCTAGCAAGGCTCCTGATAAAATGAATGAAAGAATTAATTTGTCATTCTAGCCTGTAATTAATTTATCATCCCAGTGTTTAGAGCTAAACTCATCATTAGTAAATCTTTATAATTATGTTCAACAATAGGAATTACCACAGTACAAATAATTACGGTCACAATTTATTTTAAGGTCCAATTCTCGCCATTAACAAACCATAACTACAACATTTGCCTCAATAGACTACTAATTTGCTGTTTATTAATAGTCAGCAGGGTAGTTGTAGGGTTTAGTTATTGAGTAGGATTAGGGATGCAGAATATGGTCATGAAGAATATGTGCTTTATAAGTACTAATAAAACAGCCAATATGTTAGTAATAGGCATGCTAGTTAATAGTGAGAATTGGTCCTTATATTAAGTTGTTACCATAATTACATAGTCTTTTATTATTTAACCTAAATTAAGTGGCCCTTAAAAGCATTTAGACACTCTAGTGTACAATTAAGCATGTCAGATTCGTTTATATAACAAAATACCAGATCAAAGTGTCATTTATTATTAGAAAGATAAATATTCCAAAATATTTGCAAATATTTCACAATACACAAGGGACAATTCACCCAAAAATGACATTTATGTCATCATTTACTGACCATAATGTAATTCCAAACATCTATGACTTTCAACAACAACAAAAAACACGAAATTTTCCAAATATATTTATATGCTTTTATGTCCACAAAGTGGAAGCCAAAAGGTGACCATAAATCATAAAGGGACCATAATATTGGCCATTTTTCTAATACACCTGACCATGAATGAGATTTACAAGAAAATGCTGCAATGTAGGATAAGATTGAAATTAATGTACATAGACTTTTGCTATGTTCCTCACACAAATACAGTGTACACATCAAATGCACAACATTTATGGTGACATTGAAGCACTCACTTTCTGTTAAACATCTCCTTTTGAGTTCTGTGGATTAAGTAAAAAACATCATGTAGGTTTTTAACAACACAAAGGTAAGTAAATAATGACAGAATAATCTTTTTTGGTTCTTAAGTTTGTCTTAAGTATCTCAAATACTTGTTCAAGCCACTGTAAATGGTCATAAACTTTATTAAAAAAAATGTGTCTGTTGAATTCATCAAAAAAAAAAAAATCTCTTTCCTGTTACTGAGGTTAGCTTGTTCAGGTGTTCTGTCTGTGCCACCTCATTATGTGGGCAGCTGCCAGCTGTGGATTGACACATTATGTATCGCTTGTAAATCTCTTGCCCTGCTTATGTGTGTGATTGGTTTGACAGCAATTGGAAGGCAATGTTTCTCTCAGTGTGGATGTGCATATGTGTGAGCGAATGTGTTTGTGTGCTTTGTGCTGTGTTCATGTTTTCCTATATTATTATTTTTCAGGTGTAGCCACGTTTAATTGTTTGCTTGGCTACTGGGATCCGAAGGGACCAGATCTGAGCAACTGCACCTCACCGTGGACCAATCACATCACTCAAAGGGTGAGTAAAAACACGGCACCATTGGAAATATGCTAATGCCGTATCAGCCTATTTAAAAAACTGAGAAGAGAGCGATATGCCTATGGCAAATATTCTTAAAGCATAATTTGGCCTGGAGGTTTTTTTAACAGAAGGCACAAAAGCTTATCACAAAGAGCAGCCTGTAGCAAAACAGCTTAGAGGAAATTTAGTGTACAACAAAATGAGCCAAAAATGCAAACTGTCAAGATCAGCCGCAATTTATTTCACTTTGTGACAAAATTGCGAAAAGGCAACAGTGCAGCCAAAAGTGTCATGCTACTGCAGCTTGAAATAATGTGGCATGTGTGTGTGCAAGTGTGAACTGAGAGTGCACGTGTGTGTAAAGTGTGATGATGACTGAAGCTTAACGGTAATGTGAAATGGTTTCCTTTGTACTACAGAGAGCAAATCAGAAAATAGGGAGAATCACAAATCTATGAAGCCATTTGTTCATCCACTTATTCGGCCATCAAGGGACAGAGAGAATAAAATCAATATGCCCACGTACATCTCTCTCTCTCTCTCTCTCTCTCTCTCTCTTTTCCTGTAGATGAGATCGGGAGAAACCGCTGCTATAGTTGCACGGGAGTTGGCTGAACAGACAAAGGGAGAGTTGAGACCCGGAGATGTTCCTTCCACAGTCAAAGCCATGGCACAACTGGTTGAACTACTGGACGTACAGCTGCGAAATCTCACCCCAGGGGGAAAAGACACAGCGGCACGTAGCTTAAACAAGGTATTCCTGCTGTTAATAAACCACAGTCACTTTCTAGGTATTAATTACACTATTATTACACATTTATTACATGTTAGTTACATTGCTGTTCTTTAGGATTGAGAAAGCTTATTGTGTTCTTGTGTATTTTTGTGTGAAAAGAAGTGGGAGAGAGAGAGAAGTGCTCTAATTCTGTGCAGAGTACAGTGTTTTAGGCAGTAAACCTGTGGCAGTCCACAGATCAAAGGCTTTAAGGCCCAAATGGGAAAACTTCCTGTTAAAAACAGCTACTGCTCGATAGACAGAAATCCTTACACTCACACACACCAACACAGACTCTTATAAATAAGGACACACAAATTAAAACAGCTCATAAAGCCCCGGTGAGTTTTTCCAATTAACAAAAGAAGCCTCAACATAAAAGAATAATAATAAAAAAATACTTCAAAGTGGTGAAACACACACGCAGACTGCACAGTATTACACATACAGAGAGATTAATTCGTTAGAAACATAACGAACATCCTGTAAGATTTCTAATTCACAGAAATATATGTGGTTTATGCATATCATATTGGTTGCTCGTGACACAAAAACAAGTCGCAGGTCTGTTCATGGAGAGCAGGGGAAAGAAACGATGCTAAATGAAAATAATAAAATGCAACTAACTAGGAGTGTAACAATATGCTAAACATTTCTAAAGCAGACATAAAGTCATGGCCAAAAATATCGGCGCCCTTTGTAAATAAAATTAAAGAAGGCTGTGAAATTAATCTGCATTGTTAATCCTTTTGATATTTTATAAAAATAAAAAAAATTACAAAATCTTACCTTTCATTGGATAATAAGAATTTTTAATGATGAGAAATATCATGACTAAAATAAATGAATGTTTTTCTCAAATACAGATTGACCACAATTAATTGCATCCTTTTACTCAATACTTTTTTGAAACCTTCTATTGACAGCTCTAAATGTTCTCCTATAATGCCTGATGAGGTTAGAGAACACCTGACAAGAGATCAGACACCATTCATTCATCCAGAATCACTCCAGGCCCTTTAGATTCCCAGCTTCACATTGGTGCTTCTCCTCTTCAGTTCACCACACTCATTGTCTGTAGGGTTCAGGTCAGAGGACTGGAATGGCTATAGCAGAAGCTTGCTTTTGTGCCCATTGACCCATTTTTGTGTTGTTTTTGAGGTTTGTGTTAGGATAATTGTATGGCTGGAAGATCTAAACATGGCCCATTATAAGATTTCTAAAAGAGTCAGTAACTTTTAGATTTTTTATCTGTTGGTATTTGATAGAATCAACTGTCAATTGTCTGAACAAGACGTCCAGACGGCCCACGACATTAAAAATACAACTGTATATTTCATTGTACACATGGGGTAATTTTTATCTCTGTGTTCACCAAACCCATCTTGAGTGTTAATTTTTAGTTTCATCTGACTATAGAAGCCAGTCCTATTTGAAGTTCCAGTCATGTCTAATAACTGAATATGCTAGAGTTTGTTTTTGGATGAGCTAGAATAATTTTTGTTGAAACCCTCCCAAACAACATGTGGTGATGTAGTTACTGTTTAACCATTTTTTTAAGGTTTTCTGACCCCGAGACTCAACTATTTTCTGCACTTCTCCAGCTGTGATCCTTGGAGAGTCTTTAGCCACTCAAACTCTCCTTCTTACCGTGAATTAGGACGATATAGACACATGTCCTCTTCCAGTCAGTTTGTAACATTTTATGTTGGTTGGAAATTCTTCAATTATCTTTTGCTGCACATCAGAAATATATACTGTGGTTTTTCTCATTGTGATGGATGATTAAGGGAATTTGGGCTTTGTTTTCCCTCCTCTTTATATTTCTGTGAAACAGGAAGCCATGGCTGGATAATTTCATGTTCATAATCACTCTGGAGTGCTCACAATTGTGAATATGAATAAGAATATACTTCAGAAATATTTTACTCAAAAGAATTTCTAGGGGTGCCAATAATTGTGTTCAACGTGTATTTGAGAAAAAATATTCATTTCATAATGATATTTCCCCCCATTTTAATTTCTTATTATCCAATGGAAGTTTCAATTTTTTGTGATTTCTTTTCAAATATTTTTGGCCATGACTGTATGCTAAACAGTTAACAAAAAAGTTAATAAAAATGTAGAATTTGATATTAGCTGGTATTAAATGGGCTGGTTCCAAGTACACATGGCAATTGTGACACCAAAATAGCAATATTCATATTCTGGTTATATCTGAAAATATAGAATTATTTTCATGTCAGAGATTAAATGCATCAAAAAAAAGTTTTACATATTGTACATCTAAAAAATGACCACTTATTATGTTCATATGCATATTGCACATTTATCCAATAACATTATTTAGACCTTATTTTTATATTTGATAGAAAATCAGACATCAATAAATCTAACAGACTGCAATTCCCCTGTTGCATTATCATACAATATATTCAGAACTACTTAGTAATTTAAAAGTGTACACCTTGTATTAACGACAATATTTTGGCACAAATTTTGGCATGAATTTTCCTATTGAACTGGTGTCACGTTAAATATTTTGCATCTAGTTAGACCTTTGCAGTTTATGATCTTATTTAAATACACTTATTCCTAGAATAAATTGTCAAAGGTCCAGGCAAAATCTGGGTTCTGAAGCAAAAACAGTTTGAACACCAGAAGTCCCAAAACAGAGTTCCTTGTTGTCTTTCTCTGCACATTAAGCTGGAATAGGAGAAAGAATTTTACTGTCAAAAAAATCACACACATCACCTTTAATGTGTCTAAACCTAGACCAGTGAATCTCATTCATTCTCTCAGGGCCAGCTGAGCACTTTAGGGTCTGAATATCACTTTACAAACTTTAAACATCCAGCCTGTCAGTTTCCTATTACCAGCATCTAGCTAAAGTTATCAATTACACAAACATCAGCTCTTCTGCAATAAGACACAGTCTGATCCTCTTGTCCATTCAGACTTTGTATATCTCAGTGTTGTTTGTTTGTATATTTACAGTATTATTGCCCTGGCAGACATGTAGGAATGTTTAATGGGTACAGTGTCAGTTTCATGAGTTAACATGGTGACTGTAACTTAGTAACAGGTACATTTTGTTCCTAATTCTGCTCTGATACATAATATTATTATGGTCCCTTATTATTTATTACTGAATGATTGTAGATTATTTCAGCTAATTAAGCTTTGTTTCCTATTTGGCTCCGAATGATTAAATATGCGCTTAGAATTTTCATGTGTAGTTGTGTTTGTGCACTGTATGTGAGATATTGTCATTGTAATGTTTTAATATTTTCTTTCAGCTCCAGAAGAGAGAGCGATCGTGCCGTTTCTTCATACAGGTACTTCACTCTGTCCTTATTTATTGTGTTGTGTGTGTGTAGGCACGCAGAGATTGTGATCGCATTTTTATGCATGTTCCATATCACTTAAACATGTACATAGATGGGTAAGGTTTTCAACATAAATGCTGCTTTATACATGTGTGGAGCCGTATCTGTCACACCATATGAATCATATTGGTTGGTGTGTGTCTGTGCGTCTGCGCTTGTGCCTGTGGGCTGCATTTTTTGCATTTATAAAAGCAGAGCAATTTTTTCTCCTGAGGAAGCAGTAGTGATGTCAGCACTGGTCAGCAGTGTCACATCAGGCGACTGATAAACACACACACACACAGACAGTGAAAAAAGCACAGAATAATGTAGATAAGCTCAAGAAAAGCTTAGCAGACTGAATGAATGGAAAAGCATGAGAGGAACTGATTTAGAGGAAGAAAATGACTGATGCATATCTCAAACTGAGCCAGGCTGCTCAGTCAACCCTGCCAATGCATGACAGATTTATACTGATTTTTTACTGCATGAAATAATTGAGGTCTAAATGTTGCTTGAGTATTGTTTTTTTTTTTTTTTTTTTAAAGTGCACTTGGTAACTTTTCCTCATTAAAAATGTTTTAGCCCTAAAGAGATGATTAGTAATTAAAAAAACAAACAAATCTGTTTAAAATCACTCATTTGAGACAAAGACTCCAGTTACATTAGCAGCCTAATAAAACCGGATTTATTTTATATTGAGCAGGTCATCTGAGGGTGAAAAATAAAGACCACATGACTAGCTGAATATTACTCAGTTTGTCTTGTAATCAATCTATTATTGTACTCTGCTCACATAAACAACATGGCTGTGAATAATGCATGTCTGCAGTCGGGGTGTCATGCACTTTTTATATACAGTATTTTAATTTAGCTGTATTATTTATCAGTTTTTATCATGATTAGATCCTTTTTACACACCAAAAATCATGACCTTTTAATTATTAAATAATAACTTTAATTGTATTATTATTTTTATTATTATTTAGGTGCACATGAAATTTTTTCCTCATTAAAACATGTTTACCCCTTAACAAATGAATCATCATTTCGGAAAATATGTTTTAAATCTTAGAATGAGATGTCATATCAGTAACCTGATTTTGAGCAGGTCACCTCACAGAATATTTTCACATCACAATTCTGTATTCACAGAATAATTCTGTAATTCTCAGAATTATTTCTTTTTTCTCTCTCTCTCAAAACCCTTGCCAGTTTAAATCGGCATGCTTCTGTTTACAATGGCATCGATAACGGAAATCTATTCCTTTTTCATGATCCCGCATCCACACCATTAGGCAGCATTAGTCGGAGATGACTGCTATATTGCCCAGAGCAACTTGATCCAAAAAAGGTTGTATTTTCAAATACTCTGCTGAGTAAAACAAGTCTATCAAAACATCAATTGATCCTGCTGATTTAGACAGAGAGAATTACAGGATTCCATGACAACTGTCTGAAGCCTCCCCGTGCTGACATCAAGCAAATATGGATTCCCAGTGGTCATCTAATATGTAATGCAGTGTGTGTATATGTGTCTCTTCACGCTGGATTAGCTCCTCGGCTTCAAAGCACTTCAGTTCTGCTCCATTTACCAAGTCTGTGGAGAGTATTGCCACTCTGCGTGTGAGGAAACAGAAAATAAGAAGAGTTTTAAAAAATCTCTTATCTGTCTCCGCGGTATGAGCCCCCAACACACACACAAACTTTCCCCTGACCTCTTGACACACTCTGTCAGAAGATTTCATAAGCAGTTTTGTGAGGAAGTAAATTTAACTCTTCCTTTTTACCTTTTATCCCAGTCGTCTCTCATCTCTGTCTCTCCCTTTTCTCTCTCTCGTAAAAGGGTCATTACTTTAGTGGTGTCAAAATGAATATACTCATCGCGTCTTGAACACACTCTTTCTCTGTCTCACACACACATGCGCCGCTCTACTGTAACTGGGGCAGAATGATTCAACCCAATGGCCAGATTAGCCTGCAGCAACCTAAAGACAAACGACAAAACTTCCCTCTGTCCATCCCTACGGATGAGTGCACTACAGCGAGAGAAGTTAATTACATTATATAGCTCTCCTCTACAGATTTGATACACTTTATATGTGCTGTAGCAGTTGTAATAATAATGCAAGGTTATGAACTTCCACAGAGACATGATCTGTTTAAAACGAATGGAAGTTGACCTGGAATTATTGTTAACAGCATTTTTGTGAAAGTGACAAATATATTTGGCCTGCTTTGTGAATATCATTGTAGTCCATATGTTAATGTTGCAGCACGCTGCACTTTTTCAAATGAAAAGCAAAATTGTAATGTGGCGCGATACACTCAGCAAGCTTTTTTAATAAACTACCAGCTTAAGTCTTACCCCTTCATTTGTATATCAAGGTTGAGGTTTTAATATCCCTGTGATAATATCCTCTGCCAAATTTAAAACGCTTAATATCTTAATATCACTTTTTTTTTTTTTTTTTTTAAATACCCTTATATTAGTTTCCACCGCACAGCCGGGACATTTCATTTTCCTATATAGCGCTCTTATAGAGCCATAAATTAGCTCTTGCCTTGTGTGAACCTGTGCGTGTTTGTGTGGATGTGAGTGTGTGTGTGTGCGCGCGTGATGACAGCTTCTTTCATTTTCACAATGTCTCATGCTCCCTGTGGATCTTTCTTCAGTTTGACAGGTTTATACTCCAGCACAGAAACCGTGTAGTGTGTGAGAGTGGAAGAGAAATGGTTTATGGGAGGGGTTGGCACTTTGGGAAATATGTCCTTATTGTGAAGTTCAGATGTCAGAATGTATGTGCGTGCGGGTTCAGAAGTCGTCCCCCACCTGCAGAACGCTGACATCTCTCTTTTTCTCTGTTCTGCAGGCCATGGTAGAAACGGTGAATAACCTTCTGCAGGTGCGATCCCGAGCGGCGTGGAGGGAGCTGTCTGTGGCCGAGCAGCTGCGGTGCGCAACCATGCTGCTAGATACGGTGGAGACGGGCGCCTTCATGCTCGCAGACAACCTCCTCAAAACCGACACCATACAGGAGAGCACCGACAACATACGTGAGTTTACCAAACACGTCCTTGCACATGCTAAGCGAATGTTTACAGGCAAATCTCTATGCATATATTTCATTGAGCTAATCAGATTTCACCCCCGTGACTCCTGCTGCTTGTTCTGATTTCACCTGTCATGAGGAGACAAAAACAAGTTAAACAACAGATGGATAAAAAAATCGGATGTTTTTATGCACATGAGGGAAATTCCTAAACTGATTCGTAATTGAATAAGAACCATAGAAATCGATGATTTCACAGACCCGTTTGATAGTGTGCTGGGTTTGTGTAAAATAATAATAATGTCACAGTTTCTTCACATACTGCACATAAATCTTCAAAACATGATGGGTTTTTATTTCCCGCTTTCATTTTTAACACTTCCAAAGACACGCTTCAAGAGGTGTAAAAACGCATTAATGCATTGCAATGTATCGCTGTGTGCATGGAAATTCAATGCATCATTTACAGAATTGAATAATTATTATTGTACATTATCATATATTTTTTTATTGTAATGATACCAAAATGTAACCAAAGTATAGAATTCAATTCTTGAGAATGTGAATGCAAAACTTATTCCACTATAGCATGAATTTGACTTCCAGTTACATTTGTGTTTTTAGTATCTTGTTTTGCAAACAGTTATGAATCAAGACTAATATAGCCAGATCGTGACCACATTTTGAATTGTTTGATTATTTGCACTGTTTAGTAAAGAAACACATTGCAGAAATACTAATGTGTTAAAAAAAACATTTAAACAAGAAAAAATTTATTTTAGAAACAAAACTGCATACATTTTTTAAAAGTCTGGGGTCAGTAAGATTTATTTTTGGACAAAAAACATACTTTTTTTTAGCAAGGGCTAATTAAAATGTACATTGTTCTCTTTTAATTAAATGCTGTTAAAAATAAATGTATCATGGTTTTCTCCTAAATATTAAGCAGAACAACTGTTGGATAATAATAAGAAATGTTTCTTTAGAGCCCTATCAGGATATTTTTATATTTTGCAATATTACACATTTTACTGTATTTCTTATTAAATAATTGTAGTTTCGGCATGCAAAAGAGACTCAAAAACATTAATGACCCCATTTTATTGACCCCACACTTAAAAAAGGTATTGTATTTTAGTCTGATTGTACTGTGTGTATATATATATATATATATATATATATATATATATATATATATATTTTTTTTTTTACTTTCTTCAAAAATGCACATAAACACTGCTAGGAGTTCACATGTAAGACCTGATGCATAAAAAACACATTATCACATTAGAGGTACACAGCAGGGTCACACGCTTCATGTGCACTCGAGCCAGATGTAACGAAGCATGCCTGTGAAAAACACAAGACACAGGGGGTCTCATTCTGTCTGACTCATGCAGAGGAATCCATGCCTCATCTTAAGAAACAGTAAGAAGGGGTCAAAATGTGTACTGAATGACAGAGACTGCCACAGATACACAGAAAGTATGCACTCAAAATGGCATCCTTTCTCCAGCTTGAAGGTATTAATAATTATGGATCAATATGTCAATTCAAACGTAACATTTGAAACCGTTGCTGTGTTAATTGTGGAACACTCTAGTACACCGGTAACTGCTCTCGTGCTGTCAGTCAGTGCAGGCAGGAGGCCCTTTTCTTCAAGCATCTTGTGAATGAATGGGCCCTGTGAAACTGTGAGAAGAAAAAATTAATCTAATCTATAATAAATATTTAAACCAATGCTAAAAATAAGGTTGCAAATTTAGGACAGTTTCAAATCCCGGAGCCTCTCTCTCACTCTCTAGAAATCTAGCAGTAATAAAATTGCAGTGTATTTACAGTATATATGCTTTTTCAAATAAACTAAATAGAATTACAGAAAATATTTCACTTTCATATTTTCAGGATGATCAGATTTTGCAATTAATCTCCCAAGGTTTACTTCTTACTATCAATGTGTTCTGCCAAAAATGAACAACAGGAACAAATAAATAGTGTGTGATACAACAAACCAAGGCTCAGTTAATGTACAGTACATGACATTTAGAAGCAGATAAATCAACAACACAACCACAATAATAAACCAGCCTGTAGTAAACATATAATTTTGCATCCATCTCTGTAAAACAACAGAAATTAAAGTACAGTCTGGTTCAAAAGCCTTAAATGGCCCCAAGAAATACAGTAAATATACTGTCCTCCTTCTTCTTCTTCTTCTTTTTATTCTATGCAACATAAAAAATATATATTTTGAGACATTTGGGGTGAACTGTCCTTTTAAACAGATCTCTTCAATGTATTTCCAAGAATCTTTATCATTATTTTACATATTTTGGCAAATGTAGTGACTAAATGTTCTCTGGTGCTGGCCATCTGATGCATCTGATGATCTCAGTGAATCCAGTACAGTCTGCTGAATCATAAATGCTCCAGAGGTGTCAGACTGATAGTCACAATTTACTGCTAAATGTAGCCGTGATGGCACTTTTACAGTCCTGCATCTGTTAGGAATAAAAAAAAAAGAAAGAAAAAAAAAACCTTCGAGCTTAAAGTTTATTGGTATTGAATATGCTGCAACTTCAGATGAAGTGTAGTGCTGTACATGTGATAGCACCACAGATTATTCCATCTGATACTAAAGCTACGTATATTAAAACAATAATATATTTCCAAAAATACAAATTAAACTTTACATTTTTGCATTAGGCAGATGATTTTATTTAAAGCGACTTCCAATAAAGGACCACCAGCAATTTTTCTAAGCAGTTTTTGTAAAATTCAATGTCAGGTGTATTAGAAAGCAAGATTAGAAAACAATCAAGAACAGAGATGAAGTTCATAAAGAAGAATTTGACTTTTTCTTCTAAGTGCCTAAAGTTTAAAGTTGTGGAGAGCTTGAGGAAGATGTGTGTCTTCAGCTGCTTTTTGAAAGTTGTGATGTTCTCAGTAGATCGGATTGAGGTTGGCAGCTCATTCCACCAGAGAGGAGCAGAATGTGGAGAAAGAGGAAAGTGACTTTGTCCCTTTTTGAACATGAACATTAAGGCACCCCTCATTCTATGACTATAACTTGTAGGAGTGCATTGAAGTAGGAGTGTGCGAGTCCACTGGCAGTCCCTGAAAGTCAATGACAAAGTTTCAAATCTGATTCTGGCAGCAACTATGAGTCAGTGGAGTGAGATCAGGAGAGGTGTGACGTCGGTCCTCTTTGGCTGATTGAAGAACAGCATTGCTGCCGTGTTCTGGATCATCTGCAGAGGCTTAGTTGCGCTGTATGAAAGAGCTGGCCAGTTGAACACTGCAGTAGTCCAGTCATGAAATGACAAGAGCTTGGACAATGAGCTGCACCACATACTCTGACATGATACAATACGTGCAAACCAGCAAGACTGCTCCGTTGTTGAAACGTAATACTTTGTGTAATTTTAAAATATTTAAACATTACATATCTCTTCTCTACAGGTTTTACACACTTTATATGTGCTGTAACAGTTATAATGATAATGCAAGGTTATGAACTTCCACAGAGACATGATCTATTTAAAACCAATGGAATTTGACCTGGAATTATTTTTAACAGCATTTTTGAGAAAGTGACAAATATATTTGGCCTGCTTTGTGAATATCATTGTAACATAAAAATACTTATACAAAATGGGTTGGGTAGTGGATTTCTAGTTTCCAGCGTGCTTTGTATAGGACTGTATAAGGAGAATAAATGTTGAAAATAAGTGATATTTTATGTGTTTGTTTGGTTAACAGAAAGATCTGTTAGAAAGATCTGTCCATTGTGCTGAAGTTAGGTTGTGGGTTGCTACATAAAGATATATACAATAACTCATGAGCATTGCTTGTGCTAATGTCAAGATATAACGTTCATTAAATTGACATGGTAAATAAGTTACATTTAATTTAAACAGAAATAGATCAAATTAATTGGTTCCAGGGCTGCCACTCATTTATGTTGAAATTATTTGGAAGAACTTAACTTTTAGAGTAATCAATAAAAAAAAAACTTTGATTTTTTAATGAAAAAATCTAAAAAAAATGTTTTGTTATTAGTGTTTTTTTATTATTATTATTATCGAAAACATATTTACGTTTGCAGGGATTACAAGAAGCTCTATGTATGCTAGAGTTGACACTTTGAACTTCATCCAATCCAATACAGCGATATAATCTGGTTCGGTAGGGTCATCAGGTTGAAACAACAGATAAAACTGCATATAATCTAGTGATAGGAATCCATGTGCCTTTATGAAACACAAGGTTGTGTGTATGAAAAAAAAGAGGACTGAGTACTGAGCCTTGAGGGATCCCAGTAATTAGCTGATGTGACACCCATGAAAAGACATGAAATCTTGAGACAGCCACCCTTACATACTCAACCGAAACTAATGGAAATAAAAGTAATGTAATTTTTTAAATAATGATAATGTAATCTCCTTATCTCACTGTTCTGATAAGAAGCACTTACTTTAAATAAAATAAACAAATCATGCTGAACTTTCTTTGTCAATCATTCACTTATACACAAATACAAGGACAAATTCTGTCTCACATTCATCTGCCCACACACACATCCATATATAAGCATGACATTAATCAAAACATTGCTGAAATTTTATAGCTGCAGCAATCACTCAAAACAATGAGCTCATGCACACACAGTTTTACAGCCAGGGTTTAAAATTAACATTCAACAAAATCCAAAAGCATATAAAAATTGGCTTTAGCGAATACATGACAGCCAGTTGGTCTTTTCTAGGAACTGCAAAATATTGCATGATTATTTGTTTGTGTTTTTCTTGGAAACCAACTTTTTTATTTTGTCTTTTATTGTCCAGAAACTTATGTAAAGACACATTTATGTAGAGATATGATCATGGAGAAAAACATTCATGACATTAGCCTCCAAAACACAATTAAAAATGAAATCTAAATATTCACAATTTTGTGTAAGAAGTTGAAAGAGGCTGTGCATGATGGACACTGGCTCTGCTTTTTAAAGTGTCAGACTCAATCGTGCGAAATCAAAATGATTACATAATAGTTTTATATTAGTTTTAATTGTTATAGTGTCATATTAATTTTATTTTATTTTTAAATAGTTGCATTTAGTATCCACCAGACTCAGAAGTCTGCACAAATCGCATATGCACCTCTTTTATGATACTTTATTTTGTACTTTTAGAGCTTTTTTAAAGGTTTGAAGCTCTGGCCCCTGATAATTGTAATGAGAAACCAGTACAGTCTTTAGAATTTCTCCTTTTTGTCTTCCACAGGAGTAGGAAAGTAATGTGGGTTTTGAGCAATATAAGGTTGAGTAAATTATAATAGCATTTTAATTATTTATTTATTTTTTTAAAGAAGAAGAAGAAGAAGAAGAAGTTTTTACCATTTGCATTGACAGAGAAAGACAGTGAAAGAATAGAGAGAGGAAGAAAGTGAGGGAGCCGGTGGCAAAGACTTGAAATGTAATAAGGGAGGACACGAGAACAGCAGGAAGAACAATACTAAGGAGGAGACAGAATGACCAGAACATTACCAGAGACAGAAAGAGTGAGATACACAAATGCAGCGCGAACTGACTGAGTGGAAAAGAGAGGATGAAAGAGAGAGGAAGAGAATAAATGAAAGAAAACAAAAAGATAGAAAAGAGAGAAATCGAGGAGGAGGGATGGTGTTCAGGGATCCATGCTAACTGCTGTATTCTGCTCCAGTGCTTTCACAGCGCAAAGGGGGAAATTTATTGTTCCTGGCAAACAATTTATCCGCCATTCCACCACTCAAGGCCGGTTCACATGCATCTCGTTTGAGAGAAATAGCTCTCCGTGGGATTGCCCTCTAGCCTAGCTTTCCCCCCTCTCTCTGCGTATTTCATCACTTGTGTTTTTTGTGCATGTTTTTTTTTTTTTTTTTTTTGGCATCTGATCGGCTGCCTTAGTTGTTTGGCCTTGATGTTTTACAGGGATGTTTTTGGAGGGTTTCATTAGAGGATAGGCAACATCAAAAAACTCCACCGGCGTCTGTGTGATCTCTTTTATGCAAATATATGTGGCTAACTGTTAGCATTCCCATTCATCTCAATGGCAGCTGCTCAGCTGGTACTAAAGCAGGCAATCTTTGCTATCTCTGCTCATGAGCACTTAGTTGTGCCAATCACCTGAGCGGTAAAAGCCAAATAACTAAGCACTCTGAAGCCAGAGGAACCCTTTACTTATATTATCATTGGCTGGGATGTGAAATGCACCAGACATAGGAAAATATAAATCAATTTTAGGCATTTGAGAGCCCTTTTACACAAAATTGGGCACTGGTAAAACATTAACTGTAATATAATTAAATTGCACTAAGAAATGGTTGTCAGTGCTAAAAGAACCTTACAGAGTGTAGTTCACCTGTTTAGTCCACCTAGACCACCAGACCTGCACGAGTCGCCCACCAAGCACATTCTATAAAAAGCCTGAATTAGTGCCGGTCGATAAATTATATCATATCAAGATTACGATAAAATGTATGTCAATGATGATAAGCGCTGGACATTTTAACTCAATATGAATTAATCTAACATCCTATCACACAACAGAAATAAATGTTACAGCAGCCAGTCAGTGCATGTCGCTAATAAGTCTGCATGTTCTGTGATACACACACTCAAACACACGTGACTCGCTGTGTATTCAGTATCTGAATATATGAGGACATAATCACATGCACTTCCTCTCCAGAGCTGCTCTGAGAGTCACTTTACCAGCTTTATGCAGTTTCATTTGAGAAAAATGACCTTCAAATACATGCTGACACTAAAACTTAAATTGATAGACCTTCATAACAAGAACTTGAAATTATGACCGAATACATTACTACTGTATACTAAAATGCAATTCTAATTGCAAATAATATTATTATTTTAAAGGTGTATCATACAACCAAGTTATTTTTATTATTATTCATTTATATAGTTCTGTTGTGCAGAATTATATCTGATAAAATTCTAATTTGTTGTAAATTGATTTTTTTTTATTTGATTACATTTTAAAAGATTGATTAAATTGTTGTTTTAATGATTCATTTCAATAGCCACCATTTTTTATGATAAATTTGTACTGAATCATAAAACACAGAATCCATAATGAATCAAATGGAAAACACAGAATTTAGAAAAAATAAAATGCATTTCATGGGGTCCTAAATTAAAACGTAGTTCCTCTGTGGAATTTAACTGTGAAAAAAGTTATGTTAACCTTCATTCTAACAAACCTAACAAATCTAAGCCTAACAAACACGTGAAAAGCATGTCCTTCCCCATTAATGGTAAATTAATATCATGATAAATATCATATGATATGACAAAATCCAGAAAAAAACCCCACATTATATAAAAGTTAGAAACTGATTTGCATTTCAAATAAATAATTCCCCCACTGTATTATTATTTAAACAAAAACGTTTATTTTTAGATCTGGTTAATTGAGATTAATCGTTTGATAGCACTATATATATATCCCTTCAGGGAGCCCTCACTGACAAAAAGGTTGGAGACCCCTGATCTAGATGTTTGTAACACCTGAGCCAGCAAATAAATAAATAAATACAAATTAGAAATGTGTCTCTCTGTGGAAACTGAAACTGAAATAAGGATAAATTAAATATAAATATAAATATGAAAAATACAAAAATAAAATCAAAATGACAAAAGACTGTAACAAAATAATACAATGTAAAAATGTAAATGAAAACTGAAAATATAATAAAAAAGCTCATTTAAAATAATAATACAATAATATATAATATTATATCGAGAATACTAAAATAACATAGTCTAAGCTTATAGACGAATTGGTTATCAGTGTGCTAAGCTAGTGTGCTAAGTGATTAGCATGCAAAATGTAACTAAGAACATAAACTGAGAATATAAAAAAAAGAAGACATGTATTTTCTGTTCTGTTTATCCTGACAATTTTAGAAAAATTAATTGTAAGATTTTGTTAAAAATACCTCTCAAATGACTTCATATTAAACATCAAATAACTTGTTAGTTTCCAGTGTGTACTACAGACAGACCGGAAACTTGGTTAAGACACTGTTGCACACACACACACACACACACAGACACAAAAAAATCAGTCATGAAACATGGACTTATGCAACCATATTTTACGTGTCTTTTACATAAGACTTAATCAAGAAATTAATATGCAGAACTTCTTAGATGCTTTTCAGCACTGAGCACAAATCCTTTTTTGCATACATAAGCCTTTGAGTAAAAAGAAAATAGTGTTTTTATCATTATGTTCTTCATTTTTTGATCTTCAATCTCAAATCTTAGCCGAAAGCTAATCTTAATCTCGCAGACAGAATCTCCCACCATTATCCCTTTATTCAAATGAGAAACGTATTCCTCCTCTCATTCGCTCTCTCTCTCTCTCCCTCCTTTAAGGCTTTCTTTATGCTACGAGCTGTTCTTGTTAAATGAATGTGTACACTCAAGAGTGGAGAACATGGAGGAAAATTGCTTTTTTTAGAGACCAAATGCAGATATGGTCATATTTTTTTGTGACACAAGATGCTCTCTAAATCTTTTTAAAACAGGATAAGAGAAGAACGATCCAAATGACTTGTCTGGTTTGAATAAAGCATGTTTATAGATTATGCTTGTGTGTTACAGTATACAGTTTTCTGTGAAGACTAGATTCAGCTAATTAGGTTAGCACAGTGTGAGCACCCCTGCAGCCTGTGTGTGTGTGTGTGTGTGCTTTGAAGGCACCATATCTGCTGTGCAGTACTTGAAGTGGTTTATATAACTGGGCTGTTCTGTTCCTAATGGATCTTTTTCTCTCTCTCACACACACACACACCGTATCCCTCTGATCATCACCCTGGAGGGTGTGAGTTTATTACTTCAGGTTTTTCTTTGTGTTTTCTGTACAAGTATCACTCCTTCCGCCTTAAAAAAAAAAAAAAAACGCTTTCTTATATGTCCTTTATTCAGGATATTCTTTTCCCAGACTCCCAAAAAAGTGTCTGACAGGAAATCCATGGTGCATTCAGCTCTAAGACAGGTCTGAGGAGGGTAAGAGCACTCCAAATCTGTCACAAGCTTAGTGATTCAGTCATCTGTAGATGAGCGTATACAATATGTTACGTCTCACCCGAGAAGTACTCAGGAAATTTGCACCATCTGACTTGCATAATTAGAACTCACTTTGCATCATTTTGATTATTAGAGAGGTATAGTGTGATGTAGTTTGTAAATAAATTATTGTAATGCTGGCAGAAAGGTATCATCTATTAAATGAGATCAGATGGGTGTTAAAGTTAGATTCTTAAAAAAAAAAAATTGTTTCATAAAACGCACAATTGTGCACGAACACACACATACAGAGCTGTATTTTTATACTTTATATTACAAAACCTGGGTAGCTTGGCCTAGAGACCACCTTCAGATATGAGGGAAATGATTTTAATAATGCTCAGACACACATACACACATAGATTCAGATGTGATTTAAAGATGTATAACTTCATAACACGTCTGTTGTATAACTCATTGCTCTCCCAGGGGAACTGTAGACTTCACATGCTGATGTGATATACCACATATGCACATGCACACACATACTTTCATGTCTCAAAGTGAATTTATAAAGCTATTTGGCCAGCCAAAGGTGTCTTTCATCTTAACTCAATAAAAAAAACATTTTTCGCAGTGCAGCGTCTTAACCGAATACTGCACAATCAATACACTGATTTATAGATGGGGTTTGATAGATTAATGGCTTTCTACACAAACTTCGATTTGTGGATGCAAGCATGTTTTCTTTCTTTCTTTTTTTTATTATGAATGTTTAAATCCCAAGACTGTCTTCATGTTTTGGTGGGGGGGGGGGGGGGGCATAAATACTTGAGTTTGTTCGTCAACATGTTCTCTTTTTTATTTTTATTTTTTTACAGATGCATTAAGGATTGTATAGAGCGCATTTACAGATTTGATTTACCCTGCTTATATATGAGTCTATATGTATTATGAAAATGTGTCTTTATGTAATTGTTAATTATTGCATTCATAATTTATATACTTCACCTGAAAGACCATGGTAGTGACAATCAATGTTTTTGTTGTTAACTACGATTATTAAAAATCATTTGCATCAACTCAACTGAAATAGAGGTTAAACAAAATGTAGATTTAAAAAAAATGAGTACTTATTGAACTAACATAAGTAAAATATGTTTAAAGCAGAAACTGACTGAAATAAAAAATGAAAGTTTAATTGAAATATCAAAATAGAAACATTAAAAATGACAAATACTAAATTACTTAAATTAGAGATATACTTAAACCGGCCATAATATAAAATCTGAAAATATAAAACTATGCTATATGTTATGCAGCACTATAAAATATACTAAAATAACAAATAAATAACAATAATCAGTTCTTCCTTTGATTTGCATAATCAACACTGATTTCTGCATCGCTTAAAAGACCTGTTCTAGTAAATCTGACCCTTTTCATAGCTCTGCCCTCTTTGTCACTGTTGCTAGCCTTACAAAAAAAAAATATTTTTCAGTATAATATTCTTGTATTCTTCATCTGTAATGAAGTGTGAGATTGCAAATCATCTTTTATCTCTCTTTAAAGAAACAATTCAATTAAAACCTGCAACTCAGTATTGAGACAAACGCTTATCACAGTCAACTGAAAAGAGAGAAGGCTCATTTGAAATCGATTACAAATGATAACATTAGCGCAAGTGAACAGAATTGTTTCTAATGTCTCTACAACACACCATCTGCGCTACTGTGAGCTTTTTAGTAGCTGTCACCTCTACTGTGACCTGAATCCATACGTAAATGAATTAACATTCAGTTATTAACATTAATTTACCTTGAAGCAAATGTGGGTGTTCTTACCGACGTGCACTTTAAATATATTCATTTTAGAATGAGGGGTGACACAGAGTTTAATCCACAGCGTGAACCTCTCAAGATTTTGAAAATGTCTCATATATATAGAAAAGAGTTAATCTTACTGTTCCTCCAGTCTGATGGGGGCAGCATTTAATTGTGAGCATGTTTATGCTTTGCAGAACTGGAGGTGGCACGTCTAAGTACAGATGTTAATCTGGCTGATCTAAGCTTCCCTCAATCTGGACTAACCGGCAACTCCATTCATCTCTCCGCCAACACACTCAAACAGCAAGGACGCAATGGTAATTCGTCTTTGTCCACCTGCCTCTGTCTAATTCCCTATCTGTCACTTTCCAGACTGACCGCTTGTGTGTTCTCTATTCCTCAGGTGAGATCCGCATAGCGCTTGTTCTCTATAAGAACCTCGGTCAATACCTGTCCACGGAGAACGCGAGCGTGCGTCTGGGCAGTGAAGCGGCCTATCCAAACTATTCCCTGATAGTCAACTCACCTGTTATTACTGCAGCTATTAATAAAGACAGTAACAAGGTCTACCTGTCTGAACCTGTGGTCTTCACTGTCAAACACATAGAGGTATTAGATGCTCCTACAGTTTAATCTTTCAGGATCTTTTCTGCGTGTATTTCCATCACTATAATCAAGTTTATGATGTGCATCTCCTTATTCCAGCAGTCGGAAGAGAACTTCAATCCGAACTGCTCTTTTTGGAGTTACTCCAAACGCACCATGACTGGATATTGGTCCACTCAGGACTGCAGACTACTCGGCACCAACCGCACTCACACCTCCTGTTCCTGCACACACCTCACTAACTTTGCAGTGCTTATGGCCCACGTGGTGGTCAAGGTATGTCACACACTTATTTTATCAATGCTTATCTCATCAATGAAAGTACTTATTAAAATGTATATTGACTTAGGACATCTTGATTTGTGACCCTGTCATAACTGTCAATTCATCATCTGATCATCTGAAAGCTGGATAAATAAGATCTTCACTGATGTATGGTTCGTTAGGATAGGATAATATTTGGCAGAGATGCAACTATTTAAATATCTACAATCTGTTTGGGCAAAATAAATCTTAAAATTAAGTCCTTAGCAATGCATATTAATAATCAAAAATGAAGTTTTGATATATTTATGGTAGGAGATTTAATAAATATATTCATGGAACATGATCTTTACTTAATATCCTTACGATTTTTGGCATAAAAGAAAAATCTATAATTTTGACACATACAATATATTGTTGGCTCTTGCTACAAATATAAATGCACTGCTTATGACTAGTTTTGTGGTCCAGGATCACATTTGTTATTCAGATGACTACAATACGGCAAGAATAAAAACACTATAAAAACACTATATTTCAGTATACAGTGTAAAAAAATCTGTAAAAAAAAAAAAAAAAAAAAAAAAAAACACAGTAAAAAGCAGAGGTGCCAGCAATCTACTGTCATTTTACAGTACAATAATCATACTGTGAAATCATTTATAGTTTATTAGCATAAAAAATGAAATAAAGTATAATTCTGTTTTTTATTTACAGTAAAATACTGACAGCAGTCTACTGTAATTCTACAGTATTCATGCTGTGAATTATTTAACAGCTTTTTTCTGTAATTAAATGCTGTACATTTCTGTGATTTTTAGATTAGAACATCATTGTTGTTTCTGTACTTTATATTCACTCTTTATTATACAAAGGTATAAAATAATGGATAGGGATAATTAGATTGAAGAATCATAACGTATTTATTTTAAATATTTTTTTTATTTATTTATTTTAAATCTAATGTTATTTTATGCCTTGGTAAAGACTGAATTTAAAGAAACCAATGATGCTGTAATTAGACTTACAGTAGAACATTATTGTTCTGTGGCCTACACACATCTACTTAAAATACATTATTTAGAAAGATCTAAAAAAACAAGCAGATATTTAAAATATATAAATCAAAATATAGTTTTATTTAAAAGAGCAGTCAACATTTAACAAGGATACAAAACGATAAAATGGTAAAAAAAAAAATTGAAAAAACTGATTTTGACTAGCAAACTAAAACTTAAAAATAATAAATTACAGACACAAAGGACACACAGCGGCACACAAACATGCCAAATATGATTTTATTATTAATATTTTTGTAGGCTAATTAAATATATATATATATATATATATATATATATATATATATATATATATATATATATATATATATATATATATATATATATATAAATGCCTACATGTCATAATGGATTGTCATCACATGGATCAGAATTAGGCTCTATTTGCTCGCACACAAGCAGCTCAGTTTCATCTCGGAGATGCGTTCTGTCTTTGCGCTTGCCAAATTTCTAGCATGGAATTAGCAAATCCGTCATGGCACGAGTGCAACTGGCTCTTATAGGGAATGGAAGATGAGACTCTGATTGGTTCATTGCAGGTTACTCCCAAAAAACACCCATTACTTATTAAGAGAATAGGGACAACCCATGTGCCCAGGCGCGCCAACCGTTTTTCTGTCTTTAAAATAGCAAAAGTGAATTTGGACATGCCCTGAGTGCACCTGCGCCATGCGCTTTACGCTTTGTGTTTAGATCATTAAAATAGGGCCCAAAATAACCAAATAAGTTACAAACATGACAACCTGAGATTACAGTAAACAACTTTAATATTTTTTTTTGATTTTGGGAAATGTTTTGATATGCAATTTTAAGAACATGTAACAAATTTAGTAAAACATTTTAGTGGAAAAAAAATAATAATAAAAACATTTGTTTAGCGTGTGTACCTTTTAAAAGAGTCCTAATCCTTGGTGAATGACTTCACAATGACTAACAAAAAGGTTATTTTATCTACAGTTGTTAGATCTAGAATTCTAAAGTGAAATAAGATAGCAGGTAAGAATACATTTATTTGAATTAATTTGAATATTATGATAACAAGAGAGTGAGCGAGTTATAGAGCAAACGCGAGAGATAAGAGTATCCTACCCAGTGAAGCTTTGGTTCATAAAAAAGAAAAGAAAAAAACAGGCACATGTATTTCATTAGTATTTTGCAAACAACTGTTTTCCCCTCTCTGATGTGTATTTTCAAATGAGAACAAAAGGACTTCAAGTTCTTACACGTTTCCCTGCAGAAACCGACATGACTTGCCAATTCAACTTCATGACACAATAGGCTTAGCCACAGATTTGCCATGTCTGTAAATGTGACACCTTAAAACTGGAAACCTTAGAAAAGACCTACTGCAATCTGGAAAAACAACTTAAAATTTTATTTAGGTGTATCTTTATGCATTCTCATGTGCCTTGCATGAGCCAATACTGTGGCACAGTTATGACCACAGTAACCAGGCCTGACAGGAGAACATTTTCACTGTCAATTTGAAGAAAAAAAAATAAGGCAGCATATGCGATTGCCATTCAATTGCTCAAGGCAGTCAATTCTATGCAATCAACATTTTGAATAAGTTTTTACACTAAACATCCTTTGATATTCAACTAAAAAATGTCAGAAAGAAGACAAGTATAATGGCTGAATTTGGTTAAAACGTGTATCAGGGAGAGATGGCATTCAATACTGCACGTTAGACAGGAAACAACACGGCTTAATTAAGAAGGGACCTAATGGGGCACACCTGGGATCAATATAACTAAATGTGAAACACCTGGAACAAATGATCATAATAAGGACAAGAACAGGAAGGACTAAATTAAAGCATAGGAGAAACACGGAGAAGACCAGGGCTGTTTCTCAATATGCGTTCTTCAGCGATCTTGCGTCCTTGTGTTCTCGATTTACGTCATCATTAACCATCGAAGTTCAATTCCAATTCTCAAGAACGCACGTACAGAGGACGCATGGAAGTGCCCGGATGTGTTCTTGATATCGAGGATGCATCGAGTGCAGACTTGAGAGAATCAAACCGTTAGAAATCCCAGAAGACGCTGCGGGCGTGGGGTACGGAAACCTGCAAGCTTTAAACGCGCTCTTGGAGTACTCGAGGCTCTTGAAAGTAAAGATTTATGTTTCGTTTTTGCTTAATTTTAATAAAGATATGAGACCCCGAGAAAGTCTGCAGTATTTTTTATCGTCATATTAAAATGAATCTTAACTTAGTCATAGTTAAACATATAACACTGTAAAAATAAAACGTTATACAGCTATAAAATGTTTTAATAAGTTATGACATTTGTTTGTAATGTGTTATATTTATGGTTCATTGGCCGCTGCTTATGCTGTGACTATGGAAGAGTGCAGCACATCTCAATACTCATAAGGGTGCATTCTGTGTTCTCGCATCCTCCCGAGTTCGTTCTTCCAAGGAAGCTTGGCAAGACCTGTCTCAACGAGAACGCAGGTCCGTTCTTTGCATTCTTGGAATTGAGAAACAGCCTGGGACTGACATTACTTCCCCGTCCTGGAAGGATCGTCCTCACGCCCCACAATATCCGGGGGGTGGAATACAGACATGGGACGGCAGGAATCCAGAGAGTTACCCGTTCCAGGAAGCCATGGAGGCCTCCACGGACAGGCCCTCCATAAGCCTACTGTAACTTGGGACAGTGGCTCTCCTTGGGCTTGACTTGGGGACTGGAGTCCTCCGTGGGCTGGACATGGGAACTGGAGCCCTTTCTGTGCTAGACTCGGGACTGGAGCCCTCTCTGGGCTAAACTCGCAGACTGGAGCCAACACTGGAGCGAACTCTGGGGCTGGAGCTGACACTGGAGCGAGCTCTGGGGTTAGGATGAGTGCAGAGAACCGTCTTTTTCTCCTCATCCTCCTCCTTTGGTTAGAGGTGAATGGCAGGGCTGGTGGGCACAAAAATGCCATGGCCGGTTGGCTTGACTTCAGAACGGCTGGCAGGCTTGGGAATGCTGAAGCCGAGGTGTTCTGTCAGAACACCGGCTTGTATACTTTGCCTAGTCCCATTTCACTTCCTGTCTTTTAACCGTCCTATCATTATAAAAGACAAAACTGCCAAAAATGAATCTTGATAAAAGTAAATAAACATGACATGGTAACATACTGACTAAATTTAAAGCACATTTTCATCAAAGAAAAGACTACAAAAAAAAAAAAAAAGAACAACAATGCCCACTATAATAATTTATAATGAATCATAACATAATGCGACTTAAATTAACTTACATTTGTAACTTGTTGCGTAAGTTTAAAGGAGTAGTTCACTTCCAGTACAAAAATTTACAGATAATGGACTATCCCCCTTGTTATCCAAGATGTTCATGTCTTTCTTTCGTCAGTCTTAAAGAAATTATGTTTTTGGAGGAAAACATTTCAGGATTTCTCTCCATATAATGGACTTATATGGTGCCCCCGAGTTTGAACTTCCAAAATGCAGTTTAAATGCAGCATCAAAGGGCTCTAAGGACGAAGGGTCATATCTAGCAAAACAATCTGTTATTTTCTTAAAAATTTACAATTCATATACTTTTTTTAACCTCAAACATTCATATTGCCTTGCTCTGCGTGAACTGTATATTTCCAGCTCATGCTCTCCGGCTCACACTATGTCGAAAAACACCCATTTCATTTTCTCCTCCAAATTAAAAATTGTCCTACAATGCTGTTTTACTATTTTTTGTAAAGGGTGTTTGACCTTTTTTTAGGTTGGGTTAGGTGAACTTTATTTGTCTCCCATGGAAGATAATTGGCTTGGACAAAGGGCGTGCTGCACAAAAAGACATAACTTAACAGACATATTAACACATAAAAAATACTCAAAGTGTTCACTTTGTAAACACTGGGTCTGTAATTCTGCAGTGATGGAGGATGATTTTGAAGTTGGAGGAGAAAATGAAATTCCCTAACTGTCATGAGCTTTCTAGTACTGTATTTCTGTTGAGGATGGAATACTTTACAGCTTACCTGAGATTTACAACCAGACCTAGTATAAAAATTTGAACTGCACTCACTAGCACTGCAACAGGTTACGTCATCCTCCGCTAAGAGAGACCTCACGGGTCTCCTGAAGCCATTCGGCTCTTCCCTCGGGCTGTAAGACTGTGTAATGTGTGTTATCTCAGTGAAGACACTCACACTGCTTACTCTCTCTCATTGTGCACACACACACTCACACACACACACACACACACACACTCATAAAGTCAGTAATAAATGGACAATACCAGACATGGAAAGCCCAAACATAGTGTATATGTTGCGAATATGTTGTACATGCATGAACATGTCATAACGTTAATGCTTGTGTGTGCATGTCAACAGAAGACGGCCAAAACGATTTATGCACAAAACTTAAAGGCGAAAGGTCAAGATATACATAAATGTAAATGTTGTGTGCAGAGGGGAGGATTGACCTTAAACATTCACACACACACGCACATCGTTTGGACCCACACCCTTGAGGCTGCATTAATGGATGCTGCGTATACGTATGAATGATTAATAAAACCATTTAGTGTGTGTACTTGTGTGTGTGCAGGCTTGGCTGCACACATTCACTGAACACTGAGTCTTGTCATGGCCGCAGTGCTCCAACTTTCTCACACTACCGCTGAAATGAATAGGCCATTCCGACCCAGACCCACAGAAATGGAATGCTCATCATTCACAATGTGACACAATATGTACTATTATTATATATATGTGTATCCATTTCAGCTGCTATCAAAAGATTACTATCAGCTGTGTTTATGAAAGTTCATTTCTCCACTACTGCAAATTAATGCAGAAAATGTAAAGAAAATTTCATCTGGGGCTTCAGTAGAAAACATGAATGCATCTTCCTGTCTGAACTCTACCAGTAGTAGGAATGGGCTTTTTGAGAAGTTTTGTATTTAATAATAAATAATAATAAAAGGAAAATGAACTTTTACACATTTTACACCAATGCAACATGATTCTTTTCTTTTGAAGGGCTAAAATAATAATAAGTTATATATTTGTACACAATCGTTCGAAGATTTGGGGTTTGGGAAAGAAATAAGTGCTTTTATTCAGCATTGAATAAAGCTTTATTTATATTGATGTGACAGTAAAATAAATATATATAAAATAATAATACAAAAGATTTCTATTAAAAAGCTGTCCTATTCATCAGAATCCCTAAAAAAGTAAGTTGGTTTCCACAAAAATAGCAAGCAGCACAACTGTTTTTTAACTGTGATTAGACCTGTGTTTGAGCATTTCTGAAGAAAAATGTATGTATCACTGTATAGGATTACAAACAGGATTACTCTGTTTGTAAGGCTGCTGCTATTTTAAAGTTAGTATTTCATACTTCACCTAAAGTAGTAGATATGGACTAATATGCTTCTGTGCTTCATCTCTCTCTGTCTCTCAGAACCCGGGCCAGGTGCATGAGCTGCTGTTGGACGTTATAACGTGGGTGGGGATCCTGCTGTCTCTGGTCTGTCTGCTCATCTGCATCTTCACCTTCTGTTTCTTCCGTGGTCTCCAAAGCGACAGGAACACCATCCACAAGAACCTCTGCATCTCCCTCTTTATCGCCGAGACACTCTTCCTCACTGGAATCAACCGTGCAGACCAGCCCGTACGTCTCACACACACACACACACACACACACACACACACACACACACACACACACACCAGCTCCATATGGAAAGTTTTTCAGTTGGGCACCTGACTCTTGTTAATTACAGAAATGGAGAGGGTCTTTGACCTCTCGTAAATAACAAAAATCTAATTGTATCCTCAGAAAGAGATAGAAAGTGAGAGTAAGAGAGGAGAATATAAGCAAAGACAAATGGAAAATGACAAAGATAAAATGCAGGAAGTCTGTCGGGAAATTTCTGAAGTGATGACAGAACAGACGGTTAATACTCAAAGCGTAGAGTCACAGATCACACAGATTCATTCAGTAGATAGTTTCAGCACCTTTTGTGCTTAGCGTGTATGTCTTTGTTACAGATCGTCTGTGCGGTGTTTGCGGCTCTGCTGCATTTCTTCTTCTTGGCTGCGTTTACATGGATGTTTCTGGAAGGCGTACAGCTGTACATCATGCTGGTGGAAGTGTTCGAGAGCGAGTATTCGCGCACCAAGTACTTCTATCTCACTGGATATGGAGTTCCTGCTGTTATAGTGGCTGTGTCTGCCGCCGTGGACTATCGCAGCTATGGGACCGAAAGAGTGTATGTATATGGCAGATACAACTGGCAATATAATGCACTTTTTTTTATTTATTGGTCAAGAAAAAATAAACACGCACCATGTGTGGACAGTATGTGCCATTAAACAGCCTTTTCAGCAACATTTTAATTATAAATCACCAACATCAAAAATGTAAACAGTTACATAATGTTTCAAAAAAATGCACAAAAATGGCACTTTGTTATAGCACACACACTATATGTGTACATTATGTATGAAAAAAAGATACAAAGCTGTCACTGTAAAGTGCAAAAGCTACTTTATTTGCCTTTTTATGGTACACATCAGTATTTTAAAAGTACATATTTGTACCTTTTGACAGTTTGAGTGTCTATATTTGTCAGATAGTATGCCAGTGTGGTTTTATTGTGTTCACTTGTTTATACAACAGTTATTACAAATATTTTAGTTTGTAAGGCAAAATTAATTTCCAACCGAAAAAAAAATCTAATTGAGGAGAGCTTTGAAAGACACCATTTGAGAGAAAACACATTTATACAATTGGACTTTTGACTCAAAACCTTTTAGTTAAACAGTTTACCCTACATAATTAAAAGTACACTTATTTTACATAATTATTCCATACAATGTTTACACAAGGTAATCCTCTTAAAAAATAAATAACTTATAAATCAAAATCCACTAGAAATTAAATAAAGGCATTGCTTATTATTCATCGAGAAAGCTTTCAGTAGATTTTGGAACTGACATAAGGGGGAGGTAACACTTGAATTGGCCAAGCAGACACAAGTATCAGCCAGTTAATCTGTCTGGCCAATGTATTGGTCTATCACTAGCGTGATGTTCAAAATGCATCTGTCGGCTTCCAATTTTGCTTGCAAAGACCAAGTTGCCTTCTTACAAGCAATGTTGCCTTACGGTTAAGGAAGATTGTTGGTTCAATCCCAGGATTTAGTGACACGGGAAAAGAGTTACTGAGATCACAGACGTGCTCTATTAGCACAGTGCCCTTGAGCAAGACACATCACAGCAGACTGCTCAAGGGGGAATGGCTATGCAATTAGTGCCCTGAAAGTCACTTTGGATAAAAACATTACTGCTTTGTGGCAAATGACTTCATGAGCACAAATAACTCGACTCAAATCAATTATTAATTCACTCATTAAAGGGATAGTTCACCCAAAAATAAAAACTCTTGTCAACACGTACTTACCCTTATGCTATTACAAATGAATATACTGTAATAATACTTGAAAAATATTTCAGCTGTTTTTTCCTTAAAATGAAGGTCAGGTGGGTCCAAAACATTAATTTCTCTCTCTCTCGCTCTCTCTCTCTCTCTCTTTCTTTTTATATAAAATAAATGTATGTTTATTTATCAGTAACACATTAAGATGATCAAAAGTAACAGTAAAAACATTTGCATAGTTGCAAAAGATTGTTCTTTTGAACTTTCTATTCATCAAAGTATCCTGAAAAAAAGTATCACAACACCAATAAGGAGAAATATTTATTTTGCATCAAATCAACATAAATTAATAAGTTTATTTAGCAATTACACATTAAGTTGATCAAAAGTAACATTAAAAACATTTACATAGTTACAAAAGGTTGTTCTTTTGAATGTTCTGTTCATCAAAGAATCCTGAAAAGAAGATCAAAACATTAATGATAAGGAGAAATAAATCATATTTAAATATGACTGATATCTGAAGACACTGAAGAATGGAGTAATGGCTGCTGAAAATCCAGTTTTTCCATCACAGGAATAAATTACATTATATAATATATTAAAATAGACATTATTGTAAACTGTAATAACATTTTAGAATAGGTTTTTTTTTACTGTACAATATGTTTGATCAAATAAATGCAGCCTTGGTGAGCACAAGAGACTTTAAAAAAAATTGAAGAAACTCTTACCCAACACAAACTTTACAGTAAGTACAAAAATATGAATCAAATTATAGACATTCCATCTAAAATCAGACATGTCATCTAAAAACATACTTCTCTCTTTGATAGCAATAAGCCACAAAATGACTTGACTTGTGATCAGTCAGTGGAGGAAATCACAAATCCCTCTAATGCTGTCTACTCCAGCAAAATGTTTTGCAAGTGCCAAACGCATCAGATCAGGTTGTACTGAAAGTCGCCTGTGCGTTCACGAGTTCTGAAATGGGCAAACTGGTGAAATTGCCCTAATTCATATTCATAAAGAAAACTGTTCAGCTGGCATCACTGCAGTTAGTGGCCAGACACAGCCGTAAGGGATGTTCACTCAGATAAATATTTCAGCAAAAATCATCATTTAAAGATGAGATGCTGAATGTGGCATATGAATAAGTGGTGGTCACTCAAGCACAAAGTCTCACCAGACCACAGAATTAGGTCACACTCATTTAAAAACTAGAAATGAATCGAAGGGAGGGGGGGAGGAAGAAGAATACTATTTTACCGCATGTCCTGTTAACCTGAGCCAACACTGGAGATCTAAACAAGGGTGTAGGGATCCTTAATGCACGGAAAACACGGCCGTGCCACTTTTAGAACTTTCGTCCCCACACTTTTTGGCAGATAATCAGTGCTTTTCATGCCTTAATGTGTCCCCCACACTTGCTAAATTTTTCTACGCCTCCATATAAAGACCATGGTAGAGAGGAGCATAAATTAAGGTGTTGTCATGGCAGATGGTTGGTGAAATCAGTGCCAGGCTGGTAAGAGCAAAAATATAGCACAAAGAGCATGTCTGCGTGGCCTAATCCCAGCACACATGAATTGAAATTCCTAAAATATTTATAATCCTATTTGGTTTCTGCATTCTCTAGCATATGGTATCTGTTCTTTAAAGAGGGAGCATGTTTGACTGTGTTGGTGGCCTGGAACACACACACACACACTCTCTAACAGCAATGCTTCCACTCCTGCTGGGCTGTAGAGGTGATTTCAGTATAGCAGAGATGAAGATTTTAATAATTCAGCTCTGGGTTGTCAGTCACCCCTTGAGGTTCCAAATGTTCCATGGCCAATGAACCCGTTCTGAATGCGATGATCAACCATACACCAGAACATAACGTGAAGATTCCTTTCTGGAACTTAAACTTGCTTTGATCTTGGTTGGAGATCAGTTTGATTTGAAAATCTCCCTCTTGTGCTCTTTTTCTGTGTAGGTGCTGGCTAAGGTTGGATACTTACTTTATCTGGAGTTTTATTGGGCCTGCTACTCTCATCATCATGGTGAGTTTAACACACACAAACACACACACTGGGAGTTTAGAGAATGATAGAGCAAAGCCAATTCCACACTGGCGCACACCCACACTCACACGGGGGGTTCAGATAATGGTCTGCCGAGGGCATTTTCCCAATTATGGGAAAGTCACAGTCAACCCACCAGACAAGCTGAATGTCCCCATTGCTATATATATAGAGAGAAAGAGGGAGCGTGTGTGTGTGTGTGTGTGTGTGTGTGTGTGGAAGTTAGGTTTTCTTTATCTTTTTTTTATTTGTATATATTGTAACATTTTTAGTAGCGTTGACATTTGTGATGTACTGAAATTTTTGTGAGAAAATAGGCTGAAATCTCAGCTGAAACACTGCTTTAAGAACAAGTCAGACAACCACATTTTTTAAAAAGATTTATTTTTGGTGTTATTAGTATAAGACTGTGTAGAAGTGACAGGAATCAAAGTGGGAGAGAGGGGGGGGGGGGGGGGTGAGAAGCCACTGTGACATGTAAAGAGATGCACATGGACAAAAATGTTTAACATTTATGCAGTTTACATTTGTTAGTTTTTTTCTAATTGTGTACACACAATGTGTGACGTAATCCAAACACCATTATAATAATAAAACAAATAATAACAATAATTCAAACCAAAAAATATGTGTATAAAGATGTTTGTGATAGTCAGTATTATTGACAGTGACGGATGCATAAATGTTGTTTTCAGGCTTAGAAAAGCATAGAGAAAGATGAATCCTCCATTGAGCTATTCTGCATTAATTTAATTCCATAATTTTCCATTCCAAAGATACATTTCTGATATATAAGTGATTATACGCTCAGTAAGGATTTCATGAATCACAAATGAATTGTAAAGTCCTCTTTCATAGTTTTAAATAGTTTGTATCATGCATTTATTGTTTTGTGTTGCAGCTAAATGTTATTTTCCTGGGCATTGCACTATATAAGATGTTTCACCACACAGCGATTCTGAAGCCTGACTCCGGTTGCCTGGACAACATCAAGTAAGGCATTTATTGTGTTTCAATTTGTGTGTACTTTATTGCTTTTCTTGCTTACACTTCGACTGTCTTTATTTTCACTAAACACACAATAGTCCTTTAATTCTGGACCGTTCCTTAGAGGTGTTTAAATTAGAAGAATGTTCTACTGCCTATCTAAAGTTAGACAAAGTTTAAAGTGTCTTTAATCTGTCATTTTCTCCCTTTTATCTGCCATTTTCTCATGGGACCGAATCAGTAATGATTAAAAAAAAAAAAAAACTTCACATAAATCGCATTCCCTGTGCTATTTATTCAAATTAAGTCAGCATCATCTTTAAGAGCTAGGACACTTGGGGCTGGCGTATCAGGGTGTATTGATACACAGCCAGTTATGTGGAGGATCAGAAAGTGTGTATTGCACAGTGTGTAGCAGGTCTCATCTATACACTACAGCCCACTGGCAGACAGTACATACTGAATCTAGGTTAGTTAGCATATTTCAGTAATTGATTATTCTTTTTGATGTTCAAAACACAGGCAGAGGAGTCACTGTTTAAAACTGTGACCCAAATGCAGAAATTTTGAAAAATATTCATGTTATACAACTGTTACAGTACTCTTATTTGATTGGACAAGTGGCATTCCAGAAACACTGATATGTAGTACAACAGCAGTGGGACTTTCCAAACTGTCAATTTGTACATTTGTATTAGGGGTTTTCAGGTTATGTCGATTTTAATGGTTCAAAACTCTGATTCAATTTGAGTAAGTCATTGAATCATTTACCGTGCTCAACCAAATTGTTAAAAAGCACTGATTAATTCAAGAATGTCTCATATTATAGTATTATTAATATATTATTATGGTACTGATTTTATGGCTTTTTTTTTCTTTTTTTTTAGTTAACAACTGAAATAAACCTAGTATTGCTCACAGCCATGCAACGGATGATTCTACTCCGGCATCTTTGGAACTTTTTTCATGGGTGAACAAAGATACTAAATATTAACTTCTACAGTTACCACTTAAAAAAAAAATATATATAATAACTGTTATAAAAACTGCATATTTAAGTTTACAAAGCTTTATTGTGAACAGCTATAGTACCACCAAAAGTATTTTGATCTTTTAGCCACACTTAAAAATGTACAAATGTCAGTACATTAAATAATAAAAACCTGTTCTGTGCCAATTTAAATTACAATTTAAAACAACAGTTTTCTGGTGCATTTCTGTAATGCATTCCGTTTTTTCAGGATTTTGATGAATATAAAAGTTCAAAAGTACTACATTTATTTAAAAAATGTCCTTACTGTCACTTTTGAGCAATTGAATTTGTCCTTGATGAATAAAAGTACACATTTCTTTCAGATAATACCAAAAATCTTACTGACCTTAAAGTTTGAATGGTGGTGGGTAGGTGTGTATCTCTGTCTTTATATATATATTTGTATATTATTTCCACACAGTGGGATAAACTCAGATTTTTGTATCTATGGCAACTTTGCACTCTCATATACCGAACAGAAGAGTTTTCCTCTCAGCATACAGTATATATTGTAGCCCTATTGCCATTATCTATTCCTAACCTTACTACTATTAGTCTCTTTGTCACCAAATCAGTAGAAGAAAAAAATACTTTTTAATGAGCTGAGAGAAATGCCTCTGCTAGCACAGGATACAAGATGGCCGATTTAATAAAGTAAAAGTTAAGTTAGAAAATCTGGCCCAGTCAAAAATGTAGCCTCAGCACAAAATTCCATCCAAAGTTCTGAAGCTGCCGTGTGTAGAATGGATTATCTGGGCTCCTGCAAGACTATTGGCTACTGAGAGCTTAACCCCACCCACCATCGCAGCTCTCACTTTGTCATAAGGTGCAAGGGCTCCTAAACGTACTTGCAGTCTGGCTCTTGATGTTGTTTTTTTTTTCATCTTATACCATCACATTCCATCCCCCAATATGTACATTTATGTGGACTGAGAAAATTCAACCATATTTCACTATCATTATCATAAGTAGAAGTTTTCATTTTGTTTGTGTTTTCCATCTCTTGAGTTTGTTTTGTTTTATTTATGATGTTTATGAATCATTCATCAGCCTCATCTGTCTTTTTTTTTGCTTTGTTGTTTCCTTTTCCATCCTTTTTTTCTGTTTTACATTTCAGCTTTCTGTTGAGGCATGGCTTGTTATGGATAGTCGCTGGTAAGGGTCTCCAGCCAATCAGAAGTGCCAGTTCTGTGAATCACGCATTCTGATTGGAGTGTTTAGCTGTGTAGTACCTCCACTGTTTGATTGATTCTCTGAATGTTAAAATGATTTAAGTGATTCATCAGTTCTCCAGTGTGGCTCTTTGAAATGAACAATGTAATTATAATTCTTCATGAGTGCGTGTTCTTTCTCTCTGCATCAGTCCCGACTGAGTTGGTTCAAAATCAATATTTCTGTCTGTCCGTCAGTCAGTCAGTCATTCCATCTTGATCCACCATTATTTATTTATTATTATTGTCTCTGATGGAAACATAATTCATATTTACTGTCTCTCTGCATATCGTCTCTAAAGTTTCACCCTGTCTTTCTGTACATCTGTCTCTGTCTTTCTCTGTCTCATACTTTCTAATGATCTTTGTTTCAGTGCCAAACATTAGCCTGTCACATTAGCGCAGTTCACAGTATAAATGGTTTGCAAGCTTATTATGTGTGAGTTTAAGTGTATGTGTGTTTGTGTGTGTGTGTGTATGTATATGTCTGTGTAAATGACCCCAAAGACTAAATTACATCACTAAGTGAGTGTGAGGCTCAGTGCTAAGTACAGGCTAGTAGACATTATGGCTGGAGCCAGCTTGACATTTGACTGCTGTAGAATAAAGCCTTTCTCTGAGACAGTTTATAATCTGATCCTACTATTGTCAAACTGAGGAAACAGATACAGTCCAATAAAATAACCTAACATTTTAATATAGTTAGATAATATAAACTAGCTGAGGTCATACATGTGTCGAGTGTGTGTGAGTGAGAGTTGAGCACTTGATCTGTTTAATTTATCTTTCTCTCTCTATCTCTTAGGTCCTGGGTTATAGGTGCCATAGCTCTGCTGTGTCTGCTGGGGCTGACTTGGGCATTTGGGCTGATGTATATCAATGAGAGTACAGTCATCATGGCATACCTCTTCACCATCTTTAACTCGCTGCAGGGAATGTTCATCTTCATATTTCACTGCATCCTGCAGAAGAAGGTGACACACACAAGCGCAAATTCACATAAGTGTGCTTCTTCGATTAGTGGCACTTTTGACTACTTGAATGTTTGAGAATGTTTGTTATGCATTTATAACATTAGATCATGGCCTTGATCAAGTGGGTTTTTTATATTGTGTGTGATGCTTATTCAAGTTTTTGCGAAAAACTAGTTTGCTACTAGGGAATACTGTAAGTGTATCTCAAATATTTGTTTCTTAATTCTCAAATACTAACTAGGTTGGAAATAGTACCTACTGAAGCTACTCTTAGATCAGTGTAAAAATAATATAAAAAATTATTTTATATAAAGAATCCTGAAAATTCAGTTAAATTTTTTATATATTTTTATAAAAAACAGTTATTTTAAATTATAATAATAATTATTTACTATATTTTTAATCAAATAAATGTAGCCTTTGTGTGCACAAGATTCTTAATTACCCCCCAATAAATAAATAAATAAATAACAGTAGTATACTGTATATAAAATGTTCTTTTTGAAAAGTGCAAGTAAATGCATAAATACAAAATAAATATAATTTGTTTTTAAATTTTCATCTTAAACATCTGGTAAAATTTGAGTCATAATGAAGATCAAATACATTTGAATCTGTCCTCTAGCTAGAAAGATTATTTTTTAAATCATCCTAGCTGACAGAAAAATCCCCTCATTTGAAGAATCCTGCATGTATGTTATGCAAACATCTGCAGTACTGGAATCACGTGCACATACGCATACTGAGGCTCAATTGACCTCTTTCCTGGGCATTTTACTAAGGGTTTACTGGCCTCTCATTAGTAATGATCTCATTAATCAACCCCTCTGTCACATGCATGCTCAATTAGAGACCCTCAGCTCATCAGATTTATTTAGCTCATGATAGATTTTAAACCTTTTAATTATCTGATGGCCGACCGGTGGATTGCTTCCAGAGTCATTTAGCATGAAAATGCTCATATCCTCATTAAACTGGTGCATTTTAGCTTTAAAAGGAAACAGATATTGTTTCAAGAAAAATAATATACATATGTGTGAATATTTCTATCATGTATTGCCAGGCAGAAAGATTGGACTGTTGTGGAATTTGATTATGTATTCTGCTAACCAACGTTTCACATTAAATAGATGTGCGTGCAGGAAACTTCTAAGCCTAAAATGGGGTAATTTTTGAGATTTTTGGCTAATCTACCCATCTACCTATATGTATACATATATATATATATATATATATATATATATATATATATATATATATATATATATATATATATATATATATATATATATATATATTCTCTCAAAGACCCACAAGAACCTGTTTTTACAAGATGAGGGACTGATCTAGGCTTATATGGGTTCTATGGAGACAGCAGTGATTTAAATCGAAAGCTGTTAGTCCTGTTTTGTTGAGATATTTGACGAGTTGGGTGTTCAGTCATCCATAGAGACAGAGGAATAAAACCATTGGATTTTATTTGGCCGATCTTTGAGAGTTTTCTTTCAACAGCTGTGCAAACAATAACATAGAGTCCATGTTAACAACATTAAAAAGCAATTATAGCTGTATTATTGCTGATACAGCGGGGAATTTTGTACTGATATTGGTCATTATTGTTATTATGTCTGGATTTTTGGATGGAGCAATAAAATTTTTGGTCCTTGTTGTTTGAGAATTGAGGCAAAGGTTGTGATGTTGAATGTATGTGTGTTTTTCCTGATTAAGATTACAGCGTTAGGAAGGTCGTCCAGCATGCTAACTATTGAAGTCATGGAAGGGATATGAAGGTTCCTGCCATGCCATAAAAGTTCACTTTGCTATTCACAATCGCGCGCACACACACACACACACACACACACACACACACGCTTGCACAAACACACTGTAACCTGAAGGAACTAAGAGGAACCCAGTAAACTCTTTAACACAAGGACACAAGGAATGGTTAATTGATAAAAAAAAGTGTAATCTAATTACAAAAAAAGCTGACTAATTAATCAAATCACAATTAATCACTTACTTCAATATCTGCTAAGGAAATCTCCCAAATAAAGGCTAATGTAAGGTATAAGACAACTTTTTCCTTCAAGCTTTAAAACATGTTAATGTGCACATCTTAATCATTTACTTTACACAAGAAATTAGCTGTAAATAAAAGCAGTTAAATCTGAGAATGTTTATAGACACATGCAACACACACACACACACACACACGTATGTATATATATAATTTAATCAAATAATCAGAATTTTCAGTGGATTAATCATAATTAATCACTATTTGCAATTACACCTGAATCCTAACCATTTTTTTTTTCTGAAATGCGTACCAAAAGATAAATAACAGGACACAGATACATCATTTTCATGTATTGATTCATCAATATGTGGTTCTTTTTTTTCTGAATTTCAAAAGTTTAACATTTACTTAATCAAATTTACCTGAGCACTATATCAAACCATGCCATTTAACTACAGATAGTGTAAGAGTTTTAGGTGAACCAGTGGTTAAATATAGCCACATATCTATGAAATTATGCATAGGGAAGTCGAAAGAATGAACTCAGAAACACAAACATGCGCCCTCTGCACTCTGGGCACTCTTGTTTTTAGGAGGTGTTCATTTGCTCTGCCACAATACTTTAGGATCGGAAGAAGCTCCAGCGTATCAACTACCAAAGTCGTCTCTGTTTATCGAGCTTGGCATGAATGTATTTGAGAGTAACTGTGGTAAAACCTTAAGCTTCTTCGGTGTTTTCGTCGCAGCGCTCGCCGCTGTTTTTTACTATCTTGAGAATTCGGAGATCGACGAGACTTTCCTGACCTAAATAATTTGTCACACTGCGCATGCGTGAAATGTGTAAAAAAAATTTGACGTAATTAGCGACAAACAACTAATTAACGTTGTTAACGCGATATTTTTGACAGCCCTAATATATATATATATATTTTTTTTAGGTGTATCTCAATAGATTACAGTGTCGTGGAAAATTTCATTTATTGCAGCAATTCAACTCAAATTTTGAAACTTGTGTATGAAATGGTAATAATTATTTGTGCCAATTAATTTAAGAGAGTTAACTAAAACACCCTCCCCCCCAGAAAGAAAAAAACAAACAACAAAAACCTTGGTTTACCAAACTGTATGTGTGTATCTTTGCAGGTGCGTAAGGAATATGGCCGATGTCTCCGCACACACTGCTGCAGCGGGAAGAGTGTGGAGTCAACCATCTCCACTTCAACAAAGACCAGTACAGCCCGCACACCTGGACGCTATTCCACCAACTCACAGGTAACACGCTCACACACCTGCAGGGGATCCTCCAAAACCATCTCAAGTGATTTTTCTAGGCCAGTGACTGGTCAATGCAGTCATCAGCTTGTTATTTATTTGCACGGAAAGCAGTTTAGCTCTGGCGTTTTTCTTATTCATGGATGAAAACCGTCCCACATGACCCAATTTCCCATTCAGACTTATATAAAATGGTGCACTGAGTTTTCTGCTCACCTCGCTATTCGTGAATATAATCAGAAACTTTTTCAATTCTGTATTCCAATTAGCCATTAGCCATAGTACAGTGTCAATAAATGTAGACAAAAAAGGAAAATAAAAACCAACCTCACTGATCGAATGTCTGTATTATGTGTGATGTAAAATACTACATATAAAAGAAGTTATCCGCATTTGGTGCATAATACAATTTATTTGTTTGCTTTCTTTGGACACTGCTTTCCTTTCGCTTAGAAACTGAGCATCAACCCCCTCTCTTTCTCTGTTGTCAGAGTCGTATTCGTAGGATGTGGAATGACACTGTCAGGAAGCAGTCAGAGTCATCTTTCATCACCGCTGATATGAACAGCTCAGCAACTCTCAACAGAGGTAAAGCCAAACACACACACACACACACACAAACGAGCACCCATATGTAAACATGTACACAGTATTCATACACAAACATATTGACAGAAACTGTACACACATAAACACACACACACACACACGTTTGTTTTTGTGTGTGACAAGTGGGGACATCCCATAGGCGTAATGGTTTTCATACTGTACAAACTGTATATTCTATGGCCCTTCACCAACCCTACACCTAACCCTAACCCTCACAGGAAACTTTGTGCATTTTTACTTTCTCAAAAAAACTAATTCTGTATGATTTATAAGTGTTTTGAAAAATGGGGAAATGGGTTATGTCCTCATAAGTCACCCACTCCTTGTAATACCTTTGTCATACCCATGTCATTATACAGAGTTGTGTCCTGATATGTCACAAAAACATGCCCCCCCCCCCACACACACATTGTTTTACCCTTGTCCTTAAGCCAGACTTTTAATCTGAATAAATTAGTATTATATGTCTCATAAAATATGAGTCATCACATTTTAAAAACGATGAAAATCTAAGAAAAGAATTGCATAAAGATACAGTAAACCATGTGACAGCTATTCCTTCCTATCATAATCAATATTTTTACTACTAATAAACTTAGTTTACCAAGGATACAAATTAGTCAGCGAAGAGCATGCTTGAATGTGACATGACATGTGAAGAAAACAAAGATAAAACGGAGAATATAAACAGAATACTTATAGTGTGTGTCATTTCCAATCAAGCTGCAATGTAGTTAAAAAAAAAGAAAAAAAAGAAAATTTTTGCATGTGTGTTTAGGATATATTAAAACAGGATATATCAAAAGAAACGAGTCGATTGGTTTATTCCAAAAAGGTTGCAAATGTCATTTCCATCATCACAGTTAGTTCCACCATAGAATGTTGTTTGTTTGTTATGGTTATTAGACAAATGACAAACTAGTAAGTGTTCTAACAGTGTTCCCAAGGCCAAAAGTGCTCTTAGATAAAGAATCTAATGAGTGCGTTTATTTTAATGAGAGAAAGAGAAGAAAATCTGGAATGTAACAGGAAATCTCTCCAACTTTTTGACCCTGGAGTCCACATGGATCAGACATCTGTGTATGTGCTCATGTTCTGCTCATTCTCAAACACTCTGTTATGTCCAAGCACTAATATGATTTGCTCCTCCGAGCTCCTTTGTCTTCTCCGTCCTGTGTAAACAAGAATGTGAGAGCTCAAGCCATGGAAAACGCTCCCAATAAAGTCACAATGGCAGGACACAATACCAAACATCAACAGCTGTCCAACATAAACATCATCTATGCTGAGTTCTGCACTGATGTTACTCTCCACATGGGAGGTTTTACATTCCTGTCCCCCGAACTAACATGTTTAAAGCTGTTTAAGTTTACTGACTCCTTGTCTGCATCATTCTAACTGTTTATTGTACATCTTTTTTCTGTCTCTTTATTGCTCCTTCCTTCTGTCTTCTCTCAACTTCCTGCCTCCATATCTGTCCTTTCTCTCTTTCTGTCTCTGTTTGTGGGTTTTGTAGGTACCATGGCTAACCATCTCATCTCCAATGCTTTGTTACGTCCTCATGGCACTAATCCTTATAACACACTACTGGGAGAGTCTGCTGTGTACAATAACCCTACTGCCAACATGTTCAACACGCAAGGTTTGCCTCTCACATACACATTTACAAACTTTAGCACATTTTGGATGGTAAAGTGAAATCTACAAGACAAGGAGATTTGAGGCAAAATATTCACACTGCTTTCACACTGTATTTCCATACAATGAAAGTTAATCAGCACCAACATTGTCAAGTTAAAACTTTGCAAAAGTTTGTCTTTTTTGTTTATATGACCGCTTGTTTTTATTATTAATAAATCATTTAGATTTAAATGCATTTTTATAAATATAAATTTTATATAAATAGGTATTTCATTAAATATCTTACACACAAACATATGGAGTATTTCCAGAAACATACATTTGAGTAATCAGTGTTCAATGCCACCTATAAAAATGTAATTAATTTACATTGAATTTGAAAGCATTAAAAAAATTACTTTAAAAGATTTAATACATTTATTTTGAAAAATTCCTTAGTTAGCTATAATCCTCTAATTTGCTCCAAATTTTGATTTATTCATTATTTATTCATAAAGCTTTTAGAAAAAAATATGGTGGTGGTTTTGATAATTTTGCTTTATAAGAAAATGAAAATGTAAAAAAGAAAAATATTTTGATTAAAATCTCTAACAAAATCTATTATTGTCTTCTAGATATTGGTCAATAAATAGAGGACTAATTTATCAAATTGAATGTTTATTTAACAATTATTTTATTGATAATGATTAATATTGTTGGACTGTTCTATTCAAAATTATTCCATGATGTATCATATTTCTTTGAATTGCAAATTAGCACATTTCCAATTCAACTTCCTGTTTAATTAATTTTAAATTCTGCTTAATTAAGTTAAAGGGACCTAAATAATAATATTCTGTATTGTACTCAACACAGATTTACTAGAAAACGAAATGATACAAAGTGTTTGTTTACCATGGTGTGTGAAATACAAAACTTTCTAGAATAATACTAAAATATATATATTTCATATAGTGATTATATATGTATATTTTAAACATTAATTATTACAATATCTCATGTTTCTTGAAACACTCCATATGTTTAGCATATTAGAGGACATACTTATAGGTAATTCATGTTGGAAAAATGTATTCTCTCAATAAATTCTTAATTTGCTGCTTATTAATAGTTAGTAAGGTAGTTGTTAGGTTTAGGTGTTGGGTACGATTAGGGATGTAGAATAAGGTCAAATAGAATAATGCATTAATATGTTTTTGATTAGCACTAATACACGGCTAATATTCTAGTAATATGCATGCTAATAAGCAACTTATAGGTGTTACCTATTCTAAAGTGTTACCAAAAACTTCACAGTGGTACATTTTTTTGATATCCATTCTATTTTAATTCAGCTTCCTTAAATTCAAATTTGAAAGACTATTCTGCATCCTATTCATTACCTTGGGAATATAAAATGCATTAATATTCTAATGGTACTCATACACATACAAGACGGTCCAGAGTTAGCATTGATATCCTACATACATACTTCCTGTGTCTGTTTAATGAGCTTGTTTATGTTGTTTCGATGTCCATCTGTTCTGTTTAATAATTTGGTGGTATAAGAATATTTCAGCCTAGCATCTGTCCTAAACTCAGCAGGTTAGCATTCAGTCACTAATGCCTGTCACAGTCTGAGCTGAATATAATACTTCTTTCTCTCTCTCTGTGGACATGTTCCATAAGCATTTATGTATGTAATCACTCTCTCTCACTCTCTCTCTCTCTCTCTCTCTGTCTCTTCTTTCATGCGGGTCTGCAGCCTCCTACAGAGATTCAAGTATGATTCATTTACTTTCACAACAGCTCCACGTTTATAATATATTCTCCTCTGCTTCTCTCTTCTTTAATCTTTTTCTCTTCCTCATCCCTCCTGTTTCCTCCTCATTTCCCTCCTGTTAAATCCGCAACCCTCCTATTTTTATTTGTTTCTTATTTGATAAAAGTTAATATCCTATTCGATATCATCTTTCATGAAGCATGATCCGATTCATATTACCATCAATCATAAATACTGTATATATATATATATATATATATATATATATATATATATATATAATCATTTTTGGTCACACTTTATTTTAAGGTCCAATTCTTGCTATTAACAAACAAGTAACTATTACTTTAGTCTAAATAAATGCCTAATTTGTTGCTTATTAATACTTGTTAAGGCAGCTGTTAAGCTTAGGTACTGGGTAGGATTAGGACTGTAGCATATAGTCATGTAGAATATGTGCTATATAAGCATTAATAAACAGCCAATATGTTAATAATAGGCATGCTAATAAGCAACTAGTTAATAGTGAGAATTGGTCCCGTCTGTTACCGATTTTTGTTTGTGTGTGTGTGTGTGTACCAATATGTTGTAAACGAGATTCTGTTGTCATTTCCTCTGTTTCAGAAGGCATCCTCAACAATGCACGGGACTCCAGTGTAATGGATACACTGCCGCTTAACGGTAATCATGGCAACAGCTATGGTGTGGCAGCAGGCGATTACCTCACCTATAGTTCTCGCGGCAGCGAGCCTCCAACTACACTTGAGAAGAAGATCCTGAAAGAGCTGACGGCAAATTACGCTCCGTCGTACCTCAACACCCAGGAGCGACAGGGAAAAGCCCACCAGGGCACCTTGACCAATAAACTCAACAACCACCTGGCCAACGGAGGGGTCGCGGGGTCATCGTCTATGGCCAAAGATGACGTCATGGTGCTTGATAACCCAGGAGCATTTCACCGACACGACGACGGGGGCGGTTTAAGCCTGGAGCTCATTAGGGAGGAGTCACAAGCGCCACTCCTCCCACCGAGGCCACCCCCTACAGAAAACCATGCCCCCATGCACACGTTTTCAGCTCACCGGCGCCTGCCACAGGAGAACAGCGAGAGCTTCTTCCCGCTGCTCCCCAACGACACGCACACACACTCCTCGCACACACACACTCCCCGCGCACACACACACTCCCCCCTCAGAGACTCGCTCTATACCAGCATGCCTACGCTCACTGACCTCCCTCATGGCACTGATGACCTCATCAACGGTCTGCATGATGACGAAGATGATGAGGATGATGACGGCGAGGAGGAAGAGGGCAGCGAACTGCACCTGGCCAACGGCAAAGGGGTCGTAATGGAGGCAGACGATGTATACTACAAAAGCATGCCGAACCTGGGCTCCAGGAACCACATACAGGAACTAGAGAGCTATTACCAGATGGGACGCGGAGGCAGTGATGGGTTCATCGCTCCACCTGAGAAAGAAGACTCATCGCCTGAAGAACAGCCACCAGACCCCTCACAGCTGGTCACCAGTCTATAGACACCGGCGCACACACAGCGTGTGTGTTTATGTGTGTGTGTGTGAGTGTGACACAATGCACAAGGCATGGGATACACTACCTACTGCACTGATAGAGAGACTGATTCCAGATAGTCCCCGCATTCCAGTACATACGAGTATCCTGTCACCAAAATCCTGCTCCAGTTAGAACCAGTAACCAGAAACTAGTAACCCATTCCTATGCTAGAACAAGGACTACCGCGTGTAGGCAGGTCTTGTGGACTTTTTTCTCCTCAATCTCCTAGGAAGCTCATCTGCTGAGTGAAACTCTTGCGGATCGTCAATTCGGAGACGTGGACAAACTGTTGCTCCCTGAATCATTTGCATAGATCTCCTTCATCCGATGGCTGTCTGATTCTCCTCAAAACTCGCCACGAATTGTGGAACAGACTGCGGAAAACTAGCTGCCATTTTAGATGACCTTGTATGATAATGAGACTTTGAACTCTTCTGTCGTACTGAACTGCATTACCCACAACTCTCTAGAAGACTTCTCTATGATTCTCTGCTGCACACATTCCTTCTTGTTTAGCACCGTTTCTGAGCGTGAAATCACAAAAGGCGCATCTATTCTTGAAGACTGAGGACGCATCTTGTTTTCTTACATTTATTTTTCAGTAATAATCTCAGTTATGGGAAAGGTAATCTTCACTAATTACAAAGAAATGGAACTGTTTTCCATGTAAAATGTACAGATTCCCGATATTGCAAATGATCGTATGCGTTTCATGTTTTTTGACATATTTTGCCCCTTGTATGTGTTTTTGTAGACTAGACCAACCTTGCAATGCTGTGCTGGTCCTCCAAAATACTATCCCTAATAACGCACAGCACAAACACACGCTCACCTATCTACATACACACTCTTGTTTGGAAGGATGGCCGTGGAAACACTTTGTCATTCTAATTCTCACTGTGTCGATGATAACCAAGATACTCTGGGGAAATGACTGTTGTGTGATTGACCGCTATTGCAGATTGGATCCCAAGGAAGCTGGAATGTTGTCATGTCATGAGTTCTAGAACGTTTACCCTTCAATGCACCATTTTTTTGTGTGTAAGAGCAGAAATTGTACTTTGGATGCAGGTTGAAGAATTCTAGCTTATTGCAATTCCAGTAACACGTGTTGACACAGATAAAATTGTTCTCAGGCTATAAGATGGTCTATGATTGTGACGATTTCACATATGGAGTTATGATTTTAAGAGCTTGATCAAGAAGAGTAAGAAAGGCTAGCTTGATGTGAATTGGAACTGGTCCAATAAAAGTGTAAACTGGGGAAATCATGATTACGATTCATGTGCTGGGCATGTCTAAACATAAAATAACCATGTAAAAGAGCAGACTAGAAGAATAGGACTTGGTTTGGAAGATGGAAACAACCTTGTAAAGGTCGGTTTCTGAAACTACTGTTTACTTGTTCTCAAACTGAGACTCCCTGTAGCTTGCACATCTATTCCTTGTTAACACACCCTGAGAAAATTGACTGCATATTTATTCCTGTGATTCAGTCTTGTTTTTTTATTTTGTATTTTTCAACAGATCAGAAATGTAGGATCCTAGATCGAATCGGGAAAAGAATTGGATCGGCACTGAGACCGTTTTAATTGTTATTATCATCAATATTATTATTATTACAATATCAATGAAATTATTATTTATTCTTTTCATATGCATTCTAAACTGAATGAACTCATAACTAATATTTGTTGTAACAGTGAAAGTTGTTTGCCAACAAATAAAATTACTGAATTAATATTTACAATATTTCTCAAGGGAGAGGTGTGTGTGTTTTTTTTTTTTTTTTTGCTTTTTAATTGAATTTTTCAATTATAGCGACACTTTCAACAGGACAAGGAATGGTCATGGCTCCTCTGAGCAGATTTTCAGGGAAGGATTGTCATGGAGTAAATTGTACTCTGGATTGTGATTCTCTGTTGAAAATCCTTTTGGACTAGACTTAATCTCTGTCTTGGAAACCAGCCGGAAGACTTTAACAGTCAGTCATTCTATACTGACCCAGTTTCAGTACCGACACCAGTCGAACGAACATGGTACCAATTAATTATGCACATCTGAGAAAAGCGCCAGACCAAACAGTGTAATTACGACCTATTGATTTTCATGTCTTTCCATGCAAACAGACACGCGTCCGTCTGCAAACACGCCCAAATGTCAGACAGCCTGCGCGTGTGAGTGTGTCTGTGAGAGCTCGCTCTGCCAAATGTTACCACTTTCATGAATATTTATAGGCCGTTTTGACAGGCACTTGAGCATTTTGAAAGCAAGGAAGGATGCAGCTTTCCCCTCCAAGCAGACTATATAGCTCCATACTCTAGAGCCCTGTCCTGCCTTTGACATAAGTATAGTGTGTGTGTGTGTGTGAGAGTGTTCTGTAGGCAGCCAATGAAACTGAAAAGTTGGATTTGGTGATAGAAACTGTTCACCATTCAAACTTTTAACCAACCACACCTACAGCCTACATACCACCCAAGTGAGAAGAAAATAATTTAAAAAAAAAAATCAATATTTTGTATTGTGGTTAACAAAATGATATTTTTTATTAAACTACAAATACTGTAAACACATTTACAGAATAAACTGTAAATTTTAAAATGTTGATCGTTACACTAGATAAGACATTTATTCCTCAGCTGGGATCAGTTTGGACCTTCAAGCCATTGGCTCCCATTGAAGTCCACTAGATGGAGAAAAATCCTGGAATGTTTTCCTCAAAACCTTCATTTTTTTATTCGACTGGAGAAAGAATGACATGGGGGTGAGTAAATTATCAGGATATTTTTATTGTGGAAGTGAAATAATCCTCTAACATATACTGACTACAGTACAATAATAATACAGGTGGTAAAAAAAGAAAGCCACATGAAGAATCAAAGTTCATCACAAGTATCTTTTCCACATACTGAATTATATACTAACTTACAGACACAAAACACCATCATGGTTACACACACAACACTTAAATAATGCATTAAAAATTCATTAAACAACAGATGTAACATAAAACCCAAATGCATGTAACTGATTACAAAAACGATTAAAAAATTTATTATTTAAAGAAAATGCGTTCGAATGTGAAATGTAGTGCAATGTCATTTACAATTTTTGACTGTAAATTATACATTGATTGGTTCTTTCTTACTTTTAAAGAAGTGTTGATTTAAAATTTTACATGACATGTCTGGTTAGATCTTTTGCAGATTTTCTCTGTATTCTATGGATACTGTGTACTATACTATAACTGAACAGGATTCATTTTGTGATGGTAAGAAGATTCAAGATTCTGATTCTTTGTTTTTCAATGAAACATTCTGATTTATTTGTATTTTTAACACCTCAATTATTTCTTATTGACTAAAATCATTTTATTTATTTGAATTATTATTTTTGTAAAAATATTTAAAAATGTTAAGTTATATAATTGTTAATATTTATTTATTTTAAATTACATTAATTGCATTTTTTTAAATATTTAATTATATTATAATCATAACTCAATTTAAATTATATATATATATATATACAGTCGGGCTCGAAAGTTTGGGCACCCCTTGCAGAATCTGTGAAAATATGAGTAATTTTCAAAAAATAAGAGAGATCATACTAAATGCATGTTATTTTTTATTTAGTACTGTCCTGAGTAAGATATTGTACATAAAAGATATTAACATTTAGTCCACAAGACAAAAAAAATTGCTGAAAATATTAAAATAACCCCCTCAAAAGTTTAGGAACCCTTGGTTCTTAATACTGTGTTCTGTTACCTGATGATCCTCGACTGTCTTTCTGTTTTGTGATGGTTGTGCATGAGTCCCTTGTTTGTTCTGAACAGTTAAACTGAGCAGCGTTCTTCAGAAAAATCTTTAAGGTCCTGCAGATTCTTCAGTTTTCCAGCTTCTTTGCATATTTGAACCCTTTCCAGCAGTGACTGTATGATTTTGAGTTACATCTTATCACACTGAGGACATTTGAGGGACTCAAACATAACTATTTAAAAAGATTCAAACATTCACTGATGCTCCAGAAGGAAACACATTTTTGTCTTTAAAGGGATACTCCACCCCTAAATGAAAATTTTGTCATTAATCACTTACAAATTTATATTTTCAGAATAATCCATCTGCTTTTAGTTCAACCATAATGTTATGAAGTGACGAGAATACTTTTTGTACATGAATAAAACTAAAATACTGACCATTTTGGAGAATATGAGCTGAACGCAGGCAGCTTACGCTCTTCTGTACCAGCGGCTAACACAGAAGAGCGTAAGCTGCCTGTGTTCAGCTCATATTCTCCAAAATGGTGCTATGGTAAGCCTCCTGGCCTCCCGGTCATCCAAAATATCTTAAATTGTGTTCCGAAGACAAATTAAGAATTTACGGGTTTAAAATGACATAGGGATAAGTGATTAATGAAGAACAAAAAAATCGGGGTGGAGTATCCCTTTAAGTAACAAATACTTCATTTTAAGTCATCCTGTGGCCCCCTTGAAAGGTGTGCTGAGGCCCCCCATGGGCTCAGGTCCCCTGGTTGCAAACTACTGATCTAGACAGATGGCAGAGACTGCAGTCCTCTTCCTCGCCTCCTTCTCTCTCGCCTTTGTCTCAGGTTAATTAAATGAGACTGGAGAAGATATGGGCCGAATCACAGCATGGGCTCTGTGATCACTTAGTGCTGCCTGTGACATTTTTACCAAGGCTGCCCACTCTAACATCAAAAGCATTTTAACTGCACATGCCAATTTTGGCTCAATGCACCAGACATGAATGTTAAATATAAATGTATGCTTGGTAAATATGCTCTTGCCACAAATGAAATCTGCACATATTGTGAATGTACATGCTGGATATGACTTGATGTAATTGAATAGCATTAATCTCCCCCTCTCAGTTACGGATTTTGGCCAGTTGTAATTAGGACATAATCAATTGAAATGATTAAAAAAATGTATTGATTAAATAATTATTTGGTCATTTTAATGACCAAACATTTAGCTGTTTCATACATTATGTGCACAAACAGAGCATGATTTGCCAAAAATATAAAATTGCAAAACCCATAAAAAAAAACACTTTACATTATGTAAATAACATTTATTTTTTTGCAGGGTTTTAAACTGTATGCATTTGGCACGAATTGCAAACCTCTAATAAATTAAATAAAACTGCTAATTTAAGGGTAAATATCACCATTAACTCATTATTTGAAAACAATATTATTATAATTAAATCGTTTGACCATTTTTACTTTTACCACACTCTTACAGTATCTTTAATTGTTTCCATGTCATTTATTTAAAATACAAAAAAATCACTATTACATGAAGCCTGCATTTTTAAGCAACATGCAAAAAGTACACCCCATGAAAACTGACTCATTTAACATACTGGACAAATTAATAGTTAAAACATTTTTATTTAACAAATTACACGTCATTAGTAAGGCTTAAATAATTTGTAGCAGAAATGGGCATTTTCAAGGTAGAAATGTTACACTTATCACTTCATCAAGTGCAAATTAGTAGAACATCAAGAGGAATGTCAAACTTAAACTTTAATAAACAGCTGTGGTTTGGTTATAAGCAATGAAATACTTGGCAGCATCAAAAAGGCAGACTGAGCCCTTCAGAAGGAAGGTTAGTAACGCTTAAAGTCTGAAAAGGGATTTAAAGCCATTTTCAAGATATTTAAAATCCACCATTCCACTGTGCATAAAATAATCTGCAAATGGAGAAGCTTTTACAGCAGGGCCATCTTTCCAGGTCAGCCATCCCATCAAACTCACCACAAGAATGAAAAAGATGCTTCAGAATGTGTCAAAGGTTTGTCAAACATTTTCAACAAACTTAAAAATGAAAGCTCACCTGCCATTAAAATGTGAGTAAACTAAACATGAGCGAATTCAACTTGACCATAAGCATGTTTCAAATAGTCAAGACTCTTGTTTACTTTGTTTAATTTTTGAAAAATGTTTAACTTTTAGGATAAACCGCAAAACTTGCCATTACAATTGGAATTAAATAAAAGAAATCAATACAAATAGCATAATGGACCTACAATGTTTTGCAGGCAACTCTGGAAACAGTCAATAACTTAGGAAAGCAAGGAAGAAGCCTCTGCTCTCAAAAAATCCAATGTAATCCAACACCTACATGTACTCTGGACATTGAGTCGAAGGTGGAGATGTTTGGCCACAGTTTCAAACATTACATTATGTTTCTTGAAAACAAAACAATGCATTTGAGAATAAGAAACTCATGCCAACTGTGAAGCATGATGGGAGTGTTATAGTTTAGGGGTGTTTTGGTGCTTCAGGGCCAGACAAACTTGCCATTATAATATCAACTATGAAATCCACATTATACCAAAGAGTGCAAGACGAGAATGTAAGGCCATATTTTAAAGAATAAATAAATAAAAACTGAAACTGAACCATCCAACCTTCCAACAAGGTTATAACCCAAAACATGCAGCAATGGAGGACTTAGTTAAGAATAGTTAAGACAAAGTTTGGACAAACTTTAGAATCCAAATGCTGAGGTGTCTTGAAACTGACAATACATGGAGGAAGCTCTGTGAGTATTACAAAGTTAAAAAAATTCTGCATGGAAAGATATTAAAGTCTCCAGTGCTATTTCATATGTTAATTTATATATCCTTTGCCAGTCAATAAAGTAATAAAGTTACAGTATCTGTCCACATATGAAAAAGGAATCTTTCACAGGGTGCATTACTTTTCTACAACATTATTATGTAAATATTTGTTCAGTTTGTACTCCATTTGACTGCATTTGTCACTGCACTGCGTATAAATACAAGTCTATCTCCTGATCTCAACCTGATTGGGCATGCATTTCACTTGCTGAAGACAAAACTGAAGGCAGAAAGACCCACAAATAAACAATAACTGAAGACAGTTACAGTAAAGGCCTGGCAAAGCATCACTGAAGAGGAAACCCAATCTTTGGTGATGTCCATAATTTCCAGAATTAAGGCAGTTATTGCCTGCAAAGGATTCTGCACAAAAAAAATTCAAATTAAAAAAATATATATGATTAAATGTATTTAGTCCAATTACATTTGAACCCTGAAAATGGGGGACTGTGTATAAAAAGGGTTTTCATTCCAAAGCATTTTATGTCAATTTATGCATTATATATACAGAGCTGGGTAGCAACTGATTACATGTAATCTGGATTATGTTTATATTCCCTGAGAAAGTCTTCCAGTTTTGTGAAGACACAGTCATTAGTCATTAGTTGGGTGGCTACACAGCATTTGGCCACTGGATTTACACAAATCATTCAGGTTTAAATACTGATGAATACATTCATTTTTATTTGAATTATTTATTATTCATTCGATTATTTTACCATGTATTACTTTGGAAGGTGTTTTTCTTTACACATTAAAATACACACATTCACCAATTTACCAACTTTTTGTCATCTTATCCTCTTTCACCTAATAGAGTTTTATTTGAATTACCCCTGAGATTTTAAAATAAATATTTTAATAATGAAGTATCACAATTGCATGCTTATGGTTCTCTGACATTGGTTGTGGTCACATGACATGCAGGTAATAATTTTTTTTTACTTGTTTTTTTTTTAATTAATTTTAAAATTATTCATTTTTTATGCTTTTATGATATCTTTTCATTAAAATTCTTTCACTACCCCAGTTTGGGAAACTTTGATGTAATACATTGCATGCTCTTCATGTTGTTGATAACAACAAATGGAATATAGTTTCTTACTCTTTCTATTTTTATATCACTATGGTAAAATGTTATCCAATTTAAATAAATGTAGCAAAACTGAGATGGGTCATATGTAAACTAAAAGTAGTCTTATTATATTATATAAAATGTGTAATATAATGCATTATGTTATTAAGTACAATTTTTGTCAGGTACTTTGGAATCAGTATTAATTATCACTATTACAAGTACAAAACCTATCCTAGGGTGTATTACTAATAAATGTGATTTATTTTATGGAAAAAATACACTGTAAGATTATTACTAAATTGAAACCAATACTAGAGGTCCTTACTAAGTGGCAACCCTTTACAACTCAAATGTTTTTCATTTATTCAATTAATTAATTCATATTTATTACAGTTTTTCATAGCACTGTATGGCAAATCAGCAGTACAATTGGTCAAAAATAGTATCATAGACAGTTTTTCTTTTTTCTTTCCTTTTTTTTCAAGTTGGTCCAATGAATGTAAATGTGCAAGTTCTCAAATTCCTCAAATTACAGTTATCAACTGGCATTAACCCGAGTAGAGCCAAAGTGCCTCTGAAGCAATCATATTTTAAGTCTTTTCCTCAATATGGTTTGCATATTTAAAGCCTTAAACCAGCCTCGGGTCTTTCTGAACAGGTGCAGAGGCAGGCGGGGAGTGTTCTGTGAGCACAAAGGGTCAACAGGCTTTATTGTAAATGCTGATGGGGGTGAGCTATACCTAACTCTCTCCCTATGCTATCTCTCGCTTATTAAACTTTATCTAACTTCCATTTTTCATTCTCTTTAGGATTTGGGGAAAGCAGAGTAACCATGGAAACGGCAACAGCAGGCTATCAGAGGCAGAATCATAACAGTGCTGCTAGAGCTCTCGCAGCCAGCAGAGTTAAGAGTCGTGTGTGAGCGAGCTGGCATTCTGGGTAAAAGAACAACAAAGGAAGGAACAGGAGTCTTACTGAGATAACAGTTCTTAGCATCACTTATGCACTCTAACATTCCTATGCTCACGTCCACACACCCTAACAAAAAAATGACTGCGGTTTTACAACGCCTGAAAAAGTCTACTACTGCATTCATAGAAAAACACTTGCAGCGAATACAGCGAAACATCCGCAGTAATGCATTCAAACTAAGTGCTGGAACACTGAAAAATATGCTTCTGCATGGGAGATCTGATTCTTTTTTGATTGTTTATTGACAGTGTCAGCGAACAGGAACTGACAAGGAGAGATTGCGATCAAGACATGTCAGTGGTTGTCATCACAATCCCCCTTTAGAGACCTACAGTGAAGTGTCTTGCACAAGGGTACAAACGTGATGGATATCAGTAACACTTGAGTTTATGGTCCATTTATAATCTTTCAAATGTTTTAAATAGCGTAACAAGATCTGTATGCAGAACGACAGTATGGAGGCAGCTCTTCATCTCTCTCATCTGCTGCTCTCAGCTATCAGTGCAAACAATTCGTTTGATCTGTTTTCACCATCAGTCTTCATCAGAAGTTGGAAAGGAGGCAAAACGGACAGGCAAGTTTATTTATATAACATATTTCATACACACTGGCAATTCAAAGCGCTTTACAAAGAAAAGAAAAAGTGAAATAGAAGTCGTTTAATATCCTTTAAGGTCAAGTATAAACAATAGAATGGTAAAATTATACTTAGCCCACATAAATTATTTTTTTATTGTTTGCTATATGTGCTAGTTATTGCTATATATAAGGGATTAGCATGAGAATAAGTGATCTAACCTTTGTAAAATAGTGTTCTTGTATTATGGTCTCATTTTAGATAAAATCATTTCTCAATTTTTGAAGAATGAACATTTATCTTTGATATATGGTGACTAATGAGTCAGCTTCATGTGGATCAGGAAGGCATTCAATCTTTTTTAGATTTAAGTTTATAGTAATTAGGGACCCGTTTTGCAAGAATTCAATTTGTCAGCAGAATTATTTATGACCAAATTATGGGAAATCTGTAATGTGATTTAACTTTTAAGATTTGTCCCTCAGTTTAGATCTATATAATTTGACTGTTTTATTCTGAAAGGAAATTATTGATATTGCATAAATGTGTCCTCTTGTGTCCTTTGTCTTTTTATCCAGCTGGTTCAGTGTATGAAGTGACAAAGAATAAATTGAGATTTGATCTTGGCTAACTATGAAAAGTTGGTAGATATGTCTAAATGATAAATGTCACAGAAAATGATTAATTTGTATATGAACAAGCACAGTTTCTTAAAAAAGATAATAACCATGAAATAAAAAATGTTTTCTAGTTAAAGGTTGACAATATAAATCATTTCATATAAATCATGAATCATCACAGCAGGTCCTTTGCTGAGAGAAAGTTTCATGTAATGTGTATCGTGGTAAGAAACAAATGATTCAGAACATTTGGATCTGAAACACAAAAGGCAACATTAGCAGTAACTTGTAAATAAATGGAACGTTTTTAAAATAAGTTTGCATTATTTTTTTAATGTTCACTGTTCATACACCCACACACTAACACACATCAGTCTCCCACAGAGAAACAAAATACTTGAAGATCAAAACATTGGATGTTTTCCATAATTAGGGTTTATAAAAAAAACACCTGAAACTACAGAATAAGAGGTGCGTGTAAGTTAACTAAATACTAAATGAACTGTTTATTACATATTTACTTCTACAGTACATTTTTTTCTTTAAAAACAGAATAAAATAGATGTTCTAGCAAATATTATTAAATAGAGAATATGTATTTAGTTAATTCATGAATTAATAAAAAAAAAAATCTATGGAAAACAGCATTTAGACTAAGATAAGTTCAGGTTAGAGTTCCTAAATTAAAGAAAGTATGATAAATATGACTTGATAAATTTGTGCAAAGATTCAGAAAATTAAACAAATTACTTGTCTACCTTTTGTGTCATAATTTTTATATTATCATTAGTGGCATTTATTATCATGAGTCCCGCAGTGTGGACCCATGTGCTGTCATCTGGCACTCATACACATTTTTTCGCGTGACTTGAAAGCACAGCTTTTTGAAAATAAAGAATTAGCTTCCTTCAAAGCGCAGTGTTTCATATACTTCTGGTTTCCATGGTGATTATTTCAATCACCTGTTGTTGTGGTTTCTAGAGTTTTCAAGAGGTCAGAGTTAACCGCCTGAGCCAACGTTACAAAATAAAGCACGTAGCCTTGAAGTGCGGCAGTGTGTGTGTACCATGCGTGCCCATAAAATAATGTTTTTTGCTAATGGATTTTTAAAGTGTCTATTTGTGTAAAGATTGAGATATAAACATGTTGTGTTTAAGTATTGATGTGCCTACAGGCAAAAACAACTCAGTGCGAGAGACGATTTTGTCTCCATATCACAGTTGGCAACCCGTGTGTATATGAGTGTGTGTTCTGTCTCTGCAGTTGGCAGCTTGTGTAAAGCAGATTTTCTTTTTTCAGCTCATCAAACTCGATGTCTTCAAGCATCTCGTACATGTCACTTCGCAAACATTTTTTATTCCGTTAACCCTTTGTTCAGTGAAAACCACAGAGGACGTTTAAATTTGGGAACAGCCTATGTCTGAGGGCTGGGGTGGAGAGATGTGTGTGGGTCAGTGGGCAGGTCAGCTGGTGCTTGTGGCTTATTGGTTTAGGCTCTAGGACAGTAATTCAAATGTCACAGGTTTGATCCCAGATAGCAGGACATGTGAATTAGAGCATTACTAAAGGATCTTTATCTCTATTGCGCCCTTGAGTGAGGCACTTAACCTCACAGTGCTCCCGGCTAACTGGCCCTGCCATTAATGTCCTTTATGTTGCTTATGTTGAAAAAAAATATATCCACTAAGTAATCTTTGGTATGTGTCTGATTGAAGCAAGATTGAAAGATTGCCTTGATTTCTCATGAAACGGTGTTCAGGCCCATTTCATTTCTGTAATCTGATGCACTTCAGAGTAAAACGTGGTACAGAATGAGAAAAACATTGGGACTGATTTTTTTTTCCCATCACAAATCGATTGGATTGTTAATAGTGGGAGTAGCCAAGTTGGAGCCAGATGGCTGGAGACGGGGGGTTGAATAATACTGGTGACATCAGCTGAAAAGTTTCTACTTTTTCTTTGGAATAACATGCACTGATGAATATAGCTGTGTTCACACTGACAGTGATTTAATCTCTGGAGGTCGCTGAGTCACTGTGCTGTTGGTTACTAGCAAACTCTCATTGATACAGTAGTTACTACATCCCTGCTGAGTTGCAAAAAAAAAATGTTGGTATCATGAACATTTCAGTCTACACGTTGAATCGATTCTGCCTAATACTGGGAGCTGCCATTTGAAATGCCAGATCAAAAGTGGTAAGGACTGCTGCGATTACATGCAGGATAAGTAAAGGGTATAGACTAGTGGTCACCAACCTTTTCGAGCCTAAGATCACATCCAAAGTCCAAATGTAAACCAAGGCAAAAAATTATACAAAAAAAGGCCACAATTTAAGTTCTACTCTGACATTCTTGTTATCTTTTTGTCAGTAGCAAATTATTTAACTATACAAATAGTATATAACTATACAAACTGCCAACTATAATTCAACATTTTCAACAGTAATATAACATTAAGTATTTCCACAGGCTTATTACTCGTATATAAACACAAATATTTTCACACAAATTGCAGACCTACATCCATTTTTAGCTACAGAAATTGTATAATGTAATCAAATGTAAAACAGCATGGCATATTTGACTGTATAAATTAAAGATTGTTCTTTATTAAAGTTACAAAAGCTTTTTAATCAGGAGCAGTGAGTGATTTCTTTGTTGTTGCTGTTCGATTAATATAAAGACTGTCACATTAAGAGAATGAGCTGATACCGCGGCCTACATTCAGCTGGCTATGTCTGCTGTAGGATACTTACCAAAACAGGCATTTTGACATGATTTTTGTGTGAATTTGTCCATTTAAACACAATACTTCAGAGAGAGCTTATATTTGCGCGCATGCCAAGGCATGGGTTTGCATGCTTTGGATAAGTGCATGCGCAAATCTTCACACTGCATGCGCAAGCTCGTGTCCTCTGCCTCTTAAAGGGTTAGTTCACCCAATAATCAAAATTATATAATTAATAACTAACCCTCATGTCTTTCCAAACCCGTGAGATCTATGTTTATCTTTGGAACACAGTTTAAGATATTTTAGATTTAGTCCGAGAGCTCTCAGTCCCTCCATTGAAACTGTGTGTACGGTATACTGTCCATGTCCAGAAAGGTAAGAAAAACATCATCAAAGTAGTCCATGTGACATCAGAGGGTCAGTTAGAATTTTTTGAAGCATCGAAAATACATTTTGGTCCAAAAATAGCAAAAACTATGACTTAATTCAACATTGTCTTCTCTTCCGTGTCTGTTGTGAGAGAGTTCAAAACAAAGCAGTTTGTGATATCCGGTTCGCGAACGAATCACTCGATGTAACTGGATCTTTTTTAACCAGTTCACCAAATCGAACCGAATTATTTTAAACGGTTTGCATCTCCAATACGCATTAATCCACAAATGACTTAAACTGTTAACTTTTTTAATGTGGCTGACACTCCCTCTGAGTTCAAACAAACCAATATCCCGAAGTAATTCATGTACTCAAACAGTACACTGACTGTTTTAGTCTAAAATAGTTTAAGTATAAATGTCCCGTCTGTTTTGGGAGGTGGCGCGCAGTCAGTGGAGGCTTGCGCTGCAGTGCCAGGCGAAAGTATAAAGAAAGCGGTTGTTTTACAGACATTATATGTAAACTATAGGCTATTTGATTGGACAGGACAGATATACCCCTCTCCCTCCCCTAGACACAATTTACTACACACAATAGGCTCACACATGGTGCATTTGAAATTAATAAACAATAATTAATAAAAATTCAGATTTTGAAAAATCTCCGCGATCGACTGAAAAAGCTTCCAAGATCGACTTGTCGACCGCGATCGACGGGTTGGTGACTCCGGTTATAGACTAAGCTAGCATGCTATGCTATGCTAAAAATATGCTAAGCAAGTATGCTGAGTTGTTAGCTTGCAAAACATCTGCTATCACACTGTAAATTTCAATTTGTGCTAGTTTAGGTTACTGAAGTTTTTATAGATTGGCTTCTGAGCAAACTTGAATATATTGAGCAACCTGAACTTGAGGAAATGTTGACGCAATGTTGCGTCAATAGGAGTTTCCTTTGGCTTTAGGAATGGATTATTGCAGAAATATGCTTTGTGACAAGGAGTTTATGATTCTTTTTTTGTTGATGATTTGATGATTTTGTTCATCAAGATAATTTACACGTATGAATACAACTTTATGAAACCTAAATACATTCGTCAGAAGTGTAAACCAAACTTATGCATTAAAGAAACTACACTAAGTAGAAACTATGAAGTGTGAGTTCAAATAGTTTACAAGAGCATGGGGTATAAACACAACAAGGCTGTGGAAGCAGACTGTAGATGAGTAGATGATGAGACAGGAGGACGTTTAATGTCTTTACAGTCTCATTTTATCAAGACACATAAAAGCCTAAATAAAATCACAAGTGGGGTATAATTGATATATTTTATGTCACAGAATAAACATGAAAATATCTTGAGCTTGTATTAAACATAATATTCCATCATATAAAATCTTATAATCATTTTAATAATAATATAAAATCACTTTACTTGTGCTTAGGAAAAGCAGTGCAGTGTTTAGTCTTAACCATGAAAATATGTTGTTTTCTTTTAAAAAGTGTATATCTCTCAGACGGTTTCAACGGCAACAACATAAACAAACGTTACTGCTCATGAGCGTTTTGTGGACCTAACTTAACTTCCGGTAGACTTCCAAATAGAATAAATAACAACAGCCAAGTCCCTCTAGAGTAGATATTTTTTGATAACAAACAAAATATGTTTGCTGCGTGGATCGGACGGACTTAATGAAAATGCAAATTCATTATTTGCCAGCAGGAGATGTTTTAAAGCATAGACATAAAGCGCGAGAAATAGAGGTTTCCCCAGTAACGTTAATGGCTGTAAACAAAGCAGAGCTACGCTCACACTCTGCTTTATCAGGCATATATCGTCTTTCTTTCAGAAATACAGCGATATAAAATATAGTATATAAAATATAGTATATAGTATATCACTAACTGGCTAAGATAAGCTCTTTTGATTTGCTAGAACAAGATATCATGATAACATGCTATGTTTTAATGCAAAGCAGAAATCTGCAACTATCACTAAAAAACTCTGTCCCAATTTGTTTATTACTGCAATATTCTGCCATTTTGTAGCATAAATAGCTTGAGAAGTGCGTTTACAATGAAATACTTCAAATACCAGGATGATGTGCTAATTATACAAAAAAGAAAGCAATGTTGGACACAACTGTTGTTGTGCAGTTTTGCTTTAAAGGGTTACCCATTAAATCTACATTAAGCTACAGTTTTGAAAAAAAAAAGTGAACAGCTTATTGATTATTACGTTTTGAAAATTTATTTTTTTAAACTAAAATGCATCGATTCACTACAGGAGGCCTTTGTTCACCTCCCGGAGCTGTGAGAGACACTTTTTTTAATGGATGGGCATTTTTTATTTAACTTCTTTTGGACTGATGCATTGCAACACCCACTGAGTGGCATAAAACAGCTTGAAAGATCAAAGACAGGTTTTAATATAACTCTGACTGGATTCGTCTGGAAGAAGAAAGTCATATACACCTATGAAGACTTGAGGGTGAATACTTTATTGCCTAATTTTCATTTTTGGGTGAACTAACCCATTAAGTTGCAGGGGTGAATGGAACACACAAAAAAAATACCACCTTACACTAGATTGTTGAGTACACAGTACATAGTGAGAGTGCATAGTGTATAGTGAGTGATTTGAAACAGCTAAAATAATGATGAATGATATCCTGTAGATTTGTTGCTGCAAATATTGTGAAACATTTTTCTTCTCTATTGTGATGTACATATTGAGTGAAACAGGTTCCTTTTTGAACAAGGAAAAAGATGAAGGGCGGGACTTGATGTTGTCTGGTGGAAATTGATTGGATCGTTGTTGTGTGTTAATTGCTACGATTTCATGAGAGTGACAGGTTGCTGGAGGGGAGGAATTATTTCCCAGTCCTCGCGCCAGTGCATGTCAGCAGAGAAAAGATGTGGTTGGAAGGGGGAGGGGAAGCTTGTGTTTTGATTAAAGACTACGAGGGTACATAATACAAAAAAATATATTAATAATGACAATGATGTGAGTAGTGAAACACTGCAGTATTGCATGAATAATAAGAACAGTCCATTTTAAATTCATGGTGACTTTAAGTCTATTTAATAGGTGGATTTTATGTAGCATCATAAAGGTGACCGTATAGAGTAAGGAGTATTTTTAAAACATTTCCTAAGCCTTCACAAACATCTGTTTCCTGATTTTCATTGAAAGGAGCTTTGAGTGGCTATCGCCTCTGCAAAACAGTGCTTGTGTGTCCTGCTGTCAGGTCAAGTATATTGAGTTTGTCACCCGCACAATGGGTCCAAAAAGGAATAAGAGGTGTAGTATGACTGAAAATGCCATATAAAATTTTCTCTTGTGAAGAAAACAATAAGCAACATCTCCACCAGTGTGTGTGTGTGTGTGTGTGTGTGTGTTACAGACCCGGTAGCATACCCACAGCATCTGCTCTGCTGCAGCTTGATAGAAAAAGAGAGACTGAGAAAAGGCAAGAGAAGTATAATGCATTTTTGGAAGATATGTAAGGATGCTGCTATTCCATTCAGACTCACTCCCATGTGCACCTAAAAGTGTACAATATATGTTATAAAATGAAAGATAAGATAAACACAGTAGGGCAGCCGTGGGTCAGAGGATTTGCCTCTCATGGCATCTTTTTAAGAAAGGTCACATGTTTCCTGGGTGGGCTTCCTGCTGCTAAGAGATCTTTATAATGAATCTGGATTAGACAGGGTCAAGGGATCCCACCATCAAGACTCTTGAGATTTTAAAGAACTTAAAAAATGTTAGCTTCTCACATGAGGTTTTTTGATGCACTAAGAAGAAAGCACAAACGTATCCCCTTTTATGCTACTGTTTCTCTTTCAATGGCATGATGAAACCCGGGCTTAAAAGGAATCAAATATTTATTTTATATATTATTTAATATTTATAAATACATTTCTAACCACAACTGTCGTCATTTACTAGCATTAGAACTTCAAACAATCATTACTGTATGATTTCCCCCCAATATTTCTTTCTTTATTCACACTACTAGTCAAAAGTTTTGTGAATGTTTCATGATCTTAAAAGGCCTTTTGATCTGAAGACATTGTCTTACTGTTGGTTTTGCTGAAAAACATAACTTTTTTGTCAATGTTTGAATAATAGGCCTATATTTTGTGTCTGCAAATTATTTTCTGTTATTATTTTCTGCAAATTATTTTTTGTTGTTGTTTAATTAATTGCATAATTTTTACTTAATTCGTTGGGAGGCATATGAAGGAAAGGCATCCAACAAATGCACCCATAACTCCGATATTTAGGCTATGTCAGATCATAACAACACCCTACTCACAAAAAGTAACGCGCACATACAGGTTCCCATGGAACTGATAAGAATAGTAGAAATAAACTATTTAAATAACCATTTCACATCTACAAATTAATCCCGTTTTGATGGGTTTACTATTGACTGCTAGCATTTGTACAAAACGCAAACGTTAACACCAAAACAGCAACATTGCCACCAAGTGGACACGAGATGCGCGACAGTTGCGTTCAGACTTTAAATAAAAAACACCAACAGTCTTTAAACGTGATATTTGTTTTTAACATAGCAAAGCAGGTTCTAGTGTGATAGTTTGTGTCTCAATCACAGATAGGCTACGTTGTATCCGGCAGCTGGGAAGGTCAGAATCTTCTTCTTCTTCTTCTTCTTGGTTTTTAACGGCGGCTGGCAACCAGCGTAATTAGGTGCATTACCGCCACCTTCTGCTCCGGAGTGTGGAACAGAGCGTTACATTCTACTCATTAATCCTGTCCTTTTAAGAAATTCAAAGAAAGCTTTGCTATTTATTTTACTTGCCCATTTTATTAAAGATTTAAAATGTACCACCTGAATTCCATTCTTCTTGATTTCAACTATCATACTACTTCTTTCTTCCTCATATTTCTTACATTCAAGAATTGCATGAGTTACTGTTTCTTCTACTTTGCATTCATCACATAGTCCATTTGGATGCTTCCCTAATATTCTGAGTGTACTATTGAGATTGGAATGTCCCAGCAATATTCTATTATATACAACCTCTTCTTTCCTTGTTTTACCAATATGTCTTATTTTTTTACTTACTTTGTTAATTAAATTGTAGAGAAATCTACCCTTTTCGTTGTTGTCCCACTTTATTTGCCATTCTGCAATAACCTTTTTCCAGATTAAAACCTTAATTTCAGACTTGCTTAGAGGAACTTGTAATTCTATTTCTTCTCTCTGCAAGGCTTGTTTTGCTAACTTATCTACGTCCTCATTTCCCTTTATACCTATGTGTGATGGAACCCAAATAAAACTAATTAAAATATCATTCTGAACCAATCTAGAATATATCTGTAAAATACTAAAAAGAATATCTTGATGACTAGATTTAAAAGACCTTAGACTCTTTAAAACTGAGAGTGAATCAGAACAAATTAAAACCTTTTCAGGTTTATAATCTTCTACCCACTGCAAGGACAAAAGTATTGCTATCATTTCAACAGTATATACTGCCAAATGATTGGATGTTCGCTTTATACAACTCATTGTCCATTCTGGAACTAAAAAGGCAGCTCCAGTTGTCTCACGCTCTGGATCTTTTGAGCCATCTGTAAATATTTGCAGGTATTGAGGATATTGTGTTCTAAAGTGTACAGAGAATGCTGAAGACATGTCTACTTCTCTTTCTGCTTTTTTAATTTCCAACAGATGTAAATCTATATGGGGAGTTGTATAACTCCATGGTTCATTTTCAGGAATCACCACTGTTGGGCTCATCTTAAACCGATTTACCTCCATTTCTTCTACATACACTTTACTACTCCATCCAAAACTTTTTCTACACAATTTATTTTGTTCCCAACAATTCATTAAAACCATTTTTGTAGGATGATCTTCTTTATGACCTTTGAGGTTAGCCCAGTAATTGATCATTAATTGTTTCCTTCTCATTTCCAGAGGAATCTCTCCTACCAGGACTTGTAAAGAAGGAATGGGTGTTGTTTTTACCGCTCCACAACACTGTCTCATAGCTTGTGCTTGTATTTTATCCAATTTTTCCAACAGGGTTTTTGAAGCTGAACAATATACCACACTGCCATAATCAAACACAGATCTGATCATTGCCACATAAATAGTTTTTATTGATGAAAAACTTGCCCCCCATGCCACTCCACTTACACATCTCATGATGTTTAATACCTTCTGACATTTTTCAATAACTTTGTTTATATGCTCCACCCATGTAAGTTTTGTATCAAAATAAATACCTAAAAATTTAAAAACATTAACTCTCTCTAAGGACCTCCCGTACATCTTCAAATTTATCTCTGGTATATTTCTTTTCCTAGAGAAAATTATAGTCTTAGTCTTTTCTACTGAAAATTTAAATCCCCAATCATATGCCCATTCTTCTACCTTTCTAATTACTTCTTGCATCCTTCCATTAATATACAAAATATTTCTTCCCCTTTTCCATAGAGCTCCATCATCAGCAAAAAGAGATCGACCTACATCTAGCTGAACTTGATTAAAAACATCATTAATCATTATGGAAAAAATTAATGGACTTATAACACTCCCTTGTGGAGTTCCATTTTCTATCTCACATCTGTTTGAAAATTCATTGCCAATTCTTACCTGTATACTTCTGTGCGCCATAAAATCTTTAATCCAACTGTAAATTCTTCCACCTATATTCATCATTTTCAATTTTATCAAAAGTCCCTCCCTCCACATCATATCATATGCTTTCTCAACATCGAAAAATACTGCAATTATTGATTCCTTATTTACCTGAGCTTTTCTAATTTCATTTTCCAAACATACAACAGGGTCCATTGTTCCTCTTCCTTTTCTAAAACCACTTTGATACTTAGTTAATATTCCTCTCTTTTCCAATAAATATGTCAAACGGTCTGTAACCATCCTTTCCATTAATTTACATATATTCGAAGTAAGAGCTATTGGCCTATAATTAGCTGGTTTAGAAGGATCTTTGCCATGCTTTCTTATTGGAATTATTATAGCTTCTTTCCAAGCATTTGGTAACCTTCCTTCCTCCCATACTCTATTATACAAGTCTAAAATTTTTTTCATTGCTCCATCTTTAAGATGTTTCAACATTATATTTGTGATCTGATCTTTTCCTGGAGACGACCGTGTATTATTTAAATTACTAATGGCTCTTTTCAGTTCATCTAGGGTAAATAGGAGGTTAACTGACTGAACTTCTGTTGCCCCATTTCTTTCTAGTTCTTCTAGATGTTGTCTCTTTTTTATTTCCCTCCTCCTCCTTCCTTCCTCACTCAGATTCCCTGACCCATGGATCTGTACAAATGTTTTTACCAACATTTCTGCTTTGTCTTTGTCTGTTACTGCAATTTCCCTTTCTGCTTCTAATACTGGATATCCACACTCTCTTTTATTGCCTCCCATTCTTTTTATCATACTCCACACGTCACCCACTGGCGTAGTTCTCCCAATCTCACTACAAAAGCTTTGCCAGCTATTTCTTTTAGCTTGCCTTATAGTTCTTCTTACCACTGCTTGAGCTTTCTTGTATAATATTAAATGATTATAATTATGCATTCTCTTAAGAAGTTTAAAAGCCTTATTTCTAGCTCTAACGGCTTTACCACACTCATCTGTCCACCATGGAACCGCTTTCCTTGTCATTTTTCCTTTACTTTTTGGGATTGTTTCCGACGCTGCTTCAAGCAGTATGGTACAAATGTTATTATTTAAGTTGTTAATTTCTTGCTTTGATTCAATTACTTCTAATCTTTCCTCACAAATTTCTTCAAATTTAGCCCAGTTTGCTTTTTCAAATACCCATCTTCCTCTTCCTTGCGCTGATGTTCTCTCCATCTCTATATCCAAAGTTGTAAATATTGGATAATGATCACTCCCAATGCTAGATTCCTCCCAAACCTCCCAATTACACTTACTAGCTAAATTATTAGAAACCAATGTCAAATCCAACACAGCCTCCATCCCCGTACGAGGATCTATCCTTGTACCCCTGCCATCATTTAAACAAACCAGCTCTCTTTCCTCTATTAATTCCTCCACCACTTGTCCATTAGCGTTTATAAGTTTCCCTCCCCATAATGTATTGTGTGAATTTAAATCCCCACACCATATTACTCTACCACTATCTTGTCCATGCACTTCCTTCAATTTATCTAAAACCAGATTTTTACATGGATTATAATAGTTTATAATAACTATTTCCTGTCCTCTCCCCCATACCCCCACAGAAATATATTCTTGGTCTCTCCCTTTTCCCAGCACCCTATGTTGTATTCCTTGTTTAATAAATGTTGCACACCCTCCACCATTCCCTTCTTCCCTATCTTGACGTACTACATTATATCCCTGTAAAACATATTCCAAACGGCATTTCAACCAAGTTTCCTGAACACAAATTACATCCGGTTTTATATACAATTCCTCAATAAACTGCTTGAACTCCTGACCATTTGCTATCAAGGATCTAGCATTCCACTGACAAACCCTCATAGATATGTATTACCCATTTGTATCCTGACTTGACCTTATCTGAAGTTCATCCCTAACTTCTTCCCAGGTCAAGCCCACCAATCCAAGATGACGTATTGCAGCTATTACAACTACCTGTATTTTTTGAGTTTTTGATTCAATCCCTGCTGTACCATTAATAACTCCAGCAATAAATGTCACAAATTTTTTCTTTTCAATAATCATATAATCTTCTGAAACATCTTTATTTCTTCTAACTGCATCCCCTGGCTGATCACTTTGCTTTGTATTTTGGTCTCTAACCAGTTTTGCTGCCTCAGCATAAGTTATCTTCTCCTCCACTCTCCTTTTCTGAATCACCATCTCCCTCTTTAACACTTCACATCCTCTAAAGGCAGCACTGTGACCCTCACCACAATTACAACACTTTGGTTTTACTCCCTCCTCACACTTGCCATATTCATGATTTCCTCCACATCGTGCACATCTACACTTTTCTCTACATCTTGTAGCAACATGTCCAAATCTTTGGCAATTAAAACATCTCATTGGCCCCGGTATAAACTCTCTTACTATATAACTCATTACCCCCAACATAACTCTTTTTGGAATTCCCTCCCCTTGGAATTCTATCACTACTGTTTCAGTGTCTTTCCTAACCCCTTCAACAACTGACTTTAGCCTATGCGCATTCACTACTTTTCCTCCTTTTACATTACCTTTAAATTCTTCCATACTTATGTTAAGAGGAACACCGAAAATAATCCCTTTTTGACCACTAGCTTTACTTATAGTTCCAACTTTGTTTGTGCTGACAACTTTAATCCCTCCTACTTCTTTTACTTTGAGAGCTTTGTTTGCCTGTTCTTCATTATTACATCCAACTAGCAAATTTCCATCAGAAAGTACTTTAGCAAACTCAACATTTCCGATGTCCCTATTTATGATCTTTGTCAGTTTTAGCGGATTAATTTTGCTTACCCCTAACTGTTCCCCAAATCTCACAATGCACTTAATGCTATCCCTACTCCTTTCGTCAGATTCTTCAACATCACTCCTTTTCTTCCGTTTTTCTCCTCTACTATTTCTAACTTCACTCCACCGGTTCCCTAAATATCCACCATTTTCCTCTTCGCTTCCTACATCCATACTTCCTTCACTATCCCCCCACTCAAACCTCTCTGTTCCATTCGCGGAGCAGTTGTGCCTTGCCGCCGATCCTTTCCGTCCACCTGCTGAGGTTTCCGCCATGTTCCGTGTCGAAGCCACCGGAAACTCCCTCTGCCAGCCAAGGTCAGAATCACCCGGATGTCATCGTTTATAAAACATTTCCTCCACTTCCTATAATGGGATGAATTATTAGTTCATTATGACTAACAGCCTATTCTAAAAGCAGGAAGGAGCATACACACACTAGAAGCTTATCAGTAGAGAAAATAGAGCTATCTCTGAGTTTAAAGATGTCAAAGGAGGAAACACCCGGTGTGAATGACGCCCATTATATGTAAATAATATTGTCCTCTTTGCACAGCCATGCAGGTGTTTTTACGCACCCAAACTGATTATTAAAGAAGAATGATCCTGCGTCCCATTGTGCATAGGCTACTATCCACCATTTCTGCCCTAAATAGTATTGAAACTTAATTATATCACACATAATTTAGGATGGATAGTATGCACATGGGGACGCAGGCTTAGTCAAAGCTTAAAACGTTTGAACTGTTCTGCTCCACCTACAGAATAGCCTATGCTTTTTTAGGCGATTGCGAAATGGGAGTGCGCGTGCACAAGTTCCTCACGCTCGTTTACAAGTTGGTAGAGCGAAAATCTCTGCTTGGTTTGAAATTACGAAAATTCGAAATTTTGTAATGTGACAGCACCTTGAGTAATTTATGGGTTAATGTCTCCGTTTTATAATTTTAATCTGTTTGTTTATTATTATTACTATTATTTAATTGTATTAGTAGCCTAGTCTAATATTAGTATATACAAAATTATATTCAGCGAACTGTGCATATAAACCACAATTATTTGTCAGAGCGATTAGCTTCAAAACAATCTTCACGAAAGCACTGTCAAAGGCTTTCCATTAAACAAAGTGTCACTGTTGCTTTCTAAAATTATGTATAGACTATGAGTGATAATTTTTAATGAAAATATGCGTGAGCATATTTAAAAATCCACCCACCATAAATTAGTCATCAGTTAAGTTTATTAGGTATTTTGTCTTTATTGACGTTCATATATAACCTGAACAAAATTATAAACACAACACTTTTGTTTTTGCCCCCATTTTTAATGAGCTGATTTCAAAGACCTAAGACTTTCTCTATGTACACAAAAGGCCGATTTCTATCAAATATTGTTCACAAATCTGTCTAAATCTGTGTTAGTGAGTAGTTCTCCTTTGCTGAGATAATCCATCCACCTCACAGGTGTGGTTAATCAAGATGCTGATTGGACAGCATGATTATTGCACAGATCTTCCTTAGGCTGGCCACAATAAAAGGCCAATCTAAAATGTTTTATCACACAGCACGATGCCACAGATGTTTAAAGTTTTGAGGGAGCATGCAGTTGGCATGCTGACTGCAGGAATGTCCACCAGAGCTATTGTCCGTGAATTGAATGTTCATCTCTCAACTCAATGTCATGTTCAAGAAACAAGCCAGAGATGAGCTGACAGGAGTGGCGCCCGGTGTGGTCTTCTGCTGCTGTAGCCCATCTGCTTCAGAGTTCGACATGTCATGCATTCAGAGATGGTTTTCTGCATACCTGTATAGTTGTAATAAGTGATTATTTGAGTTACTGTTGCCTTTCTATCATCACTAACCAGTCTGCCCCATCTCCCCTGACCTCTGACATCTACAAGACATTTTCATTCACACAACTGCTGCTAACTGGACATTTTCTATTTTTTTGGACCATTCTCTGTAAACCCTAGAGATGGTTGTGCTTGAAAATCCCAGTAGATCAGCAGTTTTTGAAGACCAGCTCATACTGCACCAACAACCAATCCACGTTCAAAGTCACTTAAATCCCCTTTGCTCCTCATTCCGATGCTCGGTTTGAACTTCAGCAAGTCGTCTTCACCACATTTAGATTTATAAAAGCAATGAGTTTCTGCCATGTGGTTGGCTGATTAACTATTTGTGTTACCAAGCAATTGAACAGGTGTACCTAATAAAGTGGCCGGTGCGTATATATATATATATATATATATATACATATATATATATATATATATATATATATATATATATATATATATAGGATGAAGACACCTACTGGTTTAGTTCGGGTGTGTGTGTTTGTGTGTGTGAGAGATCATGTGCAGGAGTGTGCGGATGAATTTCTAGTAACACTGCTGTGGTGATAACCGGTGCTTTGTGCCGCAGTGTTTTTGGGTTAATCAGCTGTGGGATTGTTGGCATGGTGACTAATGAGGATGAAACCTAGCACTGACAATATTTTTATATTCTTTACACTGAAAAACTTGCATTTAAAAACCATTACATATATGAATAATACAAACATCTGCCTTATATAAAAACCTATGTTATGGCATTTATTTTTTATTATTATTTGTTTTCAAGCTTCAAAACCTGATGATTGTTTTCAACAATTGAATGTGGTCGGAAAGGCTGGAGTAGTGGAAAGTGACCTCTGTGAAATGACAGACCACTGACAACAAACAGGAAGTAAAGTGTCCATTTCACTCCGTGATCTCAGAATCTAGAACTAGTGGGTGAGAGAATGAAATACAAGTGAAAATACCATCTGATGCTTTTAGACGAGCCATAAAAATGACAGCGGATTCAACAACCGTTATTACAAAGTCCAATTTTCCCAAAGGACCAATGTCCACCAAAGGCAAACTGAGGATGTGATGGTGCTTGATGAATGAAAAGGAAGGGAAGGGAATTGTAGAATGTTTTGTTCCAGTTTAAATGTGGTTACTGTGGGTGCAACGGTAAAGTATCTCCACTGACTTCTCTTTCATCTTCCCCAGACTTGCATGTTGCAACTTAACATTGTGCGACATTATAATGTACAGTAAAATGTGCCATTTGTATAGGCCATAATATTAGAGCTTGGGACACTCCTTTTGTAAACCAAGGGAGGTAAACCTGGACACCTTTAATGAGTGCCTTGGAAAAGGAGTTATGTAGCCATTAACCTTTTTGCTTAAAAAAAAAAAAGTTTTCTGTTTTCTGGCCATCACATTAATGAGGACTGACTGTGGCGAGCAAAGAATTCATTCAAAAAACAACTGGAAATAAGAGAAATTGTACACTATTGGGAAAGTTCAACAACAAAATATATTATAAAATAATCAGAACAGACAGAAAAAATATCCAGGGATATAAACCCTGTGTCAGCAGCACAGGACGAGATTAGTTTCTTGTAATTTGCCCTCATGTGGTACCTAAATTGTAATAAAGACAGAAAATCAGTTGTTAAAAATGAACTAGCAGAAAGACAAATAGGTAGATTAAAAAAGATCAATTTACCTTTGTGTAAACTAACTCTCAGCTGCAATTAAATATATTTATGAATAATACAAGATTATTTCACCCATTTTGAAAGACTTGAATCAGAAATAGAAGCATTTAGCAGCTAAACTAAATAATGACTACTCTCACACCTCCATCCTCTACCCTGTTTGTGTGATATTGACAACCTCATACATTTTCTTTACATAACAAATCCCCCTTCATATAAATATAAAATACTAAGAAATCCTTAAACACAGCTGCAGTACACAAGGAAGGTCTCCAAGCTCTAACAGATGGAGAAACATAACTCCTACTGATTTATTCATTTTCGAGCCCAGATCCATAAACAAGGCTCCAAAATCCAGTTGGGAACAGCAAGCACCAAGGTACACTAATTTTAGTCATGTTAATGTTCCTCTTGGTAAACTACTGGTAAGTGCAGGAGTCCAAAAACATATTCAGTGAACTTACGGTAATTTCATTTTCATTGATTAAATCCCATTTAATAAACTGGAGATTCATTTCACAATTCTAAGGAGAAAAAAGTAAAACTGCTTTATTGTTGTAAGCAGGGAGAAATATTTGTCTAGACTATTTTGAATGACCACATGAGAATATCAGGTTTTAACATTTTCAATAATGATAGATTATCTTTAAAAGCGTTTATTTTCTTCCAGGCTAATTTTAGGACAAAACATTCCAAACAAAACAACAGACTGCAAAGCAATTATGCTTTTTTTTTTTTTTACTATCGAGTCTGGGTCTTGAAAATGAGGACTTTGTATTATATGAAACCTTTCAGCCTACATGCACATTATCAGTTTGACACAATGCAGAAGCCTTGCAGAGCCGTCACATGCCATCAAAACCACCATTAAAAACCTTCTGTTGAAGACATGAACCGTAGCACACTCACATTTATGCATGACAAGAGGTGCCTAGCAACAAGAGGTGTTCTCATCAAGTGCATCTATTCTTTTGAAAATACTATTTTTCAGTCTAGTGCAAGAACTGATTTTGTGTAAGATCATTTGATTTTTATAGTCAAGGTTTCTTCAGATAATGCAGAAATGGAAATTTGTTTTGCAGTTTGAATTTACTTCAAAACAGTATAATTACTGTAATTCTCTAGAACAAAGAGCCCAAACAGTTGATTTAGAAACTGCTTTGTTTAACCTATAAAACAAACATTACAACTAGAAGTATTAGTGATCTTAAATGATTAAATAATCACAATTTCATGATTAAACCTTTTTTTTTTTTTGTTAATCTAAGAATAAATATGTACCCACCCTATACAGGCCATCGAGTAGTTGTTTGGTTCTTTGTCGGAAAAGAGAAATTTAGCATTAAATGCAGTGAATGGATGCCATCAGAATGAGAGTTCAAACAGCTGATAAAAGCATTGCAAGTAATCCACATGTCTCCAGTCCATCAATTAAGTAAAAAACTGAATGTTTCTAAGAAACAAATCCATCATCAAAGTATTTTAACTTTAAACCATTGCTTCTGGCCAAAATAAATTTGCCATAATCCATGCAGTCCATAATCCAAAGCACAGTGGATAATCCATAATGCTTCCTCTAGTGGAAAAGCAGCAGTAATATAAATAAATAATTTCCATCAAGTTTTATGGGTAAATTTATCTTTATAAGTATTTTTTTTTTCTCTAAAAGTGTGCACCATCTTTTAAATCAGATTCTTGCATTTGGGTTGTTATCAAGCAAATTAAATCAGCATCAACATAATTTATCTTTGCAATGAAGAGGAAACACAGGAGCTGCGTTAGAAGTGTCATTTAAATGCATTTATACACTGTTTAATGCAGTTCTGAGAAACATGGAATACCTTAACCTGCAGTTACAAATGCAAGAATAATGTTTGACCTTTTAAACATAAAACAACATTTGTTGTTGCAGAAATGGAGCAAAAACAGGAAATATGGTGTCTAAAAAGTAATCTATTAAGTACTTGTTGTATAAAAACAGTATCACATTTGTAATCATGCTTGCTTTTGAAGAAAAAAAAATCACTCTTCATGTGATATTAACTATTATGTTATTATATAATTTTTCTGCCCCTATATTAAATTGTGATGATTCTAAATGCATTTTAATAGACTGATTAATGCATGCAGTGAAATAACGCACTCTAAATTTGTGAACGCGTACTAGTCTAACCTTCTAGACTTCATTACCTAATGTATGCGTGCACTCTGTAGATGTGATTTGTGTTTGCTTTACGCAATATAATCATAATATCAAATCACACATAATTAAAACTACGATAACGACATCATCACAGACCATACATATCGCACCTCCTAAGTTTAGATTTTTAGAATGCATCGTCTTCTTATCGATCCACCAGTTCACATTTAAAGCTCTACGTTTTTGCAGGGTAAAAACAGGGGTCGATTTTCGTATGGTTCTGAACTCTGAACAAAACAACAGTTGTATTGAAAATGCTCATTCATTCTGCCAGCAGGTGGAGCATTTAGTAGAATATAACTGTTTCCCTGGTAACAGCAGAACATGAAGCACAGCACTGGACTTTGAATGTGCAGTGCTCATGTTTATTCAATAAAATCATAAAGTTAGCTTTTGAAGTTAAAACGTAACATTCAGCAATATTGCAATTCTGGGCTCTCCGTCCCCAAATTTAAGACCTCTTGAAATAATAATTAAGACTTTCTTTTCCAATTTAAGACTTTGTAAGGCATTAAATTTGATACAACTAAATTTAAGACTTTAAGACCCCGTGGAAACAATGTAATTTAAAAGATTAAATTAAAAGATTAATTGATTAGGGCCAAATGAATAGAAGTCGCCATACTTGTAAACAATTAATCATGATGAATTGCTTCAAATACAAAAGTTTTTGTTTAAATTAAAAATGTATGTGTTCTGTGTATATCTATTATGTATATACAAATACACACATACAGTATATATCTTGACAATACTTTTATACATATTCATATATTTAGATATATTTAAAATGTAAAAAAAAAAATCTTAAATATATACACATGCATGTGTATTTATAAATACACAATTAATATACACAGTATACACATATAAACAAAAACTTTTATTTTAGAATGCCATTAATGGCGAGATAGGAGTACTACATTGATAATAAATCAGCACATCAGAATGATTTTTGAAGGATCATGTGACACTGAAGACTTGAGTAATGATGCTGAAAATTAAGCTTAGCCACAACAGAAATGAACTATATTTTAAACATATATAAAACATTCTAAATTGCAATAATATTCCACAATATCACTTTTTTTTCTTTATATTTCTGATCAAGTAATGGCTTGGCTTGAGGAGCAGGAGAAACTTAAACAAAAACTATTGCTGATCCCAAAAAGAATACATAAATAACTTTGAAAGGAAACAATGGATGTGGTTTGGTTGCTCTTTTTTAATCTTTAAATCTATAGAAAGAAGAGCCTAATTGTCAATTTTTACAGCACTAGCAAAAAGTAAAACATAACAGTGGAAAGGAAATATTTACAATCTGTTCACATTCGTGTCACGCAGTACAGTTTTAAGGGTGTATGTGTGTGTGTATCTGCATGTCTCTATGGTTTTGGCAATAAGACATTAGATCAGATATACAAACATCACACAGATATCGGTCTTGTCACTTCGAGCCTCTAAAGCTGCATGTGTGTGTCACTTCTTGGAGGGAACTCCCTCAGAGTAGTCCTCCAGTACTCCGTTCAGATGATCATTATGAGTCTTAAACCGTCTCTTTTTCTGTGTTCCAGGTTTCTTCCTCTTCGGAATGGGTGCCTGTGACAACCAATCACAAATCACGTCAACCTCATGGCAACCGTAACACCCACACAAATATGCATGAACCAGCCAATCTGGAGCAAGTTTGTTGTTTGTTTATCTGCATGTGTGTGAGAAACAGAACGCACCATTTTCTTTGGTCCTGTCTCCTGCATGGACGATATGCCCTGCTTCTTCAGGTACTCTTCGATCTTTTCCTCATCGATGGAATCAACAGGAACACTGCGCCACAGCTTTTGGAACTCTGGAGAATGAATGACACTGACATTACGATACTAAATTACCAGAACTCTTAGATTATGTAATAATGTTTGTCACACACCTTCATCAACAACAAACTGACAGTGTTTGTCATTGTAGAAAAGAACCTTCTTCTTATCTGGCCTGGTCACAAATATAATCTGATCCCCAAGTGCCTGAACAAAATACACAAAACTAAATTAAGTACATCAAATCTTTAAAAAGCTAATTAGCTTCTTTCTTGCTGATAACTATAACTATACATTGATTATAGAAAAACAGCTGGCAGATGAATTACATGTAAATAATTATTATATGCAAATTAGGTGCTAAAAAGTAAAAAATAAAATAAATCACAGTACATCTAATGCCTCAAAACATTCAGAAGTTTCTGTGTATATGATGCTTTAAATGCACTGTCTAGAAAATGTTACACCTATGTTTAAAAAGGAAAATTTTACTTCTTTTTTTACCTTAATAGCCTTGGCTGAATTGGGTAGACCCTCTTCAACATCGTCTAGTAACACTCCTCCTAGTCCCAGCTGATCGTGTTTGTCCAGTAGTCTTAGCAGAGCTTTCTTATCCTTCAGATGATACTTGGGTTTAAAGGCATATTTACCTTCCCGAACATCAATCTTAGGATTACTTGCTAATGCCTGGAGGGAGAAAGACTTAGATTTATTTTTTTGAATGGGTCTCTTTGGAATATTGTGTGTTAGTCCATGACTCCTAGGAACATATGATTTTGATTGGTCAATCTGTCGTCAAATCAATGGCATTCTGTGGTCAAAACAAACTGTAATATGTAAATTATTAAAACACACGGCCCCAGAACCATATGTAAATCCAATAAGAAAGCATATTTTTTTTACAAATTCTGCAATCAGTGGAAGTCCAGCTGCTACTACAGACAACATGCATTACCATACCACTCCACGCACAAGACCTGTTTTTTTTTCTGCAAAAACAAACTAAGACTTAAAAGACAAAGAATAAAACAAAAACAAAAAAGAATCAGACAAACAAAACTCAAACAATTAACAAAAATAATAATGAATAACAAACATTACAAAATAACAAAATAACAAACAAACAAAACATTTAAATTGGGCTGCATTTTACTCACTCCCAAGGCATCCTAGGTGTATATGACTTATATCTTTCAGACGAATCCAGTTTTCCAGAATTCAGTTGAAGTTATATTAATAATAATAATACTTTATTTTAGAAAGCGCCTTTAAAAGCAGCTTCTCACACCGGTGAACACAATATAATCAATACAATAAAGAAAACAACACAAAATCAACAAGCAAATGCAAGTAAAAAAAAAAAAAAAAAAGTCTCAAGTTGAACTTTAAAAACATCAATTCTGAACTTCCCTAAGTTCAAGATACAGGGAGCATAGAAAGAGAAAGCCTTATCACCCATAGATCTTGGACGTGTTTGAGGAACAACCAACAAGTTTGACTAAGAGGAACGCAATCTACGACTAGGAGTGTATGGATGTAACAATTCTGTAAGGTAATATGGTGCCAGACCATTTAGTGCTTTAAAAGTAAACATCATAATTTTGAAATCCAATCTAAACCTGACCTGGAGCCAGTGCAAACATTCTAACACTTAAGTAATATGACTGCCAATTCTAGTCCCAGTTTTTACATATTGCAACTTATTAAGTGTAGATTTAGAAGCTCCAGCTAAAAGAGTGTTACAGTAATCTAAACTTGAGACGACAAAGGAATTTATCAGAATATCCGCGACTGTAAAATGTAATATAGGAAGCAATCTTGCAATATTTCTGAGGTGAAAAAAAAAAGTTTTTAACAGTGCTCTGGACAAAATAATCAAAAGACAAACTGTAGTTGCATCAAAGATAACTCCAAGGTTCCTCACTTGACTCTGTATTTCCAAGACAGAGCCGTCAAGAGTCAGGGACAGACAACCAGCTTTAGAAATTTGATAACGGGAACCAATGAGCATAACTTCAGTTTTACCACCGTTCAAACACAAGAAATTATTATACATCCATATTTGAATCTGTTACTGGCCTTAAATTAAAAGAGTAATTGTAACCATATGAAATTAAAGGCAACAAATGCATAGTTCTACAATCCAAACAACACAATGAACACACATTCAATAAGATGTTTCTTAATCAACATTCAGTATTTGTTTTAGTTTTTAACCTGATAGTAAATGATTACAATGTAGTCCGTGCATGCGGGCGCACTTCTGGAAAAATTGGCAAAAAAAAAAAAAAGACCAAAAACCGTCCGATTGTCGATCGTTTTTAGCAAAAACCGTCCGGTTCCGATTTATGGCCAGTCAACCTGTGCATCCCTAATAAATATATATAACAAAATGAATTAAGACTGTTTGCAAGTGATTATCATGGTTTCAGATAATAAGCATATCATGTAATAATTGTAATCTCCTACAAAAATGTGTTTAATACTAGTCTAGAATTCTGCAGTCTTTTTCTTCCAACATAAAATCCTTACTTACCTATAAGGCCCTAAATGGTTTAGCTCCTGTGTACCTAACTAGTCTACTACCACGTTACAATCCATCACGCTCCCTAAGGTCACAAAACGCTGGACTTTTGGTAGTTCCTAGGATAGCAAAGGATAGCAAAGTCCACTAAAGGAGATAGAGCCTTCTCACATTTGGCTTCCAAACTCTGGAATAGCCTTCCTGATAATGTTCGGGGTTCAGACACACTCTCTCTGTTTAAATCTAGATTAAAAACGCATCTCTTTTGCCAATCATTCGAATAATGGATCTCTTAAATTGTGAGTGTAGTTGCATCTGATCAAATGTGCATTCTTATTCTATTTAATTTTACTTTGTTGGAACAGCAGCTACACTAATGATGTCTCTATTTGTTTCTATGTTTTGCCACGGGATGTAACTAGGATTTACACAAGCTCCAGTCTGGATCCAGAACACCTGAGAAGAGATGATGCTGACCCTCAGAGGACCCCCGATGATGCCAACCATAAATCAACAAACAGAACTAACAAATATGGCTACAAGTGTGACTGCATCATATAATAATTGCTTGTTAATCGTCTGGCTGACTAAGTCTTGTATTAATTTTTCTGAATAATCCTGTCATACGTGCACAAACTGACAGTCACCACTTATAAGCTATTACTAAATATTGTAGAACCGCAATTTTCTGTAAAATTGCTTTGTAACGATTTGTATTGTAAAAAGTGCTATACAAATAAACTTGAACTGAATTGAATTAAAATAAACCCCTGATGGGGTTTTTTACTTGATTGTTGTGAATTAGGCAGAATATTTTTTGTGAGACGTTCTCATGTGCCTATAAATACAAAAATATCCACACAGTTATTAGTGAATGAGACCAAATGTCTTTCTCTCATGCCCACACACACACCTCGCTCATAAGCCACTGTTTCTGCTTCATGCCTATGTCCAGCAGCTTGGTCTCATCCAGAATTTCATCCAGAGTCAGATGATGAGTATCACCTCTTTGGTGCCTTGTCTGAAAAAGAGAAAGACATGAGATGTAAAAAGAGAGTTTAAATGCGTCACAGCTACATCTACATCTGTGGATTATAGCCTGACAGCCTTTAATTACTGTCATGTCACTTTGAGAAACTGCCAAGACTGACACACAAAAAAAAGGAGGAGGGAAAAAAAAGTGACAAAATGCTTGCGATGATATTGAACAACTGTAACATGAATCTGACAATGCAAATAAGTCACAGGGTTAAATTTTTACAGTATTTATTCAGGTCAGGTGGAGTAACTGTTGTTAAGAGAGTTTGTCACTTTTGACTTTTCTTTCAAGCACACTATCAAAAACGATCAGAATTAATCATCATTTTAGATAAAAAAAATTGGTACAAATATAAGACTGCCAATAGATGTGCTGAGTTTAGAATAATTAGAATAAAATTAGATTTTCCAGGGAGCATGTGTTTAATGACAGTGAGGATTGCTCAAGTGCATGATAATTTCATTCCCATGGGTCATCCTGTGGGAATTGTATTCTGTACTGCATTCTGAATCCCATTCTGAAAGTTAAAAGAAACTGTTTCACTCAAATAAAGTGCAGTCTGTAATGTGCTCTAATGTGAGATAGGAAATGATCATAAAGCAGCAAGAAAAGTGTCAATTGACAGACACTGCAACAAATTCTTGCTTGTAGTGTCACAATACCAAAATTTCAGTATTCGGAACGGATACCAGTGAAAATCCACAGTTCTCAGTATCAATTTCGGTACCAAAGCAAAACACAAAAATATGAAAAAAAATATTTCACAAAAAATAATCACTAAAAATAAAACCAATCCCATTCTTTATACTTCTTTACAATTGTGTTTAAAGTTTCACCCAAATGTAATTTAATGAATAAAATGTAAAAAAAAATTTTTTTTTTTAATAATTTAAAAAAATAAATAAAACATGGAAGAAATATTGTGTGATTTTTTTCTTAAAAAAAGTTTTATACATTTTTTTCAACAGTAGTAGCAGTATCACATACATTCTACTAAATAATAGTAATATTTCTAGCACAATGCCTTTATGTAAAAATGAACTTATTTTGGCGGGTTACCGTGACATTTTCATTTTTTATTTTACTACCGGCTTGCTACCTAAGTACCGGTCTTTTGCCAACATTACTTGCTTGTTGAACAGACCACTGAACTATGGAAATGTGTGTATTTTCATATTACCTTCATGTAGTTGACAATTCGGGCCAAAACTCCAAATCTGTAACCTGAACTCCCAGAAAGTGCTTTGAGATTGAAGGAGCCATTGCTGGGATCTGAACGATGAAAAGAGAACAAAGACAACAAGAGAAGAGATAAGAGACTATAATAAGTAAGTGCTGCAACTAAGAGGCTATTAATGCAATAACTACTATAATCCTTTCAAACAACAATAAAAGTAATAACACATGCTGTTTTCTAACAAAAAGTTCGTTTTTGGCAGATATATTCCACAGCATTTACAATTCTTTCTGCTGTCTGCAGACACTTTCTTACTAAAAACCAAGAATCAAGAGTGAAATGAAAAAGCAGAACAAAACAGCAACAAAATGTCTATTCTGACAAAGTGCAAAGAGAAAAGGCACTCTCGCCATTCAGATCCCTTAATTTATTGGTTTGATGTAATCCATTTGACAACACTTTCTCTAAAGCAAAGGAAAACATCTGACAAAAATATATTTTATTTGCATGACATCAAAACAGTCTTCTACATGTATAAAATAATAGTATGATGTAAGAATATATAGCAGTATAACAATAACAGAGCTGTACGGTTTATTAATAATAGTGAAACTGTTGGAAAAAGATTCTAGGTAAGCACAGTATAAATGAAGCATTCATTTCAGAAACTTATTACACTTGTTTGCTCAGCTTGTTTGTTCTTTATATGGATTTTATGTCTTTGAGCTCAGAGACAACATTATATTAAATGTGGAATGCTAGTTATTAATGCATTCTTAAGCATAAGCTGCTGTAAATTTTTCACATATTTTGCATTTTTGACTGGTTAAATTTTTTGAGCAATACCATGCTTATTTGATGCTCATAAGTGGTTATATTTATGTTTAATTACTGAAGTGATTATATATGTTGGTATTTGAGGATCTGTGTTTCATGTGAGCACTCTGTCATGGAAATTTCTCTCGAGGGATTAAAAAAAGGATTACCTTATAAAACTAAAGTTTATATCTTTTTAAATGCACGCACACACACACACACACATATTATGGGTCACTGATGTATAAGGATTTGACAAGCAAATTTTAAAATACTAAAAATATCTTTAGCAGTTATTCAAACATTAAGAATGTTGTGTACACAAATTCATATTGAAATGTAAAAATTTCGATGAATCGATGAATCGGCTGTAGTAGCCTTAAAAAAATGTCATGAGGTGCTACCATGATTTCTTTAACACGCTTAACATTTTTATTAAGATGTTCTCAGTAATGAAAGTGTTAAGAAACAAAGTATATATGAAGAGTTTGGTTCCAAAACGCAATAAATCCATTTTGATTAATTTGAGTAAAAATTTTCCATTTCAAACTTTCACATAGCATCTTTGGGTTATAATAACATAAATTTATATATGTTTTTCTTAAATTGCAATAAATCCATGACACTTTTTTATATCCATTTTTCATATTGAAACGGTTGAAAATTCACAACATAGTAAGTTGATCCACATACATAAAATGATCACATTAAACCACAGAAATTCCAAAGTGAAATGTCCCTTACATTCAACTTCCAAAAGTTCATTGATATTTGCTACATTGTTAAAAATAAAGGTGCTTCAAAAATGTTCTACACAACAATTCCATAAAAGAACCATATTTGGTTCCACAAAGAACCATTCAGTCATAGGTTCTTCAAATAATAATTTCTTTCTTTCCTTGAAGAACCTTCTGTCATCACAAATAATCTTTCATGAAACAGCAAGGTTCTTTAGATGTTAAAAGTTCTTTTAATTACCATTTAGACAAAAATGTGAAGCACCTTTATTTTTAAGCGTGTATGTTACATTAATTTATATGCCAGTGCTATGTGCTGTATTAACAAAAACATGAATGGCATTAATAAAAACACTAACACTGAAAAGCTATGCAATATCGCGTTCATAATCGAATGCGATTCAGCCAACGAACACAATACAGCGTAGCTTGTCAGTGATCTATGGCTCGGTGTATTAAAGGCATCTGAATAATTTTCATCTGAAAGCATGTGATGGAGATTTACTGGTTCTATTAATCACAGAACCGGCTTTTCTGATGACATGACAGCTACATGTGATTTGACGTGCACCCCTTGTTGGTGACCACAAAGTACAATGTAGATGAGGAAAACTAGGATTCCGGGTTTATTCAGAGTGCCTCCATTACAGTCTAGAGTGTGTGGAATGGTGCGCTGTGATTGGTTGAGCAGATATATCGCATTCTGCAAAAAAGGGGAGACTGGCATTTGTGGGAGTTTGGAAAAAAAGGGAGAAAACATGGCCTAATAACTCTGCAAATATTCTTTACTTTTCAATACTGACCAAATACGATACTGACTGATTTTTGGACTGTGAACAATATTCAGTAATAAGAGGATACAAATTTAGACATTTAAATTTCCTGTACCACTTTTTGTTTCTAAATCTACAACACCACAAACTCTTTGCCAGATTTACCAGAGTTATTAATATGAGTTTGCAGTCTGATTCAGATTGTGTACTGCAAAATAATGGCAAAGTAACACCTTTTTCTACTGAGATGTCCATGTGGGTTGTATACAAACATAAAAATGCAGCACAACCAGTACAGTCTGGCTCACAAAAAATTTAGCTGTTTCTTTTAATAATTTGTTCAAAAACACTCAGTTGTGAGAGCAAGTTCTCATTACTTTCAGTAAAGTCTCGAAAGCTGTGCTTGGAGCTCAATTTGTGTTTAAATGTATGTTTCCAAACATTTTTTCAACTTTTGATTTCATTTCTAGCAAATATAAAAAATTATTGTAGTACATAATGTTACATAAAGCACAAAAAGTGGGATATGTGGCATTTTATTATATTATCAATGTAGACATGTATTAAATGAATGAAAGGAGTAATGGTTGTTATTAAGCTATAGAATTTGTTCTTCATACAAATACTATAGAAACAATATGGTTACATTTTACCATGGTAGTGAGGTGCAGTCAGAATATTTACATTTTCACCCTAATATGAGATTGTTACAATTTTTATAGATGTCATTGTTTATGTTAATGAACATAAATTTACATCTGCATGCATCATGTCAAAGCCAGGAAATAAAAACCTGTTTCATGATTTACAACATCACTCATTAGAACATGCAGAAATTAATTTCTCAAATCAATTAAGATATTTAATATTTAGGGAAAAGGACTGAAAAATATTATACTTTTATTCATGCTTATTTCGATATAGAGAAAATATTGTATTATTATAAGTGCTTTGATAGTTTGAATATTGCACTTGAGATCTGTGAAATTTTCAACTGTTTAGTAAATTTGTCATGCTCGGACGACAAAAAAAAAAGGAAAAAAAAAAAGTTTAAATCAATAATGACCTGATTTCTACAACTTTTACTCACAAGGACAAAATATTACTTTAAACTTGAAAGAAAGAAATATTTGACATGATAGACTGATATGACAATTTTAATCATGAGCTTTTTTGGCCATATATCGCCCCAACTCAACTTGAATCTAATGCAAACCTGGACAAACAATGACGTCATATTTCAGTTTTTATTTTTTATTATCAGTGCTCATCCTGCTTTCATCCAGTTTTCTCCATCCTTGTAACAGCGGTAAAAAGAATAATTTTCTGGGGTTCATATAGCTCTAGCATAACATCCTCTTTCTCCTCCACACCCTGCTCTCAAACCCTGGCAACTGGAGCACAGCCAGTCTCAGCCGCATCTTGGAACTGACTCATGAATGATTCATTGTGTGGGCGGGACCTAATGCTGAGAGCAGATGCATTACAGTAGGTTGGATGGCCTATGCTTTGAAAGACAGGACAGCCAGCCAATCGTTTCAGAGCAGAGACTCAGAACAGCCAGTGCAATACACGGTTCCAGAAAAAGGTGGGGTAAGGAAAGAGAGAGAGATAGAGAGCGTGAGCGACAAGACAACACACAGGCGAGCAAGAGCATCACCCTGCATCCCAGACACTCACACCCAGGTATGTCCTGCTTTTATAAATCACAACATAATGCAAAATAATACTCCTACAGACTAAAACACCACCATCTCTGTTTTATATAAACGTCAATGGATTCCTTTAGTAATTGACTCTTCATATTGACAATATGCATGACAAAGCTGTGCGACCATAACTAAAATGTACGCACATATTGTGTAACAAACATGTATAAGGTAATCGAGCATCAGATCTTGTTCGGAAATGATACTCGTACACACACATGGAGGATCAAGACAGCTGAAATCTGACTGTGCAATTCTAGATCATTACACCACAGAATATCAAATTGATTGTGCATGGAAAATGAACAAAAAAATAATTTAATTTATTAGCATCTATAATTCTCAAAAGGGACAAACATTAGAAAAGGGTTTGAAAGAAATGGTAGCACCAAAACAAAAGATGCTTGGGGTGGGGGTCTCTGGAGAGCAGGACAAGCAGGAGCCATCTGTCTGTTTCAGACGAGACTGTTTTTGTCTATAAGGGACTTTACAACGTCACAAGACCAGGTCTTTAAAACATTTTAATAAACATAAAATAAAAACACTGAATAATTTAATGTGAAAAGAAGTTTAAATCTCTCTGGAGATGGAGGAACTCTCTTCTGTGGGTCATGGTTGGATCGAAAGTGAAGCTGTATTCTTGTAGAAGCGCATGTGCAAAATCAGACAAGTATGAGAAATGCTTTGGCATTGCTCATGTCATGTTACGGTTAATCTAATTACACCTACAGTTGCATTCCTGATGTGCACAGATCCTGCTTTTGTGACATATGTGATAACGAATACCATAGATCATCAGAATGAACTTCAAACCCTATATAAGAAAATCACATTATCTAAGCCTCAAGCTACATAATAGAATGTGTTGTACATTAGTTTTCACTCTGGTCTGAACCTACACAACACACACAATGTTCACTCAAGCAAACTAGGTCAGCTGATTCATCTAAATTCATTTCTCTAGTACAGCACAATTGCATTTTTCATTCTATTTGTCCTACATAATATTCAAGATTAGGATTAGTCTATCCCAAACCAAAGTAGACTGAAAATAGGATGCTAAAGCTGCCTGGATTATACTATATTTCTGAAAGCTGTACTTTCTTATATCTGTACATGCAGAAATATAGTATAATCCAGGCAGCTTTAGCATCCTATTTTTAGTCTACTTTGGATTGGGATGGACTAATATGATAAGTGTTTGGCAAAGAATATTTAAACCCATCAAGTATCCTACCATTCAAAAAAATGTTTTAAAGAAATTAATTTCATTCAGCAAAATTCATTTAAATACATCAAAATGACAGTAAAGGACTAGTTACAAAAAATAAATATGCTGTTTTGTATTTGTAATGCATCAAAGAAACAATGCATCATGGTTTCCACAAAAATATGAAGCTGAACAACTATTTTCAACAGCAATAATAATAAGAAGAAGAAATATTCTTGAGCACCAAATCTGCATATAAGAATGATTTCTGACTTATGATGTGGCACTGAAGACTGGAGAAATGACTGGATTAAATTGACATTTTAAAATATATTAACCCTCTCAAGGCAGGCGTTGCAGATTTGCAACAGTAAAGTAACTAAAAACCTTATTACTCCAGATACATATTTTATGAATCTGGAGTACTAAAAACTTTACTATAGGTTACTAAATTTACCAAGTTACTAAAACTTAATTTGAGCCTGAGAGGGTTAACACAGAACAGCTTACTTCTATAAAATCCTAATAATATGTTTTGTTTAAATAAATACAGCCTTAGAATGCATAAGAGCCTTCTTTTAGAAATATTTCAAAATAAACACTTTTGAATGGTAGTGCCATTTTTAAATTCATGAACCAAAAAGTAACTTGTTGATACTGAATTAAAATAATAATAATAATTATAATTATATATATATATATATATATATATATATATATATATATATATATATATATATATATATATATATATATATATATATATATATATATATATATATATATATATATATATATATAAGTATTAGCATTAGAACAAACAGTAAATGTAATTTTATGACAATACTTACTGTCTTGATTAATTTTCATGCAAATTTAAATGTTTTTCAAGAAGGCAACCAAATAACCCAGATGTAGATCCAAATAAGATGCATTTCTATTTCTAAGGTGTGATCTTGTAATTAAAAAAATCAGCTAGATGGAGCGCAACAGAAGCATGGGTGACAGTCACGGGTGATCAATCTAGAATTGAACTCTATTTAACTTAACATGGTGTACTGAAAACCTAAACTAATGCTGCAAGATACTCAAAGAGAGTGGGCTGCAATGTAACGAACAAAGATTTCTGATTGACAGCTAAAGCACTGTATGAAAAAACTGTGACTTTCATCATGCTCTAATGTATGTCCTTTTTCCATCAACACCACAAAAAGGACAAAGCGGTATGAAGAAATTGCCATTCAATCTGTCAATCACCATGCCTCCATCTTTATTCCTACCCACACTCAATCTTTTTCCCATTGCTCATCTTCCTCTTCAATTTACTGACTGTATTTATTGGTGTCTCTGCAGTATGAACATGTCCAGCAGTTCTGCTCTGATCCAGCAGATCTATCCCTTTCACGACGGCTGGAATGTTGCCTGCTTCATCATCCTCCTCCTCTTCATCCTCACCATCCTCTCCCTCGCCACACTGGCGTTCCTCTATGAGCTGCTGGACTGCGCATGTTTCACCAAAACCAAAACCGTCCGTGACCTGCGCCGCCAGCAAGACGAGGTGGTTTAGTTGTGACCATGGTGACAGCGGACACGGTCTCCATAGGAACCACAACAGTAGATTGGTGGAAAAGGCTGCAGGTTTGGACGGAGCTCATCGTCAGATTGGAGTCCCTTAAAACACGCCAGACACATACAGAGACAGAAGCCCTCTACTCCCACAGCAGTACGCAGCACAGGTGTCTCCATGGCTTCAAATATTACATTTAGACCAGAAATAGAGGGAAAAACTTGCTTGCTTATTGTCTCCTTATAGTCTGCATTCAGTATTCCGGTACTATTGTGTAATGAAACTGTATATAACACTGTATTTTATGAAATGTGTTTCCATGAATTGTTCCCTTTGTGTGGGATGACAAAGTCTACATGTCAGTATTATAGAATTAATATTCTACATCCATTATGATTCTACTTCTAAAGATGATGTTTGTATGTGTACGTTTACATTCACTTTAAGTTGAGATTTAATATATGAATAATGAAAGTTCTATCTACATCAAGAAGCACACTAAAGGCCAATTATTGCATCTTTGCAATGCCTTAAAATTGTGTATTTAAAATTATATAATAAAAAAAAATCATACAAGCATGAGAAATGTGTGGTTCCCATCAGGGTCACAGAAGATATGATCAGCTGCTAGCAGTAAACTGAAATCTGTCTTCATGCTCAAAAACGTGCAGAAACAGGCCTGTGCTGGAGCTTTGCTCGACTGAGCACTTACAAGAACTAGACTACAACTTTAATAAGGCATGATGCTGCCAATATGACTGGCCTAAAATACACAAGAAACCATGAGAGTTAGAGATAAAGACTTAGATCCATTGATGTTTTTTTTTTTATATTCAGAGTTTTCAACATAGCTGGTTATTGGTTTTATTAATATTGTGTAGCAATAAACAGCACCTTTTGGTGGGGCTATAAAATAAAGCACACAACAATGGTATATTCACAGGTATAGTCACAGTTAAAAAAAATATATATAGTCAGAGTAATTACTCAACTTTTAAAATAGCCTAACTTATGTAACTCTAAATGTAAAACCCAAAACAAACATGGCAAGAATTCAGATTGCAAAAACAAATGACCATAAATACAACACACACAACAGCAATCATTAGTATTATTATCTGCAAACTATTATTTTACTTAAATAATTAAATCTGTTCTGCATATTTCTTATCAAACAATTAAACAACTTTCAATATCAAAAAGGTAATATCAGTCCATCTCCACTGTACTAGTCCGTTCTCACACAATCCTCATATGACTATCTACTCTAACAAACAAGAGCTGGTTGGTGCCAAAAGTATTTTGTCATTACACTGTCCAAACTAAAAAGGCAAAATGCCTTAAAATGGGCAGACAGGAGCCAGGAGGCCCATGGTGAAGGTTTTGCTAAATGTGGCCCTGCCCAGGACAGTCCCAGTATCACAAGCATTGCCTGGGTGATCATCCACAAAAATACAAATATATCCTGTTTGTACTTGCTCACTGAAATCAATTTAAGAATCCTCAATGTCATTCTAGCTATTAACACTGGTTTTTACTTTAAACAGGATGAGAAGTGACGAAGAAGCTGATATGAGCAATCGAGGATGCTTTCATTTTAGAAAAGTACTTCAGCAATTCAGATTGCAATGCATATTTTTGCAAACCAATAACAATAAAGTCCTAGTGCAAGCAGCTTCAGCTACTGTTTTGTTATATTGGTAATGTTTAAGCATCTTCCAAAAACATAAGAGTAATGGTTTAGAAATGCTGATGCCATTGCTAAAACATCAATACAATAAATATGATCATATGTAATAAGAAGTTTGGGTTTGCTTCCCTTTTTGTTTTGTTATTTGAATTATGATTTTTTTTCTATCAATGTAATGCTGGCTACACACCAAAAGATAAGCAGGCTGATTTTTGGACTTATTCTGAAGTCTCACAAGATTTTGTGAGATTTCCTGTGTTCACAGTCGAGACTCTGGTTGAAAATCTGTTTGTGTGTGGTGTGCTGTCTTTGTCACATCATGGTGCACCACACACTACAGGACCAAAACAGTTAAATCTAGGATTTTTTTATCCTCATGTTTGTGGTCTATCACATTTTGAAAATCTTATAAGATGTAGAAAATCTTTTGTTCTGTACCCAGCATAAGTTAGTTCCTGTGATGGCAAAGCTGAATTTTCAACATGTTATAAAAAAAACAAAAAACATTCATTATTAATTAAGAGTTGCGCTTTTTTATATATTTGCAGAAACAGTGATTCATTTTCTTTGATACATGGTTCAATTCTTTGATGAAAAGAAAGTTGAAAAGAACAGCATTTATCTGAAAAGGAAATAACATAACACATCTACTCTCTGACCTGTGCTGTTTTTGGAGGATGACGACGTCTCTTTGTCTGGTTTGCTCTTTTTCTTCTTGGAAGATCCAGAGGCCTCAGAAGTTGCTTGTCTCTTCTCAACTACAGGAGTGGACAGAGCTCTCTTTTTAAAGAGCTCGCGCTCTCTCAGTAGAGCTTTATCCATCCTAGACACATACAACACAGTTAACCATTTCATTCAACTGACTTTGAGTGTACATACACATATATAAATGAATTTATCCATTTAAAATTACATTACTTATAATGCTGGCAAATTAATAAAGCAAGGTTCTCCATCACACAAATGCTACAGCAGGTTTTTCTTGTTTGACTAGTTTGGTGCGAGCCAAAACTATGAATTGGTACACTATTAAACAAATACTTGGCAAAATATATCCACAAATCAATGCACTATTAAATTACCAATTGAAAATATAACCATATCCTCTGCTGAGATGATACAGACTACCTGGCAATGGTTTGGATAGATTTATTTTAATAATAATGATAATTGTATTAATAATAAATATATATATATATATATATATATATATATATATATATATATATATATATATATATATATATTTTTTTTTTTTATATAATTATAGTACCAATAATAATAAATCCATAATCATAATCAGCCAGTTTCCATATTGATACCTTGGCTGGTTTTCTTTCAATATCTGGTGGTCCAACTAAATAATTTAAAACAAACCCTTTTTAGGTTTATAAAGAATTTTGTTATATATCTATAATATATATACATAAGAGGTTGATGTTGACACAGTGTGAGCATGCTTCATCTCTCGTCTTTAGATGAGAGACAGTATATTAGAGATCAGTTATATGAGGCCAGATGGAAGTTTATCCATCTCCATAACACTGAGATAAATTGCTTATTTACAGTCAACACCGAGTGAATATCTAACACGTTTAAACTTTTATATTTGAGAAGACATTCAATATAAGTAACAAAATAAATCACAGTATCTGAATTATCAAATAACGTTAAACCAGAAACATGTTAACGTTGCATCACATAAAACATGCAGCAACACATCTACAATTGAATAAAGTAGTTCTGAGCGTTACCTGAATATCTCACTGCCTTCTCTCTCAGAGAGAAACAGTTAGGTTAAATCTTAAAGAGTGTTTTCAATGACCATATGCTGTCAACTTAGAGAAGACGCTAAATGTGAAGCTTGTCACAGAATGCTAGCGAGGCTACAAAAATACATGAATTTCCTGCGGAAGAACGACTTCTTCTTCTTTGTTTTTAATAGTGATTTGCACACAACTCCAGTGCCGCCCTTTGGTCAAAACGATTATTACATCTGTTGCGTTGTACAAAATGCCAATTTACTGTTATTATTATATATTTTCAAACAATAAACTGATAAAAAAATGTATAGTTAACGACGAAAACGAATGGAAGATTCATATAAACACGGTAAAAGGTCTGAAAACCCAACTCTATTAAAAAGCTGATTGCGCCTCTCATCTTCACCAGTAGGAGGCGCATGTGCTGTTTTTACTTGTAAAACGAAGTCTCGTGGTTATGAAGAAAGAAATAGCATGGCAGCTACAGAAACCCAAAAAGTGATTGTTTACGGAGGAAAAGGGGCTCTAGGATCGGATCTGCATGTGTTCAGTAGTTCAGAGCTAAAACTGTGTAAGTTGTCTTAAGCCCATAAGACAGCTCACTTAATTGAAAACAAATTGCTCTCTAGTGCACACATTAGACATCCACCATGGGTTGCAGTAATTATGTCAATTATTAATTCGTTTGTCACAGTTGTCACGGTGTCTTGAATTTAACCTTAAATATGCATTTCTTGTGGCCTGTCATATGTAAATAAGATGGATAATTACATTTCTTAGTTTTGTCATTTACAGTGGGTTGCTTCTATAGATCTTAATGCCAATGCAGAAGCCAGTGCCAATGTTACAGTAAGATGACTGAACAAGCCAGCCAGGTAGGTGCTACTACCAGGGTTTTTTTTACAATTTAATTGTCAATTTAAAAAACTGTGAAACTAGGAATGATTAATGGCTTATGCCAATTTTCATGAAAATAAGTTATTAGTCTGGCTCTTAATTTCACGTGTCGTCTTTAAGCATTTTACATCTCTGTCTTTCTTTTTTTATTTAGGTTACATCTGATGTCGGTGAGCTGTTAGGTAAAGATAAGGTTGATGCCATCTTGTGTGTGGCTGGAGGCTGGGCAGGTGGCAGTGCCACACACTTTTTTTTACATTTTTATTAAACTAGCCTATATTTACATTTCTTAATGATATTGTTAAAATAAATTATATTAATAATAATAATGTTGTCATTTTAAATAGTTTTAAGTCATGTCCTTTGGAAGTTTGCTGAGGCCCTCTGGTTGAGAACCATTGATCTATGACATGCTAAATCTCGACTTTGTCACATTTTCAATGTAAAGCCATGAAGTATACTGAACGCAAATGCATCCACATTCTAGCTAGGCAAGTAGAATTTTTTTGTCGTTGAGTTTGTGACTGTATTGTCACAAGGTTGCGTAAAGTCTAATTCCGTTCTTAAAGTGAATGTTTTTATTTATGTTGTTATATTAGTTTATAATCTGTATAAATGTATTCTCTGTGCCTCAGCTCTGTATAAGAATGCTGATTTGATGTGGAGGCAGCATGTGTGGACTGCCACGATTTGCAGTCACCTAGCAACCAAACACCTGAGAGAGGGGGGGCTGCTCACACTTGCAGGGGCTAAAGCAGCATCTTTAATACAAAACCATATACGTGTGTGTGTGTGTGTGTGTGTGTGTGTGTATGTGTGTATAGAGAGAGAGAGAGATCGATAAATAAAAACACGCACACACACACAAATATATATATATATATATATATATATATACAGACCAAAAGTTTGGAAACATTACTATTTTTAATGTTTTTGAAAGAAGTTTCTTCTGCTCATCAAGCCTGCATTTATTTGATCAAAAATACAGAAAAAACTGTAATATTGTGAAATATTATTAAAACTAAAAATAATAGTTTTCTATTTGAATATACTTAAAAAATAATAATTTATTCCTGTGATGCACCGCTGAATTTTTAGCATCATTACTCCAGCCTTCAGTGTCACGTGTAACATCCAGTCTATCACATGATCATTTAGAAATCATTCTAATATTCTGATTTATTATGAGTGTTGGAAGCAGTTCTGCTGTCTAATATATTTGATGAATAAAAGGTTCAAAAGAACTGCATTTACTCAAAATAAAAAAATAAATTTCTAATAATATATATTCTAATAATATATTTTCTTTACTATCACAATAAAAGTATTGATTTTATTTTTAAAAAGAAAGAAAAAAAATTACTGACCAGTAGTGTATGTTGTTATTAAAAAATATTTATATTTTAAAAACATAGCTTCTTTTTTTCTTTTTATTAATCAAAGTATCCTAAAAAAGTATCACATGTTCTGAAAAAATATTAAGCAGCAGAACAGTTTCCAACTTTGATAATGAATCATCATATTAGAATGATTTCTAAAGGATCATGTGATAATGATCCTAAAAATTTATATATATATATATATATATATATATATAATAGGGCTTGTTGGGAAACAATGATTCAATAGCCTGACTCAAAGACATTTACCGCCACCTGCTGGTAGTATAAGTTTCTTTTTTAGAGTATCATCTCATTAAAACATTCAAAGTATAGTTAACCCCACAATTGTAATTCTGTCATCAATTACCCTCGTGTCGTTTTAAACCTGTATTACTTTTGCAAAACACACAAGAAGGTATTTTGAAGACTGTTTTGGTTACCAGTGACTTTCATTACATGATTTTAGCCAATATGTTTATTTGTAATATATATATTTTTATATATATTATTTTTTATATATATATATATTTATAAAAAAAGAAAAAAAAATTCTGCTTCCGTAAGGAATAACGATATAATAGCTGATTTTCATTCATGGAAATCTTTTTGTTTTCAACTAATAATTACTACTTTTAGAGTGACTTAAGATACACTCATGAATAGAAAGTTCATGCCAGATGGTGATGTCAGTTAATGGACACCACTCAAGTACATAACGGAGTAAGTATGCATGTTTGGGAACATCTGTTTCGGACTATTAATCGCACCTAAGTATAAGTCGCATCAGTCCAAAAATAAGTCATGACGAGGAAAAAAAGCATATGTAAGTCGCATTTATTTAGAACCAAGAGAAAACATTACCGTCTACAGCCGCGAGAGGGCGCTCTATGTTTATTAGGGGTAGGCTACAGGAGCACTGAGCAGCATAGAGCGCCCTCTCGCGGGTGTAGACGGTAATGTTTTCTCTTGGTTCATTTCTCTTGGTTCAAGCCAAATTAATTTTGATAAATAATTCGTACCTGACTATAAGTCACAGGACCAGTCAAACTATGAAAAAAAGACTTATAGTCCGGAAATACGGTATGTGGTTTAGAGGTTGTATAGGTTAATACAGTATGTGTGTATTAAAAAATGATGGGTTTTCTACATTCTAGGCTGTTCTATAAGTGGACAACAGGAGAGAAAAGACCTCCTTCAGGTACTCTGATGCAGCTGGTTACTGCAGATGGAAAAACGGAGGCTACACCGGTGTTATGATTAATTTGATGATAATCAGACTCCTTTAAGCCAAGCCAAAAACCCACTACAGTCTCTGCATTAGTGATGCTTTTTATCATATTGCCTTTTGTTTACATGTAAAAAAAAAAAAAAGCAATGTTGTAGTTATTTAAAACTGGATAATGTCAAAGATTATGTTTTATAAATGTGATTTGACTCCTAACCCTAAGGTTGTGGGTTCGGAGCTCTTTTGTGTGCAAATCAAAACTCCTTGTTACAGTCACCGTCTGATTCTCACCATGGGGGGGCGCTGATGATTAATTTAACTACAGGTTCTTCTTTGGGTCCCCACAGTCAAAATTAATTATGTTTTTATCAGACTAGAATAGCAAGTCAGTATTGTGCTTAGTGCTTTTACTAGGTAATGCAGGTTTATTTCCCTATCCTTTTTTTTTTTTTTTGTGAGGATCGGGTATTTATTTAGAGGTACTAAAGTACAGCTTTTTATTGTAACAAAGAACAAGAATAAATGGTAAATGGAATGAGTGTTTAATTTTCAGTAATTTAGATGAAATGGAAAAATAATAATGGGTTCCTGAGCTAGTACAAAAGAGATGCCTAAAAAAATAAATAAATTGATAACCCATTAAATTCATAATGAGTTTATTTTGCAGAAATTCTGACATTGAATTTTTAAATGGCAACCATAGAAAATAATAACTGGTAAAAACTTTTTATCATTTTGACATTTTCAAAACCTATCACATTCTCTCCTATCTATAATTAGGATTGGGACAAAACCACATCACAGATGTTGTCTAGGGAGAAACCTTGACAGAAATGAGATCTACAGAGATGCTGCAATGTATCATGACACTTGAGAATGCTATTTCAGGAAAAATGTATTGTGGTCTTTGAATTTAGGGTACACCTTTCTCTTTAAATCTATACCAAACATCCAGATGAGTGTTAAGAAGTGCTGTTTGCTGCCTGGAAAGTCAAGATGTCCTAATTGGTGTCCAAAAGTGGAAAATTCCATCATTTACATACTGTCATATTGTTTTGAACCCATATTACTGTATTTTATGGAGCACAAAAAAGAGATTTAACAACATTTTCATGTTGCTCTTCTCTTTTAAAAGTGAATGGTGATTTTGGGATCATAAACTGTAAAAAGCACAAATTACCACAAATGCAAAAAATAAAAAATAAATGTATACATAAAAAGTATAAAATCAAAAATTGAATTACTGAATGGGATTTGCTCATTCCTAAAATCCATATGAAAGCTATGTATAGAAAAGACTCAAATGTACGTTATTCAGTGAAAATCCCCTCTTCTGTAACTCTCAAATGTTGCATATGAATATTCATATTCATATCTGGTGTCACAAATGCACCAGAACAAGAGTGCTATTCAAGGGTAAACGCAGTTACCTTTAGAAGTACAAAATATAATTTACCATTTTATTAAAGTTTACTAATTTATTATCGATTTGTTTTTAAAGGGACACTAAGTAGGAATTACTCCCATCTAGTGGTGAAATTGTATTTTGCATTCAAACTAATTTTGCTCTCCAGCGCCTCGCTTTTTCAAATGCGCGTTGCATCTACGGTAGGCGATATGTACCAAAAAGCTTTGACGGGATGTCTTCTAATAGCACTTCGTCGAGTTTTCCTTCAGGTGAACAGGTGTGTTATTTCAAACAAACTGCAACATGACAACTAACAAACGAATGTTACAGTATGAATTACTGACTGTGGAAAACATGAAATATTGTAATTAGTAGTTATGTCTTCTTTATTCGTTATATTTTCTGAATAATGTGCATTGTTAGATATAAAAAAAATATTGTAATATAGATTGTAACACTGACTTACCTGTCGAGAAGAAAACTGGCCACTTCAGCGTCTCTTTTGAAATCTTTATCCAGCATTAGCTCTTTCCACCTAGAAAAAGCTTCCCCGACATTAACTCTTGTTTTCTGTAATCTACGGTCACGTTTCCTTTTACGTTCTATTTTTGACTGTTTTGGCGACGATGTTTTCTTCTCCTGTGGCGCGGCATATGTATGGTCCATAATAAGAATGCAATCCAGACTTTTAAACTTGCTGGTGCAGTTTCAAGCGCCTCTCACTGCTTTGCACCTGGCTCTGACCGAAAACGCGTTGTGGAAACGCGTTGGCTTAGTACTTTTTGTCCCTCTCTGCTATTATAGTTTTGCAAGATGGCGGAACTACATGGAAGCCTCCGTCGACCTACCCGTCCCTATATAAAGATAATAAATTCTTCATTTACGAGGATTAGTTTAAACATTGGCATAGGTATTTGTACACCATTGAGGGCATATTTATGAATAAAAATATTGATTTTAGATAATAAAATACCTAAAAAGTTACTTATTGTCCCTTTAACATAATGGTGACATTTAAAGGTTCAGTAATATTTAATAATTTACTATGAATTAATGTATTGAGTATTGTGAAGTAACTATTATATCAAAAATGTATTAATGTATTGAGTATTAGGAAGTAATATATCAAAAAAAAATTTTTTTGCTAAATTAATTTATTGTAACAAAAATGTAATTTAAACTCAATGGCAAACTGATTCAAAAGTAAGCAGGTATTTAATATTTCACAGGAGTGAAAACAAGGCTATAAGAGATAAGAATATGTGTGTTTTACTGGATTCCACTGAAGTTTAATTGCATAATGATTGTTCAGTTGATGAAATGTCTTTCTATAAAAACCTTCAGACAAAAACTCTATAAAAAAGTTGAATAGTGCATTCCACTGTAAACATTAGTCCATCCCTCACAGTCTTGTTTTCATTTGTGTAAAATTCCATACGCTATATATTAAGGTAAATAGGTCTCTTGTCATTTGATGTCCCTGAAGTCAATATAGTGACGTGTCTTGACACATCAGACTGGACAGAATGTACATACAGAGATACAGAGTGGCCTTTAATAGATGATGTGCATGTTGTTTTAGGAGCTTGACGGGTTGTACTATTAATTTCACATTTATCCACTGTCACTGTATGGAGAAAATACAAAAAAATATCCTATGTGTTCCACAGAATTCATACCAACATGAGTGCAAGTGTATGTTAATCAGTTTTTCATTTTTTATTCCTGTAAAGGTAGATAAACTAATAATGATTTTATAGTGCATTGCGACTCAATATAAAAATATTACACAAGTGCACCAGTGAGCTTTTTGAAGGTTTATTAATATAATGAGATTCCACATGATGCAACAACTAAGAACCCTTTTGCAACATTCATGAGCAGGTTCTGTTTGTTGCTGGGTTTCGTGCACCTTCTGTGTAGGCCTGCCCAAAACCTCCCATTCTACCTCATTCAGTCCTTCTAGATTAAGATCTGAAGACAGTGTGCACTGTAGTGAATGTCAGGTGATGTTTGTTTGTGGATCTGCTGAATGTGTGTATCTGAAAGCAAGCAGACTCTGGCCATAAATGGCTGTACACAATCAGAATCAGTATTCAAATGATGCTAGATGGTATTAAGGGGTCGACTGCGTGCTGGGCCACTGCTGGCCAAATGGCTGCCCTAAGCAGAATTATATTGTTGTGCTCCCCTTCCTCAAATATTATGTAAAAAAAAAAAAAAAAAACTACTTTAGGGGTAAAAATATAATTTTTATAAAATATTATATAAAATAAATTTTAATTAAATTGTTTTATTTACAAATAACAATTGTAGCTCTAGACAGTTACCTATGGCTATTATTTTATTAATACAGTTATCTGATTTAAAGTCTCAAGAATTCAGAACTCAAGCAAAAGAAAATTAAGCAGTTAAGATAAAACCATGGTTAATTTTTGTAAGGCTTGGATGTCCATAGGTTTTTTGTTGAAGAAATTATAGAGGCTGTGTCATCTATGGCAAAATGGTGGCCAAAAATTAAAGATTAAAGGGGTCATTCAATGCTACATGCACTTTTACAAGTTATTTGAACTGAAATGTGTGTTGGCAGTGTGCGTACACAACCACCCACCCACAATGATAAAAATCCTTCCAGTTCTTTTTCTTTTCTTTTCTTTTCTAATCTCGTTAAATCATTTCCTCTTGTCTCCTGATGTCACAGACCTTATACCTGCTCTGAGTGAGCTGTCATCAGTCCGCTATTGTTTCACAAAGAATGTCTCCTAAGCTATTGAGGTGTTTTGTTGTTGGATTTCATAATTAACATAACAGTCCTCATTTACTCCGGACCGGACATCTAAGCTTATGTTTGTGTGAATTATTCGTGATCCAGCTCAACCAACAGAAGAAGTGGGTATAAGGTTTTTTTAATAAACCTTTGCAAATCGCCTAAATCAGTAGTTTTCAACCTGTGGTCTGTGGCCCCTTAGTGGGTTGCGGTGGTATTGCAGGTGGGCCGCCAATTATTTTATGTTCATTTCCAGTCCATTCTAGGGCTGTGCGATTAAAAGAAATCGTCATAAAATCACGATTTGAGCGTGCACGATTTCTAAATCGCTTTATAGCACGATTTTCCGCGGCCCTGACCTCCCGTAGTGTGCTATCCGATCCAATCAGAATTCAGCGTCTCTAGCGCGAGAACAGAACAGACTGGGCATATGCCTAACTCCAGGTTCACACACCGTCTGTGATGGGCCTTTTTTCTGAGCTCATGTTAACGGATCAGAGCTTTCACACTGCACACGGTAAAAGGCTAGAAATAAATACGTGTGACAATAATTTATATCTAACACATGAGCATAGAGAGAATTGTGAGTGCACAGGATGCAGTTTAAGTGAGAGGAGACACGTTTTAAGTGCACACACTCTCTCCGCGCAGAGCAGTGTGTATCTGAGCAAGCACGTCTTGTTTTGTGACAGAGTAAAGGAAATCTGCGTGCGATCAGAGAGATTCGCACTCGTGCATTATTTTAATGTGCTGTATTAAAATAACTGTATACACACTACAAACACCGGAGGCACCGCTACAATTAATGAGCTCTATGAACAATGCATTGCAAAAAAGAAAAAAAAGTCCCTGTACACGGCATTTTTTTTTTCCATAAGTCTATAAATTTTGTTACATCTTTACTTTAGTGATAATTTTGACTTATGTTTGTTCTAGAGACATTACAACTTTTTGATAAAGCTCTAACTGGTTTTCTTTTGGAAATATGTTTCAAATTAATCCTGAATGCATTTATGACTGTAAAAGCATATCGGTGTGTGTCACAATTGCAAAATTGATCAAAGAAATCGCGATAGGTTTGTTTTTTGTTTGTTTTTTTCATATCGCACAGCCCTAGTTCATTCAGTAAATACAGTTAACAATCTAGCTTCAGAGTACTAAGTTATTAACCCAACAATAGCGGGGTCAGTTCATTTTTTTGAAGTGGGCCGCGCAAACATATGTGTGTGGTTGTGTGGGCCGCCACGAGTTGAAAAAGGTTGGGAACCACTGGCCTAAACTAATAATGATCTAATTAGCAAGTCTCACAATGATTTCAGCTAAAGTAAACAGACCCTCAGAGATCCAGAAGAGAGGGGCGGGGTCAGCAGAGCTCATTTGCATTTAAAAGAAAATGCTACAAAACAGCTTGCACTGAAAAAAGCTGTTTTTGACAGGTTAAAAAGGGAGCTGATTTACACTACCATTCAGAAATGTTAACCAAACTTACAGACTTTTGATTAAGACCCTAATAATTCATATCAACTTGTAGAAAATGGGCATTCAATGACTCCTTTGGATATTTGAATCAAATGTTTTGTCTATAGTAAACAAGGACTTGATCATCCTGTAAGTGTAACAACAGCAATGCAGGCCCATTATGTATTTTAATAGTGTTATTCAATAAAACCATATAATAAATAATTAACAAATCATTATTGCCTCATTGTTTTATATATGAAGCATATTTCTCTACTATATTACTCAGATATATATTTTGCTTCTGTAAATATAATACTTTATCTTATTTTATTTCTAATTGATAAACTTACACTAATTCCTTTTGCACTACATGCTTAATACTTTTTATGTATTTTTATTATTATGTGGCAGCTGTGGCCTGATGGTTAGAGAGCTGGACTAGTTACCAGAAGGTTGCTGGTTTGAGTCTCGGTGCTGGCAGGAGTTGTAGGTGGGAGGGAGTGAATGAACAACGCTCTCTTCCACCCTCAATACCCATGGCTGAAGTGCCCTTGAGCAAGGCACTGTTAGACAGTTAGTTTGCAGTTAGTTGTGAGGGGATTTCTATCCACTGGATTCAAGCAAAAATAATTGTGCCCTTGAGCAAGGCACTGAAACCCCAGTTACTCCCCAGGTGCTGGATCTATAGCTGCCCACTGCTCTGGGTTTGTGTTCACTTCTCGCTGCTGTGTGCGTGCACTTTGATGGGATAAATGCAGAGCACCAATTTCAAGTATGGGTAACCGTACTTAGCAAATGTCACAACTTTCACCTTTTCTTTCATTTTCTTTATTACTATTATTATTTTTCTTTCTGTTAATACATATTTGCACTACTGTATGTGTAAGCAGCCCAGCTGCAACTGCTTTGGCAAATGAACAGTTTTTGTCATGCCCATAAAGCTCACCTTAGTGAAATTGAAATTGAGAGAGATTGCCTGAATGACTGAGCGCGTCCTCCATCAGGTTAACTCATATTCATAAAACAAATAGTGTCCTAAGAGTAATGTTGTGGTAATATCCTAAAATCCTTTCAGTTGTTAAGGGTAATGTACTCCCCCATGTTGTGTATCAGCACTGGTCAATGCATTGATTTCTATAAAGTGAAGCATCAGCTTTAGTTTCTCCCAAAGCGTTTAGGAGGCAATCTGCATACATTGTGAGCTTTTTTTCAATGAAAAAGCTCCGCTCTTATTCGTCTCTTTCCGAGGAAAAAAAACCAAGGCAGCCATCTGCTTCCTGCAGATCAGGACCCGCCACTGCTGAGGCATGGAGGAGATTGAGCTCATGAGAATTTCAGGTGGATCTGTCTTAATGGTTTAGAGATTGACTTTCCCTTTCATGCTCGTAATGGTGGCAGACGAGAGAGAGCATTGGGAGGATGATGTTATATCTTTAACACTCTGATACTGAGGTTATTGCTCTGCTGGGTTTTTAGCCATGAAAAGCAGGATATATTTGAGGATGGTGAAGAAGGCTGAGGCTCAGCCTTCTCAATCCTCCTGCCCCACGTATGTAGATATGTTGGAGATTATGGATCACCCCACGGCAAAGTTGGACTTGCCATGAAAGTGCGCTAACAAGGTGACGCCGGGGGAGACATCCTCTCTTAATCTCCCTCCTTGCCATCTAGGTCCCTTCAAGACATACATCTGGCTTAAATGGCAAGGCATACACAGCAGCAGGTCAGGCTGTGGCTTTCTTACACACAATGGTGGTGCTTCAAGCATTTCAAACTGATCTGCTAAGAGACCTGGATAGAGGTGAGGGCCTTTCTCCTGGCCAGGTAGCCGAGCTGCATCGCACCACGGATCTCTCTCCATGCTACTAAGCAGGCCGCCTCCGCCATGGGCAGGACTATGGCGGCCATGGTAGTAGTGGAGAGACATCTGTGGATGAACCTGGCAGACACTGGGAAGAAAGAAAAGGCTTTCTTCTCGATTCTCAGGTTTCGCCTTCTAAACTTTTCGGTACTTCCATTGAGACCGTGATCGAGAAGTTCAGGGAGACGAAGGCGTGCTTCACTGCTTTCTGATCCTTCGTTCCCGAACAACATAGGGGTCCTGGCCTGTCTCCATCTGAGGATCAAAGATGGGCACAGAAGGCTAGTGATGCGACTCGCACTCCTCCCCCACCTGCGGGCAGCGGTAAGAGGAATCGTGGGTCACGAGGAGGTAAGCAGAACCTAAGGAATGTGATCCATACGAGGCAACGTTCACGTCCGAATCAGTGCGATACCTAGGTATCTACTCATTCCCTTTGGGAATTATCCTCCCCTTCCTAATTCCCCTGTAACCACCAGCTCTCTACCTGATCGAGGTTAGGTGGAAACCTCTCGCATAACAGTCTCCTATGCTGGACCTATGATGTTTTTGGCTGGTTTTATGTTCATAGCAACCACCTTACTGATGGTCCGGACTAAAAGTGAGGCGCCCCTTTAGCGGGGCTCCAGTACAGGAGGGTGGGTGAGTATGTAACCCTTTCTGTACATACTTATGTGTATTAAATTGCTGGTGGTTATGTGTCTACTGATAAACTCTGTGAGTTTCTTTTGCAGTGCTCAGTTACAGTGTTTACTAAACACTCATCAGCACCAGCCATCTGGCTTCATGTTCTGGTATTAGGCGGCTGAGATCACAGGTTTCTGCGGGAGCCTCCTTGATCATCAGGCCTGGCACAGCACTGTTGGGAATTCCATGGATGTCCGGTCAGATCACCCTGAGGGGTTTCCTGGCCGCTTAGTTGTACTGTCGCATCCAGCAGGAAGTGGAGGTGGCAGTTACAGAAGTCTTCTTGTATATGCTGCCTCAGGTGATGCTCCCCTCGCTTCTGTGTACTTTCTGAAAACCACATGGTGGTTAATGTGCGTTTGAATATTTAGCGCACTTTCTAAAATCCACGTAAGTGTGCATGCAAGACTCTGCGCACTTTCTGAAATCCTGTATGGTAAGGGTTACACGCTCCGCCTCGTTCCCTTTCTTGAGATTATTAGACCTTGGTTCCTTGGGCTCCATTCAGCCAGTGTGTATTTGTCTATCAGAGTGTCACGAGAGCCCCTTCTTAGAACAGTATTTGAAATCCATGCTATGGTAAGTGTGCATGTGAAGTGTTTGCACACTTTCTGAAATCCACACTGTGGTAAGTTTGCACGCTAGTATTCTGCGTTCTTTCTAAAATCCTTTATGTGGAGGTCTTCAAACAGTTGCTTCGTGCTCTTTCTTGAGTTGGCAAAAGCCCCATTCATCTTGGGCGCCACTCCACCTATGTATCCTCGGATACCTATCTAAACAGGGTATTGCTACTAGGGATCTGTTGAGACAGCTCCTTCAGCAAGCTTATGCGAAAGCAAGCAGTAGCCCCTGTGTGACAGGCAAGACTTGGTATAAAATGCTAGGTTCTTAGCCATATCCCTTTAAAGGAATCCTTCCTGATTCCAAGCCTTCAGCTGTACCCTGGGCCGAGGCCCTAATGATTAAGTTGGGCATGTAGCTTAGGCCTTTGGCTGTAAGGGGTACTGTCACAGACAGCCATCTAAATGTCCCAGGGGCAAGTCCCATGGAAATGGTAGAATTGGTACTTAGTGTTCGCCATGATTCTGGCCTGCACTCCCCTCACCATGGTGGCGTGGGTATACTTTTCCCAATAGCGACTTCTAGAGGACGCAGTTCGAAGTTCCTTTGAAAGGGAATGTCTCAGGTTACAAATGTAAACATGGTTCCCTGAGTAGGGAGCAAGACACTGCGTCCTCTAGCTCCCTGCCATGCTTCGGACACAAGCTTCAGACGAAGAAGTGAATGAAGTGTTCTCTCTGTGCCTGTTTATAGTCGTGCTGGTAGTGACGTCAGAGGCTGTCGCCGGCCAACTCCTTGGTGTTTTTTCAATGTATGCTTCAGACACGGGTCACAACGAGGTGTTCTCCATATCGACCCCTAGAGGATGCAGTGTCTCGTTCCCTACTCAGGGAACCACAGTTACATTCGTAACCTGAGACGATCTTGTGAGCGCGCACATAATGTCGAATTTTAGGATAAATTTTTGTAACTGAAAATCATATTTAGGTCAAAACTGTCAGTTGTCTGTGAACTAAATCTGCTGTAAAGGGTGATCTATTTAAGCTCACTGAAATGATTGAATGCAGACACATCAACATGTTTTAGGTCAAAAAAGGGAAACATTAAAATAACACTGATAAAATAAAATGACTCATGCCTATAAAATTCCCCGCTGCCATAACGTTAACAGTTTTATTAAAATGCTACATGTGATGACTGTTTTTATATTGTTCATCAACAGTATTTTTATTTTGTTTGGATTAACTAGCCGATGATGTGATGTTCAGAATATTGTAACTACAGTAATTATCAAAATAGGAAGTGATGCCCTCTGGGGGAATTTGACCAGGGGTGTTTTTACTAAACAGACAAGGTTTGAGAAGAAAAAAATAATTTCATAAAATAATTATGAAAATATAATTGTATTTTCCTTAAAATGTTCTTCCTAACTCAAGGGAAGGGAAAGTCTTGACATTTGCCAAGTGTGGTAGCCCATACTCGGAATTGGTGCTCTGCATTTAACCCATCCAAGTGCACAAGCACAGCAGGCCTTATTCACATGTCATATATAACTGTGATGTTCTACAAAACAACAAACTTTAAAACACTTTTTTTCTTACTGGTGAAAATCATATGGTCAACTCTGTTTTCTCTCAGGTACATTGCAGTGTAAGCTTCACACTGAACATTACTACATCAATCTCGTCATCGTAGTCCATATATACTACAAAAATATATCTTGACTTAGTGGTTATTTGGGGAAAATCCCAGGTATTTTGAGCAGTAGAGTTATAAAAAATATATATGCGCTAATATAAGTAGCTTATATAAAATCGCTAAATAAATCTAGAAATAAATCTAAGTACTTTTTTAATTACGTAAAAAAATCGAGTTCTTTTGTACTTGAGTAATATTGAAAAATTTACTTTTACTGTAGTAATATTTTATTATACGCATCTGTACTTTTACTCAAGTACTTGTACTAATTAGCTGATTCACAAAGTCATGCTAAATACATTCATGAGAGCACTAGACAAAGTTATAATCTATACAGCAATGATTATTAACAGTAACATGTATTGTTGCATGAATAATAAGTAACTGATAAAATTATCCATCCCATACAAGTTTATAAAAAAAAATGTATGCAATAAATAGGGCATGATCTAAAAATAATAATCCCTCCAAACAGAGAAAATATCTTTCACAAAAATGTACATGTCTGTCTCTTTTAAAGTGTTTTATTTGTAGTGGTTATTATAGCACAATTCTTTAACACCCCCAACCGACTGGACCCCACTAATTTTCAAAGCCTGGCTACGGCCATGGTTGTAATAAAGCAAAAAACGCTCCGAACAAGAAGTGCGTTACACTTTACTGCATGCGTGTTCAATAACAGGTGCGTCTCTTCTTCAGTTTTGTTTCAGCTTTTTTTATTCACATGCCTCATGAAATTCAGGATCACTGTCTTCTTGCAGTAGGCTTACTACTGCAAGCCGCTCTGCTTCTGCTTTTTTCACCTTATTTACAGCTCACACTTTCTAATCCTAATTTTACAATTTGCAAGTTACAAAACACACACAAAGTGCTGACTGACACTGATCACTGGCGGGAGCGGTGTTCTCCGATCCACCCTGGTATTACACAAATGTTAATCAGATGTTAATCAGGTCCTCGGGTCTCAGGTGCTCATTGAAGACGGGAGTTGGGGCCCTATATGTAATCTATGTACTCTGCGTATAGGGAGCAGCGCTACTGATTGAGTGCCAAGAAAACATTTAGAACAAGTCTGAGCCGAAACCATTGATAAGCCTGTTTTGATCCTCCTATCTATATAAAATAGCAGATGTATTTATTCTTCTTCTTGGCTTAAATCACAAAATTTTGTTGTGACAGTTTTATTAATTAATTTATTTGTTTATGCCGCTCATGGCTTGTGTGACTCTGTATCATCATAATGTTTATATTATTGAAAGTTTTGTTGTTTCAGGGTTTCTTATTTAGCTAATATTTTGTTTTGTTTTCGTTTAATTTTAATCATCATAATCATCGTCATCATCTGTGTTTCTCTATAAGACACCATTAATTAGTTGTGAAATTAATTTTGAAAGACACTCATAATTGGTATCTGCAAATATTGGAAGGTGAGAATATAACAGCTTTAAAAGAATTATGAATGAAATATTTATTAATTGTTCTTAAATAGTATTTTGAAATATTTAAGGTTAACAATAAATGTAAAATTCCCCTGTATCTTAGACAAATGTGAAGGAAGTTATGTGGCCTTCCATTCTGCTTTTTTACATAAGCCATTCTTCATATACAGTATGAGTTCATTAATTTATGTGTTTTTTTTTTTGTAATATTTATTTTGCTGCTGTGGAATTTGCATCAGAATCAGAATCAGAAGAGCTTTATTAGCAAGTATTTTCACTTGATGACCGGAGCTTCCAGTGCAGAGGAATGCACAAATTGCAGACATACATGATAATGCATTCACAGATATAGCACAGTAGGGATGGAATATAACACTAATAAAAAAACAATAACACCGGAATTAAATAATGTACTACATAAAGAATTAGAGGTATAGGATTATTATTATATTTTTTATAAATTGTTGAAATAAATGTACAGATATGTTAGAAGTGTGGAGATATGTTATTTTCAAAGTGTGCAAATTTTGGATTTTGTGTATATAAATGTCAGTTGTGATGAACGAAGTTTTAATTATTCAGGCTGAATATAGCCTGCAGGAGAAAAACTGTTCTTGAGCCTGGCTGTTCTGGTGGTCAGTGAGACATTGTATAGGACTGTAGCTAAATTCTAATGCACTGCTTGCCTTTGTATTAATTTTATTAACTCTGTCACAAATTCATTCATTAATTTTGTGGTTGATTTATAATAAAAAGATTACTTCAGAGTCTCAGAAATAATAGTATGTCAATGTATTGCTGCAACAGCAAGAGAAACTAGGAAAAAATATTATTTCCCTCTCTATCTCTGTTTTTTCTTTGCCTGTTATCAGGCTGGGCAGCCCATAATTTCAGAACTGAAAGAACGAGGTCACTGAGTTGAGGTTGCTATGGAAACGTCACATCTAAAGAATAGTGAATAGTAGGAGCATACAGCAAGCAAAGCTGAAGTTCTGTTTGTGTTATTCCTGAGTAGATGAATATGTGCTGCTAATCTTCCTTCTTCACCACTGTTAAATATACTTTTTAACACCCCTTAAATCACAGACTTTGCCTTTTTAGAATCTTGACTACTAACTTATTGTCAATAACTCTTGATGGTAATTCTGTGTGTCTATGCTTGTAATGTGAGCATTATTATACTGCAGGGACACTTTGTGTTGAATCCACCAAAAAAATAACATTAATTGCAAAAGCATTTTTTTTTACATTTTATTTAAATTTTTTATAATCGTTTACTTTATATATATAAAACAGACAATATTTTTAGATGAATTTGGCTGAGAACTGTGCCTAACCTATCAAGAGTCTTGCAAATGAAAAGTGCGCAGTTTTTAAATAGAGACAAAAAAACACATATTTTTCAGAGAATACCATCTACTTTGAGCAATATATATACCGGTGATATATATATGTATATATATATATATATATATATATATATATATATATATATATATATATATATATATATATATATTGTGTATCTATGTGTGCACGTGCATACAAAGTATATGCATAAATATAGTTAGGCAACCCCCCCAAAAAATCTGTGCTTTTGAATGTGTGATTTTTGTTTGTGTGTGATCAGGTTTTCAGTATGTGGAGTGTCTTCAGTATCTGTATCTACAGTATGTTGAGAAATATTTGGAGCTGTGATGAGCATGAGTTTCTTTACTAAACCTTGCATTTATGTGTGTGTGTGTATTCTCGGCTATATATTAGTGTCTGTGGATTATTTTTTTAGAGAATCTGAGGTTGCATTAATATTTAATCAAAGGATTCAACAATAAAATCCATGTGGATCTCTCTCTCTTTCTGACTCACTCTGTCTCCATCTTCCTTTCTCTTTGATTATCCATACAGTATAGATGCATACGAGTGTGTGTGTGTGTTTGGGGATAGGCATGCAGAAAGATTGCACAAGAAAACACTCATACATGCCTCTTAGTGGAATTGCTTGTGCAGGGTCAGAGAGTGTGATGTTTACTCTAAATGATGAGCAACATACTTTGACATCCATTAATCTTTATCTCACTGGACTTCAGGTTTACTTAAATCTGCCTTTAATTATGTTTCTCTTTTTTACTTTTTCTTTTTCTTGATGGCCCTCACATATTTCATTTCAAACATTTGTGTTTGATGCTTTGTCCTTCAACACGTTTTAGTACACATTGTATTATCAGAATAAATTTGAGTGAAACGCTAACTAGGTAATTGAAACAAATTTATTTTTATTTCATGTCCTTTTGTTGAATGCAAGCAGCAAACAAGCAACATGAACTCCACAATTCATACAAATCCTGTTTGTATTTAAAAATATTGATATTAAACCATGTTGTCTAGCATGATTTTAGAATCCTACTAAATGTCTGATTTTGTAGAGGTCAATACTCTATAATATTTAGGGTATTAAATTATGGAATGATTTATCCCATGTGCAAAAAAAAAATAATAAAATCTTCATTAATATATGTACTTTTAGTTATTTATATATTTATATTTTGTTTAGGTTAAGGCTTTGAATAAGCTCTTATGGGTTTTCTGCTTTCCCTACACTGTTTATGAATTATAGTTCTTTGCTTTTTATTATATATGTTTTATATTGTGCAACTAAACAAAAACAAAAAGTGCGTGAAAAAAATTGTGACCTATAAATTTGCATTCCTTTTACATAATATTTCAGTTTGTATGTTTCTGTCTATTTTTTTCACATATTAATTTCTTTATAAAACCTAAATATATATATTAAATAAAATCAAAATACAATGATAAGGTAAGATAAGATAAATCTGTTTGCTCATTTGTTTAAGAAACGGTCCTTGGCCTTCCCAACCGTTCTGCTATTCTCAATCAGCTTGTCGTTTGCTATTAACTAAAAGGAAACCAGAGAGTGACATCTTGTGGTCATCTCTGATCAAGTCAGAGACCAGGAGGAAAATTTATAAACACAAAGACATGGATAGAGAGCTCTCTCTCTCTCTCTCTCTCTCTCTCGTTCTCTCCATTTATACAGCAGTGGAGTGGGTAAATTCCATTCCTTTAGACCCCCCTCTCCCCTCTTGCCTTTCCCCATGAGACACAACACACACAAAGAGTGCAGCAACCACTCTTATTAACTGACCCGAGGGGGGAGGGGGAGTGAGTGTATGTTTGTGTGTGTGTGTGAGTGTGTGTGTGTGTGTGCATCTCTGATCCTCTTTACTAGTATACCTACAGTTGCATTGTGAAGCCACATGAGCAAGGAAATATCAATCACACATGCACAAAATAAAGCAACAGGCTCTGTGTTTATGTGTGCGTGTGTGTTACTCTCTACACTATTTTGTAAAAAAAGAGGGAGTGTCTTGATTTTGGGCACGAGAAAGAGACTAAGGGGAAAAAAGAAAGTGAAGTAAAGGAGGTGAACTTTTGGGGCCCTGCTTTCCCCTAAAACAAGAGCGTAATAGAATCCATATGGACTCACTTTCTCCTCTGTCCTATCTATCTCTCATAGGAGATTTTGAGAGATTTTGAGCATAAAAACAAATGAGAAATGTATAGAAAGATTAAATTACCTTAAAAAAAAAAGAAAGAAAAAGTGTACATGTCTCCAAACAATAGGAGAGAGAGAGAGACTCTGTCTCCAATTTAAAACTCTTTCAAACCAGGAGAAACTGCCATTATGTGTTAGGAGAACACAAGAACTATGTCTACCTGTCACCATAGAAGAGAAAACACTCAATCTGTCCTGATCTGATGTGTCCAGCACATGTGGTTTATATTATGCCATATTTCTGAATTATATTATTTAAATGTATGTTTTGCTTCTGTAAATCTGTCTAATCCCTAATCTTATTTTATTTTACTTCTAGTTTACATGCATGCATTAGCCATTCATTTTGCATATATGCTTAATACTTTTTATATATAATTATTATTATTTATTTATGTTTATACGTGCACTATTTGTAAGCAGCCCAGCTGCAATTGCTTTGGCTATACAAATGTATTTTTTTATTGCCAATAAAGCACACTTAAATTGACAAATTGAGAGACAGAGGGAAAAATATAGAGAGAATGTATAAATGTGTGTGTGTGTGTGTGTGTGTGTGTGTGTGTGTGTGTGTGTGTGTGTGTGTGGGAGAGCAAGTCTCTTGTGTGAGTCATAAAGAGAGATGGAAAAATACAAGCGAGCGCGCACACACACACACACACACACTGTAGTTGCAGCTCTGCATTGAATACGTGCAATGCTGTATGCAGTTCATTTGCACATTAGCTAACTATATTATGCCACAGTAGGCTACCACACACTGCAGTAGTTATTACTGCATTATAAAACATGTATTGGGGATTTTATCCGAAATATAAAAAAGCAAACAGTGATTACGTTCCAGTGAATTTTGCTCTAATTGGACAACTTGTCAGATTGTACTGTAAGGAAAGACCCACCAATTTACAGGAGCCTCTCTCCTGTCCTCCACCCCCTCCTCGTCCCTCCCCCTTCCCCTCATGAAGTCCTTCCTCCCCCTCTCCTCTCCTTTCCTCTCCTCTCCTCTCACTGCAGAGCGCGCGTGTGATTTGACAGTCGCATCTCTCCTTGTGTCCGGGAGCGCGCGCGTGTGTGTATGTTTACGATCGTCGTGCTCCACGTGCTTCATGTGGATGCGCTCCTCGCGCGCTGTCGGTAACAGAAACCATGACCGGCGCGCCGCGCGACCCTTTCTACTCCTCTCCGTTCGGTCCTTTTTACCGGAGACACGCGCCCTACCCGGTGCAGCCGGAGTACCGGATGCACGAGCTCAACAAACGGCTCCAGTCCCGGCCTGAGGTGAGTGATTACCAAAAATCAGGACTTTGCATTAAATATTTTATGTACGTTCTTAAATATATGAAGCAAACATACATGTTAGATAAGAGATCAATAGTCATCATGTAATCTATAAGGATAACTTTTCTGTCAATTAAGATGATTTTAAAGAATCGAGATCTTTCAATAATTACCCTACTTTATGATAAAAGTGTTAAAAATGTAAGTTAGCTATTATTTGCACTTTTCCAAAAAAATAAAAAATAAAAAAAAATCGTATTTTTATTTAATTTTAGGCCATGTATTTATGTGTATAATATCTCAACATTCTTTTCCAAATGGTGCTGACATTTCCATATTGCGTTTTAGAGAACAATAAACAAAATTTACTAAATATACTTCTTATACAAAATATATATTGCTGGTTATGGTGGAAATATGAAGTGAACAGCAATGCACATCTATACCAGAATAGCAGTTTGAAGATCCGAATTTTAATCAGTTTTCATATTTTTTTTATACATCAAAAGTTGACAGCTTATAAATGACATTATTATTACACCAGTCAAACATTATTTTTGTTGCACACAAAATGAAAATCCAAATCATCACATAGGCTACCAAAGCACTTGAAGGTTGCCAAAGCCATGATCATATATTTACCAGACATTTTACATGTTTTAACATAGATGAAACATAATTTGATTATTTTTTTTTTTTAAGGAGCCAAAAGTCCCCATGGACAAATTACTTTAACGTATTTATTTATTCTTCTCGCATCACCACAGTGTGACCCCAATGTTCTCTTACAAACTGAACTTATTCAAGGACTTTCACTAAATAGGATTTGACAGAGCACACAACATATTAGTCCTTGGTTTGGTACAATACCAAATACACTATTGATCTATTGATTATGTGGTGGTTTTTAGGAACACAAACAGCAAGGTGATGTTCCAAAATGTTTATTTGGTAGCATTGAATTACTGTGGTACCCTCCATAAGACAGGAACAGGACAAACAATATGCTATGTGACTAGTATATATATATATATATATATATATATATATATATATGTGTGTGTGTGTGTGTGTGTGTGTGTGTGTGTGTATATATATATATATATATATATATATATATATATATATATATATATATATATATATATATATGTATTTCTTCTCCCTCAATAGGTCCAGATTTAAAATGCAGCGCAAGGTGTGTTAATATTTGCTTTTCCTGATGCTGTCAGTGTGTGTACAAAAATAATACACAACAAAAAATTGTACTTTTAATATATTGCTTACACTCAGAAAAAGCAATGTGAATAATTGTAGGAAAATAAAATGTATCAGCGGAGGTATGAAATGCTGTTCAGCACACCTGGAGTCATAATAATTTGACAGATAACGCTAAGAGAGCCTGACCTATTGGAATGATGTCCTCTATAGAAACACCCCTTTCTCACAATCTAATAACTCTCTAACATGTTTACTACACACAAAGACTGAAGTGCAAGAGCTGTGAAAAAAAAAACAGTGTTTTGTGGCGTATGAACTGTCCAGTACAATCAAGTAAATCTCAATAGCAGGCCAGTTGTTGGCTGGATTTGTGGTGTAAATTGCTGCCCTTAATGGGGAGAATCAACATGGGTGTGTGTTTATAATAAACAGAAAGCTTTGAAATGATAATCACTATGCCAGTCCTAATTATGGTCATTTTAGGTCATTCAGAGGCCAAGTACTTCTGTCCCTCTCCTCTGTCTCACTCAGTGTTAAATGCATGTTAATATGTGATCCCACAGGACTGTGATATTCTGTGGTGGGATGCATTCTGCACTGAGTTCTTTGAAGAAGATGCCACACTGACTCTCTCATTCTGCCTGGAGGAGGGACCAAAGACATACAGTAAGTGTGTGCAGAGCCATAGTCACCATGTATCCACTGATGTTCGAAAGGTCGGGGTGTAATGGTTTTGATTCTTCAACTTTTTCTGTTGCTCTTTACCTTAAAGCTGTTTTGAAAATAATAAATCAGATGTATAAATCCATATTCAGTGTGTAAAGAAAATATATATATAGTTTTACACAAAAAATGTGTAAAATATCACAAATCACAAAATCACAAATAAAATCATAATAAAATGTGCACACTTTGTCTCGTTTTCCCTTTCTAAGGCAGAGTTTGAATTTGGATTCATTTCAGTTTGTTCAGAGTTAGACAGGTACACAGTTGTGCTGGATTTCACTCAGTCTCATTCATTCCTTATTCACTGTGTATGTGGTGAGATTTGATTGACAGGTCTGGGGTGTTCAAATAAATATGGGCCTGCAGACTTCACACACCTCTACTGCAGTGATTGACAACTCCAGAGCACTAACTGTTCTGTGCGCGCGCACAGCCTGCTGGACTTAATGCCTGTGGCATTCAGTAGCCTGTTTGTTTCCTACTCTTAGGGGACCACACACAGAGACACACACACTTACACACAATTTTACGGTTGCCAGTTAAGGTGTTCGGCCAGTGTGTCACCCAACTTTGAGTCTCTTTCATCATATGGCCATTAATAAATAAACACCTCTGCATTGAGTCTACACTAATCTTTTCCTTGTGTTTGTTAATCAGTGACCACTATTGATGTCCTCAAAATGAAATTTCCCTCTCCACGTATGTTTCTCTTACTATTCTTCCTTCTTCCCCAGCCATCGGGCGCACCCTGATCCCTCGTTACTTCAGTTCTCTGTTCGAAGGAGGAGTCTATGAGTTGTTTTTTGAGCTGAAACAAACAAAGGAGTCGTTCAACAACTCAACTATTACTGTCGACTCACATAACTGTACTATGACAACACAACACGGCAAACCTACGTTCACTAAGGTACTGCACACATACACGAGTCTGGCTCAGTGAGTCTTTGCTTCCTCATTTTGAGCACTAATGTATTCCTCATTGTGAATTCTGGGCTGGAACTGCACAAAACAAAAAAGGAAAATATAACCCCCACTCTCTCCCTCTCCCTCCTGCTCTTTCTCGGCTTCTTCCTCACTCTCTCTCTCTCTCACCCTCCCTCTCTCCCTCGCTCATCCACAAAAAATGCTTCTCTTTATTCTATCCTATAGCTTTATGCACTAAAACTATAGGATGATCTTGATGAAAAGTCTGCAAATATGGTCTTTGAGCAAGTATATTACAATTCTATTCAGAGAATGCCTTTGCTTATTTCATTTATATCATATGACAAGAATTCTTTGATCCCAAACGACCAACATAACATGATTTTCTGAATGTCCTATGCAATATTCATATGGTATGCCATTACGATGTAGAATCATTCAGTTGTCAATTAGAGAGAGAGAGTTTTGTCCAACTATGCTTCTTAGTAAATGCACATTTGTGAATTAAATATTGATTCAGAAGACTGTATGTTGTAGCTAAGTTATACAGACACAGTTCCCAAGTGGGTGTGTGTGTGTGTGTGTGTACTGGAGGCATTGATCAGAGCGTGTCTGCTGGGATTACATCCCTCCCGTTGCTATGCCAACCTTGCAGCTACCCTCCGTTCCCCCGGCAACAGAATGTTGGGGTTCAGAGTTCCACACAAAATCCTGCTTGTGCTGAAAATACTGCTTTAATGAGAGAACCGTATAATTTCATTTGTTTTAAATGAATGAAAAAAAAATATCTAGATGTAATTCTCATACAAGCTTTTTAATGGTCAAATCTGTGTTATGATTTCTGAAGATACAAGATTAATTGTCTTTTTATGATGTCTGTCTTATTTTATTCTGAAAGTTTAGAAAAACTGAATGACAAACAAACTGAAGAACAGATTCTCTTCTTTTTTTTACAGGTGTGTACAGAAGGTCGTCTAATTCTTGTGTTCACCTTTGATGACCTCATGAGAATCAAAACATGGCACTTCACTATCACACACTACAGTGAACTCATTCCTCGCAGCGTGTTGGCTGTAAATGTAAGTTATTTTTCATGTGAATCAAAAGGTCCTCCTTAATATTTCTCACACAAAATGATATGCAACCTGAACAACCTTCTACATTGACCAGAATTTGCATCATACACAGAACACACTTTGAATACTGTATCCCAAAATGCAATGTGCTAGATTTGACCATTTATTTCCATTGCAGTAAATAAACCAGAAGTAATATCAGCAACAGTTTTAAAAGCTATACTTTCATAATATATTAAAAAAACATTTAAATGTAAAATTAAAAAAAAAAGATTTTTTTTTTTAACAATTTTGAGATGATAAACTGGATACCACTCTGTATCTTACTCTGAATTCTTCTATAAAAATTAAACTTGCATTAAAGTTGAAGTGTTCTATTGTTTAAGACATATATATTTGCAGAGTCCATGCTGTCACATATATTACCATTCACAGGTTTGGGGTTGGTAAGATTTTTTATGCTCAGCAAGGCTATATTTATTTGATCAAAAACACATTTATATTCTGAAATATTATGACAATTTAAAATATTTTTCTTCTTTTTTAATATACTTTAAATATAATTTATTCTTATGATGGCAAAACAGAATTTTCTTTAGCAGTCACTACTATTTTAGTGTCACATTATTCTTCAGAAATCATTCTGATACATGGATTTTGTGCTCAAACATTATCATCAATTTCGAAAAACTATTGTGCTTTATTAACATTTTTGTGGAAACTCCCAACAATTCCCCTGAGAAGGGAAGTGAGACACTCTGTCCTCTAGAGTTCGCTTTTGAAAATGCCTTCAGGATGACCGGTGTCTGAAGCATCTAAACATGACAATAACATTTGCTGGCGTGACCACAGTATAAAAGGCCGGGAGAACACATCATCCGCATCTTCGATTGAAGCTTACATCCAAAGCATGGCAAGAGAACTAAAGGACACATTGTCTCATTCTCGTCTCAAGGAACCATAGTTACATATGTAACCTGAGACATACCGTCTAAGGGAAATTGATACTCCATCCTCTAGAGGTCGCTTTTGGAAATGGTATACCGACGCCTCCATGCCTAGGGGAGTGCATGGCAGAAACCACAGCGAGCACTAAGTACCATCTCTGCCATGGCCATGGGAGTTGCCCCAAGAACTTCTGGACAGCTGTCAGTGACATTATTCCCTTCAGCCAATGGTCTGAGCTGTATACCCTAAAACTTACCCGTTAAGGACTGGGGTAGAAAGCTCAAGTCCTGGAGTCAGTAGACAGAGATTGGCCAGAGGGGATATGGCCAGGTGTCAAAAATCCAAAACAGACCCTTGCCTACTACCCAGGGGGGTGGGCGGTGGGGACGGGGGTTGTCGTAGGGCCCCTACTCAATGAAGGTCAAACGAGCAGAGGACTCTATGAGAGAGGTCCACAACTGCTCAGTCAGGAGCAGCATACTCAAAGGCAACCGTCTGAGGTTAGCAATGCCTAGCTTGATCCAAAGCTTATCAAGGATTCAGCAAGCGGCCCAACTGCCTGATGTCACTGACAGAGACCTCAAGAGTGGAGGGTTCAACCCCTATCGAGGAGAGAGAGGAACTCAGCTTGATCAAAGTGACCAATAGCCCAGGGTAGAGGACCTAACTCTTGAGTAGAGAGGACTCACCCAGTCTGCCCAGGACTAGCAACTCAAAGGGACCCTCCCACAGTGAGGGGAGCACAGCCATGTCCAGGAAGCAGATAGATAGCAAGTGGGACATCAGAAATGGGAGTCTACTAGAAAGGGCTCACACATTTCTAATGGAACAAAAGGGTCCCAACATAAAGGCAACTGACCAAGGAGGTGACAGAGATGGACCTAACACTTCGTTGTTTGTTGAAAATGGGGTTCTTCAGGAGCAGCAATCTCAGCTCTCAATCTGAGGTAGGCCCTACAGCACATTCTGGCAGCAACTCATAGCTAACCCTCACAGTGAGGTGAGCACGTCTCAGCTAGATTAGAAGAGGTAACCCAGCAGGGCCCAATAAGAGATAGTCCACTGGTGCAGCTAGACATGGTTTCCTGCCCGATAGAGATCTCGCTAGAAAGCATGGGTCCTGTATACATAGACCTCGATAGAATCTGAAGAAATATTGGGACCCAATAACTATTAATGCGTATAGAGCTTACTGCTCCTCAGAGCATAAGCATACAAAGAGGGGTTTTCGCAGACACAAATCCCTCTTTCTCAGGGAATGCAGTGTACTCAACCTAAGGATCATGGATATAGGCTGGAGGCAAGGTCCAAAGAGCACTGGGGTCCAAACAATCATTAGGTAGTTCTTTGAGACATAGAAACTAGCCAAAACATCATAGGCCAAGCATAAGAGACTTCAATGCAAGCGCAGGAGGCTCCTACCTAACCTCAGTCAGGAGGAAAGCTTTTTAGGAAAATGAAAGGGAAGGAAGATGAGAGCAGATATAATACTCGCAGAGAGAGGTGAGTAGATGGCTTAGGTTTTACTCTGGTCCAGACGAGAGTGTTAAGAATGTCTAGTCTGGATCAGCTACCTCAAATCTTTCCTGACACCCTTAGACGTATGCCCCTTTGATGTTCTGGCTCATACCTGGACATTCTTGGAATTAAGGATTTAAAGGCAGCTGAGCGAGTCTTAGCCTCCTTAAACTTCTCGATCACCATCTTGATGGAAGGACTAAAAATCTCTGAAGGGGAAACTGGTGCATCAAGAAGAAAGCCCTTTTCTTTCAACCCGATATCCACCAGACCACCCACCATGGCCATCGTGGATCGGCGGCCTGCTTAGTGGCATGGAAAGCAAGGTCTGTGGTGTGATACAACTCAGCCACCTCATCAGGGGATAAAACCTGTCCTTTATCCAGGTCTTTTAGCATATCAGCCTGATAAGCCTGAAGCACCACCATGGTTTGCAACAAGGCTGCAGCCTGACCAGCTGCCGCGTATGCCTTTCCATTCAAATGAGGTGTATCCTGAAGAGGTTTGGACGGCAGAGAGGGAGCCTTAAGAGAAGATGTCTCCCCTATAAAGCAGGCCAACATTTCTTCAACAGGGGGCATCCTTTCATAACCATTCTCAAGCATCCCCTCGATGTTGGCATAACTAGTATGCTGGAATTTGTGGATGCGGAACGAGAATGGATTTTTCCAAGTCTCTTCTCAACTTCTTTGTCCTCATGTGACATCTCCTGCTCGCCCTGGCTTTGAGCCAGCAGAGCATTAGCTGCTGGATCAGAAGATGTAAGAGAAATAGCATCGTCATCCAGCTGCTCACTCTCGTCCATGACTGACGAGCGTAAAAAGGGCAAGACCCTTTTTAAACTCATCAGCCAGGTCCATCAGCGATCCCCACAAACTAATTTTCCTCTGTGCCTCAGCAGCAGAAGGCCCTGAACCATGGGGAGCCGATGGCTGTCCTTTCCTCGAAAAGAGAGACAAATGAGAGCATAGCTTTTTCATAGAAAAAAGCTCACAGTGCACGCAAGTTGCATGTGCTCTTTGCCCAAACAAATGTGTAATGATTCAAACAAATCTCCATATTCATCGGGAAGAAGGAGGCGGGAACCGGCGCACAATCAAAAACACTTTAATATTCAAAGCAAATACAAAACAGCACAAATAAAAGCCAAAACATAAAATAACATCCCAGGCCTGGTCCTCTCTCGTCCTTCACGGTCGTCGCTCCAGTTTTATATCCTTCCATCTCCTACGTGGGACTCGATACTAGCGGTGGGGCTCAGGTGTAGCTCATCTCCAATCACTACACCTGGCCTCACTCCTCGTTCCCACGCCTCTCGGCCCCGCCCCACTCGCCACATACCCCCATCGCCCCTCGCAGGCCGGGGGGTACTCCCAGTACCCCCCGGTCTCCCCCCCCCCCTTCCCTCCGGGGGAGACCGCTCACGGGGACCTGCGGGAACCTGGGGGTAGGACAGACGAGGCGAGAGAAAAGGAGATGGAAGGAGGAGCGACAGGGACGAGAGAGGGGAGAGAGAAAAAAAAAAAATAATCCGGTTCCAAGACGCACTGCTGCTCGGCCCTCCACCAGCTGGGTGATCTCCTCCGCGGTGCCCGGCGGTGGCACTGGACGGCCCTCGGCGGACGGCACGACACTCCTCCACCGCCCGGTGGACGGCGACGGCTCCTCCGATTTTGGGCAGCGGCAGGAGTCCCCCGTTCCCTGCCCCTCCGGATTCCGTCACGGAGGCGGCAGGCTCCGGCCCCCTGGCGAACGGCGCCGACTCCTCCGCTCCCTCACGGACGGCAGCCGCCCCACCTTGTCGTGGGCGGTCGGCAGCGAGCTCGCCCGTCCCCGGCAACTCGCTCCAGCCCACCGCCTCGAGCGTCCATGGCGGCACACACCTCGCCAGCTCGAGGGCACCGCGGATTCACCACAGCGGCGAGGGATCTTCAGCAGCGCGTCCCTCCTTCTCCCGGGCTTCGGCACCACTGTAACGATAAAAACTCCATATTCATCGGGAAGAAGGAGGCGGGAACCGGCGCACAATCAAAAACTAATTTTAATAATCAAAAGTAAATACAAAACGGCGCACCAGCCCCTCACGGACGACTGGTGCGCATAAATAAAAAGCAAACATAAAATAATGTCCCAGGCCTGGTCCTCTCTCGTCCTTCACGGTCGTCGCTCCAGTTTTATATCCTTCCATCTCCTACGTGGGACTCGATACTAGCGGTGGGGCTCAGGTGTAGCTCATCTCCAATCACTACACCTGGCCTCACTCCTCGTTCCCACGCCTCTCGGCCCCGCCCCACTCGCCACAAAATGACTCAAAGATTGTGGGTGTCATCAGGTGTCAAATAACGAGGACACAGATCTACACACTTAAATGCCTTTCTAGTGCTCGCAATGGTAAAGAAGAATAATTGTTCAGTGCTTCAAACAAAACAGTTCGTGAAAAAGAAGAAGAGGATGTTGTGTTCTCACAGCACCCTTTTATATTGTGGTCGCGAAGGTTTATGACGTCACAGGCTGTTGCCGGCCAATGTTATTGTCGTGTTTAGATGTATGCTTCAGACACCAGTCATGCTGAAGGCGTTCCGCAAAGCGATCTCTAGAGAATGCAGTTCGAAGTTCCATCGGAAAGGAATTCAATAATTTTTTTTTTTTTACAAACAATATAAACATTATAAAGGTTTTACTGTTACTTTTGGACAATTTCATGTTTCTTTGCTTAAATATAAATTTTTTTCTTTCAAGTAAAGAAAGTCAATCTCCTTGACCCCAAACTTTTGGTAGGGAACTGCTTTTAAAAAATCTTTGATATAAAGTTTTGATTGTATATTATAATACAGTATATCAGTGGTTCCCAACCTTTTTCAACTCGCGGCCCACACAACCAAACACATATGTTTGCGCGGCCCACTGCAAAACAATTTACTGACCCCGCTATTGGTGGGTTAATAACTTAGTACTCAGAAACTAGATTGTTAACTGTATTTATTGAATGAACTAGGGTTGTGCGATATGAAAAAAAAAAAAAAAAAAAAAACTATCGCGATCTCTTTGATAAATTTTGTGATTTCGATTTTAATCACAATTTTGACACACACAGATACGTTTTACAGTCATAAATGCTTTCAGGATGAATTTGAAACATATTTCCAAAAGAAAACCAATTAGAGCTTTATCAAAAAGTTGTAACTTCTCTACACCAGACATAAGTCAAAATAATCACTATAGTAAAGGTGTAACAAACTTTATAGACTTATGGCAAAAGATAAATAAATAAATCCCGTGTCGGGACCAGCTCGGCAGCGGGTAGACAGTCAGCGGAGCAAGCAGTCAGGAGGAAACATGTTGACAGCCGTTTATGCATGTTTGAATTTGTTGTTCTGTAGCATATGCAGCAAAAATATCTAAGATAAATTGGTGGTTTATTCTTAAATCAAATCAGCGAGCTAGAATAGTAGAAGCATAGTATCAGTTTAATATTTATTTTTTGTTATTTAATTATATATATGAAATTGTGTTATTATGTTATGACTTAGACATTTTTACATATATGAACAATATTATTGTTTCTTTTAATAGTAATTGGTGGCCCACCTGCAATACCTCCGCGACCCACTAGGGGTTGAAAACCACTGCAGTATATGATAATATATTATCATATTCTTCATGACCATGTTCTACAACCCTTATTATCCTATCCAATACCAGTTAACAGTTAATGGTATTTTTACTCTAAATTGGATTAAAAAATACATTATATGATAGCAATAACAAGGTAATGGAATTGATTACTGAGGTGTTTGTTAATGATAAATTTTGTGTCTTGAGTGCAGTGTAAGTTGCATTGATTAAAAGTGTCTGTCATATTCTTTGCCAAAAATTTCAAATACTTTGTATGTAAATTAGGTTCCCTTTCCTTAGTGTTGGTAAATTTCCATGTGACCCATACTCGCAGTAATTGTTAACATAAGTAAAACACTGTCCTTTCCTTTTCTGACACTGTGTGTGTGGGATATTATTCTTACATGAGCCATGCACTGCTTGTATGAGTGCAGTACTGCTGAATCGGAGTGAAGTTTATTATTTATTTATATATTCTAGCTTTTTTAACCTACTATATGGATTCAAATTTTACATACGTATGTCACATTTACAACACTATTTTAAGCTTTACACGATTTAAATAATAATAAAAAAAATCGAATCTAACTAATCTAACTAATTTGCTGTTTTCTAAATAATACAGTTTCCCCATATATGTGGGTTATGTCTACCATGGATTTGTTTGGCACACTGGCCAACTCAGGTATTTTCAGATGCATTCACAGGTAGTTGGTTATGGTACAACAAAATGCATTTCAGCTCTTTCTTATCAATCAAGGTGAAAGCATCCAAACCTTTTAGCAAATCTGTCAGGATGTTGCTATGGAAACATATCCTGTAATGAGTTAGAGCTCTATCTGGATGGGGCACAAAATAAGAGAGTGAATAAATGGACTTGTGTGTCCATGTGTGTGTGTGTGTCTTTGTCAGGCACAAGACCCTGGAGCTCTAGAACAACTGTCCAAAAACATCAGTCGAGTGGGACTTACCAACCTCACACTGAACTACCTCAGAGTATGTTACAATCATGCATACTGTACACACACATACTGTACAAAAACAACCACTCTCATACGGATGGTATTGATTTTTAATGTGTTAAACAACTGAGTGATTATTTTATTTGTGGGCAGTTGTGTGTGATTTTAGAGCCGATGCAGGAGCTCATGTCTAGGCATAAGACATATGGACTGAGTCCAAGAGACTGCCTGAAGACCTGCCTCTTTCACCAGTGGCAGAGGATGACAACACCACCAGGTCTCTCTCTCTCTCTCTCTCTCTCTCTCTCTCTCTCTCTCACTCTCACAGACACACACACACACACACACATGCATGCTGGGTTTTCATGTTTTATGGGGACTTCTAATAGGCATAATGGTTTTTATGTACAGACTGTATACACTATCCCCTTACCGTAAATCTACCTCTCACAGAAATCTTCCTGCACTTTTAGATATTTTAAAATGTTAATTCTGTATAATTTATAAGCTGTTTTTCTCATGGGGACCAAAAATGTCCTTGTGAATATATTTGGCCCCCATAATGTAGGAAATACCTGGTCCACACACACACAAGCCTCATGCAAGTTATTTTAGTATTACACAGACAGTTTTTTAATTAATATTTTGATTTCATATTCATATTTTGACATTTTTCATATTTCCCATTTTCATTGTAATTTTAGCTCAGGATTTTGTAATTTTGTTGTGTTTTTTTAAAAATCATTTTAATTGTTTCTTTTTATTATTATGTTCCGAAAACAGTTGTTTATGGTTTTAGTTAATTATAACTCTAGCTTCTACATTCTTCATTAGATCTCGTTTCATCTCTCCTCTTAGCTTTCTCTCCTAAATACAATCTGTTGTGAAAGATTAATATAGAAACACCAGCATTGTTTAGCTACTCTTTCCCCCCAGCATTTAATTTATTTCTGTTGTTCTCCTCTTAAGAGCTACACAATGTCATTAAATTTACAGTAGTTTGTACATTGTAAACATATTTCATATTCCCCATTAACATTTCAAAGTAATAAGCACAGGCTGTTAAGGGTTTTGTGATCTGCAGTAATTAATGGAGGCTTTGACCTTGTGTTGTTATTTATGTGCTATTTTACTGCTCTTTTAAAAAAATAACTACCTCCTGCTGTTCTGTGACAATAATTCCTTGTTTTGACTCAACAGTAATCTTATTGTTCTCCTCAGACAACTCTCTTTCATTGTTCCTCTCTTTTTCTCATTCTCCTTACTGTTTTGCACCCTCATTATTATTTACTGAAATGTTCTTAATGTTGTTTCTGAAAGACGGTACCATGGTGTCTTTTGACTGTTATTAATTCCTTTCATTTCAGTTGGACCCTCGCCCAGCTTCAAGACAGAAATATTTCCCTCTAATTCCAAAAAATGTATGTATGCTCTTCTATGCGCGTTCATTTTTTACAATTCCTCAAACATTCTAGTTAGGGTTTCTTCTACACTCATAACTCTAAATATTTAATAATAATAATAATAATAATTATAATAATTATACAACATTCACTTCAACCTGAACTGGATCAATCAACTAAAAACTTCATATTGATGCTTCTAGAAGGTTCTGCATTCAAAATTTAACCAACTGTAATGTATGGAGCCAAAAGAGTGTCAATAATGATAGATGCACACACTACATTCACATATGCACTCATAGGATTCATACATGCACACACATGATTCATAAATACACACACAGGATACACAAATGCGCGCAAAATTCACAAATGCACACACAAAATTTAAAAAGCACAGAAGATTCACAAATGCATACAAAATTCAGAAATGCATTCAAAATAGCATGCTGAGTACTATGCTAGCCTAGTATGATATTCCTAATTTAGCCAATTCCTTGTGTGCAGCTGGCAAAAAAAAAAAAGAAAAAAAAAAAGACATACTCAGTGTCATGACAAGGGCAAAGCCATTTCATTTTCTCAAAACTGTAGCCTTATATATGAGAAAAAACACTATTCTTTTGTTGCTGTGCAAGCAGTGGCATTTCCCTTAGGAAATGCAAATCAAATATGTTCTGTTCTTCTCTATACATGCTAAAAAATGTCATCAGAATACAGTTATTTAGACCTCTACCACTCTTTTGTTGGTTTCAGTTGCAGCATTGATATGTGTTTTTTAAAAGATACAGTTTGCTGTGTGTTTGCACTCATCTATTCAGTTTGCATTATGCCGCTTTTATGTTTTGATTGACAGCAGAGCCAGCCAAACCAGCAACAAAGAGACGGAGGAGGAGGAACTCAGCTGGTAGCGCGTCCAATGCCAGCACAGGAAACAGCAAGAAGCGCAACCCAGCCAATAACTTCAGCCTACCATCACAGGTACATCACATCAACATACCCTAAAGCTATGTTCGGAATGGAGATATACCATAGTACCGTACTACTCTTAGTATTGCTGAAGCATATAGTATGTATGCTAATTCTGTGTGCACAAATTAACATGTGCAACAGTGCTTGCTGTTGTTGAATACTATATCCCACAATGCAGTGTGTTCGAATCCCAGGGAACACATGTTAGGAAAAAATTGTTAGCTTGAATGCAATGTAAGTCGCTTTGGATAAAAGCGTCTGATAAATGCATACATTTTAAACACACCTCCAATAAATTAAAGCAGCATACAATGAAAAAGATAAATAGAAATAAATCACAGACAAACACATAGAACAACAAAATAATTATTTACAAAAAGGTAACCGTGACTTTTTTTTAATCAGAATTCCAATCATTTTTAAATGCCACAAAAATTGGACAAACCTCCATTTCCAGTGTTCTGTATAAAGTCATATTAGTTGCAATCTTGAACCCTTTTGACATATTTAATTGGAGTTGATAACTGGACAGCATTCACTAAATAAAATATAAAGAAATCGCATACAGTTGTAGACTGTAAAAAAAATGCAAACTGTAAAATTAAATACATACCGCACAGTATTCAGGTCATAGTATTCCATTCCGGACATACTGTAGATGCAGTCACTTACACACTTGCAGGGAAGCAGTGGTCCACACTGAAAAAATCATATAGGAGAGATATACTAAAATTGATTTATGGAGAATGTCTGGATGTCTGTACATATATGTGCATGTGTGTGTGGGTGTGTAAAGAAATAACCAAACAGTATAGAGAGGGAAAGACAGAGAAAGCAGCTTACTACATTAACCCATCTTATTTTTTTCATATTGTAATATTTCTATGCAATGTATTATAAAATCAATACCTGAATTACATTGTTTTATTGTTTATAGTAAGTAACAATCAGTTTCCAGTGTGATTGTAATTTGTAATGCTAGAGTATTTTTTTTTTAATATGTAGTCATTTGTCTACTCTGATTAATTTGTTTGTAATTGAGACTAATTAGCTGTAACTGATTTGATGATAATTAGTATTGTCCGTCTCTGGTCCCCAGCCTAAACGTGTCGCCGGGGAAACGAGGGGTGGCGGGTGGCTGGAGGCGGAGCTTAGGTAGGTGAGTGACACATGCAGACAGTAATCACGCAGCATGTGCTGTCTTAACGAGCTACTTAGCAATGCAAATTTGCTTAATTAGCACATATGTTGTTATTTAGGTGTTCTTTATCGTGTTCTTTATCTAAAAAAAAATCTAATTAAAGTCTAAAGAGCTAGTGTCTGGAAAAGATTTTGTGTGCATGTGTGTGTATGACTGCGTATATAACAGAGCTAATGAGTACGCCACAGTAAACTTGTGTGAAAATATTAATTATTATCAGAGCTGGGTAGATTACTTACAAATTGTAATCCGTAACTGATTCCAGATTATTTGACAAAAAATTTAGTTAGTAACATAATCCATTACACATTTTAGGTGATATAATTCTAATATGTTTTGATTGCTTTTAGATTACTTTTGATGTAACTTGTTTTTCACATATTGACATAAAAAGTGTGCATATATATATATTCCATTTGTGGCAATTAACAACACAAAGTGCGTTAAACATTACATTACATATGGTCTCCCAAACTGGGGTTCATAAAGGTACTGCAGGTTTGTGAGTCTAATGAAAAATTAATCATTAATTAAATAATAAAAATTTAGAATTAAAATAAATAAATTTATAATAACAGAAAAAAAAACACTTCCAAAAAAGTTAATTATTTTATTTGTTTACCTGTGAAATGTGAGCTTTGACCAATGTCAGAGAACGGTGAACATGAAAATGTGATGCTTCATTACTGAATATGATGAATGGGGTACTTCAATTAAATACATTAGGTTAAAGAAGTTCAGATGACAGAAAAAATAAAATATTATATATATATATTGAGGAATGCCTGCATTACATGTAAATTATAAAGCCTGTGAATTTGTGCATTTTAATGTGTCTTAATGTGAGCCTTCCAAATAAGAAGCAATACATTATAAGATAACCCTCTGAGTAATAATGCAAATAAAAACATGTTAAATATTCATTAGTAGTCGAATTAAGGTTGAAACACCTGAAATTATTTTTGTAAATCCATTGGTCAGATGCTGCGTAGCCACCCAACTAGTCTTTGTGTGTATGTCCACAAAACTGGAAGACTGTGTGTGTGTGTGTGTGTGTGTGTGTGTGTGTGTGTGTGTGCGTGTATACATGTAATATGCTACTTTAAAAATGAACATTTAAAAGGTGAAAAAGAGGAATTAGGGAGAATCAACAAATTATGAATAATTATGAATAATCAACAAAGAAGTAACTGTAGTCTGATTGCAAGTATTTTAAAATGTCATTTAATTTATTTACAAGTATACTTCATTTTTGTAATCTGATTGCATAATCCAGAATACTTGTAATCAGTCACTACCCAGCTCTGCTTATTTATATTCAATTTTGCACACTCTCTACTGTATGCTTGCATTAACTATATTACAAGTTCAGGTTTTGGAAAATAACAGCCATAAATTATTCTGCTTCTGTCGTTCTTCTCTCTCTTTCTACTCTGCGGCTATTCTCTCTCTCACTCGACCCCCGCATCTCTGTTTACGTCAACTCTCTCTCTCTCTCTTACTTTCCCTCTCTCTCTCTCTCTCTCTCTCACTCCCTGTCTCTCTCTCTCTGTCTCTCTCTCTCTCTCTGGCTGTAGGATGTGATGGTGGTAGGGGAGCCCTCTCTAATGGGAGGGGAGTTGGGTGACGTGGACGAGCGTTTGATCACACGTCTCGAGAACGAACAGTACGACCCTGTCAACGGTCTCCATGACTACACCAACTCACCGACACTTGGAAACGGCAGCTCCTGGAATGACCAGCACCCTAGCAACCAAGACAGTAAGCCTGATACCATGGCAACGCAGCAGTTGGAGTAATTTGATCTGACATTGGGTAGCCATGGCAACGGTGCTGTCAAGGGATGGGGGTATTTTCAACTGTAGGGGAGAAGGTGTGTGTGTGTGTGTGTGTGTGTGTGTGTGCATGCTAGCGTTTATGTTGGTGTGACACGGTTTTCCATACTTGAGACATACAGCGTCAATCATTTAGTTTAAGTATTTTGAAGAAAAAAAAAAGATACTGCAAGTCTTGTAAATATACAGATCTAACAATTCATTTCATATCAGAATTTTCAGCCCTTTTTTAAAACTCAGTGGATGTCCTGGCTTACTTATATACCGTACTGTTTGGTTTTGCTACAACAACCGGATGAAAAAAAGTCCCATTTGTGAACGCTATAGCGTTTTGAGCATAAATACAATTTAATGCATATTGTAAAACACATGCAGATTTGTGCTGTTAGTTGTGTGTATTTTATGTATGGTTTTCATTAATTTGCATTAATAAAATGTGTTTGGTTATGATACCAGATTCTGTGTGTTTGGTTATTGATATCAATGTAATAAAAAAGCCTACTCGAGAACACAAAGTGATTTTCATTGTTATAATCTAAATTAATTAATTGCGACGCTATAGGCTTATGTTACGTTTAACACCATGATGTTAATGCGAAAATAATCTCTCAATCTTTTCCCCCCTCTAGTGGTCAGAGCAACGCGGTACAAATTCACTGGATGATAGTTCTGAAAATTGTCATTTACTCGTCCTTATGTTGTTCCAAACGTATGACTTTCTTTTTTAACATAAATATATATTTTGAGAAATGAAACCAAACTGTATTGGTGACCACTGACAAACAAAAATACTGCGACATTTCTCGGTGAGGGTGAATAAATAATGACAGAATTTTCGTTTTTGGGTGAACTTCCCTTTTAACAATTTGTGAATTTCTTTTATATTATGTAATCTTATTTTGACAATGAGAAGTTGCTTTTCTGTTCTGGCTGTTTCGATCAGCTGTGCATTGCATCTTTTTTTATGTGTGAGAATATCCATATTTTAATGTTTCTATATTTCTTAATGTTCCTATCACTTAAGAACTGTCAAAACAGATATAAGAAGAATAAAATCATTAAAACATATTTTAGAGGGGTTTGCTTTGCATGTGTGGACTATTTACCAGCTGCATTGTGGGAATTGTAGTCATGTTTAGTGACGTATGCCGTGACGCCTGAATGTTGTGTCTGCGAGGAAGATGGCGGACTCAGTAGCGGCTGGTCTCGCGGATGAAAACGATACTGAAAATGAGGATAAGGAGAGGGAGAAACGACTCTTCAGCAGCGTCAAAAAGACGGAGAAACAAGCCGCTGCGTCAGACCTTACAGAAACTCTGGGATTTTACGAGAGGAAGGCGAAATGCAAAGAGAGAAAGAGCAATGTGTCCGGTAAGAGTGACAGACAGCGGCTCTGTGCGCTGCAAACACTGTTTTAAACCTAGTGAGCTGACTAGACAGCACGTATGGGCATCATAACACACACGTTATGATAGTCTTGGAAAGCAGTGTCTGATATAAATGTTAAAACGCGTCAAAATACAGTCTAGTTAGGTGGGCAGCTCACTGCCATGCTCTTTTAAATACAGACACAGAGCTCAATGCATCAGTACTGTCTGAAGCATCATCAGTCACTAGAGCTTATTCATCTTCAACGAGATCATAAATACCAGTGTGGCTCATGTGACACATTCAGCTTCTCGTATAATGAGACTAACTTTAGAAGCGTGAGGATCAAGTGTGAAGACGTAAATAATGACCAGAGCTACATCAACTTGTTTCCTGAAGTCATCACCATCATTATGCCTTTGGGTGGCGTTTATTCAACAAATTAAGTAATATTGTATATTATATACATTTTATAAAATTGCTAGTGTTAAAAGTGAAAATAAAGCTGGTGTGTCATAGATCTGTTTAACATGCATATTTAGAGATATCATATTCATATATGAATGTGCATAAATCACTGGTATGTTAGTGGGTTATTAATGCAATTAAGTATAAAGCAAGGTACCGTACATGCAGGAAAACAAAAAAGTGGGTTCACATTAGGTGTATTTTACTGCTATATTCTTATGTCATACAAATAAATAAGATAAAATATATTCAGTACAGTGTACACATTGTGTTCATGTTGTATTACAGAACACTTTTGCTGCTGTTGATGTAGCAAGCAATAAAGGTTAGGGACAGGTTTTATGGTATAGTTAAGGTAGGAGTTGGGTCAACAGCGTAATTATAGATTATAATTAAACTGGGGTTTGCAAACCACTGGGATTCATGAGGGAACTGCAGGCTAGGGTGTTGTAAATAAATAAAAAGCTAATAATTTTATTATGTGAATGTAAAGAAAAAAAGAAAGGAAAAGTTATTTTTAATAGAAAAAAATATATACATCAAAACATTTTAGTTGTTTACCTGCATGTCATGTGACCATAAACCAACATCCAAGAATCATAAACATGCAAATATTTTGTTAACCCTCTGGGGTTCTTCATTTATGAGTCACACTCAGGACCTTCGGGTCAAAAATGACCCAGAGGCCGGGATTCAGGTATACTTTTTTTCAGTAAAATCAATCAAATGTATTTTTGTTCAATAATATTTTTTCTTTCTTTTTTTGTGTTTTGAGAGAATTTTATGATAATAATAATGAATAATGAATTTTTATGCAATAATTATGATCCATTTTTTCCCATTGAATATAATAGAAAATTTATATATATATGTATTTTTATTTTTATTTTTATTAATGCTGTATTTTATTTTAAAGTACAGCCAAGGCCTATAGAAAACAATTTTTGAAATTAGATTGGTGCCATCTGGTGGACAAATTAAGCATTTTTATCATGCAATAGCACATTTTTACCACTAGAGAGAATGTACAGCTCTCTGTAGAAAGGCTTGTGAATTCTAGTGATTTTTGCACATATTTGCCTATTTATTTCAGGTTGTGGATTTTAATATATAATCACAGATTCTCAAAGACTATTTTTGTCAAGTTTTTTTTTTTTTTTGTTTGTTTGGTTGATTTAAATGGTAATTTCAAGTGCCAGTTTTACTTTATAATACAGTCAAACCTGAACATTGCACTAGAAAGAGAACAAATGGAAAGCATTTTGTTACCCATTGTTTTAATTCTAACTTAATAAAAAAAATGACATTATTTAAATCATAACATATTTTTATTTACCTTTTATTATAAACATTTCCATTAAAATTATTTTTTGCAATTCAATGAACAGTAACTCTTCAAAATTGCCAACAGCAATTATGAACAAAAAACAAAAATAACAGCAAACGTATAATCATTTTCAAACAGTACATGTAAATGGAAAATAGAAAAATAAAAAAAGTGTCACGCTGGGCCTGGGTCGCTCGAATAGGCCTGGAGGTTACTAGGGAAGAATTCCATCCTTTGACCTTACTCTGTTTGTGCGTGTGTGCGTGCGTGCGTGCACACGTGCTTGTGTGTGTGTGTTTGTGTGTGTGTGTGTGTGTGTTCAAGAGAGAGACATGGTGTGTGACTTTTGCATTTTGGATCCAATGTCTCCCCTTTATTTGATTCATTGATTTTATTTCACATATTCTCACATATCTCTGTTACAGTTTCACCAGTCTCATATTTCCCTATGTGTGTGTGTGTGTGTGTGTGTGTGTGTGTGTGTGAGTGAGTGTGTCTATTTTGCAACCTTGATGGCTTACAGCCTCATGCTTTTATTGCTGTGCACTTTATTTCTTACATTGATGAATAATTTCTTTTATTTCACACATTTCCCAAAATTAGCTTTTGCAATGATACTTTCATTTGTGTGTGTTTTTGTGTGTATAAGTGTGTGTGTGTGTGTGTGTGTGTGAATTTTTTTGTCTGTTTTGCACTCTTGATGTTTTAGAGATTCACCCCTTCACTGTTGTATGCTTTTTTTCTGCATCGTGGCTGATTTGTAGATTGTACACACAAAAAAACTCAGTATTTTCATATTTTTGCAAATTTCCCATTCATTTCCTATGTCGGGTCATTTTTGACCCGAAGACCCTGAGTGTGACTATTTTTTTTACGACCACTTAGACTTTTAAAATCCTGTCCCCAATTTTTTGGGGTGTTCATATACCAAGTACCAAAAAAGTCACCAAGTTTCGGACCATTCCGATGAAGCTACGATTTGTAACATTTTTTTAAAAAAAAATTTCGGGTCATAAATGACCGAAGAACCCCAGAGGGTTTTAAATATTAACTTAAAATCTCAAGGGATACTTCAAGTAAATATATGTTATGTTTTTGTAAAATTATTAAGATATTAAGTCATGTTCCATTAAGATATTTTGTAAATTTCCTATCGTAACACTATAAAAATTTAATTTTGGATAAGTAATATGCGTTGCTAAGAATTCATGTAGACAACTTCAAAGGCAATTTTCTCAGTATTTAGATTTTTTTTTGCATCCTCAGATTCCAGATTTTCAAATAGTTGTATCTCGACCAAATATTGTCTGACCCTAACAAATGGAAATCAATGCAAAGTTTATTCATTCACATTTCAGATGATGTATAAGTCTCAATTTCGAAAAATTGACACACATTTTTTTTTCTATTTCTGTTCTTTTACTTTTGCTAAGGTCTTCTATCTTTTAGAGGTTGTCATGAAGACATGTTCATTGAATAATACATCATGCGTTCCCATTTAATGTGTTCATCCTCAAGTTTATCCTTCTCTATTACTGTTAAAAATAAAAAGTAATGTGTGTGTTGGCCACAGAACTAATTCATGATGTGTGCTGTGTATCTATCTGTCTTGCTCTTATCAACACATTTGGCCTTAGGTCAACATAAACATGCCCTAAACACAGTCCAGTACTTTCTGTTCTGCTTAAATAGAACATTCACTGCTCTCTGCTCTGCTCTGCTGTAAATCAAGTGTGTACGATCACATAACAGCTGTGTCAACTGTGGTCCTAGTCAAGCTTTTACTGCTTTAATATTATAAACATAATGCACAGAATGTGCTTATTGGGCCTTTGTGAGAAGATTGCTTAAATTAGTTCTTAGGTTTGTACAGTGATCTAGAAAATCTGGCATTTAAAGGTCTTCTTTAAACAAAGTTTTTAAAAATGTAATTTAAAGAATGGATTATTTAAATGAACACCCATTTTATTTTTTGTTTTTACCTTTCTACATTATTACGATTGTAAAAGAAAAGTGTAATTTGAAACAATAAAAACAATATGAGTACTAAATTAATGTTCAAATTAAAACAGAAGTTTAAAAATAGAGCACAGTTCAAAGTATTTTGTTAATTTGCTTGTTTTAATTGTATCTTATATTGGAAAACTAAATTCTAAAATCCTTAATAAGTTGAATTTTCACAAGAGGAGACTTCTGAAAGCCACTTTAGGTTACCATTCTAACTCTCTGTATTTTATAATGGTACATGTTTTTTTGCTGTATGCATATGAAAGCAATGAACAGCAGTTAATGCTGGTACACTCGTTTATTCAACCTCTTTTATTTTACCCACCGGTTTTGAGCTTCCATCCTTTACATGTCTGTGTTTACAGGATAGTGTTAAATAATGAGTAAAATGGTTTCATTTTATTGGACTGCACATTCATGTGTGTGTTTATTTGTGTGCAGATCTCTCTCTTGTAAGGTTTATCAGTGCTGAGTTGACTAGAGGATATTTTCTGGAACACAATGAGGCCAAATACACCGAGCGGAGAGAGAGGGTCTATACCTGCCTGCGTATTCCCAAAGAACTGGAGAAGGTACCAAACGCAAACGCATAGTCCATAATACACACTTACATGCCCTCATCTCTTCTGTACAGTATCCTTTATTACTCTGCGCATTAAACCTGATGTTTGATTTATGTGCCACCAAACCAATGATACACGTATGTATGTGTATATGTGGAGTGTGTCAGGGTTCTTAAAAGAATAGTTCATCCGATAATAATACCCAATTTTCCCAAACTTATCAATTTCTTTCTGTTAAACATAAAATAAGACATTTTGAAGAATGTTAGTAACCAAACAGTTGCTGGTAGGCATTCACTTATATAATATGGAATAAATAAAAAAGTTATAGAAGTTAATGACTACCAGGAACTGTTAAGTTACCAAGAGTTTTATCTACTACTTTTATTAAACTTACTGGTGCTTTTTTAGTAATTTTTTAGCTTTTGAAGTAAAATGTACCACATCCAGGACATCACTGATCTCTCTCTTTCTCTCTGTAGCTGATGATGTTTGGGTTTTTCCTGTGTCTGGATGTGTTTCTGTACGTGTTCACTCTGCTGCCCCTCAGAGTGCTGCTGGCCCTGATCAGACTGCTGACACTGCCCTGCTGCGGCCTCAGGTAATACACACCTGCTCTCACGATATGTGTGGAGGAATATTCCCTAAAGTAGTACTTTCATAATATTCTGATAATCGAACAGGTTGAAACATCTGAGCTGTCCAACTTTTTCTTTCAGTGTTATTACATACAAACACCCACGCACCCTTAATACCCAAAATGATTGTGCATGTAGGTGTAGCTGCTGTTCACTGTATATTCTTCTGCCTGCAGGGCTAGTATATGCCCCTACTGCAAAAAGAGCAGGTATGCAGAAAATAAATGACTGCAGCTGCTTTAAGCACACACACCCGTGCGGGTATGATTGCAGCGGCTGTGTTCAAACACACATTCATACACACACACACTAGGCTTCAGTTGCCATAGCTGTCTAATTTTGCACTGTTGTGCTTTGATTTCTCCCTAGACTACTAAAATCATCTGATATCATTCCCAGAGTTCTCCTGTTCTTCTTTCAGTGTTCAGGGTGTACTTGCATGATCGGTCACAAGATGGCACTATGGTCATGTTCAACAAGCGAACACTGTGATAGAAGGAGAAACAATACTTTAATAATATTATAAAAATAATGCAGTGTGTCCTAAATAGCATCTGATAATGAAACTTCTGTAAATTGCTTTCACTGCATGCATTAAAATGCCTAATGAATTATACATAACTTCTTGTAAAAAATATAATTGGCAGAAGCCAATTATGTTTAAAGGAATGTAGATTCTATTTACAGTTAGAGTAAATAGTTGTACATACTGTTAGCACCCCAGTGTAAATACTAACAATGAGTGTGTTTTGTTTAGTAACAAGGATTTAGTAGTATATTAAAATACACTGTCATTCAAAAGTTTGGTCACTAAGGCTGCATTTATTAAAAACAAAAACAAAACAAACAAAAAAAAACAGTAAAATAGAATGCTTAATTACAAACTAAAATAATTTTTATATTTCAAAACATAAAAAACATATATATAATTTTTTTTTTTTTTTTTTTTAATGTATATAAAGCCATTCTAATGCTCTAAACATTTGGTGCTAAAGAAACATTTTTTATTATCATCAGTTCTTGCAATTTATTTTTGTGGAAACCATGCCAATAGAGCAAAAATACCAGTGCACATGCTCTGCCTACAAAGGCACTTTGACATAATTAAATTAGCTTTTTTTTGACAGCTATCTCTGTGTAAATAACTCTTGAGCCTGTGAATGTAAAGTTTGTTATTTTGTTCTTGTCAGTAATCCAAAACAACGGATTGCTGCTCTTGGACTTTCTAAAGGCATTTTGTGATTTCTACGGTGGCCGAGAGAGCACAACGCACTGTAACTTCAGAAAAAACATGCAAATAGAATTTTATTTGAAGTGCATTTTCCAGTGCTTTATTTGGTTGGGTTGTGAGCATTTGCAGTGCATGTTTTGTCAAATTGATGAACTTGTTTTCATTATTTACAGGTGTTTTTTCTATTTGCAGTGCGTTTCATTTTTTGGTTGTGTTGTGAGCATTTTCAGTGCACGTGTTGTCAAATTGATAAAGTTGTTTAATTAATTTGCCAGTGCTTTATTTATTTGCTTTGCATTTAATTTTTTGGTTGTGTTGTGTGCATTTGAAGCGTGTGTTGTCAAATTGATGAAGTTGTTTTCTTAATTTGCAGGTGTTTTTTCTATTTGAGCTCTTGCGGCCACCGAGATTTCAGCATATTTATGTAAATAATTATGTGTCATACTGAAACACTCAATTATGATTGTTTTCATATTTATTACTTTATCTTTTAGTAAATCTTGTAAAGGTATAGTTGTTAGAGAAAATAATTCCACTTGGTAAAAAATGTAATTATATTTAAATTACTTGCATTAAATGACAAAAATAAAATATACAAAATATTTCATTGCTGTGTATGTGTTTGGGTGCATTTACACCTAGCACAAGTCATGTGTTTAGCTTGATGCATGTTCCACTGAGTGTGCGACGCAAGATCCCTAACCCAGTGGCTGTGTGTGGTAGATGATCTAACAAATAGAAAACTGCTTTGTGATTATAATCAGTTACTATTCCATTGTGTTATATCTGTGGAGCCAATTTAACATGAAGATGTTTGTTCTTGTTTATGTGTGTGTGTGTGTGTGTGTGTGTGTGTGTGTGTGTGTGTGCACGCAGTGGATCTCGTATCTTGCAGCCTGCTCAGGTGTGTGATGTTCTGAAGGGTTTCATCATGGTTTTGTGTTATTTCATGATGCATTATGTGGATTACTCCATGATGTACCACCTGATCCGGGGTCAGTCTGTCATAAAGCTCTACATCATCTACAACATGCTGGAGGTACAGTGTCACAACACTCACATCTGCTGCTTTTATATCAGCAGTAGTTGAATGAACGCTCTCTGTTTCTCCTCTAGGTGGCAGATCGCTTGTTTTCATCGTTCGGTCAGGATATTCTGGATGCTTTGTACTGGACTGCCACTGAACCTAAAGAGAAAAAAAGAGCTCATATAGGAGTCATCCCACATTTCTTCATGGCTGTTCTCTACGTCTGTATCCTTCACACTTGCTTTGTTTCAAATACCAAATAGTCATATGTAGATGTAAATAAAGTAGCATTTTATATTGATTTGAATAATTAAATATTCAAACTAAGAATTAAAAAAAAAAATTATAATTAATTTATAATATTTTGCATATATTTAAAATAATGTATGTAAAATTAATACTAATAAATACAAAACTAAAGATTTTGTTACTTCAAGTTCTGCATGAAATCCATTTAACTACACTGAAACTGCTCAGTTTTTAATGATTTAATTTTAATGTATTTTTTGTCGTGGGATACAACCTTCCTTAATAATTCAGTTCTACATGCCATTCTGATTATGGTCCAGGCCACCACTCTGAACGTGGCTTTCAATTCACACAACAAGTCACTGCTCACCATTATGATGTCCAATAATGTGAGTACAAGCAAACTACCCAGAGAGTAACGTTGTTGATTTGGTTAAATTCAATTAGATACACTACAAATGACCTCTTAGTTGCTATATATTACCTTAAATGAACAAACACACACACATTCATTACTCCTTTTGTAGGGTTTATATTGATATATGTGTGTTTTTTTTTTTTTTTTTTTGTAGTTTGTTGAGATCAAAGGAAGTGTATTCAAGAAATTTGAGAAAAACAATCTCTTCCAAATGTCCAACAGTGGTAGGTCCATATATATGTATATGTATATATAGTGTGCTGTCAAATGATTAATCTAGATTAATCGCATCCAAAAGAAAAGTTTTTATTTATGTAATATATATGAAAACATGTCTATCTCAGATTGTCTCTGATGAGTTTTCTCACTGTTCCTTTCTGTCTTTCTCACTATAGACATTAAAGAAAGATTTACACACTACACACTCTTACTAATCGTCTGTCTTAGAAACATGGAGCAGTTCTCCTGGAATCCAGGTATCCAGTTAACAGCTGACTCATTTCCGAGTTTGTCCATATATATGACATTGATGCATGTATTAATCATTGTTTATTGGTTATAGATCATCTATGGGTATTGTTTCCTGATGTTTGTATGGTGATCGCCTCAGAGATAGCAGTGGATGTTGTCAAACATGCCTTCATCACAAAATTTAATGACATTACAGCAGATGTGAGTTCAAGTTATTGTTGTATTCTTCAAAAGGTAGTGTTGTAGCTACAATATTTGAGTAACTATCATATATATATATATATATATATATATAGTACCTGTATTATTAGCTGTATTAAAAAACAGTAAATAGCGTAATATTGTGTCTTATTATTACAGTTTAAAAGAACTGTTTTCTATTTCTATTATTATCTAGATTGTTTTGTGTAATATCAAACAAAATTAAATAACATAAATAATAATATTTAATTATATAAAATTAAATAACAAAACCTAAGAGTTAAAAAATACACACTACTTCCTGTCTGAGTTATACATTTTCTTTCAAGATATTGAGACAACTTAAAGTAAAATATGAACTAAATATGAACAACATTGAATGAACTAAAAATGAAATCCTGTAACTTGAATACAGTAGTGATTGTGGGGTACAAGGTTTTTCAAGCCATACCTGATGCTATTGAAATGACAAGGCACTTATATATGTTTATCTAGAATAAACTAAAGAAAAACAGCTTGAGAACTATGACATGACCTATTTACTGTAAACCAAAGGGCTTCCCTATTCTGGAATGTTCTTTCTTTTCTTAAAACAGTCCTAGTCAAGAGGAAGTCTTTACAAAGAGAGACAGGTTTCCTTTGGGAGTGTGTCTGAAAATCAGCACCGCTCTCAGTGTCTTGGATAACCCTGACAGATCCACTGACCCAAATCTATCAGCACACACAGGGCCAGCAGTGAAACTCTCTTTAGCAGAGGGGATGGTTTCACACTTTCTGTCCAGTGCAGGTCACCTCTGTTCACATACTCATAAGATGAAAGATAAGTGACACTTCAAAAAGTTCCTTAAATATGGTCCTGAAAAAACAAAAGAGAAATAAAAGATGAAATAAATAGTGGCAGAGCATGCAAAATACACTGAGGATGGGGGGTAGAGAGATATGTAATAACAGAAAGAGGAGTTACTGGCAGGGATTAAAGACAGATCTGCTTAGTTTAGGCAAGAAGATTAGTGTCACAGCACACACATGCACCCATTGCTCTCTCATATATCATCTTTCCTAGAGGTGGACACGAGCAATTTGTATTTTCTTTATATATATATATATATATATATATATATATATAATTTCTAGCAATTTTAACATATTCAATATGCATCTTAATGTTAATGAAATTTATTATTTATTTATTTTCATTCAGAACCAGAATTTCTACAAAAACTGTATTGTCATTAAGTACACCACTGTTCAAATGTTTGAGGTCAGTAAGATTTGTTATTTTTAAGGAAGTTTAGCAAGGGTGCATGAAATTGCTCAATAGTGACATTTGTAATGTAACAAAATAATTCTATTTGAAATAAACATTGTTGAGGAACGTGACATTTTTGCAGGTGATGATAAGTTAAAAAGGTCTTTGTGTTTAAGCTGCAGCCTCAACAGTATGTCAGCTAGGTCTGTTTCTTATGTGGCCGCTGCAGCTCTGGCTAAAAACCTGTGTCACATTTAATGCTTGGTACACGGGTCTATTGTGCATCTTTATGACACGTGAATGCCTGGATGTTATATCTCCCTGGAAAAGCACAGCTCTGTGTGAACTGGACCTGATAATGGAACTGAAATAAAATTAAATGTGGCTCTAGTATTGCTACAAAAGCATCGAAATCCTGTAGTAAACTTTGAATTGCTCGGGGTAATCCCATAGCGTCTTGATGAGGTGGAATGCTCCTTTCTCTTAAAACAATCATAACATCAGATGGACCCAATACGTCCTCTTTCTTTTTCTCTTTTTAAGAAGAGAGAGGACAAAAAAAATTATAATTCACTCTGCTTGAAGGCTGCATTTTGTATTGGTTTGCAAATATTTTTGCGACTGATTAATTAATATGCATGGGACTCAGTGTACAAGGTTTCTATGCATGACAAATTTTTTGGATGACAAATATAAAAAAACACACATGAAAAGTTTGGACTCTGTGCATAGAACTTAAGTATGCATTCCCACCAGTGAAATTCTTACATTAAGTAGTGTGCAAGATCAGGGAGAAGAAGGAATCTATTCTGTTGTGTAGGGATGTAACGATTAACTGAGAGCCTGTTGAAAATCGATTCAAATATGTGACTATTCAAATCAGTTGAGATGCAAAACAAATCACGATTCAATTAGGGGTAGCAGTTCATATGAATGTATGTCTAAGGGGAACTTACTGTCTTTAGAAAAGTTTAGATGTTATTTTTTCTTTTCCTCTTGCCTCCTGTATAATGCATATTAAAGTTCATAAGTGTAGCGCTGCTTTGTTTACAGTGGAAACCAGTAAATGCCTTAAGCAACACCTGCTGGCAGAGTGAATCTGTGTTTAGTTCAGCTCGTCTGCAGGAGTTTCATGCAGATATTTTTTATGTATAGCTTCACAAAGCTGAAGTCAAACCATTCTGTTTTTAACTTAAAAAAGAGGACAATGGAAGCAATCAAAACCAACAAAAGAGCAATAAGCATTCAGTAGAGCACACTAGCATCAGATGCACTTCTGCAATGCACTATAATAGAGTACTATTACTGAGGCAAGAGCCCCTTCTATGCCCATAAATGTAGAGTCTTCAAGAGCTTGTACGAAACAGACCCTGTGAATGGTCCATTATCAGTTATTCTGTCTTTTCTACAAGAGCACTTAGATGGTGGCCATGCTTCTATGCTTAAAATGTGTGTAGCCACTATAACTATAACTTTTCATGGTGAAATTGATAATCATCCGGTAAGAATATTTTGGTGATTCAATTCTTGAAAAGTGCAAGAAGCTGAATCCTGTCTACCCTTCCATGGTACCATCTTGGGATCTAGCTCTGGTCTTGAGAGATCTAACAGGCCTTCCATTCAAGCCACTCCAGTCAGCTACCTCGAACACACTCTCCCTTAAGACAGTACTCTTACTTACCCTCGCATCAGGTAAAAGTAAGTTGGGGACATGCACGATTTATCAGTTCATGAATCCTGCATGCAGTTTGTCCCAGGTGACTGCAGAGTTAAATAAAGGTGCTCTCAATCCTATTCAGAGCCCGGTTATAACTTTGTTTGTTCTCGCTCCAAAAGAGCCAGTCATACTATTTTTGCAGTTACTATGTTCTGTATGCGTATTGCGTGTTTATTTTGAGCACTCTAGGCCCTTCAGAGCAGCTTTTTGTGTGCTTTGGCAGCCACACTAAAGGCCAGCCAGTCTGTTTTTAAGCTAAGACTGGATTGTTGATGTGATAGCTCCATCTTACAGATCTCAAAGCTCTAAATATCCTTTAGGGGTTTGAGCCCACTCCACACAAGGTATGTCTCCCTCTTGGGCATGGGCAAGTGGACTGTCTGTGGAGGACATCTGCTTAGCAGCTGGATGGGTTTTGCTGAATACTTTTGCCAGATTTTACAATCTGGGTGTTTCTTTGCTATCATCTCGAGTGCAGTCAGTATAGGAGAGCTAGCTTTTTATGGCAGAGGTTATCTCTAAAGCTGTTCTGTCACACATTTATTTTTTGAGCCTGTTTACATCTGGTCACTTTAGATAGCTATCCGATTGCGAAAAGACCAGGTGTAAATGCCTTCCGGTGTGAATGCATTTGGTTGTTAAAAATATTTTTGCTACCAAAGTTCAGACACTATTAAAAGTGATGTGACAGGGAAGTATTGAGAATCTATTTTTCCCACAACAGCCAATGGCCAATACAACAACGTGGTTATGTAAAGCTTCTCGGCCCCTCTGACATTAATTAACTTTGTCAGTCTGTCAGGTAGTCAGGTGTAAGTGAAGAAAATATTATTTATTATAAGATACTGTAAGAGTTTTCTGCTCCGCCACGTGAGTCTGAATTGAAAGTCATGAGCTAAAAGGGCCACAAACACACAGCGCAATCTGAGTGGTCCATTACATTAATAACTCTGATGAGTTTTTTGATGAAATCATTCTAATGAATCTTTCACTGAATTGTTAAATTTACTAATTTTATATTTGACTCTTTAATTACTGAGCCGCAAGTCATCATTACTTGTAACTGTGTGTGCACAGGTCTATAGTGAATACAGAGCGAGCTTGGCATTTGATCTGGTCAGCAGCAGACAGAAGAACGTAAGTGCATGTTCATTTATTAGCATATCAGAAATCCTTTTGAAGCAAGAATCAATAATAAAGCAAGCAATAATTGTCAGTATGTCAAATTATGTATCAAAATAATTTTAATTTCAACAAATGGTTTGTCTCTTGTTTATGGTGCTAATGACATTGACTCAATTTGAAGAGCATTTCGTCCAGCTTGATGGATATTTATATAAGATGCTGATATTTGGGTGCGTTTTCCAGGCATACACAGACTACAGTGACAGTGTGTCTAGGCGGATGGGCTTCATTCCTCTTCCTCTTGCTCTACTGGTAACCTCCCTCCTTATTTCATAATAATCACAATACTAAATCTGTCATACAGAAAAAGGTTAAAGCAGAAACATAAATCTATTAGCAATTTGTAATTTTGCTCTTGTTAACATGCATTACTGTTCTGTTTAAAACTTAAAGTGACCGTGTTAGACTGAAAGCTGACATGTATTTACACTAGCTATATTTTTTCAAAACTTCTAAAGCCATTTACCATAAAGGAACGGTGATGTGTAGTAACGTGGTATTACAGTTATACTCATGTAGAATGTGATTGACAGTTGATCCGGGTGGTGACCAGCTCAGTGAAGATCCAGGGCTCTCTGTCCATTGTTTGTGTTGTGCTCTTCTACCTGGGGTATGAGTTCACATTTTTTTTAATAAACTTTAGTATTAGTTCTCACTAATAACCAGTTGCTTATTAGCATGCCTATTATTAACACATTGGCTGTTTACTAGTACTTATAAAGCACATATTCTGCATGACCATGGTCTACAAGCCCTAATTCTACCCAATACCTAACAACTACTTTACTAATTATTAAAAAGCAGCAAATTATGAGGCAAAAGTTGTAGTTAATGGTTTGTTAGTGGCGAGAATTGGACCGTGAAATAAAGTATGACCAACTTTTTTTTATTTTCAAATGTTTGGCATCGCTGTGATTTTTCTTTAAAGAAATGTATACTTTAAAATAATAAAAAATCACAGTAAAGACATTTATAATGTTGGGAATGATTTCTGTTTCAAATAAATAAAGTCCATCAAACTTTGTTCATCAAAAGAAACTGTATTTCCATGCTTCATTAAGCTGCACAACCATTTCCAACTGGGATATTAATACAAAATGTTTTTATTTTTTTATTTTTATTTTATTTTTTTATGTTTTTTTAAGTACTAAAGTAATGGCTGCTGAGAATTCAGCCCACCGTGACAGGAATAAATTCCATAAAAAAAAAAAAAAAAAACTGAAAACCATATTATTTTGCAATATAACTGATTGTATTCTTTTACTCTTGGCTTTGTTGAACATAAGAATCCTTTTTCAAAAAATGAACTAATCATAAAATGTGACCCTGGACCACAAAACAAAATTTTGAGATTTATACACCAATCCATTGATGTATGGTTTGTTAGGATTGGACAGTATTTGGTCGAGATACAACTATTTGAAAATCTGGAATCTGAGAGTGCAAAGAAAATCTAATTAGTGAGAAAGTTGCCTTTGAAGTTGTCCAAATGAATTCTTAGCAGTGCATATTACTAATCAAAAATGAAGTTTTGATATATTTACTGTAGGAAATTTACAAAATATCTTCATGGAACATGATCTTTACTCAATATTCTAATGATTCTTGCCATAAAAGAAAAATCGATAATTTTGACCTAATTTGGCTATTGCTAAAAATATACTCCAGTGACTTGAGAATGGTTTTGTGGTCCAGGGTCACAAATTTGACCAGTGGTGTATATGATCTGAATCTGTTTGTGCGTGCTTGTGTGTGTTTATTCAGTATGATCACCCTGAAGGTGCTGAACAGTATTGTGTTGTTGGGGAAATCCTGTATGTATGTGAAAGAGGCTAATATGGAGGAGAAGCTGTTTCAAAATCCCCCCTCTGCAGCTCCCAGCAGAGTGTCCAGCAGAGCCCACCGTACCAAACACACACGCGAACCACCAGGTAACACACATGCACATCGTGTCACCCACATAATAAAGAGAAGCCTGGTAATAGACAGAAAATAGTTTGCAGAGTCAAGGTTTTGTTCTCACTAACCCATTGTGTCCGTACCCCTCTAAAGGTGAGCAAGCGGAGGAGGGCCTGTCTGCATCAGTCACCACTCAACCCACCCAAAGGGATGAATGCCCCGCCCCTCAGATCCCCACCAGCGAATCAGATCAGTTCCTCACTACACCAGATGAATCAGAAGAGAAAAGCCTTATTCAGGACGATACCGAACTTAAACACGGGGCGGCCAAAAAAGACTTGCTGGAGATTGACCGCTTTACTATCTGCGGTAACCGTATCGACTGACATTAACGCGCACCTTCAAGTTTAAGAGCGATGCCAGGTATGCACTGAAATGCCCGTCCTCTCTGCCAGCTTGATTTGTTTGACATTTGAACCTGAGCTCGTTGGAACGGGACAGCGAGAAACTGCAGGATATTTATTAATAAGCGACGCACCTAATTTATTTAAGACTTAAGCACACTTATACAACAGACAATCACACCAACACACCGTTTTAACCAATGGGATTCCACCCAGTGATGTTTCCACGCTTTCAAGAGGTTCGAGTCGAAGTCACCGTTGGACGGCAGGCAAGATCTTGGTTTGATGTCACTGTACTTACCTTTCAAAGGGGGCATCCAATTAAGAAAATGAGAGAAAGGGATGAATTGTTTTCCTAAAATACTTACTTGGAAGATTACTTGCTTTTATCCCTTCCCCTCAAAAGACTTTTAGTTTGAAATATTACCATGTTCATTGTCAGTCAATACTGAAATCTAATTACGATGTGTTCAGCAGATTTTGTTTTTGTATCTTTGAGTAAAAGCAAACAGCAGGCTAAAATACGTTTCACTATTTTATTTATTTTTAAGAGAGTTGCTTTTTCAGTTTAAATGCAGGGTTTCCATTGACGAAAAAGAATGTTTGCATCGTGAATGATTGCATCGTTTGAGGTAATGACCTTTTAAAAGCCCATTGTGATACTGTGATGAAACGCATGCTTGTGATATGTCGGTTGATTGAAGTACACCATCTTAATGAAAGGATTATAGATTTTTACAAGACAGTCGCATGGAATCAGAAAACTGAAGTACACTTTCATAACGTGATTTGCCAGATTTTCCCTTTAAGGATGGAAAGTCTTTTTATTTTTCCCTCCTGCAAGCTCTTATTATGCATATGCCATTCCCCCTAGCATATCAGATGAACAATCGTACATTGGTGCTGATGTTGGGAGCAGATGAAAAATAGTCAATTACCAACATTCCAAAAGTCAGACTTTTGACCAAAGCAAAGTTGAATATACAACCTTTTGCTAATATCTTTATAGTGTATTTAAAAAGACCTGTTGGCCGATTTACAAGACGATAAGCATCAGAATCCATTAATGTAAGTTGATAACAATGAGCTTCATAATCATCTTAACATAAGATAACAGTGACTTTTTGTGAAAGCCCATGATTAGTAATAATGCATCATGTATAGTGCTTACAGAACTTATTGGAGTGCTTTTTCATCATAGACAATAATGTTTTATACATTTGCTTAACATGGACCACACTGTCTTAAAGGTTTGTTTTTTTGTTGTTGTTGCTGTTTTTTTTTTTTTGTGATCCACTAATGTTTCTTAGTAGTACATGAGGTTAGAATTTAAGTTTCTTTTTCTCAGTAATGGCAACATGTATTGTTTTTATTTTCATTTTTGACTGATTTTGAATTTTGTATTTCTTGTATTAAGAATGTGTGGCTGAAATTGCTTTGCTTTGTAATATCATTAAGGTGGCATTCAATCTGACAATAAGGTGCTCAGTTTTTAAAAAACAAAAGGTTGATTTAATTTATGGTTTAGAAATGTATTAAGAGAAAATATCGACTATGCCAAGGAAATGTTTACCCTCAGTTATCACACTAATGCAAACTCTGAATCACACTTTTCAGAACCTCTTCAGAAGCATTCACTGGACTTAAACTGGCAAAATTATATCATAGAGCATTTCTTATTGTTTTTGCATTTGAAACACTGATATTAGAAATACTTTTGCTTATTTTCTAACGAAAGAGACCATTATAAGCAAATGTTTGGCTTTGTTGTGGTTTACAATATAACTGCCTGTGCATTCCCAGGTTCAGTCACCTTTGGACTCTTGAAATGAGGCTAAAGCTTGACTGCAATGGATATGGATCGGTACTCAACAGCATGATTTTGCTGGACAGAACCTTTCTAATTCATACTTAAATTAATTTGGAAAAAAGATCCAACCTCTCAAGTTCTTTCCATACTGCTGGAGTTCACTGCGGTGTTTTCTTTCTTCTTTTTTTTTTTTTCACTGGTCAATATCAGTTTTTTTTGTTTTTGATGTTTTTTTGTACCCAGATCGGCTTCAGCATCCAAGGTTCTAACAAACTTTTTTTTCCATGTAGAAACTGAAGAGGACCGATGGTCAAATCTCTTGTATGGGATGTTTCAGAGACGGAATTAGGGAGAGGATTCAGGGTGTTGTGTTAATTAAAGTTTTGTTTTGTACATTTGTTGTTGTTGTTGTTGTTTGTTTAAAGTGAATCCCTAATATACATTTTAATTTTATTGTTTCACAAGACACCAGATGTTAATTTATATAACGTTCCAGTGCTCACCCCACTAAAATGAAAACATGATTATTAACTACAATATTATATCATATAGTTTTACACTTTTGATTATATATATATATATACACACACACACACACACACACACACACATATACAGTATTATTCAAAATAATAGCAGTACAATGTGACTAACCAGAATAATCAAGGTTTTTAGTATATTTTTTATTGCTACGTGGCAAACAAGTTACCAGTAGGTTCAGTAGATTGTCAGAAAACAAACAAGACCCAGCATTCATGATATGCACGCTCTTAAGGCTGTGCAATTGGGCAATTAGTTGAAAGGGGTGTGTTCAAAAAAATAGCAGTGTCTACCTTTGACTGTACAAACTCAAAACTATTTTGTACAAACATTTTTTTTTTTTCTGGGATTTAGCAATCCTGTAAATCACTAAACTAATATTTAGTTGTATGACCACAGTTTTTTAAAACTGCTTGACATCTGTGTGGCATGGAGTCAACCAACTTGTGGCACCTCTCAGCTGTTATTCCACTCCATGATTCTTTAACAACATTCCACAATTCATTCACATTTCTTGGTTTTGCTTCAGAAACAGCATTTTTGATATCACCCCACAAGTTCTCAATTGGATTAAGGTCTGGAGATTGGGCTGGCCACTCCATAGCATTAATTTTGTTGGTTTGGAACCAAGACTTTGCCCGTTTACTAGTGTGTTTTGGGTCATTGTCTTGTTGAAACAACCATTTCAAGGGCATGTCCTCTTCAGCATAGGGCAACATGACCTCTTCAAGTATTTTAACATATGCAAACTGATCCATGATCCCTGGTATGCGATAAATAGGCCCAACACCATAGTAGGAGAAACATGCCCATATCATGATGCTTGCACCTCCATGCTTCACTGTCTTCACTGTGTACTGTGGCTTGAATTCAGAGTTTGGGGGTCGTCTCACAAACTGCCTGTGGCCCTTGGACCCAAAAAGAACAATTTTACTCTCATCAGTCCACAAAATGTTCCTCCATTTCTCTTTAGGCCAGTTGATGTGTTCTTTGGCAAATTGTAACCTCTTCTGCACATGCCTTTTTTTTAACAGAGGGGCTTTGCGGGGGATTCTTGAAAATAGATTAGCTTCACACAGACGTCTTCTAACTGTCACAGTACTTACAGGTAACTCCAGACTGTCTTTGATCATCCTGGAGGTGATCATTGGCTGAGCCTTTGCCATTCTGGTTATTCTTCTATCCATTTTGATGGTTGTCTTCCGTTTTCTTCCACGTCTCTCTGGTTTTGCTCTCCATTTTAAGGCATTGGAGATCATTTTAGCTGAACAGCCTATCATTTTTTGCACCTCTTTATAGGTTTTCCCCTCTCTAATCAACTTTTTAATCAAAGTACGCTGTTCTTCTGAACAATGTCTTGAACGACCCATTTTCCTCAGCTTTCAAATGCATGTTCAACAAGTGTTGGCTTCATCCTTAAATAGGGGCCACCTGATTCACACCTGTTTCTTCACAAAATTGATGACCGCAGTGATTGAATGCCACACTGCTATTTTTTTGAACACACCCCTTTCAACTAATTCAACTAATTGCCCAATTGCACAGCCTTAAGAGCGTGCATATCATGAATGCTGGGTCTCATTTGTTTTCTGAGAATCTACTGAACCTACTGGTAACTTGTTTGCCACGTAGCAATAAAAAAATATACGAAAAACCTTGATTATTCTGGTTAGTCACATTGTACTGCTATTATTTTGAACAATACTGTATATATATATATATATATATATATATATATATATATATATATATATATACAATAACATAAATATTAATATACAAATAAACTTGTAATCGGGTGCTGTAACCAGTTACAGGCATGCAAACTTTGGATTAAAACTTGTAAAGTGCTTCGTCCCATTTTTGAATGATCACCATTGGCACATAATGCCACTGTCACAACACATCATGCCACATCTAACGCAACCGAGTGATTTTTTTTTTCCTATGGCAGGACACCTCTAAACGTCACGTGCACAGGTTATGTCCTGAAAACATTGTTCAAACACTCTTACTTATAAAGGTACAGATTTTTTTTGCACATTCAGACCAACAGATTGCTTTCTGAACGAAGCTTTATTGATTAAAATGGAAAAGAAACACTGGGAAACTAATATTTTCTGTTGAACTTTTCACTATGTCTTTTTATAGCTTTTCAATTCTATTGATTATTCTTTTAACTGTCCTCTAAAATGTAGGTTAAATTTGGGCAGATCCTAACAGTCACTAGAACTGTGTGGTTTGAGTGGTGGCGAATGCATGAGGTGATGGAGTTGTCTAGGACCAAATTAAATCAATCCTCTGTGACCCCAGTTCAAAAATAGTTTCCTAAAGATTATGTAACACTAAACTGATCTGTTCTAAAACTATAGAGATCTAAACACTAAACCGATTGAGATTATGACTTGGAATGTGATCACAGAATGAATGAATACCACTATGAGACAAGTCTATTTAAAGCTGGATTAGAAATCTCAAATACTTAGGCTAAACAAAATCTCTAGAAGGCTCTCTAATGCTGAGTTAGAGAAAAAAAAAGTTTTTTTTTTCTGTATTTACTATTTAGTTTATATTTACTATTTTTTAACTTTCATAACAGCATGCTTGAATGAACAAAGCATACTGTCAAAAACAGATAAAATAACTGTACAATGTTTGTTCAGGTATTTAAAAATTCTAAGAAATTTTAAGGTTTAAACTGTGTTTTGACTTTTAGACCCCACTACTTACATAAACTATGTAATTTTGAAGGTACAATATAACTACAAAAAATACAGGTGCATCTCAATAAATTAGAATGTCATGGAAAAGTTAATATATATATATATATATATATATATATATATATATATATATATATATATATATATATATATATATATATATATGGTAGGGGTTCCTTTTGCTTTAATCACTGCCTCAATTCGGCGTGGCATGGAGGTGATCAGTTTGTGGCACTGCTGGAGTGGTATGGAAGCCCAGGTTTCTTTGACAGTGGCCTTCAGCTCATCTGCATTTTTAGTTCTCTTGTTTCTCATTTTGCTCTTGACAATACCCCGTAGATTATCTATGGGGTTCAGGTCTGGTGAGTTTGCTGGCCAGTCAACACACAAACAACATGGTCATTCAACCAACTTTTTGTGCTTTTGGCATGTGGACAGGTGCCAAATCCGCCTGGAAAATGAAATCAGCATCTTCAAAAAACTAGACAGCAGAAGGAAGAATGAAGTGCTCCAAAATCTATTGGTAAATGGGTGCAGTGACTTTGGTTTTCAAAAAATACAATGGACCATCACCAGCAGATGACATTGCACCCCAAATCATCACAGACTGTGGAAACTTAACACTGGACTTCAAGCAACTTGGGCTATGAGCTTCTCCACCCTTCCTCCAGACTCTAAGACCTTGGTTTCCAAATGAAATACAAAACTTGTTCTCATCTGAAAAGAGGACTTTGGACCACTGGACAACAGTCCAGTTCTTCTTCTCCTTAGCCCAGGTAAGATGCCTCTGACATTGTCTGTGGTTCAGCAAATTCCTCGACATCTCTGTGTGTGGTGGCTCTTGATGCCTTGACCCCAGTCTCTGTCCAATCCTTGTGAAGTTCAGTCAATTTTTGAATCATTTTTGCTTGACAATCCTCATAAGGCTGCGGTTCTCTACATTGGTTGTGCATCTTTTTCTTCCACACTTTTTCCATCCACTCAACTTTCTGTTAACATGCTTGGATACAGCACTCTGTGAACAGCCAGCTTCTTTGGCAATGAATGTTTGTGGCTTACCATCCTTGTGAAGGGTGTCAATGATTGATTGATTAGATGATTGGCATGTCCCCATATTCTAATTTGTTGAGATTTTTGTGAATTGGTGGGTTTTTGTTAAATGTGAGCCAAAAACATCACAGTTAAAAGAACCAAAGATTAAACTTTATATATATATATAAATTACTCATGTAATTGTGAATTGTAATTATATATGCTTATAATTGTTCTGTTCTGTACCCCAGGGGGGTTTTTCTTGCTGCTCTCCCCGCTCTGTCCAAGCATGGCTGCATGGACAGGCGTTTGGAGTGTTGCCCAGAACATAACCATACCGCCAACACTAACTGTATGCAATTATAATTGTCATAAATATACTTGACGGAAGTGGTCCTGATTGAAATATGTTTGTTCAGGTGTTTAAAGATTCTAAGAAATTATATATATCTAGCTTTAAACTGTATTTTGACTTTTAGACCCCATAAACTATGTAATGTCAAAGGTATGTTATAACTACCAAAAATACATGTGACTGTATGGTTGAATTTTGAGACATTTTTATCATTTCAGGGTATGATAAATAATATGTTTGTATTTTATATAATTATATATCAAAATAATCTCATTTTTAAATGTATTTTTTAGATACAAACCAGCTGTGTCTACGGATAAAGTAAAAAAATTGTATCATTATTTTTCCCAGTTTTACTGAACATTTAACTTCAAAGTGCTCTACTTTGAAAGCTCTTTTTTCTCTCTTTCTTTGTTTCTCTGAGATGTGCATGTCAATTTTGGTTGTGCAGACTGACATAATACAAACTGTGGCCTCTTTCTTCCTCTATCTGTCTTTCTCTCACTCTCTGTCTTTCTCTCACTCTCTGTCCCTGTTTGTTGGTATTCATGTCCATGCACACACAGCCGCACAGAGGCTTTTCAGCTGTTCCAAATGTAGCTGTGGGACATTTCAGTGAAGAAGACTATCAGCTAGTGTCTTGGCAGTCATGGCAGAGTCTGGAGTTGCTGCTTTTCTGCTCATCTGACTTTCTGACTGCATGAAAGAGAATATACTGTGTATTTTTGCAAACAACGACTGATAGTTCAACTTTCTTTAATTGCTCTAAAGTTGTGACCAGTTATCATAAGTTATAATCATTCTTTGTTGAGTATGATAACCACAGTAAGTCAAAGAATTTAAATTATTTTGTGAAGTACAAATGAACAATGCCTTCATATCTGTGGAATTTCTGTATAGAGCGGAATAAAGAATAGAAAACAATTAGAAAGATAAAAAGGAAACAAAAACAAAAAGGTTTTGTCGGAGCTGATGGCCTCTTGGGCTGTTGCGCTTCAGGCGTCCCGAGTTCGAGTCCTGGCTCGTGGACCTTTCCCAATCCCACCCCCCTCTCTCTCTCACACACACTTCGCCTGCTGTCCTATCTAAATAAAACGCCAAAAATAAATCTTTAATAAAAAAATAAAGAGCAGTTATATACATGTGCTATGATGTTTAACATATAACTAATCTTATGAAATTATGATCAACCAATGTATTCATCATGTCAAGATTATTTTTACAATTCATTTGAATTTGTTCCAAATAAACCAGAAAAAAAAAATAGTTCTGTGACCATAAAAATAACGCAAGTTGCAATCTATTCATTTAAACTAAAATCTGAATGTTAATAAAAATCATACCCCCAGAAGAAAACAGTCCAAAGTTAGAAGCATACACAATTAGAAGCATACACAACTGATCACATTTGCAGTTACTGACAGTATTGTAAGTTTGGAATTGTGTCTGTATTGTGTAAAATGCTGTATAGGCTTCTTTCACAGAGGAAAGGAGTGACATAAAGTACTTTGACTTGGCTTGACGTGATTTTCCTGTAAAGAGCTAGATTAGCAGTGGAGCTGGAGCGCAGCGGGAGGCGCAGGTCAGACGCACACTCAGCTCATCCTGAGCTCTCCACAACGGAGGGATGTTTACTAGAAGCCGTCAGAAGGAAACGGGGAATAAACCCATCACCTGGAATATATTTTTTCATTACTGATTTGTTTTCCTTTTATGTTTTTCAGTTTTTCTAATTTGTAGTTTTGATGTCGAGGACTAGAGAGCATTTCAAACAAACCTACTTTTACCTTACTTGATCTTTCCTCCACTTTTCGTTCCCTCCCGTTATATATCAAAAGCACCCCGTGTAAGGACTGATGGACATGTGGTGGAAAGTGGGGCTCGTGCTGGTGATGTGCTCGGGTCTCACGAGCAGCGAAGCCCGAGAGGAGCACCGGGATTCGTCTCCGCGCAGCATGATGCTCAGAGTGCCGGTCGAAACGTTGGACTTTGGCTTCGTGCCGTCTGTGGTGTATGAAACGCATGCATATTACGAACCGGGTCCCATCGGCGTTCTTTTCCACATGGTCCACGCGTTTCTGTACGTGGTTCAACCCAATCCTTTCCCGAAAGGTGAGATGCAAACTGGCTTTGAGAACGCGCAAAAGTTTTCCACATTCTTACCCGTGTGTTTGAGTGTCGTTTTCACATGGCAAACGTCCACATATTCTTACAGAAGTGTGATGTAGACTTCAGAGAGATTAATATCTGAGGTGCATGCTTTAGTATCAGATAAAGGACATATGGCACATTATGGCAAGCCGTTGTAACATTAATATTTCTTAAACCTACCTATCTTTGGTAAAACATTATTACACTTAATGGTATCATATGTTATTCTTTATTTTAAGGTGTTCTTGTTACAGTGAAATTATATATTTAAGTAGGCTACTGAGTAATATTTATTAACTACATGTATTTACATGGTTAGGATTGGGATTAGAGTTTGGTTTAGGACTTAGCAGTGGTTCTCAATTACAGTCCTCGCACCCCACTGCTTTGCACATTTTGTACGTTTCTCTTATTGCTTCAGACGTTTGTTCTATTTGAACATAAGTGCCCTGTGAAGTGGACTTCATAGGATATTCCACTATGATTCAAGTTCGAATCAAACGTACATATGTTCCATTCAAAGTGCATTGAAGTGTGCGAGACGTGAATTTAAATTGTATTGATTTACAGAGGTATATGATGTCACACTTGTGTAGACAGACGTTGTGCAACGGAAATCCGTGAATGAATGTTCTGAAGTGAAGTAAACTTCAACAGATTTCCCCTGCTTAGGGAGTAGGGAGCAGGAAACACTGTGTAAGTACCATGTCAATCAGAACACAGTTCATGCACAGAGTTCACTTCTAACAATCTGATTATCTGAATCAGGTTTGTTAACAAAGAGAGACATACAATATGTACAGAGCAGTGGGGCGCGAGGACTGAAATTGAGAACCACTGGCTTAGGCTTACTTTCATGTAATGATGTGTAATTAATTAGTAGTACATGTAACATGTGTAACAAGAGCACCTTAAAATAAATTGTTACTGTAACATTTTAAGGTGTCCCTGTTACAAAGGAAACACACAAGTAAGTATTGAGTAATATGTATAACAACATGTTTTACTATACACCAAAAATATCCGAAATAATCTTTGGTCAGAAATAGCTAGTAAATTTCACAATTATTTAAGAAGAAACACAAGTAGCACACTGGATTAAATGTTACATTTCGAAATATAAATAATATATATATATATTTTTTTGTAAAACATACTCCAGTTTTATATGCAACTTTAATAAATTAGTAAATAAATGTGTTTGCTTGTAAATGTGCATATTTTACTGTTATTACAAAGACATTTAACACTTTAACAAGGACATTGTATATTACCTCTGTAAACGGTGGCCAGTTTGATTAAATAACTAGCAATCTGAGTTGCTAAGCATGTTTAAATTTCACTTGTTATTCATTATATAGTAGGCCCACTTATTTCAGAAGTGACTCAATATGTATTCCGTTACCATGATAAAAATTAAGTTGTTCCTAATGTAATTTTTAATGGATTTTAGTGAATTTGTAGATAAGTAGTTGATATGAGACACCAGTATACATCTCATTTGTTACCTTCAAAAAACTGTAAATGTGTAACTAATTGAACAGATGTTCGCTTCTGGAATAAATAGTATCTATAAAACACTCTAAATTGCTGGGTTAAAAAAGGACAAGCCTAGCTATTGGGTTGTTTTGACCAAGTGGCTGGGTTAAACATTTAACCCAAGTGCTGGGTCAAAACAAACCAATAGCTGGGTTTGTCCTTTATTAACCCATGAGTAATATTTAACCCAGCAATTTTTAGAGTGTAAATATAGAGATAGGCACTACTACTCAAGTATTTAGAAGTAACACCAATGATCATTGAAAATGATGATCATGCTTGACATTAATATTCAATTAAAAATTCACTATAAATTGTTCAGAAACATGTCAAAAATAGTTTTGTTTGTTTGTTTGTTTTTGTTTTATATAATTTTGTGATTTGGTTATACTGCACATCACACATACATAATGTAGCACTTTCTTCTTGAATCAACCAAAATGCAATGGTTAGAGGCAGAATAGTTCAAGCCAGTCAAAGTTAAGATAATTACAGTAATTTGCAGGAAGAGCAGAGAAGCGTGCAGTGAGAAAACATGATGCCACGATTTGTAATTTCTCCTCTAACGTAAAAACGAATACTATTTAGAATTAAGGAATAAATATGAATATGGCTTGCCATAAATAAATGAATTGAAATTATGTGATATCTGGTAATATTATGCACTCAAAAATCCACTCATGATTCATTCATCATTTGCTTACTGAACCTGCAGAAAAGTATGAATATGTTGGAATCGAAATGAGTACTAAACACTGGATAAGACTGCACTGGTTTTGTTAAAGTACTGTTTGTACTGACAGTAAAGTTCATTAATGTACAGATTTATTTTATAATTAAAATAATTCAAAAAGTGATGTTTGGTTTATTCAATAAGGTAATGAGGAGTGCGTAGAGACCGGAATTATGTGCCAAATACTGTTGCCTTTTATAACTGTTACATTACACAAAAAGGAAATTTCTAAAATAAACCTACCCTAAGAAACATTCACTGCAGACAAAAAAAATGTGACAACTAACCCTGGTCTATTTAAGGTCAGGCTGTTGGCAGGTGGATTTCTTTGTGAGGTCAGCATGTTGAGCATAGAGTTGCGCTTGTGTATGTCTGTGTGTGTGTGTTTTTAGAGTAGAATAGGATTGCATGGTTAAGTCCCTGCTGCCTAACCAATTAGCCGATCTGCTCTATGAGTCACCTGCCCAATCAGGTAAGCTGATAATCGGAGTGCCATATGCTCCAAAGGTACATGCAATGTAATGCTCCTAACAAAACATACGACCAAAAAAAACAAACAACAACAATTTTGCAATTTTTCTGACCTTAACCAAACAATTTTATTGAAAAGTATTGCAATATAAGATATGGTATACCATTTTTAATCTGTAATGGGTGAGTATTTAGAGACAGACACACATCAAACACAAGCCACAAATGGATATTATTCCATCTGCAATCTCTTTAGTGACGCTAAATCATTCTTTGCAGATTTGTAACTCCTGATCTTATAGAAAGGTACTTCTGATGTGGAGATGAGGCTGGATTACTGGATTAAACAGCAATAACATACACATGGTTCAGGTTAAAGACCTATATAAAGCTCTATTTCTCTTATTCTGTCTGCAACTCTTTTTCAAGATTAGTCACAGCTCACAGGTTTGAACACAGTTGGAGCGTGTTGTCTGTGAAGCAATAGATGGATTTATGCATGACAGACATAAAACAGCTTATTACCACGACATTTATTCTATCTAAGGTCTGGACTTTAATCCGGGGACTCCCTTCGTCTCAGCCCAGATAAAGCTTAATATCACTGATCACTGGATTAAAAAAAGAAAACCTGCACTGTAATTGAAGGACAGGAAGATCAACACCCAGATATGACCCAGTTATGCTGGCACTGTCTGTTTGTGAAGGGCTGTTTCTTTTGTTTAGACAATGTTTCTTTATTCGTTAACATGTTATGTAATATTATACTATACTGCTTTCGAAGACTTCATCTGTTCAGTGTGGCTTGTTGGTTCTGTGAGAAAGGAGGGCAGGAAGTGAGAGTGTGTGAATAGGGGACTAAGAGAGGAATGGGGTTTTGTAGAAGAAGGGAAAAAAAGGGGGAAAGAAAGCATTAAGGAAGAGGGACCACTTAACAGCAAGACCAGTGTAAGAGGATTAACCATATGCCATTATAACCAGTGATACCCTTTCCTGTTTTTGTTCCTTCTCTCTTTCTCTTACACAAATGCAACGTTTGAGATAAAGAGTTGCCATATCTCACACACATATATTGCATTTAAATTCTTTAAAATAAACATGGGTAATTTTCAGGGTAACACGGTGTATAGTATAATAATGTAACATCGCATTTATTTTATTTTATTTTTGCTGCTCAGGAAACATTTCTTATTATTATTAATGTTGAAAACAATTGCCTTCACTCAAAAAAATGAATTTTTAGTTTTGTTCACTTTACCTGAACAATTCATGTTGAATTAATGCCATTTTGGCTATTTTTCATTTCAACATGATTGTGTCATGTTAAACTGACTTAAACCTGTCTCTCGTTGGTTTAACATAAAGTTTTCATTTTGAAAGAACATGTTTCAATCAAGTCCCTCAAAATAAGTTTTACACTTCCCATCATGCTTTGCACAGGACTGGATATGGGGAGAGAAAATGTTGAAATAAAGTGTTATTTTATGCAGTTTTTAATAAAATGTGATAATAAGGAGACTTTTTCATGTATAATGCTCTATTATGTGGGCATTTTAAAAGACTTTATATTGGTGTATTTTGTGCGAGTTACCATTGTGGTGAAGTGTGGAGCTTGTGGTTGGGTTGAGGACCTGGTTGAAAGAACGTCTAAAATACTTAATTTAAAAAAAAGCAACTTTAATGAGAGTGCTAGTGTATGATGTACACATAGTAACATCCTTAAACTGCAAACAATTAACATCATGTGTAAAGAAAAGTTATATCTTACTTGCTAATGTTTTTATAACACTTTGGCTAAACTTGCATGGACAGTGGTTCTACATGATGTAAACATATTATCTCTACTCAGATATTTCATGTAGGATGAACTAAAGCAAACTGAGTAAACTCAACTAAAGGTAGACAAGTCCTTATAACTTGATTTATTCATGTCCAAATAACATGGTACAAACATGTGGAACCACTGTCCATGATAGAATCATGTTCAGCCAAAGAGTCATTTTTTTGAGTGTTGCTCAATGCTTTTGAGGAAACCATGAGACTGTTTAAAGATTTTTTTAATAAACATAAAGTTCAACAGTATATATTTGAAATTGAACATTATGTAACATTTGTAACATTATAAATGTATTTACACTTCACCTTTGATTAATTTAATGCATCTTTGCTGAATAAAAATATTAATTTAAATAGCACTGATTCTTGAGAAGTGGAACAAAACAGGGTGCAAAGTTAAATAAAAAAATCCTGGTACTCAGACAAAATAAACTATATAGTTGTATCTTACATGCAACCTCCCAACTTTTCTCGTTTTCATCAAAATGTGCTTTTTACCTTGCCATTACTTATTTTGAAATCAAGATGTTTTAAGATTTCAAAACAAATTCTCGTGTTGGCAGGCAGATTACGTTTTCAAATGTGACCAACAATCCCTCAACAATTATAAAATATCATAATCAAATATGATCAAAATATTCATCTGACGGAACTGATAAGACCTAAAAAATCTGGCGGTGGTGACGAAAACCTGAATTTGTAGTCATTTTAACAATCAAATACATTTAATCAATCAACTACTGTTGTAAAGTTTTTATTCAAGTACTTTGATATATCATTGGAACACAAATGATCTCTCATCTCAGAACAGTATGTCTGCTTGTGCATCTAACAAGGTAACTTAACAAATGAGACAATTAGTTGTTACCTCTATCCATTTACATTCACCGGGATCTAAATATTCTGATTTAAACATCATAACAAATGACCCAAAAAATGATCAGAACACATATACAAACAAACGGTATTATGTATGGACATGTTTCATCCAGTGTTTTGTGTTCCCTCAGCCTTGTGTTCTCTGAATTGTATGTTCCCTCAACCCCGAACTCTAAAAACTATCTATCCACAAAAGCAATATGCTGTATATTGAGTCATTACATACAAAATTCAACACTATTTTATATTTAATACAATTACAAATTATTTGAAAACCACAAAAATATGATGACTTCAAGGTTGAATGTTAACTCTGTTTTTGCCTGTCACCAGCATCAGACAGAAAATCTGATGGTATTGACAAATAAAGCATGTTTTGATAATGTTAATGAAAATATTATATAGTTTTTGAATGGGTGGATCTGTGACCTGTAGTAAAGAAGTGCTGATATTGTTGGTGTTGTACAGTCTTGTAGACAGTCTTGGTCACAGTGTTATATTTTGGATCATGTTGTGTTGACCTCTTTGCAAGGAGTCATGGCAGAAAGAAAAAGCCCCTGCTAAGTTTAGTTCAACTGTAAAGAAGCTTATCCATTTATGTAAAGGTGTTTTAGGGTTAAGTGTTTGTTTATGTTCAGGTGTGAGCATTACAGTTCACAGTTCAATTCTGCAGTCCACAGAATTGTCTCCAGGGGAGGAGACGTTTCATAGACGACACTGTCTGTAACAAACAATTGATATTGAATCATAATGTCACTACATACATGAACATACAAGAGTATGTTCCAAAAGAGTATTGGAAATCATGCCTGCTTAGTGGTACCAAAGTCATAATGTTTGCTGAACTCTCTGAACCTCACTTTTTTATTTATTTTTTATTAAGGATATTACCTAGCATCAAAACTTTTCATTGGAAAACAGGCTATGTAATTTAAATGGTTTGATAAAAAATACCCAAAATATCTTTAAAACATTAAAATGCATTCTGGAAAGGTTTGTTTCAGAGAGTTCAATTTCATTTTGTGTGAGTTTTCCATTATACTGCCATCATTAACACACTTAGAGGTGAGGCGTATAAGTGTATTAAGGCTATGTTTAGTTCAGATGAGGTTAAACGTGATGGGTGAGACTGTGCCATAGGGTATTAAGGTAAGTATCTTGTAGCCTTAAAAGTATCTTGCAGTTTTCAGTTCAGCTGGAATATACATATACTGTGTGTGTGTGTGTGTGTAGACTAATATTATTAATTGTTTAACCTATAACATGAGCATAAATATTACATAGAAATGTAGGCATTAGCACCATTAATATAGTGCTGAACCGACAGCTGCAGTGCTTTATGCAGGTTTATGATTAACATGAATCTAATCTGTTGTTTAGCATAACGGTGCATTACACACTATTGGTAACTGTTGTTTGAATCTAAGAGCATGCGTGAACTGTTGAAGCTGTATCAGTGATGGTCATCGTACAGCCTAAACTAAACTAACAGCCTCAACAGATTATTTAAACAACAGAAAACATTTTGTTTTCTCGAAGTTGTGAGCTAATCTGATGCATTTTCTGTTACAGACCTCATTGTTAAAATGGTCCAGCAGAACATGGGAGGAATCAAAGGGAATGATTACAAAAAGGTGTGTGTGTGTTTGGGTTTGCTAAGTATTTTTGTGCCACACTGTATATTATACACGTATGTAAATATGTATGCATTTTATATAACTGTTTAAAAAAAATCAAATGCTCATGTTTTTTTCTTCTTCTCTTTTTCTTCGGCATGCACACTAATGATGTCTCTTCAACCGTACGGCAATGCAGCCAGAGAATGTTGTATTATTACTACAGGTACTGTTAAATGGGTTTTATCTCACTTATTCCTTGAATTTATATCTCCCAATATTATAGAATAGGGAGATATAAATCCAGAAAAACAAGAAAAAAGTGGATTGTGAAAAAAAGTCACCTTAATAAACTTATCTTTTTTATTTTTCATCTCCTAGTTATTCTGATATTTATAACTATATATATATAACGTGTAAGCTTTATCTGACCCATATATAAATTCCACACTAAAACATTTGGAGCTAATCAAGCTTTGCTATCTTCATTTGGGGGCTTGTCTCAGCAGATATCAGTATTTACTGTTAGATTACTTGTGATTAACTGCTCTTCTCCTCTCCAGGCTATCTACTATGAGCTCGGCTTCATAGTCCTGGCAGTACTGGGGGTGATATTTGTGCTGTTCGTGCCGATAGTGGGCCTGTGTTTCTGTGTGTGCCGCTGCTGTGAGAACTGTGGGGGTGAGATGCATCAGAGACAGAAGAAGAACGGCGACTGCCTACGAGGTTTCTACATGGCCACACTCATCACTACCTCTGTCTTCCTCGCGTGAGTCTTCCTCATCTACAAAGAGTTTTTGTGATCATTTATAACAGGTTTATACATTCCACATGCTTGTGAAAGTCAACTGTTATACATGAAAGACATGAGAAAGTTACTAATTATACGTTTGTTCCAAATTGGCAGATATAAAGTATTGAGATTATTGGCACCATCCAATGTATATGCCAAATTATATGCTATAAATAAATATTATGCATGATTGGTCATACATTTTAATAGTTTGCCATGACTTTTTGCATACTTTGTTGAAGAAAAGTAGACATATTTCATGTGACATTTACAGCTCAGATGTTTGGTTCAAAGGAAGATGGCAGATTTGAAAAGAAACGCTATCTGACAGCCTTCTCCAGTTATCATATGGAGACAATAATGCAAGATACTGTTAGATTATATCACTTAATATTATAAAATGCATAAATATATTCAATATTATATAATCTATGTATATCAATCATTTTAATACATTATTTATAAACTATTATTTACAAACCTGATTCCAAAAAAGTTGGGGCACTGTACAAATTGTGAATAAAAACAGGATGCAATGATGTTTCAAATTTCAATATTTTATTCAGAATACAACATAGATGACATATCAAATGTTTAAACTGAGGAAATGTATCATTTTAAAGGAAAAATAAGTTGATTTTAAATTTCATGGCATCAACACATTTCAAAAAAGTTGGGACAAGGCCATGTTTACCACTGTGTGGTATCCCCTCTTCTTTTTATAACAGTCTGCAAACGTCTGGGGACTGAGGAGACAAGTTGCTCAAATTTAGGAATAGGAATGTTGTCCCATTCTTGTCTAATACAGGCTTCTAGATGCTCAGCTGTCTTAGGTCTTCTTTGTCACATCTTCCTCTTTATGATGCGCCAAATGTTTTCTATGGGTGAAAGATCTGGACTGCAGGCTGGCCATTTCAGTACCCAGATAATAATTAATAATAATAATTCCTTACATTTATATAGCGCTTTTCTAGACACTCAAAGCGCTTACATAGTCAGGGGGCATCTCCTCATCCACCACCAGTGTGCAGCATCCACATGCGACGGCAGCCATAGTGCGCCAGAACGGCCACCACACACCAGCTTACTGGTGGAGAGGAGACAGAATGATGAAGCCAATCAGCGGATATGGGGATTGTTAGGAGGCCATGATGGTCAGAGGCCAATGGGCGAATTTAGCCAGGATGCCGAGGTCACACCTCTACTCTTTTCGAAAGACATCCTGGGATTTTTAATGACCACAGAGAATCAGGACCTAGGTTTAACGTCTCATCCAAAGGACGGTGCTTGTTGACAGTATAGTGTCCCCATCACTACACTGGGGAGCTAGGACCCACACAGACCACAGGGTGAGTACCCCCTGCTGGCCTCACTAGCACCTCTTCCAGCAGCAACCTAGTTTTCTCAGGAGGTCTCCCATCCAGGTACTGACCAGGCTCAACCCTGCTTAGCTTCAGTGGGAAACCGGTCTTGGGCTCCAGGGTGATATGGCTGAAGATCCTTCTTCTACACAGCCATGATGATGTAATTGATGCAGTATGTGGTCTGGCATTGTCATGTTGCAAAATGCAAGGTCTTCCCTGAAAGAGACGACGTCTGGATGGGAGCATATGTTGTTCTAGAACTTGGATATACCTTTCAGCAATGATGGTGCCTTTCCAGATGTGTAAGCTGCCCATTCCACATGCACTCATGTAACCCCATACCATCAGAGATGCAGGCTTCTGAACTGAGCGCTGATAACAACTTGGGCTGTTCTTGTCCTCTTTAGTCCGGATGACATGGCGTCCCAGTTTTCCAAAAAGAACAGTTTTCCACTTTGCCACAGTCCATTTTAAAATAGCCTTGGCCTAGAGAAAATGCCCACTCTTCTGGATCATGTTTAGATATGGCTTCTTTTTTGACCTATAGAGTTTAACCCGGCAACGGCGAATGACACGGTGGATTGTGTTCACCAACAATGTTTTCTGGAAGTATTCCTGAGCCCATGTTGTAGTTTCCATTACAATAGCATTCCTGTATGTGATGCAGTGGTGTTCAAGGGCCAGAAGATCACGGGCATTCAGTATGGTTTTCCGGCCTTGACCCTTACGCACAGAGATTCTCTGAATCTTTGGATGATATTATGCTCTGTAGATGATGATAACTTCAAACTTTTTGCCATTTTTCTCTGAGAAACTCCTTTCTGATATTGCTCCACTATTTATAATACTTTTTTATACCCAATCATGTTGCCAGTTGACCTAATAAGTTGCAAATTGGTCCTCCAGCTGTTCCTTATATGTACATTTAACTTTTCCGGCCTCTTATTGCTGCCTGTCCAAACTTTTTGGGAATGTGTAGCTCTCATGAAATCCAAAATGAGCCAATATTTGGCATGATATTTAAAAATGTATCACTTTCTACATTTTATATGTTATCTGTATTCTATTGTGAATAAAATATTAGTTTATGAGATTTGTAAATTATTCCATTCCTTTTTAACTCACAATTTGTACAGTATCCCTACTTTTTTGGAATCGGGTTTGTAAATATTTATTAATAACAAAGTAATAGTAATGAAATTACAATATACCTCTTAAAAGTTTGGAGTTATTTTTTCCAGAGAAATTAAATTTTTTATTCATATTGCATTAAATTAATCAAAACTGTTCCCATTATCTCTCTTATTCACTCAAACAAATAAAGTATCCAATATTGGAGTATCATGGAGTATCCAATATTATATACAATATTATATACAATTATCCATTTATTTATATACTTACATTACGTTTATAATTACATTTAGTATCTTAGCAGATGCTTTTATCCAAAGCTACTTACAGACGAGGACAATAGAAGCAATCAGAACCAACAAAATGATATGTAAATACTGTGCAAGTCTCAGTTAGCCCAACACAGTACATGTAGCAAGGCTTTTTTCAAATAAAATAAGTAAAAAGAAGATAGCATAGAAAAATAATACAGAACACTAGTGATAGAGGGACATTTTTTTTTATCAATAAAAATAAAACAATCAAAACAGATACAATGTAAATAAAATAGAGAGTGCTAGTGTTAAAGGGTCAAGCGAAGATAGAAGAGATGTGTTTTTAGCCTTTTCTTGAAGATTGCTAAGGACTCAAACTGCTGTAACTTATATAACATTTTATTGTTTATAATTAATAAAATATATGATATATAATTGGTCAGACTACAAATCCGCCATGTGGCCAAACACTTGTTTGTTTACTCTAGAACATACGTGTGCATTAGCTAGACAAGCCAGAAAAATCTGAAGGCACATTGATATCATTGTTATCAGATATTATTCCTCATTTGAAATGTTGTTTTATTTATTTTAGATTTCTGAACGGGTATTATTGAAATACTTTTTGAAAGACACATACTATCTAAACATATAAGCGTATATAATCAAATCAATCAATGATCAAATACGGTATATTATAACATGGTAAAGAATACTTAAAATATTTCAGAAAAATGTTCATATTAGTAAATAATTGTGTCGCTGTGTGTGGGCCAGTTTGTGTGCAAATGTGATCAGTGATTCTAGTTAAAGTACATTAAACTTATTTAGGTCTAGAAATAGAATAGAGGTCACAGGTACACTGAAACACCATCATCCTATTTCTGTCTCTCTCTCTCTCTCTCTCTTTCCTTCATGTGATAAACACAGGCTGTGCTGCTCCACACTAACCGAACCTTGTCAAGGCTAGTTACTGGATTTGTGGTTGTGCAGGTGTGTTTTCTGTTTTCTGTCACATTTGAATAATTATTAATTGATAACTGATACTGAAATTTTAGGAGATGAGAGATAATGATTAGAATAAATAGGAGACATTTTGTGCACATAATCAATTGGTTGTGTGCACCGTTGCTCAAGAGTGTAATGAACACACCTGCAGTGGTCTAGAATGACACACACACAGACACATTCACACATGTGACATTGATAGCCCTGAGTCTGTCCAGAGAGAAAGTCCCCTCTTTATTTTTGTACCCCATCCCCCTCTTTCTTTCTGCCTCTCTTTTTCTTTTTTGTTTTCTTTCTGTGACAGTGCTGACAGCAGTTGCTTGGGTTACAATGAGCATTTGTTAGGCATAGACTGTACTGTACTGTGTGTGTGTGTGTGTCTTGATGGACTTTCAATGACTTACTGAGAGGTTTGCAGTAATTGTGCAGGATGAGGCCTGGGAGCAGAGAACATGACTGTGCAAATCCCCTCTATTTCTTTCTTCACTTTTTTCTCCCTCTTTCTATGGCATCCTTTGTTGATTCACATTTCACCTTTATTAAATCTTGTTTTTTTTTTTTTTTACTGAGAGAGAAAGAAGGAGTGATAGAGACAGTGAAAGAGGAAACGGGAGAGTGGGGGAACGGGGAAGGAGTTTGTCTGGCAATAATCTGTAATCAGATGCCACAATTTAATATGTATCTGCAGCACTCAGTTAGTGTTATCTATAGTTTGTGGCTATGTGAGCACCTGATTCAACTAGTTTTGAGTTTGTGACATTTTATGATGCATATTTCTATTCATATTTTTGTATTATAGAATTTAATAAATTTCATCAATAAAAGGTTTAAGGTTGATAAATGGTTTAAATGTTTTTTGAAAGACAGAAAATTTTTCTGATGATTCTTTGAAGAATAGTTATAGTTATATAGATATACAGTATATATACATTACGTTACAATGTAAATGTCTTTGTCATTTTTTTATCAATTTAATGCATCCTTGCTGGATAAAACAATTAATTTATTTAAAAAAATTAAAGGAAAAACTTTTTGACACTGAACTTTACAGCAGTAGTAAATGTCAATATTTTATCATTACAAAAATACATTTAATATACTTAAAAATATTCAAATGATTTCAATTGTTGTAGATTCTTATATGATACTTAATGCATTTATTATATAATACTGATTAAGGAAGTCTGCACAGTTCCTTCCTCTACTGCCTCTATTTGAAAAGGCTTTCAGTTAACATTTCCATTCATATCAATGCTGTTGTTTGGCTAATAGTGCAGAACCTTATATCTGAAATCATATGTTTGAAATCTGCCATATTGGTTTCCTGGTTTTGTCGAACCAGTCACCTGAGCTGTAAATGTCACAAGTCTAACACTCCCTTCAAATATGTGTACCTTTTAGGTACAATGTAAAATGTCAAATGCCAAGTTAATAGGATGTCCGATATCACAGCATTCATGATTTAGTAGTCGAACAAATGCCCAACTTGGAATTGTACAATCAGTGGTTACTTTGCTTTGCATAAGAGTTGGAGGATCTGTTCTAACATAATGCTGATTGGAAAAAGCTCTGTCAAAAATTTTTATAAAAAAATAATGATTGGTGAGAAAGATGCTATTTGTTTCCAGATGGTGTAGTTTCTACCAGGGGCTAACAAGGAGCTAACTATACCCTGAACTTGACCCTTGAAACACTCAAACAGTCAGGCTGTTCTTAGCAGGAAAACAGTACCACACTGTGGCCGTCTGATACTACTGCATGTCACTGCCAGCAATATATAAAGAAGGCACATCTGAATTATGAATATATAGCCTACTGTAAATTGAAATCACGAACTCAATGTAATTGGTGCACTGGCTGTTTTAGATAAGATTGTCTAATTTACTGTTATTAATCTTATAAATCTTAACAGAATGTCATAACAATACTTGTAAGCATATTATTTTAAACAGTTTCTGTGTGTGTGTTGCTTTGTTTACAGAGTTGGAGTGACGGTCGCCTATGCAGCAAATCAGAACATCACAAATCAGATCAAGAGCACCAGGCGCTTCGTCAGCACCAACATTAGAGACCTGAAATCTTTTGCCAACTACACACCAGCAGTAAGACATAAACCGGTTCAGACGTAGAGTAAAAGTGGAAAAATGTGTAAACCAAGCTATTACACTGACCGTTATTGTTAGCTGAAAAGCTAATCACATTAGCTAAGATTTCAGATCTGCAGATTCTGTGGGTTTAGATTTTGTGTGGGCCTGATCATGACACACATGAATATATTTTCACACACTAAAGCTAAAACTGTTTGTCTTTTTTCTTTTATTTGATAGCAAATAGACTACCTCTCTGCACAGTACACAACAGCCAAGAACAAAGTATTATCAGACTTAGACAGTAAGTATTCTGTCTTCCTTCCTTTGTTACAGAATGCGTCACTGTGAACATTCACTAACATTCAAAAGTTTGGGGTCTTTAGGAGTTTTGAAAAGTTTTTGAAATGCAGTGAAACTGTAATATTGTGAAATTTGATCACACTTCAAATTAACTGTTTAAATATATTTTAAAATTTATTTTTTGTATTGATTCCAAAGATTAATCTTTAGCAGCCATTATTCCAGTCATTTTAATATGTCGCTTTGATGCTCAAGAAACATTTCTTATTATCATTGTTGACAATTGTGTATCATCAATGTTGCTGCCTAATATTTTTTATTTTTGTGGAAACTGTGGTACATTTTTTCAGGATCCTTTGACTAGAAAGTTCAAAAGAACAGCTTTTATTTGAAATATAAGTCTTATGCAACATTGTCAATATCTTCAGTGTCACTTTTGATTTAATTGTCTGTTGACAATGTAATGCATTCTTTGAATAATAATAAAAAAAATAATAATACAAAATTCTTACTGACCACAAACTTTTGAGCATCTTTGTACTTGTTGGAGCTGTGTTCACTATTTTGTTACTTCGTTATCATTGGGGTTTATCAGATATTGGCACTCTGCTGGGAGGACAGATTCATAATCAGCTGGAGAGAGAAGTGGTGCCTGCTTTAGACAACGCTCTTCGCATGACAACAGGTGCAAAACCAATCAAATACACACACTTCACCAAATCGGTCTTACTTTTGAACATGTGGCATTTCCATGCAATCCTGAATAACCTGAATAAAAAAAAGTAGTAGTTTAATTTTCCCGCTGAGAGATATAAAGTAAGACGCGTAAAACCTTAACTGTTGGGTATACAATACTCACAATTATCAGAAGTTATATTTGTGAGATTTATTGTCACATTTTGAGGTATAAAGTCACAATATAAATCAAGTTAAGACAGGATTGGATTTATTTTTATTTCAGCTTATTTAAGGAGCAATCTGTAGTGAATTACTTAAAATAGCAATTTATTCTCCTTGGTCTTATTCTTGAATGGGGTTTCATAGTTTAATCTAATAATAGTAAAATCAATCTACACTACATGTGCACATTATAGAAGTATTGTAAGTACTGCAAGAGAGCCCTGGACCAGAAGGTAGCAAATGACAAAAAGAAACCAAATTTAAAAACATTTTAAGGACAAGAAAAAATAACATTACCTAAAAAACAATCCAAAAAATAGCTAATATAAATGAAATAATAAAGAGAAATGACAAAAACAAAATAAATAAATAGAATACATATTAAAATACTAATTGAACCCATGACCTTGATGTTGCTACTACCATGCTGTACTGTTTGAGCGACAGGAACACCACAAGACGCACATTCGCAGTAAAATTATTCCTGTTAATTTGTTTCTTTCTGTTTCTGTTGCTTGTGATTTTGGATAAAAGTTAAAGTGGAGGGTGCTATTAAAGGTAAAAGTCAGTGGTTTCACCCACGTGTTTGGTGAATGTAGAAATTGTGGTTGTTGTGCATCCCATTGTCGTTTTAAGTATTGTTGTCTGCATAGAAAGAAAAACACACATGTGTATAGAAAATATATACATAAAATGTTCTGTGATCAGTTGTGTATTTGCAGTAGTGTAATCTCTCCAAATGGTTTATTTATGATTTGCATGTCTGAGCATGTGTTGTAATGAAGGTGTTCTCTCTGTGTGTGTGTGTGTGTGTGTGTGTGTACTGCAGCCATGCGGGAGACCAAAGAGGCGTTAGAGAGTGTGACCACATCACTGGAGATCCTGCAGGAAGGGACAGGTAGACTCCAGAACTCTCTTCAGTCTGAACGTGCGTCTCTCTCTAACACACTCAACGACCCGGCCTGCTCTAATGGAGATGTGACACACACCTGCAACACCATCCGTGGAACACTCAGCCAGCTCGCTCTCAGCGCAAACTTTCATGGGGTAACACTTACAAACACACACATACACCTCACATAGATAGTAAATATCATGTGTGTATCAGGGTATATAGGAAACTGTGAGTTACTGTGAATTATTCATGCCAGGCTGGGGACAGAGGTGTTGCAATAATGTAAAATATGTGTTTTTAAACAACCTAGTATCAGAGCCTGTTCTAGTACACCCCTAAAAAACAAAAAGACTTTGTAAAAGAGCATAATAGACCCCTTTTAAAACTGGAAATTTTAGAGAGAATGTCAGGATGAAGGTTAAAATATTTTTTTCCATATATTTATTATTATTATTATTATTTACCATTATAAGTAAACCTTATGGAACATATTAAAATAATAAAATACATGTCATGACCCCTTTAAAGAAGCCATTTCACTTAGATATATGTAATCAGAGGGAAGAAAAGTTTATTGCAATTTGGGGTCAATGACAAATTGAAATGCCAGTAAGCTTTAATTACTTTACAGTCATGACCAATGATTGGCTGATTTGCTAGACAGTTGCAGGTGGTACTAATGGAAAGGGCATTGTCATTCCAGAGAGCATTTGATTGGGCAAACATCTTTGTGGTTTAATTGTAACCTCTATGTGTCATCCAATAGTTGCCTGATGTTGAGGCACCTTTGGCCAATCTGGATGCTGTGCTTAAAACAGACCTCAGCAATATTGTACAGAAGGTCAGATGGGTCTATCTTTATCATGCACCATCTTTAAGTCTACTGTAATGTACTTGGACAGCTTTTTCACCTCCTTTTCTTTTTGTTTATCTCTTTAGGGCTACTCTTCCTTTAATGACACACCAAGGTTGGTCCGCGAACAGACAAAAGCAATTGTGTCGGGTGAGGATATTCTCTTTATACATCTGTCTAGCTCTGTCCCAAAACCTGTTGTGCTGCCTACATAGTGAATATTGCCTATGATGACTTAATGTAGTGCCTTCATAAACCCATTGCACCAGAGCATCTGTTGGTACTGTTATTAAGCCTACAGCTTTCTTTGTTCTTTTTATCCATGCTAACCTCATTTGTTCTCTGTAACTGTAAAAATGTATTATTATTCTGCTGTTGTTCTCATATCTGTCCTTGTGCATGCGGGAACCCATCTGTCTCTTTTTAAAAATGAAGCTCTACCCAGTAAGTCTTCCTCAGCTGGGTACAACATTAATCCTCACAGAGTTTTAGTGCCAGATGGGAATATCCCTCCATGCTCACAAACACATATTCACTTTGTCTTTCTTTGTCCATTGAAGAAATGAAAGGGCTGCTCGATAAGTCTGGTGGAGAGATAATTGGCTTCACAAAGATGTTCCCGTTAGAACCAGCACTTGAGAACTTCACAAAGTTCCTGACGGAAAGCCAGAAGAACATTGAAGCGTACTATCCACAAATCGACCAGCTGGACTTCTACAGGTGCTCCTGTAAACTCTTTTTCTGGGATGTAATTGACGGGAGTGACAATTCTAGAAAATGCTAGAAAATTCTAGTAGTGATAAATAAATATACATTAATGCTAATAGCATGTGCAGAGGCAAACTGAACTGGACTGCGTTTCCCAAAAGCATCGGAAGCCTAAGTTGATTGTAGGTCCATTGGATTCCTTGGGTCTACGTTATACTCAAGCTTACGATTCTTTTGGGAAACGCTGCCCTGGTTATTAATAACATATTTAGAAGTGCAAAATATTTTCACAATACCGTTCAAATTTTTTTTTTTTTTATATATATATATATATATATGATATGCTCACCCAAGCAACAACACTTTGAAAATGTTTTTATATTGTTACTAATGGTAATATTGAAATATTCTAACATGCTTGAATGTTTATCTGGTGCTCAACAAACATTTCTTATTATAATCAATGTTGAAAATAATTGTGCTGCTTGCAGTTTATTTCAACTGCTTAGACAAAATCTTTACTTGTCACACAGTTTCTGAAACTTGACACTCAAACACCAGAACCACACACCAAATCTGCAAAACCATACGCTAATTCTCAGCGTTAGACACAGCCTTTTTAATTTCATTTTTTGCTAAATACAACACTATTCTCTGTGTAACAAGAATTACTATTATGGCAAATGTGTTTGCATATGTTTGTGCTATTTTGAATGCAGCGCTTCATTTTGCAAGAGATGTGAGGCATTTTGTTTGTGCAATTTTTGGATTTGTGTGTAAAGTTTTGAAAAAAGAAGCAAAGTTTTGAAAATGTGTGTTGAAAAGCTGAAAAACAACAAATATTTAAAAATTAAACATTTTTTGTTTTCAGTACAGTATAAATATTTTGTAACATTACACATGTCTGTAATTTGATCCATTTAATGCATCCTTTCTGATTAAATTGATTCATTTTTCTAAAAAAATTAAATAAAATGACTGACAACAGACCAATGCTGTGTACTGTACACCCTCACCTTCACTCAGTATGTCTTTATTTTTGTGTTTGTGTCTTTAGATGGATCGGGTGCGTGGTGATTTGCTGTATGGTTGTGTTGGTTCTGGCCTTTAACTTTCTGGGTCTGCTTTGTGGATCATGTGGCTATGATAAAAATGCTACACCCACAACACGTGGCTGTCTGTCCAACACCGGAGGAAACCTACTGATGGCGTGAGTTACAATGACAACACCAAAACAACATATACTGTATACAATAACACAATAACTTGACACAAAGTTCTTCTAATATATACATTTGATGATAGTTAGATACTCAAGTTTTTGTTTTCTTTTGTTTTCTTCATGGTCAGGTCTGTTGGCTTCAGCTTCATCTTCTCCTGGGTGCTCATGGGAATTGTCGTCACCACATTTGTTGTTGGGGGAAACATAGAGAAGCTTGTGTGTGAGCCGCTGGCTAACAGACAGATTTTTAAGGTACTGGTTCGCAACTCTATAAGAAGAAACACCAATTAGATTTTCTGTTTAACAGTAGATAACCACTTATATTTACAAAAACAAAACAAAAATACTATACATAAGTAAATCAGCTATCTTGAATTACTTCTTGCACACTTGTAAGTACAGATGTAAGCATAAACTCTGTGTATTTTTATTTATTTTTTTTAGAAAGGAGAAGAGAAACAGACTAGTCTATTCTTAAACAACTCACAACACTAGAGTCCTTGTATTTATATTAAACTGTGGTTAACCTTGGGTTGTGTGTATGTGTGTGTTTGTGTGTTTCAGCAAAAGTTTAAAATGGGGGTTGGTAATTCATACGTAAATCTGGGTTAGTTCAGATCATAGATGGCAAAGCATTTACACAAAAACGCTTCAGAGTCAGACTAGAAACATTGAGAAGATTCTACTTTATGTTATATACATGAACTTTGGCAAGTATTCAAAAAAAAAAAAAAACACGGTCAAAATCCGGCTGCTACAATGTGCTGTTCCTTCTCTCCACTATATATGTTGTCTTAAAAAGTCAAAAATGTGTTACCAAAATCTATCAAGATATTACTCATACAGTTTGTACATTAATATTACATTAATATTTCTTTATTGGTGGTCCACAGAAAAGTCATACACGTTTGCAACAACACAAAAGTTTAAATGGAATTCATGTAAATCATGATAAAGTTACCATCTCCGATCTTTATGACTAGCATTTGAAAAATGTTCTTTTTGACAGGTAAATTTGTGTGTTGTTTTTTTTTAAATGCTGTTCAGATCATCGACACACCATATATGGTCCATCCTGCCAAAAAGAACTTCCTTCCTGGTATGCTATTTCAAGACCCAAACATCGACCTTACTATTGGCAGTATGTACAGGCAAGTGTGTGAGCAAAGATCAGTGCTAAAGATCAATTACAAGTAGTTAATCTTGAAGAGCTATTCTGTCATCAGTTACTTGCCCTCATGTCATTCCAAACCCTTAAAACTTTCTCCAAAATACAAATGAAGATACTATTTATAATGAAACCACTGAAAGTCCATTAAACAAAAATTTATTACACTTTTGACACTTTGACAATTTTCTTAGGTTTCATAAAAAATATCCTAATTTGTGTTATTAAGGTAAACCAAAGTTTCATCGTATGGTTTTGGAACGACATGAATAAATAATTAATTATACACAGAAGGCTGTTTACTCTGTGAGAAGATGTGTTCATTCTCTTTTTTACTTTTTTCCCCCCTGCTCATAGAGATTGTTATGAGAATAATGGTTTATATTCTGCACTACAACTGGAGACTAAGTTCAACTTCAACAGGTTTCTCAATGCCACAGTGGTGCGTGAGCAGATTTAAGACCGACACAAGCATTTCATATACTTTTGTGTATATCTACGTACTGAGCATAACGTCAATTCTTTAACCATGTGTTTTGTGATTTCTCAACAGTATAACCCAGAACTAACCAAAATATTTAACAGTGTGAATGTGGATCTCCGGGGGATGCTTCTTCTGGAACAGGAGGGCAAAGATAACCTCATTGACTTTGCCAACACAGGCATTGGAGATATCGACTATCAGGCTTATCTAACTGAGGTAACCAACACACTCTCACAGACACTTGCACACACAAAAACACAAGGCATTTTAAATAAGAATGATTTGTTTGACAGGTGAATAAAGGAGTGACAGTTGTGGATCTTTTGTCCTATGCAAATGAACTTGAAGTTCAAGCAGACCGACTGGTGAGTCAAATACAAATCACTTTCAGTTAATAATCATTCCAGCCACTTCATGTATAATATTTGAAGATATTAGGTTAGGCATTATGTATCAAACTAAGTTACGTCAGTTAAAACCCAGAGGCCAGTCTCTGGAAGATTTCCCCTCCAGTGTAGACGGACACAAGCACTTCATTCATGAGGGGAAAACACACAGCTACAGGATATGTGGAGCTGCAATGTGTGTATGTGCTTATGGGAATATGACTGAGGGTTTTTTTACAGCACTTGGCCATAAAATCTTGTTTGTTAATATTTCATTGAAATAAGTCAAATTCTACCTTTTTATTATTGTAAGTCTTTGGCTTTTAAAGTAGAAGGATGACCCAGACCCAGCCATTAAATCTTAAAATGTAAAAAGTCATACAATTTTTAAAACCTTTATCTATAATCTAGACAAAGAGTGAATAAATGAAACATTTCAATATTTACTGAATTAAAATTATATAAATGTGCATAAATTCGCCGAAATACACCTGCAACAATTTTGGTAATTAAAAAACAATTATAATTGTATTTGTTTTGGGTTAATAACATTCTAGCTCTGAAGTTAGCCTTAGATTATTTCATCTTGCAATTTATTCCCAAAATGTTTAACATTTCCAACATGCATTGCTGTTAAAGATGTGGTAAAAATGATTCTGACTTTCAGAAAATCTGAATTCTTTTGTGATGCATGTATGTCCACTGCTGAATTTGTTATTGGACAAATTATGTAAACTAGTGAAAGTAATTTTTCATGTGTTTTTATGGAAGGACAACTCTATTTCTTTCCCTCCTATCTGTTTTCTCAGCCACGAGGGGCTCTTGAGAATGCGCTTAAGGGTCATGCCAGCAGTATAAGACAGATCCACAAAGAACAAGTGGTACCAATGGAGCAGGCTATGGTAAACACACACACACACACACACACACTAAATTAAGGAATTCCATAGACTTCTGTTAAAAAACGCTCGTTATAAATACTATAACCTAAATCTAACAGAAAACTTTACAATGTAAAAAAGTATTTAATTATTTTTATACCATTTGTATATATGATGATGTCCCCTGAAGGAGGTTTAGTAAGATGTAGCTCATTTCTGGGTGCAAATTTGTCTCCAAAATATAGTCAAGTACTGTAGGAACAAAAAGAAACACACAAAATGGCATGGATATATGGTTTACGGGGATTCTCCATAGGCATAATTGTTTTTATACTGAACTAGTGATATTTACTATCCCTTATCCATATCCCTTAAACATTACCCCCATAGAAAACATTTTATTATTTTTTCAGGGTGTTTTATTTATGAGGACACAGGAAATTTTATTCTAAACTTTATTCTTTATTCTTTTTTTTAATGGAACCAAAGAAATTTGTGAAAGCAAGGGTAAGCCAACAGTTGGTACTGTGATGTGATGATCCAAAAAATCTTCTTAAACTGCGTTTTAGTAATTGTGGACCACTTTAGTAGTTCAGATGTGTTGTGTAAATGTTTGTGTTTGCACGTTTGTTTCAGCGTCCTCTTTTTGGCTCATTGTGTTTGTTCTGTGTGATTTTTGTTTTCAGCAACTGTTATTCAGTGACTTAAGATATGGGTTTAAAAGAGCAAACTTGAAAATATTTAAAAGAATTAGAATTAAAGAAACCAGTGACTCTTTAGTTATACAGTATTTTATATTTATTTAAATAAAATGTATATGTTTTTTTTCTTATAGGGCACTCTAAGTCAAAGCATTAAGCTGCTTCAGAAAACATCCAGAGAATTACCTGTAAGTACAGTAAATACACAAATCTTTATGTAAAACATTCTATATAATAAATTGTACTGTATTTTATATATATATATATATATATATATATATATATATATATATATATATATATATATATATATATATATATATATATATATATATGTATAATGCAATGACATTTTCACATTGTTACAAAAGTAGAAATTATTTAAAATGGATGTATAAATAATGATGTGATATTCCTCATGGTTTTTCCTCTAGATTAAAGTGACAAATGTCTTGAATGCTATCGAGACAGTAGAGTACCTCATTGCTAACAATGCTTCACATGTGGTCAAAAAGGTACAAATACATATTACATTATTTCATTCATTAGTTTTTTACAAAAATACTGGGGAAGATGTTATATTTTTTTAAATAGGTCGGTTATAAATGCTCTGTATATATGTTTTTTTAACAGTTTGTTGTTGTTAATATGTCGCAGGAGACTGATAAATTCATTAAGAACATTGTGGGATATTTTTCACAATATACGGAGTGGGTCAAGCACTCTGTGAGTATGCTAGTACAAGATAAAACCCAAAAGAGCAGCACTTTGTCATATAACACTGCAGCTTAACCAGTTAAACTAATGTCTGTCTCTGTATGTGCAGTTGGGAATGGAGGTCGCCCAGTGCAAGCCCATCAGCAACATCATAGACTCGCTAGAGATTGTAGCCTGCAGCTTCATTGTTGACTCAGTGGTAAGAGATACAAAACCACTTTCACACATATAACACATAGAAGAACCCACACTCACGAAACATACTGCATATAACCTTGAACATGCACTGAACAAGCAAGAATGTGTCTAAACACACACACACACACACACACACAGAACAAGATTGGCAGTGTTCACATTAAGTGATCACAGTGCATATGCTTGTGTGAAATGAAATCATGAACTTCCAGAATATACTCCAAAAGCAAAAAAACACTCACTTTTCACTCATATATGCTAATATAATTTCAAGAAAATGATTTATATGAGCTGTTTATTGTGTGTTTTAGAACACATTCTGGTTTGGTCTGGGAGGATGCTGTTTGTTACTCATTCCCAGCATCATCATTTCTGTGAAACTGGCCAAATTCTACCGCAGGATGGACACTGAAGACGTCTATGATGAGTGAGTGCGCACATACTTGCTGAATTTAGAATGAATCACCACAAGAATGCACTACCTGTCATATGCGCAGTGAAATACGGCAGCTTTTCTAAAAGACATCACATTCAGAACTGCAACTAAACTGAAAATATTTTCACTTTAAAGATTCAAGGAGGAGTTTCATTCCACATGTTTGAAACAACCTTGTTTTCCTTCTTTTAAGAATCATCTTAAGCCTCTTAGAACCTCGAGTTCTACTCTTATTTTCCACATTCTCCTGTGTTTCAGATTCTGATAATAAACCACTTCTACTTCTACATCTTTTCATCTGCATCTTTAATTTTTAACTTACCATTAAATGTTTAAATGCCTAAATACTTACACTTGTTTCCCCCTGAAATCTTGTCACTCTATTTACTGTAAATCCTACATCTCATGCACATTTTATAAGCAACTAATCTAGGGATGTAATGATATCCAATATGACGATAAATCATGATAACATTCCCCATGGTTAGTATTAGCTTTTATCTTTTAATTATCATTAAAACCGTATTAGATTACCGTGATTTGAACAACTCACAATAAATAAATACTGTCCAGCATAAAGCACAGTTTACAGTAACCGTCTCACGTGCTCACAGCATGCAGAGTAGTTTCATTTTGAATGAAAACAGGGCGGAAAAGCCGGGAGGTTTTAAAAGAGTGCTAAGGGAATGATACAAATGAATATATGAATGAATTAATTAAATGAATCTACCTCTGAAGGTTCTGACTGTTTTCAGAAACGATTGGATAGATTTTTGTTTTCCTTTAGGTATTACATGGAGAGAAAATGAAGTGTTCTTAATCAAAATACTGCTTTGTCCATGGAGGCTTAATTCATTTTTTCCATAAGCACCTCCTGAGGTCAGAAAGTGGACTTACAGAGACTAATATTTACATTCAGTCTGTGTGCAGTTTCTGTCTGGCCAAAAAAACTGACCAAATCTGCATGCCCTGCTGTAGATTTTGACTAGTTGATGAAAAACAAGATAATGTGGTTTCTGCTTATTTAGACAATTCAGATAAGTTATCTAAAATTATATATGTAGCAGATAAAATACATATAATCAGTTATAATCAGTTATAATTTTTTACATATCTTTTCTTTATTTAAATGCAGAAATGTGAAGTTTACCTTTTTATTAAACTTTTTCAAAGCTTTATTTGAACATTTACATTAGATATTTCATATGCAAATAAAAAAATGTTTTTATTTTAACAGTACCATGATAATACCGATAAAGTGATCATTTTGGTCACTATAATGATAAAAAAATGTTTATACCGTTACATTCCTAATTTTTACATTCACTGTTTTATTTACAGTAGTATGGACGTTGTTGTAAGTGGTTATCATAATGAGTCTTTATATGGCATAAACAACCCCGTGATGAGCAGGTAAAGTTTGTTCCGCCTCTTCATATCTGCATGATAAAATCAGTATTAGCTGAAGTCACACGTCATATGTGTGCATGCGCATCTATTTGTACAGTATGCATGTGATATCAACATGAGCTGACTTTGGACACCAAAAATATGATAATAAGATTCAATTATTAATATATACAATATATATTTTACTAGGTTTAAAAATGAACAGATATCTGCCTTTCATACTGTACATGATAATATTCTATTTCCTGAATGCACTTTAGCTCTGGTTAGGGTTTTAATGTTTTTTTCTCTAAGTTTTAAACAGACAAAATAGCATAGGTCTGTTGAATTTATTGGTCAAAGAATGAAAATAGTTGCATGAATTTCTAAATTGGTGGACTTCTTTTAATAGCCAAAATGAATAGATATGTTTCGATAATTCAAATGCACGCATAGTGAATAATGTAATAGCATGATATTTTTTCCCCAGCATCCATCTCTATCCATCCACCGCATGACAGTTTTCAGTTCTTTTTGGGAGCTTACTGAAAGATATGTATAGTTTAGATCTGTTCAAATTGCACTGCCATTCCAAACTTTCAAAACTAAAACAGTTTTCACAGTTAACCTGGATTTCTTTCAGCTATCCATCCTATGACACAATGAGGTGGTATCCTCGGGCCTCAGCCCCCCCAAGACAGCCTGACTGGTGACACAAATTCACACACACAAACACACTTTCACACGGGGTATGCAACCGTATATGCTTCCTACAGGTACAAAACCTTTCAACAGTTCACCTGTTCTCTCTGTCTTTGCATTGTCCATACATCTCCTCTGAAAACACATTCGTTCATGTCAGTGTTCATCCTCTTTTCAAATTTCTGCTTTATGTGTCAACTTCGCAACTTGGAATTTTTCTCACTTTGTATTCATTCATAGTCAACCACCATTATTGTATTAAGACATTTGTTTTCCTTCTTTCCATCTTTCTACTTTTCTGTGTCACACATCAGGAATTCACCATCTTTCCATGTTCTACACAGTCCCGTGTTTGTTCCTCATAGTTACTTTCAGTTAATGTTTCACTGAAATCATACGTGTTGTCACTGATCTTTCGCATATTCTTTCCGCTAACATGTAACACTGCATGACTTTCCATGACTGCTTGATCTTTTGACTCATTTCCATCTTTGTAGAAGTTAAGTTGTTGGAAATATTGTCATTTCTGTGAGATTTCAGTAAAAAAATGTTTCTATTTTTTCTTCTACAGTGGTACTGAGAACTGGAGCTAGAGAGTTTAGCAGGTGAGACAATAACATTCTGTCATTTGTTATGGTAGCTCAAGCTTTTAAACATTTCAATGTATTTTTACAGTCTAAATTGATTGGTTGATTTACTGACTGGTGTTTTGTTTTTAGTCAGGGATTGTCATTCAGAGGACGACAACCGAAGATGGGAAAAAAAGGGAATATAATCAGTGAAAATTGAATTAATAACAGTTTATTCTAGTTTCTAACAACAATACATGCTCAGACCTTAACTAAAGAATTTCAAGCGTATTCTACATACAGTTTATCATACATGGTCAACAGCAATGTGTTCTTTTTATACACTTTTAACACGTTTTTGAAAGCTTTGTATGTATTTTGTTGATATCTGTTTTATAAAATGTCCTTTAGACAATTGTGGGTACGTCTAGATTTTGATCATTTGATATAAGAAAGGTCTGTGATGTGAGTCTGTGCACTGCGATACTGTCTTGTCAGTTATTGATCATGAAACCATAAATTGGTGTTTCTGAACCAAACATCTCAAGTCTGAAGGTCAAAGCAGTTTTGAAGTATTTACAGTAGAAAGTGAAGTGCTTCGTTAATCAATTTATCTTTTTATAGTTCTTCGGTGAAATGTTACTTTTTTTTGTTGTATATTTTATTGTTCAATGAATGAATCAAATATTAGTTTCTTAGTAAGAGGAAATTTGATAACTATGCACTGGAAAAGGCTCAATGTCTTGAAAGACAAATTAAGCCAATGTCCTAAAAGACTGGTTGATTCTAAAATATCAGTACTTTTGGTACAAGACAATAATTACATCACTAAATACAAATGAATATTTTAGATCAATTAATTTTTTATGTTTCTTGTTCTTGTCCTTCTGTTTTATTCTTTTGAGTGTCTTATGTATTTGATTTTCTTTTTGTGTCTACTTCAATACAAACTGAAAATAGATCAATATGTTCAGTTTGTATTGTACTGTAATTTCTTAAAATGCAGGAATCAGTAGTACAGCATACAGTGGGCATAAAATTCCACAGAGTCCTCTATTGTAAAAACCAAAGGTTTTTCTCATATACCAAATAAAGGTTTGTGAATGAAATTTAAACTAAATTCTTAATCTCTTACCGATACCCATAAATCCAAACATCTCTGTCATGGCCTACTGTGTGCCACTGTATGCACATGTTCTTTGGCAGTTGTAGGCCTACTGATTGTCACAGTCTTGTTGTCACCGATATTATGAGACTCAAAGGCACTTGTACCAAGTGTTTTGGATTTTTACAATGTTAATCCCATAAAAACTTGGATGCTGTGTTACAATAAAAACAATCATCTCAAAATGGTGTTTGTGTTTCCAGATATTAAATAATACACATTTTCTTTTGCCACTTTTGCATCATTTTTAGTGTAACAGGTTTATTTGAGTTTATAGTAATATTTAAATACTGATGTAGTTTTTATTCATTTTTTTATTTGTTTATTACAACAATTTAGGCTAATGAAAATGAGAAATATTGCCTTTTATTATTAATTATTTCAGTTCACCTTTAAAGTAACAGAAATGTTTGTTAGTTTTTGTTGTTTGTTTCTAGTTTTGGTTAATGTTAATATCCTTAAAAATTGGAAGAACCAGGCACCATTCATTGTAACTGCATAAAAATAAAAATTAAAACCTAGCAATAATATTCTTTAAAATGTTGTTTTTTTTTTTTAAACCAAGTCATTTACAAGAGATACAATGCAGTTTTTTTTTCAGTAAAAATCAATGTGCTTGCATCTCAAGTTTAGTTTAGTTTAATTTTCTTTAAATATGATATTTACAGATTACAGTTACAACTATAAATTAATCAACTAAAATGTGACTATTGTTAATAAATGATTTCATTTATAATCATGTTCATTAAAACAAATTTGGACCCACTTTATATTAAGTGGCCTTAACTACTATGTACTTACATTTTAATTAATAATTTAGTACAATGTACTTATTGTGTACATACATATTTTTACATTGTACTTATATTTAATAAAAACTACATGTAATTACATTTTCTGTAATTACATTTATGATTACACTGTTGACCCATAATTTACACCTTAACCCACCCTTAAACTTACCCATGCCTCCAACCCTCTCCCTAACCTTACCCCCATCCCACCTCAATAGCAGCAAAAGTGTTTAACAAAACAATATGAACACAATAAGTACATTGTACTTATTTTTTATGTAAGTACATAATAGTTAAGGCCACCTAATATAAAGTGGGACCACAAATTTACAAAGAAAATGTATGAAAGTTTTCTTACAGGTATGGTCTTTTTGCCTTCTTCAAACAAAGAATATACAAACATATAACAGCTAAGGAAAGAACTGTCAGGTTACAATACAGTTCGTTACAATATTATTCCATATCTCTGGTCACTAAACAAACAAGAATTTGGTTGTTGTTGTTCTAAAGTTTTAGGTTGGTAAGATGTTTTTAAAATCTTATGCTCATCAAAGCTTCATTTATCTGATTGAATCTAGAGTAAAAACACTAATATTCTGAAATATTATTAGAATTTTAAATAACTGTGTTCTATTTTAATATAATTTTTTAATATATTTTAAAATGTACTTAATTCTTGTGATAACAAAGCTGAATTTTCAGCATCATTTCTCCAGTCTTCAGTGTCACATGATTCGATATGCTGATTTGCTGCTCAAAACAGTTTTTTAAATTATTATTATCAACGTTGAGAGCATTACTATGGAAAAAATGGGTCACTTTTAGCACTTTTAGGATTCTTTGATTAGAAAAAAAAAACAACAGCATTTATTTAAGATAAAAATCTTTCGTAATGTAAATGCTGTAACTTTTGATCAGTGTAATCCACCACTGCTGCATAAAACTATCTTTATATATATATATATATATATATATATATATATATATCTTCCTGACAGCAAACTTGGTTGGTTACTGTATGTGAATGTTGGAATACCTCCTCCAAGATGAGATCTTTTTCAAGGACTGCTGGATCTGTGACAGTAGATTTGGTAACTGATCTATCACAACCTCTGTCAAAAACCCACAAAGCTGGATTGAAAGAGTTATAATGATATGATATATATGACAGACATACTTTATAAATAGACAATATATATATAAGACAAGAATAATAAAATAATTTAGCATGTTACAAAAGCTTATTAAGTGTCTTAATTGTTTTGTGTTTCATAAATATATTATTAAGCTGGTATTGTTTAAATATACAGGCATTTTGCCTAAATTACTATACTATATATAAGTGAAAATATATGGAGGTGTTTTGATAGTTTGAAACAGAAAATTTAAAAAATATGACAATTCCAATCTGCAACTTTGATTATGTTTTTTCTTAATTAAATGTCCTGATAAATGTGCTGCTCATTGAAATGTTTGATCCACTTCTGTGTGACATTGTGTATAGCTGTTCTGTAATTTGATTCTTATGTATTCTGATTGTGAAACATTTCTGAATGAAAAAAAAATACAAAAAAGAAAAAATATTATATATATATTATAAGTGCATAGAACACTCCAACCCAAACTACAGTAAAAGGAGACATTTCAACATTCATTAGTAGGCATATGTTTTAAAACAGTTTTTAAAAGAATAGTTCGCCCCAAAATGACATTTGCTCAAATAAAATGTCTCATGTCATCAAATGTGAGTTTCATCAGAACAGATTTGGAGAAATTCAGCATCACAAATTCAACATCACTTGTTCACTAGTGGGTCCTCTGCGGTGAACGGGAGAGTCCAAACAGCTGATTAAAAAACAACAACATCATAATATTCAACAAGTAATCCACACATCTCTAGTCCAGGCATTTCAACTTTAGGCCATTCCTTCTGGCAAAAATACAAGTCCATAATCAATATTAACACTAACTCCAGTAAAAAACGTATATTTGGACTGTTTTCATTTGTAAACAAAGTGTGACCTGTGCACATTTCTCTTCTGATTCAGATTGGACAACACAAACAATTGGCTTTTGCTTTAATATTGTCTCTTTAAATAACCAGTAACTTACACACCTCTCAGTATGATCAGTGATGTAGCAAAGTACTGACAGAGCCTTAATAATATAGTAATATAGATTTAAAACTCTAAAATGTCACTTTGTTTTTGTAGATCCTGCAACAAACAGTGTACAACTTCTGGTAAATGTAATGTAAATTATGCTCATGAGAATGAGTTAGAATTATATTTGCTGTAGTGTTCTTCACCTGATGCTGTGTCTGACATCTGTGTGTAATTTTGTGCCCAGTTGGGATTTCTTCAGAGACAGAGCGTCCTGTCAGTAATGTGAGTTTGCGATGGCAGTAATCCACTAAATCAAGTACACTATCCCCAGCAGCTCCACTGGACTCCTGCATGTGCAACACATCAACATTCAGGCATTCTTACATCGCTATCATATTAGAATGTGGTCTGAGTCATCTACATTTGTTGCAAATTTATGTTTTAAATCACAATTTCAGATATATAAAAATATGTTTCTCAGTAAAGATGTGTTAACCTTGTGGTACATTATTGTCTCCAGCAGGTTTATAATGGTAGCTTCATGATGAATCTGAAATTAGGACAAAATGCAATGACCCAAAGAAAAATTTTATTTAAATCATGGCCGGGTAACTTACACTTACCACCATGTATAGTAGAAATTTGCTCTTTGAATTAAAGTCCTGGGGTCTCATTTATATTAGATTTTGCATACGCCCAAAAGTTTTACGATTTTTAAAACCATGTGTATGCCAGAACCTGCGCAAAAATATATTTATAAAATCCATTCAGGGAAAGATTGTGCATACGTGGATCTCCACCTCGTCTCCTCCCCGAAATCACCATATATAGAGCTTACAACGCCTAGTTTTACTGTGCATAACCTCATCTGCATATCATTTCCATGCCAATTCCCATGCACGTGACCCCATGTTTAACACAAAGACAGTAGGTAAATAGTATCCTGGCTATGTTTTAGAATAAATAAAAAATCAGGTCTGACTAAAGAGAAAATATTGAGCACAAAATCCTTACACAGCAACTATAAATATTCAACAAACTTTGTCACAACACATAGATACTCATGTTACATTGATAAAAATCTCAACCCAATACAGTACATATCAACTTGGGACACATCATAAAAAAAACACTCCACTTTTAAACTACTTGTAGTTCAAGTGTTCAATTTGTGGATACAATAAGCCTCCCATTTCACAGGTTGAACACCTTGATCAAATAAAAACACCCCAAAGTTTTGAGTGGTGGTGTATATATGTATAAAAATATATATAAAAGTTTTCTTTATTGTTACCTTGTTATTCAACGGCCCAATTGTGGAGCTTTCGTTAGCCATAAAATGTATTACATACTGTCAAAAGCTCTTTAGAAAAGCTTCCTTTTTAAATGCTGTTTCTGTTTTTACACTTTAAGTCTCCTAAATACGGAAGCCCAAATTATGTTCATTTTTCATATTTTCATTTTGTCTTTAAGTTACTACAAGGTTGTTAGAACACTCACATGCAGAATAATGTACAGAAAGGTACGTTTTGCAGTATGCTTAAAGGTAGTATTCTTAAAAACAACACACATTTGCACAAAACTTTTCTTTCGATACACTCTTTTATTCTAAATTTCAGTACATGTAGTACTTCACGTAAACCAGACGTTAACCGCACTGGTTGACGGTAAAGTCGGCAAAACATAAATGAGTTCCAGGTGAATTGCTCTCCTTGTGTCTTCTCCTAAAACTAAAACGTCTTTCACATCAAGAGTCAATAGCCGCTTATGTTAGCATGTATGATTATATAATGAAGACCATGAATATCCATGAATGTAACCACACCCATGTCCTTCACCTCAAACCATCAACACACATTTATGGAAAACGAACCACAAAACCATCTACACAAAGATCAACACAATCTCATAGCAGCTTGTTACTATTTTACATTTTGGTGGCTAATTTGTATGGAATTTATTCCTATGATCTCATTTGAACATTTTCATACAATTTGCTCACACACCAGCGATGATTAAGTTTAGGGTTGGACCTTCATACTTTTTTCCTAAGGATGGTACGTTATTATTTTGTACCGTTTCATCGTGTGATTTTGTACAAATTCATACAAAATCGGCACCTTATTATGCTTTCCTGTGAGATTAGGTTGCAAATACCAAGCCAGACAAAACTAGCCAGTGCTTTTTTTCACACTTACAGAGCGATGTACTCTCCAAATCACTTGCACTCCAGTTCCATCTAGACTAAATGATGATCACACACACGTCTCCTAATATTCCTACAATTAGTTCTTTCAGGCAGCTTCAGACTGGAGACTAGAGGCCCCCCAGTCTGGAGGGATGTATACACTCCGCCCTGCTCAAAGACCCCTTTGTAGGACTTGTCTTTATAAAGCCAGCCTGCACCTCTAACACCTTCACTGAGTCCCTTCAACACCTCCATCATGAGAGCCGTATGCAGTGCTGCTTTCCTTCTGGTCTGTTTTATTCGGGCCACTAACGCTCAGGCTCAGAACAGCAGTAACCAGGGGAACAGCATCAACCACATCGAAAGCACCCAAAACAGCCAACAGCAGCAGCCGCAGAAAGGAAGCATCTGGGATGAGCCCATTCGTTTCAACACCAAAGCAAAAGATAGCTGCTCCATGGTGATCTCCGGCAAGACCAACTTCACCAAGCTGCGTGTCTCCTGCAAGAGCAAGGGCAAGTCGTACTGGTGCAATTTCTTGGGCAAACCTAACCTATGCAGAGCATATAGCAACAACCCTCGGCATTATTTTACTCAGATCATGTGGGACATGAGGAAGCTTCACAACGCCTGCCAGGGACCACGGGTCTACAAGCCAAATATATGCCGCTCTGCCTCAGATGAGGTCCAGATGGCGTTCCATGCCTCTTGGCCCAAAATCTCCATCCCAAAACCTACCCAGGCTTCCTCAAACCAGCAAAAGCAACAGCAGCAGATCAAGCCCAGCATCGCCCCTACCAAACCTCCAAGCTCAAAGCAGCAGCCTAAACCCCAGCAACCAGCCAAACCAGCCTCCAAACCAGTCAAGCCTGCCATTACAAAGACTGTTCTACCACGTAAACCTGTAAAGACCATCACAGCGAGACCAACTGTGGCATACAAGAGTCAAGCAACCAAGATGGCAGAGGAATACTGCTGGAAGAGTCTGCAGGGCGTCTGCGCATACTTCATTAGCTGGTTCCAAAATTAATTCATCACAACCTCTGGTAAGCACATCATTTTATAATAAATCTAGTCAGTGTTTGTGGAAACTAACTCTTGTGCAAGAAAGATCTACTAACTAGTGTAAATAAACTAGCTACTCTGATGTACAAACTGCAGGTAGTATTTTACGTAAAACCAACTGCTGGCTGTAATTGTTAACTTTGGCTTGAGGACTAGTACAAGACTAGCAGTGTGTATTCAGCACATGAAAGAATGTAATTCAGAAGCTTTTTAGCATGAAAAGTTGTGATGTATGCAGTGGAAATCAAACAGAAAGCTGACTTAATGAATCATCAACCGCTGCTTTACACCCACACACAGCACCTTCCAAATTTCAACAGGATATTTATGTTACACCTCCGCATTGTCCCAAAATAGCTCCAATAAAATTGATTATAGAAGTGTATTTTTTTCTATCCATTGTTGCTCATATTTTAATCTTTTCTCATCTTTGTAGGTCTATAGTGTCAGAAAATTTTGATTTGTCTGACCACCGGCAAAGTGTTTTCTCCAGAGACCATGGCTTTTTGTGTGTGTGTGTGTGTGTGTGTGTGTATGTGTTTGTGTGTGTGTTTGTGTGTGTGTGTGTGTGTGTGTGTGTGTTTGTGTGTGTGCAGAAATGTGGTTATGACTGAACTTTTGTGTGTTTTTCTGTGCAAGTCAGTGTACATGCTGAGACAACAGGAATGAAATAAATAAATGTGTAATATGTTGTTTACCAAAATACATAGTTCTTAATTCTGTGTATTGTTTCTGAATAAAAGTCAGTTTTTAAACTTTTTTTTTTTGTGCTTGCTTTCATATTAAAGTAGATAATGCAATGAAGTAGACATGCAGTGAAGCACATAAGAACATTGTGTTAGAATACATTTTCACAATAATGGTCTCAAGAACTCAGAATACTCTTAATCCCATGTTATAGTTGCATGTTAATTTACAACTAAAAAATGCTGAGCTGGAATAATTTGATAAGCAAAGATTCCAAGTAAATATTAACAAACAAAAATCATTCAAAATGGGGGAGGGAGTGCAGTTCCAAACCCAACTGAAACAAGCATGATTTTTGTTTCTCTCAACATGTCAGAGCACATCCTCACCACTAGGGGGCAATGATACATGTCATTTAAAAAGACTCAGATTAACTGGTTACAAGACAAATATGAATTTAATGATTTTTTTTTAAAAGGAGGTCCTGTAAAAGGCAGTAATTTTAAAATCCCTCAAAATAGAATCGGACACTGGTAAAACATCTATTAGACTATCATTAAACATAAGCAACTTAAATTTGCTTGTAAAAAAATATAATTTATATTTAGTCAGAATACACAGCTAATTTGAATGTCAGTCAATGGAGAAAGATACTTTTAATGCCACATAGCATAGTTAAAGGGAAAGTCTATGCAAAAAAGAAATTTCTGTCATTATGCTCATTCTTATTGTTCTTAAGCTGTGTGACTTACTTTTTTCTGTGAAACATAAAAGATATTTTGAAGAACGCTTGTGCACCAAACATTTTGGTACCCATTGAAAAAAATACACTGGAAGTCAATGGGGAGCCAAAACTGTTTGGTTATCAACATTCTGTCTTCTTCTTTTTTTTTCAGCTTGATTCAACAGAAGAAAGATACACACACATTTTGGAATGACAGGAGAAAATGATAAGTAGACTGTCCCTTTAAGTCACCTGCTAGCTGGGGCTAATTGGGTTGTGCTAATCAGCCAAACCTTAAACCCTAGAACTGCAGAGACAAACTGTAATTTCTAAATATCTTACTGTCATGATGATCTATAAACAGCTTATTTTTTTAATAGTATATTCTATAAGCTCTCAGCAAACCTTTAACCAAAAGAAAGACGAGTGCATTTGTATTACAAAGAGCTCAAATCTCTTTAGATCCCTGTAATCCAAATATTATGAATTGACTATGTTGCACAGCTAGAAGCTGACACACCTGTCTAACACAAACACACACCCTCCAGACACAACTCATGCTCTATGTCAGTGTTACACAATATTTTCTGCCTTAAGTACCCCACAGCCTCTTCAGCGAAAATATTGAATCAAAATATTATTAGTCCAACAATATATATTTTTTAACTAAGCAAAGTAGCAAAAACCTGTAATCTCTAACTCAGCCCAGGCCCTTCCTGTAAATTTGGTCATATTGTAATAATGGTCACCAAATCAATAAGCACCAAATAATTTTTGTGATGGAATTCCAAGATGAGCTCATGCGCTTCTCCACCAGACACATACACAGTATCAATAAAAACCATCACACTCATCAATGGGACATTCTAAAACGCTTAACGTGAAAAATGCTTTACATGGCTTAATGTACTAAGACAGTGATATTGACAGACCAAACTCACTAAACATCATACTAATAAAGTATACTATCTACAAAAAAATCAGATGAGCCCTGAATATGATCTCAACATGTATAATAAGCCTTTTCCCTTAGAAAACCGTTATAAGACAGCGCTTAACATGGATTAATGTACTAAGACAGTTGAATAATCAGACCAAACTCACTAAACATTATACTAATAAAGCATACTATATATACAAAATCAGATGAGCCCTGAATATGATCTCAGCGTGTTTAATAACACATTACGCTTTTTCCTCCCATAGAAAACCATTATAAGAAAACACTTAAGGTGGCTTAATGTACTAAGACAGTGATTTAAAAAAAAAAAAACTCACTAAGCACTATACTAATTAAGTATACTATGTACAAAAAAAATCAGATGAGCCCTGAATATGAATGCAACTCATTTAATAACACGTAGCCATATACATAGCCATAATAAGCCTTATTATGGTTTTCTATGGGAGGAAAAGGCTTAACGTGTTATTAAATGAGTTGCATTCATATTCAGAGCTCATCTGATTTTTTTGTACATAGTATACTTAATTAGTATAGTGTTTAGTGAGTTTTTTTTTTTTTAATTACTGTCTTAGTACATTAAGCCACCTTAAGTGTTTTCTTATAATGGTTTTCTATGGGAGGAAAAAGCGTAATGTGTTATTAAACACGCTGAGATCATATTCAGGGCTCATCTGATTTTGTATATATAGTATGCTTTATTAGTATAATGTTTAGTGAGTTTGGTCTGATTATTCAACTGTCTTAGTACATTAATCCATGTTAAGCGCTGTCTTATAACGGTTTTCTAAGGGAAAAGGCTTATTATACATGTTGAATTCATATTCAGGGATCATCTGATTTTTTGTAGATAGTCTACTTTGTTACTATGATGTTCAGTAAGTTTGGTCTGTTAATACTGTGTTAGTACGTTAAACCACATTATGCATTTTAGAATGTCCCTCATCAATGCACATTTGGCTTTGGATGCTTGAGAGATCATTATACATGATAACTCACACTGATGTAGCTATAACTACAAAGAAAATATCGCTTGGTTTTAAAATTTCTCTTCATCTCTTGATCTCTTGGTAAATAAGTAATGAAGATGCACAAGGAAATTTGACTTTCATGGACGACTCATTGTTCGTGCCTCAAACAAAACTCCAGTGTAAATATATACGTATAATTCATTTAAATTAAGATTCATTTTATTTCAAATTTAGTTAATAATTAAAGATGTAAAAAACTTAATGCATAAACAAATACATTGTTTAACTCTCTAAGTCCGGCTTTCAGTCTCTCTGTGCCCCATTTCTAACCCCCTCCCCTTCAGTGACCTAAATTCATTAAACTCCTGTTAACATTCCATAAGTTACACTTAAGTAACAAATCATGATTTTTTTTTTTTTGCACTACTATTGTTGTACTATTACTTACTTTACATTGTGTGTGTTTGCAAATTGAATATGAACAAATAATCAATAAAGTACTGTACATTAACCTGATATTAAGAGAGAGGGGATGGAGTGGCGGTTAAGCTACAGAATTAGGCCACAAAGATGCAATCACATGGGACCCCTCACTTCTACCACATGAGTGCATACTCACAATGACCCTTTAACAAAACATTTTTACATACCAGGACATATTACACAAGCATAATTGTTTTAAGCATATGCAGCCATAGAGAATACCTAAAAATGACTCTTACATACATGGAATTCAGGAACAGGTTGTGGTCTTGTGAGGTCCCAGGGGTCCAGCTGTTTGGAAGCCAGGCACCCAAAAAAATAAAAATAAAATAAATAGCATACACACAATACCATACACACTTTGGATAGAATGAGTTTCTTTTGCTGCCCCCTTTTACATCTGCTGCTATCTGTCTGACTCCTCATCTGCCAAAAATGTCAAAAGAATTATTACCACAATTGTGAACTGAAGTGTTGTATTTCCAGGCAAATTGTAATGATCATTTGCTGTTTTTTTGTTATTGTAGTTCATATAATTGTAAATTATTAGCAAACATTCAAATGCAATATGTTTGTATCCGTTTAACAGTTGCAATACCTTGCTCTCAGTTTTAGGGGTTCTGGGCCCATTATCATTTTATGATGAAATTTCGTGTTTTTGAGCGTGAACCAACACCTACTTTAATATTTTAATAACCCTTATGTTATGTTCTGGTCAGTTTGATCCAGAGAGGATTGTCTTTAAGCTATATTAACAAATCGGATTTGATTTTGGCTTCTTTCATTAAACATTATGGTGAACATTGCTTATATCCACAATCAAAGCTTTTTGTTTCACTCAAAATCGGAGGTGCATAAGCTCAGATCAATGAAACCTATGATCAATCAGTTACAGAAAGAAATACAAAAACTGGGGTAGGCTACTTAAACTCAAGGGATAAAAAAATACCCAGACCCAACGACATGACATTTATGAAATTCTTTAAGTTTAGCCCCCTTAGCGGATTCCTGCATGTGTGCAAGAGCTCGTTAAAGGGCTTTTCTCATGTGAAAGAATCTGAGCGTCCTGTTGTAAGTAGGTGTGTCCTTGACAAAAATACTACGAGTGAGTTCATTTCGACCTAAACTAGTCAAGTAATCTCATCACACACCTGTCCTCGTAACTCTGTTTTGGTAAGATCAATTAACTTTTTGGTGTAAATCAAAGTCCTATTTGAGTTTTTTTTTTTTTTTTTTTTTTTTTTTACCTTATAAAAAATATAACCGATTTACTACCAGCCTCATATCTTTTCAAAATGAAAGAAATGACATAATATCGTGTTTAATCTCATAATTAATATTTCTTAGAACGTTGCGTCACTGAAGGAAATGTATCTCCGTGGGACTCTCGTGCTCCTGCTTTTCCTAGCGTGTCTTTCACAGCTGATCTTCACTGCGGAAAGCAGAGGTGATAATAACATTTCCATACAAAAAGGAAAGTTCACAACCAAGGACAAGGCGCAGTGTTCGTGGGTGGCACGCGGAGAGGACAAGTACACCATGACTGTTACATGCAAGCCTGGGAACGGGGATGGATTCACCTGTAAATATACTGGCAAGCCCTCGAGGTGCACCGAATATAGGTCTAATCCCGAGGGCTATTGGAAACAGATCGCAAGATCAGTTAAAAAACAGAAGAAACTTTGCGCGGATCCGCGCGCATTGATCCGAGCGGGCATGTGCAAGCGCGCGCCTCTGGATGCGCATTTCAAACTCTCCGAAACGTCACAAGCTAAACCCCCGAAGACAGAGAAGACGCCTACAGCCACGAACACAACGCCTCCGGACACTAAGTTAAAGTGCACGGGGCGCACTGACCACAGCGAGGTAGCTAAAGAGAAGTGCGGAGATTCCTGGGCGAGTCTCTGCACGTTTCTCTTTACTGTAATCCAGAGCGGAGACTGCTAAACGCGCGCGCTCTCGACGTGTATGTATGCGTTTGTGGGCACTGTTACAGGCTACTACTGATAAATGTGTAAAACATCGCGTTTTTGTTATTGTAAACACAAAAATGTACTGTACTGATTCTGACAGCTGAGAAGGTGGGTCAAGATGCGCTTGTTCCCACCACCTGTACTGTACTTTTGCCTTGACCACTAAATTTATTCTTGACACATTTACAGTTTTTAATGATGACACTTACTACAAGCTTGTTTTTTTTATTTTAATTTAAAATTTTATTTTTATGCTGATATATATATATATAAAAAAAAAAAAAAAAAAAAAAAAAAACATTTTGATTTTGATTTTCATTTGGGAACTTTCAAATGATATAATATAGTAAAAATCACACAAACATATAATCAGCCTTAACAAGTGATAAACATCCAAATTTTAACCATAACAAACTCCCTGTTCATGATAAGCTTTTGAAGATGTTGTCAGATAATAATATTTATATTTCATTATCTGTGGAGCAGCAGAAGAGACATGGTTACCACAGATTTCAAACAGGTCTCTCTCTCTCTCTCTCTCTCTCTAAAAATGCAGAAAGTTAGGTTTAGGGTTAAGGTAAAGGGATAGAAAATATAGTTTGCATATATAAAAACAATAACACCTATGGAGAGTCCCCATAAAACTTGGAAGAGTGTGTGTGTGTGTGTTTGTGTGTGTGTGTGTGTGTTGATTTAAGTAATCTGAGAAGCTGGAACTCGTCATTGATACTTTGCCCTTGTAACAGCATTCTTGGCATAGCCTATGAGGGAATGTGTGTGTGTGTGTGTTGTGTGTGTGTGTGTGTGTGTACCTGTTATTTCCAACATTATGAGGACCAAATTCCCCCACAAGTATAATACCAGTAAATTTAAACACTTTTTTGGTCCTCATGAGGATAACAGCTTATATATAGAATAAAGTGCTTGAAACAAAATCTAATAGCATACAGTTTTACATGTTTCTTGTATTTCTAAAATAAAATAATGAAATACACAGATGATGAAATAGAAAAGTGAGAATTAAATTTATTTTAGGGGTTTCAATATAAAGTATGTTCTCAAATGGAACCTTGATAATAATCATGTGACCATGAGTTGTGAGGTAATGATTATATTCCATTTAAATGGCATAATTTCAACACGTGACAAATCATCCTTTGGGGTGAAAAAGGCAAGGGTTTGTAATGTGTGTGCATTTGTTTTTGGAGATACTTTGTCACTGTTTATTCATAATTTGGTTCCCCATCTATTGTTAATATGTAATCTTTTGTGTTACTTTCAGAGGAGATTAAAGATATTCTTTAATTACATTTAGAAAAACTTCACCCAGTCAGGAAAATATTTTCACCCAACCACAGGCTTATCACATATAGCTGTAGTGCACTAGTGTAAAAATGGTAGGCTATATTATTCTTTCTTTTCAAATATGATTTCTAAAAATGCAGATTTTAGAAAGGTACCTTTATTCTAAAAAATCTTGTCCCTTTAGATATAAAAAAAGAAATCATACGAAAAACTGAAACAATCCACCCTAATCAATAGCCAAAGCTTTAAAACACATATAGGGCCCTATCTTGCACCCAGCGCAATTGACTTTGTACACCGACGCATGTGTCATTCCTATTTTGCACCCGCGCAAAGCGCGCTTTTCCCTCCACAGAAGCACGTCGCTAAACTAGTGAATGAACTTGCGCTCCCTGGGCGGTTCAGCGCAAAAAAGGAGGCGTGTTCCGGCGCAAACAATCCCTGGTGCTATTTTGCTGTTCCATTAAACAATTGCGCCACTGACCAGAAAAAACCTAGGGCCCTATCTTGCACCCAGCGCAATTGACTTTGTACACCGACGCATGTGTCATTCCTATTTTGCACCCGCGCAAAGCGCGCTTTTCCCTCGGCACGTCGCTAAACTAGTGAATGAACTTGCGCTCCCTGGGCGGTTCAGCGCAAAAAAGGAGGCGTGTTCCGGCGCAAACAATCCCTGGTGCTATTTTGCTGTTCCATTAAACAATTGCGCCACTGACCAGAAAAAAACTAGTCTAAAGTCAGTGGCGAGTTGCGCGTTGTTCATTATGCTATTTTAAGGGCGCATGCTTGACCATAATGTATAGCGTGCACAACGCGCATACACTTTGCTCATGTAATCTACACAGATGCAACAGTTATTTTTGCAAATCATAAATTGTTACACTAAAAAAATATTAACACATGAGATGACGGAAATCATTGTGGTGTGCCACGAAGATGTGAACAAAATAGGCATAAATCTAGCTTACAAATTATTCAGGCTAATTATTCTCCCATTCCCATACAACACAACTTCTCTGTCTTTCACTGCTCTTACAAGAACATCAGTCTCCTCGGCTGTGAACCGCTCCTGGCGTGCGCCTGGTAAATACGCCATAATAATAGCAATCCATAATGGAACTTGCGCACCTGCTTTTAAAGGGAATGTTGGATGACGCTCTGATTGGTTTATTTCACGTTACGCCCAAACCACACCTATGAATAATGAAGCTGCTTCAGACCAACCCATTTTAGATTTGCGCCGGGCGCAAGAGCCATTTATCCCGCCGGGAAAATAGCAACAGCGCCGAGACCCGCCCACAAAGTTACTTGCGCTTCGCGCTTTGACACTTGCGTTTCAGATCGTTAAAATAGGGCCCATAGTCTAAAGTCAGTGGCGCGTTGCGCGTTGTTCATTATGCTATTTTAAGGGCGCATGCTTGACCATAATGTATAGCGTGCACAACGTGCATACACTTTGCTCATGTAATCTACACAGATGCAACAGTTGCAAATCATAAATTGTTACACTAAAAAATATTAACACGTGAGATGACGGAAATCATTGTGGTGTGCCACGAAGATGTGAAAAAAATAGGCATAAATCTAGCTTACAAATTATTCAGGCTAATTTTAATAGGCTAATTAAGGATCAGACCTGTTGGCCAAATAGTGGCAAGACATGTGTATATAAGGACATCTGACAAATTGTGGCTATTTCCTCCCACGCCTGTTTAACCGAGGCTATTTTGGGTGGGTTTCTCCCATCCCCATACAACACAACTTCTTTGTCTTTCACTGCTCTTACAAGAACATCAGTCTCCTCGGCTGTGAACCGCTCCTGGCGTGCGCCTGGTAAATACGCCATAATAATAGCAATCCATATTATGGAACTTGCGCACCTGCTTTTAAAGGGAATGTTGGATGACGCTCTGATTGGTTTATTTCACGTTACGCCCAAACCACACCTATGAATAATGAAGCTACTTCAGACCAACCCATTTTAGATTTGCGCCGGGCGCAAGAGCCATTTATCCCGCCGGGAAAATAGCAACAGCGCCGAGACCCGCCCACAAACTTACTTGCGCTTCGCGCTTTGACACTTGCGTTTCAGATCGTTAAAATAGGGCCCATAGGCACATTTCCAAAGACTGACTGGATGTGAAACTGATGAAAAGAAAAGCACACACTGTGAAGTTTAATATGCAAGGTGCACCAGATGTTGTGCACACACACACACACCTTTCCTGTTCTACGAAACATCTCATGAAATATTACATTCCCACTGAAGTGTGGAAAACTCAACATTATATAACTAAAACCATAATGAAGCTCATTCTTTTCACCTAAAGGCCAAATAATTGCTCTGTCACATGACTGTCCATGACATTTCCTTCTGCAAGAATACTTTTTTTTTTTCATTTTAGTTTCCCATGGGCACTCACAAAAGCTGAACATACATGTCTATTGTGTGATAAATCTTTAAGGTGGTCTAGCATGTGTGAACGTGTGTAATACAGCATATGGTGCAGATGTGCACATGGTGAGCAGGAAGCGTAAACAACACAGGTTTACAGCACTGGACTGAAAGAGGATCAGTGGAAAGCACATACATACATCTTGTAGAGGTTTACTTCCTATATGTGACATTTCATTCTTAAAGGAATAGTTCCCCCCAGAATTTTTGGAATAACATGAGGAATTATGCTGACATCAAATTAACAAAGTGCTTATGATTACCACTACTTGTTAGAATGATTTTAAGTAGAAATAAATCTTTATTATTTATTACAATTTGCCCACACATCCACAAGAACATGTGAACACATTATTGACTGGCCGATACTGTGTATCATATCATGCTCATGGCCAATAAGAAACTCTGATAACAGTTACTGCTGTTCTTCAGTCTATCTTTCCTAAACACAACCAAAACAAGATTTATATTGTGCAATTTAGACTTAACAGTTTGTGTGATCACACCACATTTCATTTCAACACACACTTAATGTCAACACAGTAAACAGTCAAAGTTTAAGATCAGGTGTTCATGCATCAAGACCAGGTTATTGGACCTTGCTATTTGGAAAATGCTTATTTTAATATATCTTGTAATATCTCTCTGTCAGTAATATTTGTAATATTATTATGTAATATATAATGAAAACTGACAATACCTGAATTCTATTTGAACATATTTTAACATGTATTTTATTCCTGTTATTACTCAGGTCTTTACTGTTATATGATTCTTCAGAAATCATACTGATTTAGTGCTCAAGGAACATTTCTTATTATTATCAATGTTGGAAATGTTTGTGCTCATTATTGTCAAGTTGGATCAATTCAATGTGTCTTCGCCAAACAAAAGTATAAATCTCCCAAACTTTTGAACAGTAGTGTGAGTTTAAACACACACACACACACACACACACACACACACACACACACACACACACACACACACACACACACACACATATATACAGTGCTAAAAAATGAGGGAACACTCAAATCACACACTGAATCTCAATTAAATATTATATATATATATATAAGTTATTAGCTATAATACAAAATAATATGAATATTATGTTAAATAATATAAGTTGGAAATCTTTACTTACATACACTGTGTAATTTGTTGAAAATAAAATCATCAACCCATTGAGGACTGGATTCAAAATCACACCAAAAAACAAAGTTAAAAATGTAAATGATCCGACTTGTATGAATTTCATCAAAGCAACTTACAGTATAAAGTAAGTCAGTAGTGTGTATGTCCTCCACACAAGGAAGAACAAGGAAGACATTTTTATATTGCACTAAATGGGAGACCATGAATTTAAAATTCAATACTCAAAACCTTAAAATATTGCTGCACACACAACATTTAGGCTGAAATGAAATTGAGAGGAATAGAGGTGAATCTTAAAGCTGTAGCTAATATATGAACTCATTTAACATACTGAGATAAACTCTATAATGGCTTTAAGCCAAAAGAAGAGTTAGACAGGAACACAGTGCACCTCTCATAGTATCAAATATAGTTCAGACATTAGTGTGTGGGTGTGTGTGTGAAGGGAAGGGAAGGTTCAAGTCTATTCAAGTTGCAGCTAAAACAGACCCAGGTATTCACTGGAAGCGAGCAGATTCTTTGCACACACATATTTGTGAATGTGTGTGTGTTCACCTGTAGAATATCTCTTCCTTTCAAAGATCATGTTCTTACATGACTACTGTTGCACCTGGGTTGCCGGAAGAAGAGATCAAAGTCATACAGTTTCCTTAATGAGGGGGTTACCTTTCCACAAACTAACAGATGCATCATCTGCAAAGTTTACACAAATACTGAATTTAAATGTATTCATGACACATATATTGTGTCATTACATTAAAACTGTCAACATACAAGCTTAATTTATCACGACAGTAATGCTTCCTCGCTTTCATTCATTCTCATCAGGCTGTGTATTGTTTGGTGGGCTGGATTAAACATTCACTGTTCCTTTGTGTGGCTGTCACAAAAAAAAACTAGGGTCCTAAAGCTGTGGTCCAAGTATTTAAGTCCTGAAACCTTACTTCACCAAACAGTAGGACCATTATTAGAGCATATTTCAACAATACATTAACAAACTACATGTGATGAAATCACAAACAGGTATAAGCATTAATCACCTGTTTCATTAATTATTTCACAGTAGGCCATTTGATGCCCTCCTTCTGCTCTTTTAGTTCATTTTTTTACTACAGCGCCTCCCTTTGGCCAGTACTGACCTGCAGTGCACTGAAAAGTCAAGTACATGTATTTTCATTATCACAATTTAATTATCCACCAATGTCCAACAATATGAAATTATATATTTTTTTTTGTCTATTTGAACTTACAGCAACTAAAGAACTTAAAGAGTGGATCAGGAAAGGTTCTCGAGCCAGGATTCAAACTCAGGACGCCTGTAACGCAACGGTGCTGTATGTCGGCACACTGCCCACAAGGATATCAACACTGACTTGATGCTACACTGACTCTGAATAAATCCGTTCTGATAGTGTGTACATTTGGTGAGCAAAATTATGCAAAAAGGGTACATTTCTTTACAATGCACAAAACAGCCCAGTTGTCATGATGTCATCAGTCACACAGGAGACTATCTGCTTTTATTTCATTAGTTTATTGTGAACATTATGGCAATGAAATATTAAAACATTTTAGTAAGTAGCACCTTATTCTTCAGTTTTTAAAGGAGTAGTCCACTTTCAGAAAGAAAATTCTGTCTTCATTCACTCACCACACACTTGTTCCAAACCTGTATTTCTTTCTTCTAAAGAAAACCTGAGTTTCTTCCTTCTGTTAAACACAAAATATATTTTGAAAAACGTTGGGAACCGAATAGTTGATGAGCACTATTGACTTCCATAGTAGGAAATTTTTTTTTCCATGGAAGTCAATGGTGTTCATCAACTGTTCAGATCCCAACATTTTCAAAATTTCTTCTTTTGTGTTCAACAGAAGACAGAAACTCAAACAGGTTTGGGAAAAGTGGGCGGGTGAGTAAATTTTAATTCTGAAAGTGAACTACTCATTTAATGAATATTAATAAGCTTTAAGAGTACAAATATTTGCAGGGTATAATTATACATCAATGTGCCAATCATGGGCAATATGTTTAACTTTTGAGTATTAAGAGTATGAAGAATTAACCTTCATTAACTACCACAAATCTAGTTTAAAACATACTCAGACCAACAGTGAAATAAACTTGCTAACGATGCAATTAAGAGGCTGGTTATTATATTAAATTGCAATACACTGAATTGTCAAGGAAGATAGTAAGTATACAAACATTAAATAAGTAAAAAAAAAATGGGATGCATATAAAATATTGCTTCATTGAGTACAACAAGTCTTTGATCTTAATGTATATTTTTTGAAACTTCATAAGGCTTGAGATTCCATCTTTAAAAAGAAATGAGTAAAACTGTATTTTTTCCATGATAGACTGCAGAAGATATTATGTCTTTAAATATGGAAAAGAGAAGGTGTCTCATATTTTTGAAGTTTATACTAAAGTATTTTTCCTCTCTAAATCAATTAAACATTTAATAAAATATAAATGCCAGAATTTGCTCATTGCTTATTTGAAGTAATTCTGTGCTATGCAGAGCATCTTCACAGTTCGACAAGAGATCCCTCTTTTGATTTGGAATATCATGTTTTTGTAATTTGTCCTGAATTGGTTTCACTAGGCCCTCGTCCCATATACCTTCCCCAGAGATGGGAGTCATGGGATCCGACCCAGGCAGAGAAGGTGGCAGGGTTTATGCATCATCCCCTCCACACAGCAGCAGCAGGGTTTTACGGTAGTCACCTGAAGTATCACCCTGCGGTAACGGAAAGAGATTTATGGGAAAGATGAGAGAAGATTCAGTTTCAGTGTTGTGGATAAAGAATACAATTTATAAGGCATTGATTGCTAAATACTAACACCTGTATGCATGAGTATACCTGAATCATTTTGTGCAGAGAGGTAGCAAACCTCTTGCGGAATTCAGCACGAATATCCAACATGTCCACCTCACTGCGGGAAACCATGACCCTAATCAATGTCTGGTCATCAGTGCCTGCCCCCTGCAGGATGCAAGTGAAATTAATGCAGGTAAGGGTTAATATTATAGTTAAAGCTGCAGCCTGTAACTTTTTTTTGAAGTCCCCGAAATAAATATTTGAGCAAGTAAATAACCAGTCAGTGTTAAAAACTATCGCCTTACTTTTAGCCCAATTCACAGCGGTTAGCTTACAAGAATGTTTTCTAATTTGAGTGGTAGGGGTTTTCAAGGGAAATTCAAGAATGTTGCCGGGTCATTACATCATGTCAGTAAAGAAATTGTCCCAGCTATTAGGCTGTCTCACATGTGAAGATCATGCAGGTGGTGGATCATTTATAGCCTTTTCCTCACAGCACCTAGAATAATTAAATTAATCATTTTGATGGCGGATTGTAATGCAGAAAGGATTATGTGTTTATGCAACACATTTGAGAATAAAGTATAACATTAATAATAATTTGCATGGTTTGATGATATAAGTGACTAATGTTGGTGATATTGAGCTAACCGATCTTTAGATTAAAATCACAATTGCTAGCGTGATTTATTTTAATCCTTTTTTTACCTCAATTGGTCAGAACAAATGTAGCAGACTTGCTACCGTATTTTTCGGACTATAAATCGCACCCGAGTATAAGTCGAATCAGTCCAAAAATATGTCATGATGAGGAAAAAAAACATATATAAGTTGCACTGGACTATAAGTCACATTTATTTAGACCCAAGAACCAAGAGAAAACATTAATGTATACAGCCATGAGAGGGCGCTCTATGCTGCTCAGTGTAGGCAACAGTAGCACTGAGCAGCATAGAGGGCCCTCTCGTGGCTGTAGACGGTAATGTTTTCTCTTGATTCATTTCTCTTAGTTCATTTCTGTTGGTTCATGTCAAATTAATTTTGATAAATAAGTCGCACCTGACTATAAGTCACAGGACCAGCCAAACTATGAAAAAAAGTGCGACTTATAGTCCGGAAAATACAGTACTTACTTGTTCTGATGACAATATATGGTGAATTGGGTCATATATTCAAAGACTTAGGCTAGAATCTGTGATTGCGAAATACAGTAAATATCAACACCGTTGTGATGATTGACTGCCACACACAGGCCAGAGTTTCCCGCGAGGGAATTGTAAGGGGTTTGTGAGTTGTACAAGATATGCCTACGAGTTATCACCATTAACAAATTAATTAAAACGTTTTTTTTTGTTTACATTTTTGCAAAGAGGTTTTACAGGTTTATACAAATGTGATGCAAATGTAAAATCTTAAAGGTATAAAAATAATTATTTTTCGGAAACCCTGTATTAAAAAAAATATTGTGGAAAAAAAACTTAACTATATTGTCAATTACAGTAATATTATTTTTTTTATTTGTTTAGTGTAATAACAATAGCTATGTAAATACTACTACATATGATACAAATTATTTTTAAAGTAAAACATGAAACTGCCATTAAATAATTGAAATATTTATTTAAAATCTCAGGGGTTACTTCAAGTACATAATTTAGATCAAAGGGGTTCAGGTTTAGATCAAAGATAGCGGGTGAATTCAGGTGAATCGCAATCAAATACCGATTTTAAGGAGATGGGTAATAATTTGGCAGGTGGGGTCAAAAGACACGACACCTGCTCACAACCAATGCAAGGAAGATAATTTCACAAACAGCTGCAATTGCAGGTTTTCAAACAGCGATGGCAACAAAGAGGCAAAACTTACGGACTGCAGCTTTAAAAACTAAAATAATTTTTAAAAAGTTGTTTTTAAACCATAAACAAATTTTATTCTCTTTTTTGGTTCAGAATATCTTCTAATCAAAATTATAATAAAAAAAAAGATATTTATTGTTCATAAATATTAAAACATAGATTCACCTTCATGGCACTGTAAAGGCTATCGGCAAAATAACCTGGCACACTGCGAGCGCACTTCACTGAGGAGGCAGAGAAAAGAGTGTGTTAAGAGACAAAACAGACAGACAGAGAAAACACATGACTATGTGTGCTGCAAACGGCTGATTCTTCAATTATTAGTAGTATTAAAAAAAATAATAAACATTTCCTCCATTTTGGCCATTTAGTCCCTACCCCTACCCCTTTTTAAAATTTTCTCTCTATAATAAAATTATAAAATAATTATATTTTGCACTTGATTGAAAAATTAACCATTTTTGATTGACAGAGGTGTGTATATATTTGTGTATTTCTTACCCACAGCCAGCAGTACTTCTTGTAGGGTTCCTGATGTCTCTCTCTGGATGCTCTCCTCTATTTCAAACCCTGAGAGCTTCCTATACTCCTCAAACACTGCGGAAAAACCATTAACAGAAAATAAATTAATATATAAAATAAAACTACTCATTTTATTACCTACATGCATGTGTCACACTAACCTTTCCTGAGGTGAGCATTGCTACGGTTTCCCAGTATAGTGATGAACTGGCCTTCATCAGTTCCAAACTTCTGTTCTCCTGCGGCAAACAGAGCCTACACCCAAAACAAACAGTTTTTCAACTTTTAAAGACTGACAAACTGATATTATATGCAACAAGGTCTAGATAGCAGCATTTTACCTCATTTTACATCAAAAGATGATGAACTTTATTCCACATCCAAATTTTTTTTTCAGAGAATTAAAATTATAAATCCAACTTAACATGGCCACTTTAGTTTAAACAAGCATTTGCTAATATTTGTTTTGCATTGGACTTGATGTGAACTTACAGATACAATATAAATCCAACTTAACATGGCCACTTTAGTTTAAACAAGTATTTGCAAATATTTGTTTTGCATTGGACTTGATGTGAACTTACAGATACAATATAAATCCAACTTAACATGGCCACTTTAGTTTAAACAAGCATTTGCAAATATTTGTTTTGCATTGGACTTGATGTGAACTTACAGATACAAACTTACCTGGGCATCGCTTTGGATGAGGTTTTCTTGTATATCCTGCTGTCTGCTGGCCTATAGAGAAATCAGATAATATCAAATGAAAGAACAGTACTACTTAGTACTACTTAAATACTTAGGTCTATTTACAGTGGATTGAAATGGCCAGTCTCACTTTATAAGAACTATTTACATACACACACACATTGTTGATTTAAAAAAAAAAAAAAAAAAAAAATTATATATATATATAATTTTTCTCCATTTTTATTGTATATAAACTACATACTTGTAGCAAAACAACCAGCATCCTCTGGAAATGACCTCCAGTGTCACCAGTCACATCTTTCTCCAGGTCATTCTTATGCTCTATAATACATATAAATACATCATCAAGGGTAAAGAACTAAGAGTGAAAATACAAAGTCAAAGATTTATAGTACACAACTGACACGAACACAGTTACCTTGCTTGTATAAACTTTTGATCTGGTTGACTTCATTAGGTGACCTAGATGCCAAAATCTCAACCAACACTTTCTCATCTGTGCCTGCACCCTAAGACAAAATGCAAATGTACATATATACACTGATCTGTATCTGAAGTGTATTTCACTACAAGTACTTTTACAAAAAAATAAAAAATAAAACAACAATTGTGAGCAGTAGGTTTTTTTTGTAAAAAAAAAAAAAGATTGACAGCCCTATAGTTATATGTATGTACCTTAATAGCATCCCGCAGACATGTGACATCATACTTAATGGGAGGAATCATCAGAGCCACTATCAGACTCTCAAACTTCCCACCCAGCTCTGATTTCAAATTATCCACCAAATCCTAAACAGAAATGAAAAGAAAAAAAAGGAATTTATGCATCTTTTAAATGTACTGCATTAATTAAAATTAAACAATGTTAGAAGTACATAGGTCATGCTGATGACATTACCTTTCCGTGCAGGGTTTTGTATGCAGCTTTGATTTCTTGGCGCTGTGCATTACTGCGTGCTGTCAACAGCTGGAGAATGGCAGCCTCATCAGTGCCTGAGTAAAAAAAATAAAAAAAAATAAAAAAAGAATTAATGTTGATGACCATTATATAATGAGCAGACCGATATCCATCTCCTACACCCAGATGCAATATTTTGGGTTTATTCATTCATAAGAATTACACTGATTAAACAAGCAAATATGAGTAATTAATGTCTAAATACAAATGCATCGATGCAGCCTCAATTATCCTAATAATAATAAATTAGTCACACAAAATGTTTAAGATTTCTGATATTCTACAGTATCATAGATTTAATCTAAATTGCAGTAATACTGGCTCCCTTTTCAGTTGGTCACTCTTGCCATAATGTCGGATGACCAACAAATTTGGATTTCGCTTAGATAGACCAATCTATTTTGAGTGTAAACTAAATGAGCCAATGCAAATTATTGCATTATTGCATCCAGCTGCCGCTGATCACAGATCTCGGAGTTGTGGACCAGACTCAGTTTCCTGCAATGGGGCAGAGTGCCCAAGCCGATGACTAGATCTGAGGTTTCCTCTGGAGGCAGCTGGGGGCGCCCTATTTCTGTCACCATCTGGACTGGTCTTCCAGATGGTGAGGAATTGCTTCGAAACCACTACTCCCACTGACGATTGGATGTCGATCACTCCATCAGAGGGTGAGCCAGACTTTTTTTGGGGGAGGAATATCCCCAGATCCCCAGATCCCCAGATCCCCAGAGCTGCCAGCAGTGCCATATTCGGATCCAGAAATGATGACTATGTTTCCACAACGAGTGAAAAAAAAAAAAACTTGAGTGGAAAATTCCACCGCCTCCTGAACCCTTGAGGTTGGACAACTGGCATCTCTGTGTGGCTCATGCTAGTTCTCAGGACCCTATCCCAGTGCCTTTCTTCCCAGAGGTGCATGATGAGCTCACTGGCTCATGGACGGCACCTTTCACTGTCAGAAACCACCCTAGTGGCCCGTCCTCCCTCATCACTCTCGATGGTGGTGCAGCGAGGGGGTACGCAAGAGCCCCATAGGTGGATATGCAGTGCACCTGCTTCCTTTTTTATACTCACGCTGTGATCAGTGGCAGCTGCATGCAATAACTGCATGCCAATGTCCATTGGTTCGTTTAGTTTACACTATAAGTAGATTGGTCTATTTAAGCAATATCCCAATTCGTCTGACATCCGACGTGACGTCTCTGTTCCCCCCTTCAGGGAACCAGAGTTACTATACATAACTGGGATGTTCTATTGATATAATACTGTTTTGTTGAATTATAGACATGGATTTGAAGGTCTACAGATAAATAATGTGTTAAAATTAACATTTATTATGTTTGTCAAACTCACCGATTCCTTTCATGGCCTTGTAGAGAACTTCAGCATCATTATTAGCATTGAATCCACTGTGGGGCTTCACTGTGCCTCTGCCAGCCTAATTTAAATAATCAAGTGTTAGTTTCATGTTCTCTTTTTATGGTATGTATATATTTAACTTTTGGAACAAAAGTAATGCATCTATGAGTCACAACCACACTCCCATTTACTCTGCAGCCAGTGTTCTGACTCTTTAAGAAGATGAGCATTTAACTTTTACAAGTGGTAGTTTTCCACATGGAAACTATGAGCAACTACCTCAAATCTTCTCTAGCATGTGTTTTAGGAAGGTGGGGGATGATACCAGAATTTGATGTGGACATACAATACAATTCATACAACACCACATATAAAAATTATTTAACACATTAAGTATTGTTCATATTTACTTACTATCTGCATCCTATTTTTTAAAAGAGATACTACTGTCCACTCAAATTTAGGAACTTATTTAGGGCATATGTGCCAAGGCTATTATATAAGGTCAAAGGTCAGAAGCTGTTAAGTCCCTAGAAACTGTCCAATAAGCAGTGAACATGTCTATTGTGTATAAACTTGACACTCTAAATCAGATGCAGTCTGCCATACAGACTAATTAAATTACTTCTCACAGCTTTTTTATTAGATAAACTAAATGACATTCTGTTGTTTGGGATAGGAGATATATTGCTCAAGTTAATTTCTCAGCAACAGGAATGTGTTGAATTACTGGTTATCTGCAGCCATCCATTCATAATCTAGCTCCAAACAGAACAGATTCCCGCTTTTGCATAATGCAACATACAAAATGTTAAATTGAAATTTTACACAAAATAAGCAAATTATGATTCAGATCATTTTGCAAATCTGGCTGTGATGACAATTCACTAGATAAAGCTGAAGTGAATGCTAATTTATATCAATCATTTGACAAAACAGAAGCAAGAAATTGCACCACATTATAGCTGAATAGCCTATCTTAACATGTTGTGCAGATTTCTCCAATTACTTCCATACAGTAACTTTTTTGACCTATACTCCTCGAGGCTCAGCGAGCTGCCAACTGGAATCATGTTACTCAGACTCTCTCCAAACAATAGAGTGAACAAACATTTTTGACATATCCAAATATATGGAAATGAAAGCAATATTAATTTACCTACAGCAACAAGTGTCTAAACGTTTTCCAGTCTCCCTGGTATAAACAGCTAAAAAAAAAAAAAAATACTTCTGATCCAGCTAATCCAGTCCTTCAGGGTTATTTGAAAAGTACATCATGTTAGGCTATGTGTGGTGGAGCAGGGTTGGAACTAAACTGTAAAGCGATGTGGCCCTCCAGGAACTGAGTTTAACGCCCCTGCTCTAGAATAAACAGTGATTTTAAAAAAAGTCGGATTTTAATGCACGGGTTTCAATGTATTGACACGTCTGATAGTAGTACCAAAACATCACATTACTGACTTGCCCTTTATTAAATATTATTATTATCCGCCACGTTCGCGGAAACAATCCATCAGTTAACTCAGCGGAGCCAGGGTGAAGTAGAGGAGTTAGGAAGAGAGGATACAAAAGTGCAGAAACTGAAAGGGGGACAGACGGGAACGCCCTTTTTGTCGTTTAACCCACGCGAATGAGTCATCGTTGCTCTCATTTAACTATTTTGTTTCTTTCTAACATTTGCGCTGGTTTGTGAACTCTCTCTCTTTAGGCTAGTTGTAGACCATAAAACATATTTATATATAAAAGTACCATTGTTTCCAGAAACGTGTCGCATATATCGTTAGCTAATAAAGAAGGATCGTTTCATTCTGTATTAAGTTTTGACAGCGAAACGAGTAAATGGACTTTAATGCCTCCTGAGCCCCTTTAAGCAGGTTTTTTTTTTCTACGCAGCTATATGGGCGTCGACACATAACTGTCGAAAATGTAACATATAGGCTACTATTATTCTCCATAGAAAATCTAATATAGGAAAAATAAAGACGTGTTAAAACTTAATGCATGCTAAAATGATGATAGACTTTTATTACAGCAATAAACAAATAACTTACCATCTTTGAGATTCACGTAATAGGCTACTTCAAGCTAAAAAAAACAAACAAACAACAACAACAAAAAACACAAAATAACAGCGGATTAATAAACATTAATGTGAATATAAAGCATGTGAGTTTAAAATGATAAAAAGTTTAGTTTATCAAGTACTGAGATAGGGAAAAAAATGTTTGAACGATTTTTAGACAGGTTCATACCTGTGTAAACTGCTCTATAGAAATATAAGTAAGAAATGTTTACGCATTGGTATTTAAGTGCCGTGTTCATTTACTTACCGAGAGAAGGGTTTTAATTTAGGAGCAGAGGACTGCAGTACAGACCGAAACAGCAGCAGGGACGACGAATGAAATACGGTAGTAAGAGGATTCAACTTCACTACGATGTGTCGTTGAGCCACACCCTGGCAAAGCCAGTCGTTGTGGCTTATGGGAAGTGATGTTTCTGCTTTCTTCTTACGTTTCAACACATCTATGCATACGGACGCAATGAATCAACCGAGGACCAGGCATTTCAGAAGAATACAGAGAACCTTTTTTTTTTTTTTTTTTTTTTTTTTTTTTTTTTTGCAGAATGGAAGCATTAATTACACACAATTGTAAACACAAACTTTTGCCATCCAGGACACTAGTTTGTGAAATCTGATGCGTTAGCCCCCCACCCTGTTAATCAACAAACTGTTGTTCCAGCAGCCAGGTGCTCTCAGTGTTTAATAAAACAATCGGAGAAAAACTACAACATAGTTAAACACAAAGATGGGTGTCACATTACATAAATCTTTTTTTTTTTTGGAAAGTAACCCATTAGCTGATAATTTCCACATGAATGCATGCAAGACTTGCTGATCAAATTTCAAGCCCAAACGAATTTGAACTGCATTTATGTTCTGAAAAGTTTACCGCTTACAGTTTACCATAGGTAGCTGATTAATATATATATAAAAAAACCTTGTCTTTACTATCACAACTTTTTAGGTGAAATTGTCTGTAATTGTCTGCAATTTGGGTACAGTATGCACTGTTTATTCATCTGTGACAAAATCTCAGAATGAGAGTTCAAACAGCTGATAAATCATCGCAATAATCCATAAGTAACCCACATGATTCCAGTCCATCAATTCACACCTAATGAATCAAAAAGCTGTGTGGTTATAATAAACAAATTCATAATATCACCCTGTTGCCCAAGACTCTGGATAGGAGACCTTCTTGGAAAATAGGTTGCTGAAGAAAGAGGTGTTAGTGAGGCCAGCAAGGGTGCCCACCCTGTGGCGAGTGTGATTTCACCAAGTACAACATGGAACAACATTCCAATCAACCAACCAGAACTGAGATAAAACTTTTCAGAAAATATCTGGTTTAGGCTTCCTTCATAGAATCTGCCGGCCGCACCGTTCTCCAGCCAGCTCACTTATGCTCATTCAAGCCGGCCTCCGCTCACTCTCATTCTAGGCCTCCAGCCTCCGCTCACTCAAGGTGGCAGTGTGTGATGCTTTTTCACTGAGAGAGCATAACTATTTTGTTTCGCCTTCCAAAAGAGGACACTACAAGAAATCATTTTTATATCACATTTATATATTTATGTTTATGTCTCATCGCTCTGGCCGGACAGGGCATCACAATATGTTAAACGGATGAGATAGAAGTGGGAAATAAGGGGCATAATATTTCTGTCACACACTTGAGGTATTCGGCCAATAACGACGCACTGGATAGCTGGCCAATCAGAGCACACCTCGCTTTTCAGAACAATGAGCCTTGTACAAATCTATGTGTTTCAGTAGGTGGGGCACAGAGGAGAGACAATAATGTACAGTATGTGGATTTTTTTTTTATTTTTATCTTAAACACATTTAATTACACCAAATACAAAAAATAATGTTCTTTTGACCCCTTTTAAGTTAACTGTTTACTAATTATTACAGATGGATCAGTGGGTCAGTGAATTGAAACCAATAGATCAGTCTAATTTGTTAATAAATTATTATTATTATTATTAATTATTTTTTTGTGACTGGATCAAACAGTTTACTGAAACGATTTTACTCGAAAGAAAGTTCAGTATTGGATACTGTTATTTCTCTCAAGGAGAACTAGTGCTGTTGCAGTACTGTACAGTAAATAGGGCTCCCTAACTGTAATGGCCCTATACATAAAAATAAAATAAAATAAAATAAAAATATTTAAAAATGGTTGTGTGCCCCCAGAATAATTCTGATCTTTCAGCAGCCCTGGCCAGTAGTCAAGATTTTCACTGAATAATATAGATTAACCAATGGTTTTAGAATGTTTTTTTTTTTTTATTTGTTTGTCATTCAATCTTCATTCTCTTTCAAGATAAAGGGTAAGTAGGATATTTTTTTAAAATTCATCATATAATGGTAATATTAGATGAATGGTAGTAATTAATAATAATCAATAAGAATTGATTATTGTATCAATAATCAATGGTAATAATAATCAATATGCATATCTTTGAGTGAGTAAACTGGTTTCACAAACACAGAAACAGGAGTGACAGTGAATCCACCTAAATTGGACATATTTCAAAGATATTAAAAAGTGCAAGTCATCAGTTGTTATTTCAACAGAACCACTCCGGTAAAAGGTGTTATGTGAGTTGGGTAAAGTTTAATTTTGTCTTTTAATTCTGATTTATGCAGCTTCGAGTGATTAAGTGCTCTTAATCCATACCCTGTCCATACTATCTTATGTAAAATGTCACTGATTTGTTTTTGTTTTTTTTATCAAATGTTTCATATGAGCTAGAGAACTATGGTAGCTTCCAGAATTGGCCGATGGCGGACCGGCCTATTGCTGGAGAAACGAAATTTTCCCATTTCTGTCTCTTCCGTTTTACGTTGACTTTTTTCGACACTTTAAAATATACAGAACATGTTATCTAGCAGGGTGAATAGCCTATGTGTGCCAGTAGATCACAAATAGCGCGTGAATCTGGGCGGACACCCCTCTGGTCTGCGTAAATGGAATAGGACCGGTCGGATAAATGATCCTCGTGCTCCTTCAGTCTGGTTTGTGTTTTCTCGGGAGGGGCCTTTCTGAACTCAAGAGGAGTGACACTTAAGATCGTCTGCAGTCATGGAGTGGAAACCTATGGAAATAAACCCGGAGGTGTAACGCTTTATCGTGATTTAACCTCGCTAGCTGATTTGTGGCATCATGCATCATGCATGCCTTCGCTTTCTCTTGACTGATCATGATCGACATATTTGTGCGCTTGTATTGGTTTCAGATGCTGAATAAGGTACGTTCGCTGAGTCACAAGATGAGGTGATGGTGAGACTGTCTGCTGGACAGGTCTGTAGCGTCTGGGACTGAACCGTCATGGAACCCCATTTGAAATGAAAGGGCGTGGGCTACACACATCATCACCTGCTATGCACAATAACACGCAGCATGTTTATATGCATGCTGAACGCAATAATTCGTAATTTTGCATAATACCACAATGAATATATTGGTCGTTTATAATATACAGTCATTCTAAACTTTGAGTATATCAGACTTTGATTTTGTTAGATTTTATATAGATAACGTCTCTCTAATAATGTGATTTTCGTAAACCCCTTTTCTGTGTAGGTATTAAGTAAATTGGGTGTGGGCTCGAGTTGGCGTTTTGTGGATGTTTTGGGCCTGGAAGATGAGTCTTTGTCAGGGGTGCCTTCACCCTGCTGTGCCATGATGCTGCTCTTCCCTTTAACGCAACAGGTACGTAGCTACAGACGCACGCACTCGAAGCATTACAGTAAACGCGGGCGTGGTCCTGTCTCACGTGACAAATCGATATGTGAAAAACGTATAGATGCTTTTATTATAGGTTAATTAAACTTGTTTATAGGCCATTTTTGGCTTTTAGTAGCCATATTTAGTAAAATTCCACATTGTATAACTTAAACCCACATCTCTCTTCTTTGTTTTAGCACGAGGATTTCCGTTCCAAACAGTCTGTTGACGACTCTAAAAGTGTATATTTTCTGAAACAAACTGTGGTCAACTCATGTGGAACTGTGGGGTTGGTACATGCTGTGGCAAACAACCAGGACAGTATTGATTTTGGTCAGTGAAAACGTACCATGAACTCGCTCTCATACACAAGGTGTTTACTGATGCTGAATACAGCTGGTAGCTTTAAAAAATAACTACACTCATTTATCTTTGCATACTGTAACTTGACTAGTTAAGTAAAAAAAAAAATAGGACTCTTTAGCTATTTAAATCCTGACTGCAACAATTTATAAAATGCATTCATACTGTTGGAAACCAACGTTACAAATTTGATAATCCACTGTACTTTTAAATGTGGAAGTTTTTTTTCTGTTAATGTGTGAGACTTCCAGCTCATTAGTTGCTGTAGGGAAATAATGAGAAGAATAACGAATTGCAGTAAATGGTAAAACTGTTTGCATTACCAAAACGTGTTCATAATTAAGTTAATACACTAAAATATTATGGTAAGACACACCAATTTTCAGTATCAGCCAGCAAAGCAAGTTGTTTTGTATAGCTATAAATGGCTGGAAGTAAATGATGCCTGAAAGCCAGACACATTAAACTTCGTAATTGCAGTGCTCGCCCTTATTGGAAAAATAAGGTGGATAAGTTTACACTGCAGATTCATGATTTGACACTTAGCCGCCCCCCCCCCCCTCTTGTCAATAGACAGTGACTCTGCACTGAAGAAGTTTCTGAAAGCCACCTCAGGGATGTCTGCTGCAGAAAGAGCCAAAGAACTCGAACAGAATAAGGTATTTTAAGTGTTCATTAGAAGCCTCCCTAAATGTTATTTACCATATCTTTGCCAAAACAAAGATTGACTTCAAAAATGTTACAACGCTCATGTGACTTAAAGGACTACTTAATTTTGATGTAGTATTCAACACAACTAATAGGTGGTACTATTGTACTATTTTTATTTTCCATGTTTATTTCGTTGTTTAAAACCGATGCTTTCAAAATTGCTTTGTGCTTTTAAAATTGATTTACCATTTTTTTCAGGCCTTCCAGGAAACTCATGATGCAGTTGCTGATGAAGGACCGTGTCCGGTAAGACAATGTCATATGCACACAAACACTAAAAGTAATGACTAAATAAAAAAATATATTTTTTTTCTCCATCTCTCCTATTCTAACAGCCAGAGGGAGACAAAGTCAACTTCCATTTCATTACATTTGTCAATGTAAACGGTCAGCTTTATGAGCTAGGTAAGTGGATGACATACATTAGTGTAGTGTTTGTTTCTGTGCCAGTGACTTATAAATACACACTCCTTAAATGTCTGAATAAAAAGTGAGCGATTTGTTGTCTCAGATGGCAGAATGGATGGACCTGTGAATCATGGACCTACAAAACCAGAAAGCTTTGTCATGGTAAGCACACATTTCCCTAGGTATGAGTGTTTGTAGTTAATGGCAACTGTAGCAGCCTGAATGCACTGTAAATAGCTTTGGATAAAAGCGTCTGCTAAATGAATAAATTTAATTTAATGTAATTTAACTTTCTCTTGTAAGCTGTCATTATAGTCAGAACCATAGATTTGGAGCATCTTAAAACAATGCATCATCTTTCCATAACTGAATTACTGACTTCATCTCTCTGTAGGATGCGGCAAGGGTGTGCCGTGAGTTTATGGAACGAGAGAAAGGGGAGGTTCGTTTCTCTGCTGTGGCTCTCTCCAAAGCCTGAGAGGAGATGGACAACTTGGCTTGAACCATAAGCGGTTTCAGAAAACCCTTAATGCACATACACGGAGCACAGAATCCAAACATATACCATCCCTTGATACATGCTACACAAACTGCCTGCCTGTCTGACTGTGAATTACTGTAATTTCTAATTTTATTTTATTTTGTCTCCTTAACTACTATGCTCTTTGTAAACATCAGTATTTATTTTTAGCTTTTGTTGATGTACCGAATTTAGTTCTAGTTCTAATATTTCTGGGCACTTTTTTATGGGGGCAACAATTAGCAGAAATTTCATGTAAACTCAAGCTTGGAGGTGTATGTTCAAAATAAACAAAACCAAAAAGGATAATTTGCTTTTTGTGCAGTGCTGTTTTTTAGACTTATTCACCCGTGCATGCCACCTAGTATCCATAAACGGAGCTGTGACTCTAGCTAACTGAAGTGGATATTGACCTTGCTTTTCTTTGATTGCAAGAACTCTTGTGATTTGAAAGGATGGGTTCTCAGATTTTTTTTTTTCTTTCATTCTTTACAGGTATTATTGAATTGATTTGAGTATTTAATTGATATAACAGTAATTGTACAATGAGTTCATTATGTTTGACCATGAGTGTAACCTTGTCTTGAACACAGATTACATACTATATGTTGTAGTATTAATGGATGTGGAGTATTCTAAATGAGCAGCCACATGCCCAAGGTCTCTACAGATGGGCTGTCACCAGATTCTTAATCAATGCCAAGTGTGCATTCCTCAAAAGCAGTTCAAACACAAACCCTTTTATACAGACCATATAGGTATGTATGTGTCTATATATATTTGACCCCCTAACTTTAGCACTCGCTGTTCTAATTCTAAAAAAAAAATGACTAGCTTTCGAATCTTTTTGTATTATATCGGTTTTCTTTTCGTTTATTATACAATTAACATAATTAAAAAGATTAACATGCAGAAAAACGCTTAACTTTCATCTTTAATGTTTTTGGTGGATTTTAAATCCTATATATTTTATAATGCAAAACACGTTAAAAAGACTACATTAAGGAGTGAAAATGAACCAATAGTGATCATATGCTGCCATCTACTGGTTGTTGTGGGAACATGTCATATTCCAACAGGTGTCAGAAATCTTCACTTAAAGGGTTGGTTCACCCAATAATCAAAATTATGTAATTAATAACGTACCCTCATGTTGTTCCAAACCATTAAGACCTCCATTTACCTTCAGAACACAGTTCATTAAAATAATCCATGTGACATCAAGGCTTCAACCATAATTTTACAAAGCTAAGAGATAACTTTTTGTGCGCAAAGAAAATAAAAACGACTTTATTCAACAATTTGTCTCCTGCTGTTGTTCTGTCTCAGCTGTGCCACTCAGATCTGAAGATGAACAGAGGTCTAAACGGGTTTGATGAGAAATTTTCATTTTTGGGTGAACTATCCTGTTAAGCATGACACATTCCATTAATTATCTGTATGAATAATAATAATAATAATAATAATAAAAAAAAAAAAAAAAAAAATATATATATATATATATATATTTAAGTAAAATTTACATACTGGCCTACAATGTTTCCATTTTATATATAAAAAAATGTGCAGTTGTGTCCCTGCTTTGCATTTTATGAATATAAAGATATTTTGCTGAAAGTCATATGTGACTATGTGATAATTCTTGCTAGGAGTTGCAGGCCTCCCCCTTGTGTAACCTATGGTGTTATTTTGGGCTGCAAATTAGGATTTTGTTATAACCTTTATTTATGGCAAAAAATGAAGTCTCGCAACAGGTCATACTTTAGAATGCTATTAAAATGATGCTAAGATGGGTGCTGCTTGTACACCTAGTGAGAATTTGGCTTTTCTACGGAGACTGCTGTTTCAGTGTAAATTGTAGCTATCGTAATCTGAATAGACAATAGAGAAACCAAAGTTTTCTAATCCACATGCCTTCACTTGCTTAAGCTTTAATTTTGGAGGGCTTAATAGCTGCCTTCCACTCTTCTGTTGATGGAGATATTTAGTGGAGAGACAGTAATGTGCTATAGAGTGCACATGTATCGGAGGTTTCCATTAGGCCACAGTTGCACAGCTGCTGGACATTACTTCACTTCACATCTTAAAATGGGTAAGCGCTTGATTCAGTCACTTCATTTCTGCCTCTTTCAACACTGTGAAAGACCCTTCTGCCAACTCTGAGAACAGAGTATAATCTTCACTGCATGGAATTCTACCTGACAAGAAGATACTTCAGGTTGTTTTGAACAGGCCAACAAAGCCATATCAATTAGTTGGGATACCTTTTGAATTGGTGGGCTGTTTGCAGGGACCTCTCTATTTGCTGAACTCAAATGAATTCCCCAAAATGATTCACAATTCAGCGGTTTGTACGATACTAATGTTTGAGTAGCCACTAGAGGGAGTCATTGTACCGTAAATGATCTCTCAGTCCCATTAATTTTGCGTAAAGTGTAAGGCACATAATCCTTTTACATGGTTTCAAGTAAAAGAAGATGAAAGTTAGAACATTATTAGAGAATGGTGGTCAATATTTGTATTTATAGTGGAAATGATTGAGAAATATAGCTCTTTCTGTGTACTTTGATAGAACATATTAACATGTGTCTTAGTAATTGTGAATAAGTGTGACCAACACACAACTGTTTAACACTATGCTTATTGTTATGTTAATACAGTTAAACTCATGCGCTTTTCTAATGTGAGTTCTGATCACTTTTTGGATGGTATTAATCTTAAACCCCATCTTCTTTCTTTCTTTCTTTCTTTACAACTCATTTGGCTTTTAAACTGCAAGCTCTCAGCTATGTCTTAATGAAGAATGACCTTTCTGGTGCATGATTCTGAAGAATCTTGCTTGATTGAACCAATCTTCCCCCTCTCTGGTTCTTTCTCTGTTTGCCATCGGTTCCTCTCTGCCTTTGAGGCTGAAGCCACGAAGAGACAGTAGCGGGTGCTGGGTGAGAAAAGGCTATGCACATGCTGTGTGTGTGTGTGTGTGTGTTACTGTAGGTGTAGGGCTGGTTTGAATAGTCTGGAGGCAAGGATGACTTGGTTTTATTCAACTGAGCCTTTGAGATCACAAAAAGCTCCTTGATTAGAAACCCGGGTGGGGTGTGATGGATTTTTTATGCAATCTGTCCCCCAAAATCAGACAACCATGAAACAGGGACAGTCTGTGCTGTGACATCACTGAAACATTAACAAACATGGGCTACTGGGAGCATTTAGGAGTTCTATTGAACATTAAAAATGGAAATGTACAGTGAGTCGAATACACCTCTTCTAAGATGAGCATATTTAACATTTCTGTATTAAAATTAATTTACATTTTCTATTGTACACAATGTCAAAAATATTAACAGCAATAAAGTTGCCTTGATATCAAGTAATAGTCAAATGAATACAGTTTTTGAAAAAGTAGCTGACATAATATTTTATTATTTTATTATTGTTATTTCCTGGAAAAAAAACATTACTAAAAGACATCACTATTTCCACAATGTGAAAACAATCAGTCAACCAATCAATCAATCAATCAATCAGAAAGGACCCATGTGGACAACAAGTCTTATAATACATCTTTTAATGACAAGGTAGGTTGTAAAATGTCATGTGGTGCGACTCGAAAATAATGATTTATATGAAATATATATATGTAAAAGTTCTATAAAATTAATTTTTTAATTAAAAATGAGTTAACAAAAAATATTAGAATAAGAAAAAATTATTAAAATAATACAAATTAAAATTGAAAGTTAAATGCTTCAAATCAAAATGGTTATAGCAACGCTTAAGAGTGAGAGCTAATCTGCTCTCACGTAAACACATGCTCCATTTGCAACTGAATACACATTTTTCCATATATCAAGGAGGATGTAAGATTTACTTCATGATTTGGAGGCTGTTGCTGGTTTGAGCTGAAATGAACAAGCAATAAGAACACAGGCCATTCTCTTCGGGCAGATGCTGACTTTAAGATGGCTCAAAGTCCAAAACAAAAAGGCTGATCATTGCTTTGAATGAGTAAATATGAGTGCTGTGACTCCAGAGGATGAGAGAGAGATGCTAATTAAATCTAACCTCACCTACGGGCTTCACACTGACCTCATGTGTCAGTCAAGGAGACTTAGGGAGGCTGATTCTACATATTCAATTATATAATGCTGTACCAGAATGCCCTATACCAGATGAATCCCATTGGACATTCTAATGCTGCTCTTGAGTGTTACCTCAAGTAAACATTGTGAATTGATTGAGGGTGTGTGATGTTGAGTGATGCTAATAACACAAACCCTCAATATTCTTTACTTTTAGTACAAAAGTTTTTTTTTCTTACCTCTTTGTTTCAACATCAAAATACTATTATAGAATTTTCTTACAGTCAAATCTGGCCTTGAGACTGTTCAGTCATAATTTCCAGTACTGGGGAAAAACATTGTTTGGCACATTCTGATTTAAAGAAAGGATGCACTTTAAAGCAACATTAAAAGGCCTCGGAAGACAACAGTGCTGAACAGTGATTACAGGATCCTCTCCATGGTAAAAAACAAACAAATAAATAAATAAATAAAAAACCTTCCACGACATCAAATTGAAGAACTCTCTGGTAGATAGGTGTGTCAATGTCAAAAGAGCAAATACAGAGTTATAATAACAAGTTGTTAACCATTTACAAACTTAAAAATAGGAAGGCCAAATCAGACATGAAAAAAATAATAAAATAAGTTGACCAGTTCAAAATTATTCTTTGGACATATGTATGTAACTAAGATCAACCAGAATGATGAAAATAAATAAGTATGGAGAAGGCTTGTATTATGATCTAAAGCATGTACTGTAACCTCATATGTAAAACACGGTGGAGGCAGTGTGATGGCATGGCATGCTTGACTTCCAGTGTTTATTGACGATTTGACAGAAGACAGAAGCAGCTGGATGAATTCTGAAGTGTATAGGGATATACGGTCTGCCCAGATTCAGCCAAATGCAGAAAAGCTGATTGGATGGTTCTTTACAGTACAGGTGGACAATGACCTAAAACATACTGCAAAAGCAACCCAGGTGTTTTTGAAGGTAAAGAACCTGATCGAGCATGCCTTTCACTTGCTGTATACAAAACTAAAGGCAGAAGGACCCACAAACAAACATCTGAGGACAGCTGCAGTAAAGTCCTGGCAATGCATTACAAATAAAGGAAACCCAGTCTCTGTTGATGTCCATGGGTTCCAGTCTTCAGGGAGTCATTGCCTGCAAAGAAATTAACAAAATATAAAAAATGACAATTTTATTTCTTATTATATGTTTTTTTTGTGTGTGTGTGTCCAATTACATTTGAGCCCTAAGTTGTTGGATTGCTTTGACTCACAAGCAATTCTTGGTGTAGTATAAAGAAAAGCCTAGTTGACATCATCCTTCTGGCTTGCAAAAACTAGTAAAGAAAGAAACTTTAACTCATGACCTCCCACTAAAGGAGTCATTCAGCGGATGTTTGTTTGATTATCTGTCGAGCCCTGAGCACAGTCCAAGGCAACTCATCTTTTACATTATGAATAGAACCGTAAAACTGAATATCATCTTCAGTTCAACTTTCTGAACATTTTCTAGTTTTACTTTTATGACATTTTGCTTTTTTTTTCTTTCTTATTCTTTGCTTAGGGGTGAAAACAAGTTCAAAATAACATTCACTCACTGTTTTCACTCACAAATGACCTCAATGGATGGAACAGAGGAAGTAAACCAGAGAAGATTTCTGGGTAAAAGAAGGCGGAGCCCAGTGCACACCTACCTGTTCATAACCTGCTACTTACAGTGCGTTCAAGTCATGTTGGAAAAATCATATTTAGGACGTTAATGTACATGAACGCAACCACAAGGTCAAAAATACCATTGGTTAGCTTGGGATTTTCTTTAAACCCTAATCTTTATGAGCTGGGGGCATGTCGGTGAAAAACTTGGCAGATTATCACAAAATTTAGATATCTAGATGTGACCTTTGCATGTTTTAATTTACAACAAAAGGGATACCCCACCCCAAACATATATATATTTTTTGTAATTAATCACTTACCCCCATGTGGTTTCAAACCTGTAAAAGCTTTGTTCACCTTCAGAACACAATTTAAGATATTTTGGATGAAAACCGGGAGGCTCGTGACTGTCTCATTGACTGCCAAGTAAATTATACTGTCAAGTTCCAGAAAGGTATAAAACACATGAGAATAGTCCATATGCCATCAGTGGTTCAACCATAATTTTATGAAGCAACGAGAATACTTTTTTGTACACAAAGAAAAAAAAAAACGACTTTATTCAACAATTCCTCTCCTCTGTCTCTACCCACATCACCATTGCACCATTTTGGAAAATATGAGCTGGACGCAGGCAGCATACACTATCCTGTGTCAGCCACAAGGATATGTTTTCTGTGTGTATTTACGCTTTGGTTTGAAAGAAAACGCGCTGCTGACACAGAACAGCATACACTCATATTTTTTTATCTGCTCTCTATATCGTAACAGAAGCTGTGCTCCATGATTCAATACCATACTCCATATTCAATACCAAAAAAAAAAAAAAAAAAAGGTTTACCACACTTCTCACACAAAGAGGTTTGTGATGTAGAGACCACTTTCTCTCAGTACATTATTTTCTTGATTATATATCTTTTTCTCTCCCTGTTCATTTATTCAGCACTTCTGATTATCTAGAAAGGAAATGTTGGCATTCCTTAAGTAAAAAATATGGCATTTGCATTGCAGTGAAATGGATATGAAACACAAAAGCAAGCACATCAATGAATGATAAGTGCAGAGAGGAGCTCTCATACTCAGCAGCACTAATATAAGAGCTAAAGCAATTATCCATCAAATCTAATGAGAAAGAGAGAGAGAGAAAAGCCTCTGTCTTTTAAACATACTTCGAGCTCTTTTGCTCATCATTAACGTATCAATAATATACACATCACCATAAATAAATGTTTAACTGAATCAAAGATGTTTGCTGAAGTTGAGGCTTTTAAAGTGTTTGAAATGAAGATCAAGTGAGTTTTAATTGATATTCTTAACAGCTTATGAATCAAATTAATTCTTGATCAGATGAATTTGTGTTTGAGAGTGCCTCTCATGAATAAAAATCATCTAATGAGACTAACAAGGTTTGTTCAAGGAGACTAAATCTCTTCTTAATTGCCTCTCTCCTATGTGTGAATGTTCAGACTCATTACACTGGTTAACCAGTCTATATACTTCTGAAGTGTTTTTTTTTTCTAATTTATATCAGCCAGGATTTCTGTATGTAAACATTTGAACTAGACAAAACATTTTGCTTATTTAAAATGAGGAGAAAAAAAACACATATGGTACAGCATATGGAGTAAATTTTATTAATGTATACTATACTGTTAAAATCTTCCTCTCTTTATAGAATAAGACAGACAGACTGGATGGATGGACAAAGCCATGAATTGTCAGAACATCTCGACACATGGTATTGCCCAGTGCCAGAAGTAGGGGGATGGATCAGTTTCAAGATGTTTCAGCTTCAAAAATTTCAGGATCAGTCTTCTGTGTGCTTTGAGATCTACAGAGGTGGGGGGGGGGGGTCAGATATGGTAGCCTGAATCAATCGAGGGATAAACCCTTTAGGATGGACCAAGGCCAATAAATGTGTCATGGGTCACTGGAGTCAGAAGATTTGAGCTGTTCCTCATGAAACGACCCAATTCAAAAGTATGCTTAGACACTTAATGCTGATAGGATTAGTGTCCAATGGCGAAAAAGCTTATGTGTCAGGAAGCAGTGGAGACAGACAGCAATCCGTTTTTCTCAAACCACTTCAAATTGTTTGAAGTGGATTGTGGGCCTTTGTTAGCACTGACAAACATGGTTGAAATGCAAGAGAAACTCAATAATATATTTGAGGAAATTAGTGCAGATCTTATTTATTGCGAAAAATGAAAGCACTTTTAAGAGTAAATTATTTATATATTATATATGAATGTCTACTGTATGTTGTGCTGTTCATGGCTGTATGCAGCACCTACAGTTCTGCATTTTCTTCTGAAGAATCCCAATGGACCCTTTTGACAGGCCGTGATTATGTTTCCACATTTTTCAAACACTGTAAATTTACCAAAGTTTATTATATTTTAATTTTTTTTATTAATGTAAATTTTTAACACTATACTTTGTGTTATATTGTCTTGGCATTAAAATTACCAACAACGAGTTAACGTTTCTAACACACGTTTTTAACAGTCTTAGCGCATGGTCTAAAGCGCACGGTGCAGGTGCACTCAGGATGTGTCTGAATCCACTTTTGCTATAGTTCAACAACAGGAAGATTTTCACTTGAACAAAATGTTTCTGTGAATATTTTCTGAATAAATTCTTAAGTATAATTTCTTGCTTCAGTCTCTAAGCCTATCTTTCCCACAGTGTTTTACTTTCTTCATTCTAAAATTGTGCAGGGTTTTGTCTGACTTCTGTTTCTCTGTCTCCCACAGTGCTCACTGTTGCTAGAATAATCACATTATCCACAGAGTGCCATGTGCACAGATGCTGCAAACTCACAGAGCATGTGGCAGTGCAGCTGAGCTTGACATTTGACTCAACTCAACTCCACAACAGTGCATTTACATTTGCCACATTCCATCCGTCCCCATTGGGCAAGAGGAGACAACAAATTAACACAGATTCCCAATGGCGAGCCAATGAGGCGGGAAGAGAGTAGCGTTCCTGTGAAATGACACTGGGGCAACAGGGGCATATGTATGTATGATCTGTATTTCTGTTGTTCTGTTTTTAATGAGGAGATAAAGCTGGAACACATAATTCTGAAGTAAATGAATAAATTTGTAGTGCAAGTGACAAAAAAAAAAGGCAGCAGAAATTTCCTCGGCAGAACTGGTATTTTGTGGATGAGGGAAGGGGAATGTGTAATAACCTTTAATCGTGTGCTTTGGATTTGATTTGAAAGCATTACTTTTATCAGCTCTCTCGTAATCCCCTGGCCACTGGATTCTGTGAAGGAGCTCCATAATCTACAGCTCAGCCACGTTTAACCACTAGAAGGATGTAGTTATAAGGCACAGTGCACTTCAGCGACATCAACATGGTAAAAGTAAAAATGTGTCTAATTTATTATGCAGTTTATGAATCTGGGTCAGTTTTTTGTCCTGTCTAATAATTTATTCAGAAATAAATACATTAAAAATGAAATTCGTAGTTACAATGACTAGAATACACCTCTTCTATGAAGTTCATGCTTTGATTTAACTGTCATAAAAGGAAAACAGGAACAGAAACAAGAAGCTTGGGCTTCTATCCCATAATGCACCATGCAGACCACATAGTATGTTGGAAGGCAGGTTGTTGTTGATGTGTTGTGTTCTCTCTACACTGCTAATACATACTGTTTAAGTCCTGCAGGAGGTCTGTTATACCTTGAGAATGAATTGAGAATTCATCTCAATGTTAGTTGCTCAAAGGCATTCAGTTCCACATACAGGTTTTTCTGAGCCTATCACCTGACTCAATTGAGATGCAGTTAATTATGCTGGATCCACACTGAAATTATATCATTATAACACTCATGATTCCACAAGAAAGTGTTGTTGCACAGTTTCTAGCCTTTCACAAGCAAATTCATCAGACTCGGAAAAATGTATTTGGTTACGAACGTAACCTCGGTTCCCTGAGATACGGAACGAGTACTGCGTATGTGGAAAAGCTCCCTTTTTCCTCGATACTGAATCCTTTTTTCAATAACGCAGTGCAAACGCTTAAAGGCTCCCATCGAGGGACCATAGGTACAGAGCCCAGAGTTCTGGCTGTGGATGCCATATTGTCCTGTTTACGTGAGAGAGGAGGTCCTATCTCAGGGGATCGGCCATGGGGCTTTCGTGAAAAGCCTGAATAGCTCTGAGGACCAAACTTGGCTCCTCCAGAGTGGGGCCACAAGGAGGACTCTGTGCATGTCTTCCCTGACATGTCTGATGACCTGAGGGATCACAAGTGATCGGGGGAAAGCGTAAAGAAGGAGGCTGGGCCAGTCGTGGGCCAGCGCATCTGTGTCCTTTGGAAAATGTATTGGGCAATGAGAGTTGCTTTCTGAGGCGAAGAGGTCAAGCTCTGCCTTCCTGAAAATCTTCCAGATTTTGAGAACCTTCTGGTGATGGAGCATCCACTCGTCCGAGGGGACATTTCTCCGGTGGGACCCGGAGTTTCAGCCAGTATTGCAGGGGCCACATTCATAGGAGGCCAAACCGTAAAACTGGGGAGGCAGAAGCCCTCAGCCCTAGCATCCTCTGAAAGAACTCTGGATTACCAGAGCGTGCTCTGGTGACATGACAGCCCTCATATGGACTGAGTCGAAAACGGCTCCCAGGAACGTGGTACATTGGCTGGGGAGCAGTGAGCGCTTGGCAAAATTGACCCTGAGTCCTAGGCACTCTAAGTGGCTTCAGGAGCACGGATCTGTGATGGTCTAGCTTGGTTCGTGACTGGGCTAGAGTGAGCCAATCGTTGAGATTCAGAGTTCAGAACATCGGTCTCAGAGGGTAAAGTGCCTCGTTCATGCACTTCGTAAAAGTGCGGGGAGCTACAGACAGCCCCAAGGGAAGGACTGTATATTGGTAAGCCAGGCCCTCAAATGTGAATCTCAAGAATCTTCTGTGATGGGGGGCTAATCTGGATGTGAAAGTAAGCATCTTTCAAGTCCAGTGAGAAGAACCTGTCCTCAGGGCAAATCTGCATGAGGATCTGTTTCAATGTCAACATCCTGAACTTCCGTCTCATGAGGGAGAGGTTCGGGAGCCTGTGGTCTAAGATGGGTCTGAGACCGCCATCTTTCTCGGGGACAAGGAAATAACGTCTTTAGGACCCCGATCCACTTTCTGAGGGAGGAACTATTTCTATGGCTCCCTTCCTTAGTAGAGACATCACTTTGGTGTGGAGGACCTGAGTGTCGTCCGATTCTACCAAATTGGGAATCACCCCACAGAAACACGGGGGTTATCTCCAAAACCCACTTGGCCTCGGCCAGCGTGACAAGACGCTGGATAGCGTCTGATGGCAGGCCGCTGAACAGGGGCCTGAACACTGACTAGTGTGGAAGAGAAAAGCACTCTGTTTTTGAAAATGTGAAATATTCGCAGAGCAGGTAGGTGAGAGAGCTTTTAGGGTGGTCCGGCCATGGCGGGACTTTGCCCTTCCTCTTTCTTCCCCAATGATCAGGAAGATTTGGAGGGCGTCGGGTCCAGCATTGTAGACATTGTATTAATTATTACAGTGAAATTTTAAGTTAAATTGTATTATAAATAAAATTAACATGTTAAATCGTATTATAAATAAAATTAACGTGTTTTTCCTACGAAGTAAGGCATTGTAGTATTATCAAAAAGTTCCACTTTTTGCCATAAATGAAAATGTAGGGCAATCACTGGCAGTCTAATTCAGTTGTTTCATGAAAAAAACAAAAAAAACAAAACATATTATATCAGGATTTCGTCCTGTCCCCCATGTATATACAATTCCGCCACTAGACTATCATGACTCACAGTGTTAGGAAGAAGTGGTAGAAATGTCACTGGTGCCCCCTCCAAAAAAAAAAAAAAAAAGAATAAACAAACAAACAACAAAAAAAAAAAAAAAAAAAAAACACTAGGTTCTTGACCCTGCTGCCTTTAAGAGTCTTTCAATTATACACTTAAAAGGTTTACAATGGCAAAACTTAGTTTACTCTGACATATGACATTTTTAAAACATAGACATTTAATGTTACATTTTTTACTAAATCACATTAACAGATTGTCAGCATGTTTTTGTTCAGGACATCCTTTTATATTTTCTTTTTTCACTTAAAGAATTAATCAGTAATATTTGGTTGGAATTAGCTACTTTTACAGCAAAGCAAACAACAACATAAAATGCTTAACTGGAGTAATAGGTAAGGGCTCTTATTACCTTGAAGATTTTTTGTCCTTTCTGATTAGAAATGGTGACAGAAAAAGAAGGCTTTGCTGGATATAAGGATACCTGGCTGTGGGCATGATGATCAGGTACTTCCTGTTAAGGTTGGACAAAATCTGTGAGAAATGTCAAGGCATGATGTCACAGTGTCAGTTTATTAAAAACGTAAAAACCATTAGATGAAGAAAGAGAGAAAGGACGTTTCAGATGTGCAGCAATTGTGTCAAACAGCTTATTGTGTATACTACATGTAGGTCATGCTGAAAATCAGCAAAAACATTTCAGACTGAAATCAAAGCAGTGCCAAATCTGGCATTTCTATGACAGGAAATACCGTTGTGGGTGTATATTTGCATATGCGTGTGTGTGTGACAGACAGTGTCAGAGATAGTGCCAATTACACCTTCCTCAACTATAAATCGCTCTGCACTGCCCCTGAAATGGTTTGACCTTTGGTCGTGCAGTGGTCAGGGCTAAAGCTTTCCACTGTCTTTGACCTTATGATCTTGCTGCCACTTTCATGAAATAATACAGCTGAATGAGCAGAATCACATTCAACTAGGGAGAAACACAAAAGCATATATATATATATATATATATATATATATATATATATATATATATATGTATATATGTATATATGTGTATATATATATATATATATATATATATATATATATATATATATATATAGTTTTTTACAATAAAATACTAGTTTGGGATCAATGAAGTTTTTTAAAGAAGTTTCTTATGCTGTATCTATATTTGTATCTATCTGATGAAAATACTGAATATTATTTCACAAAATAATATTGTGAAAAATTATTGCAATTTAAAATAAAAGTTTTCTATTTTAATATACAGTACTTTACTATGTGAGTTTTCAGCATCATTACTCTAGTCTTCAGTGTAACAAGATCCTTCAGAAATCATTCTTATATGCAGTTTTATAATCAATGTTGAAAACATTATATTACAGCTAAATATATTTTTGGGACCTGTGATACTTTTTTCAGGATTCTTTGATTAATCAAAAGAAAAAAAGAACATTGTTTATTCAGAATATTTGTGATACAATATACAAAACTATTCAAATTTCATAATTCTAGCTGGTCAGTGTGCATCACAACAGGAAAGACAAACACAATTTCTGTTTTACAGTATGCCAAATGCGTCCTTGTTTCCTTGCGTCGCTCTCGAGAACCTAGGTTGAATAAGTCTTTGACTGAAAGTACTCCTGTATCTACCCAGGACTTTAAGAAGTGGGTGAGAGCTGTTGTCTAAGATGCCTAGAAGCTTAGACAGCATCCTTCTTTCTCACACTACAGTCAGAGAGTCCAGCTCAACCCCCACAACAGAAGCAGCCTTACAGATGTTAAAGGTTTCAGCCTCTTCAAAAAACAGACTTTGGCCCTTCTTGTAGATGGCTTCAGAGTTCTTAATCCAGTCCAGTTTATTGTTCATGTGGACTCCCACGTATTTATAATCCTCTAAAATATCCGCTGAGGCCCCATGAATGGAAACAGGGGTCATAGGTGTCATGGCCCTCCACAGGTCGACCACTAGCTGCTTTGTTTTTGTCACATTGACATGTAGATGGTTCCACTCACACCATGTGACAAAGTTATCCACTGTAGTCCTGTACTCCGCTGATTCAACATCAGATAATTTCTGAAGTTGGCAGGACTCTACTTCTACAATAACTGAAATCTGCAGTATACAGGACGAAGAGGAAAGTAGACAGCACAGTCTGCTGTGGAGCTCCAGTGTTGCAAACCACTCTGCCTGAGACACAATGCAGCAACCAAACATACTGTAGTCTGCCAGTCAGGTAGTTCACAATCCTGCATCGCTGTCATTTCCCAGTAGAGCCGGACGAATGGTGTTAAAAGCACTGAAAAAAAACAAAACAAAACATGACTATAAGCACTGGAAAATAAAAACAACATGACTCTAACAGTGCTTCCCACCTTATACAGGTGAGTATAAGCTTGTTCCAGCATGTAGATGGTATCATCCTCAACTCCCGTGTGGGGCTGGCAGGCAAAATGAAGAGGACCTATAATATGCCTAATCATGGGCCTGAGCTCCTCCAGCACCAGTCTCTCCAGAATTATCTCTCCAATTATGGGTCATTAATGCTACGGGCCTGTAATCCTTAGGGTCACTGGTACGAGCCTTTTTTGGAACAGGAATGATGCAAGAAGTCTTCCATAACAGAGGGACCTTCTGCAGTCTCAGTACACCCCAAACCTGAGAGGCACAGACTTTAAGCACCCTGGGATGGATCTTATCCAGGGTTGCACCCTTGCTGCAGTGGAGCTTCCTCAGCTGTCTTCTCACATGGTCAGGTGTAAATGGCACAGTAGAGTTGATAGAGAAAAAAGGTGCAGAGTCAGGTGGAAGAAGACAGCTCTTAAAATGCTCTGAATAGTGGGAGAGGGTGACGAAGGTGAAGGCTGTAAGCAGGCAGGGGACTATTTGGAAGGAGAGGTTCTGAGAGATGAGTGGCTAATGATGGTGGAGAAACAGACAAGTCCTGGGGCGGAAGGGCAGAAACATCATCAAATATATATAAAAAACAGATTTAGTTTGTTGGCCCTTTCTACACCACCACCAACACCTCCACTGTTGGACCTTTGAAAACCTGTGATGGTCCTCAAGCCACTCCAAACCACTTTTAATTTGTTCTGCTAAAGCTTCACCTCCAACATCCTCCTATAAGTGTCTTTAGCATCTCTGATTTGAACTTTCAGTTCCCTCTGCACTCACTTCAACTCTCCTTTGTCTCCCTGCCTAAATGCCCTCTACTTTGCATTCAGGATGGCCTTGGTGTCCTTTGTTACCCATGGCTTGTTGTTGGGATAACAAAGGATAGTGCTTTATGGTACAGTGAAGTCAACACAGAAATTAATATAATCGGAGATCCACTCTGTGAGTCCATCAATATATTTTCCGTGTGGCCCCTCGAAAGCCTGCCAGTCAGTAACCTCAAAACAAGCCTAAAGTGCCTCATAATTCTTGGGGTAACAGGCTTGCTCTTAACCAGAGGCATATAACAGAGGTTGAGGAACACCAAACTGTGGTCTGACCTACCCAGTGGAGGGAGAGGGGATGAACCATTCTTAATTTTTGCATACATTAAATGAAGTGTACTCTACATTCTGGTCAGACAGTTTACATACTGTGTGAAATTGGCAATGTCATTTCCATAGTAACGTGATTGAAGTGGCCCGAAATGGTGATAAGAGCATTCGGATGTCTGGTCTGCAATTGTGATGTAACATTAGGAATAACACTGCTCGTCGACTTTGGGTTAGCTGATGCCAAAATATATACAACTACTACAATGGCATGTGAAATCTCTCTGGACAGATAATAAGGCAGAAGCCCAACGGTTAATAGTTCAATGTCCGGGCAACATATCCGCTCTTTAACCATAATATAACAAGGTTTGCACCATCTGTTATTAACTAGAGTGGCAAGCCCGCCTCTTTTTCTCTTACCGCTCTTGTTGCAATCCTGGTTGGCCCGAACAGTCTGAAAGCCCTCTAAAGAGATGTTCTGATCCGATTCGTCCTGATGTAACCATGTCTCCGGGAAGCACACGATACTACATTCTGGTACATCGTGTGAGATTAGCCAGCAATCTCACATTGGCCAAAATAAGAGGGGGGAGACTCGACTTGAATCTCTTCTTCTCCTTAAAGGGTTAATTCACCCAAAAATCTAAATTATGTCATTAACAACTCACCCTCATGTCGTTCCAAACCCGTGAGCCCTATGTTCATCTTCTGAACACAGTTTAAGATATTTTAAATTTAGTCTTAGAGCTCTCAGTCCCTCCATTGAAGCTGTGTGTACGGTATACTGTCCATGTCCAGAAAAGTAAGAAAAACATCAAAGTAGTCCATGAGACATCAGAGGGTCAGCATCGAAAATACATTTTGGTCCAAAAGTAGCAAAAACTACGACTTTATTCAGCATTGTCTTCTCTTCCGTGTCTGTTGTGAGCACGTTCACTGCAGTGTATGATATCCGGTTCGCGAAAGAGTCATTAGATGTAACTGGATCTTCTTGAACCAGTTCACCAAATCAAACTGAATCGTTTGAAATGGTTCATGTCTCCAATACGCATTAATCCACAAATGACTTAAACTGTTAACTTTTTTAATGTGGCTGACACTCCCTCTGAGTTAAAACAAACCAATATCCCAGAGTAATTAATTTACTCAAACAGTACACTGACTGAACTGCTGTAAAGAGAGAACTGAAGATGAACACAAAGGCAGAGCCAGATAACGAACAAAAGATTGACTAAATCTAAAATATATTAAACTGTATTCCGAAGATGAATGGAGGTCTCACGGGTTTGGAACAACATGAGGGCGAGTTATTAATGAAATAATTTTGATTTTTGCCAATTAAGAACAGGGATATCATGGTCCTTAAACCAGGTACTGGTAGCTTTGGCACTGTGTGCAGGTGGCAAGTCCTGTTGGAAATTAAATCTGCATCTCCATAAAGTTGGTCAGCAGCAGGAAGCATGAAGTGCTCTAAAACTTCCTGGTTTGGGCTGTGTTTACCTTGGACCTCAGAAAACACAGTGGACCAACACCAGCAGATGATATGGCACACCAAACCATCACTGACTGTGGAAACTTTACACAGGAACTCAAGCAACATGGATTGTGTGTCTCTCCTCTCTTCCTCCAGACTCTGGGACCCTGATTTCCAAAGGAAATGCTGAATTTACTTTCATCAGAGAACATAACTTTGGACCCCTCAGCAGCAGTTCAGTCCTTTTTGTCTTTAGCCCAGGCGAGACGCTTCTGACGCTGTCTGTTGTTCAAGAGTGGCTTGACACAAGGAATGTGATAGCTGAAACCCATGTCTTGCATACGTCTGTGCGTAGTGGTTCTTGAAGCACTGACTCCAGCTGCAGTCCACTCTTTTTGAATCTCCCCATCATTTTTGAATGGGTTTTGTTTCACAGTCTTCTCCAGGGTGTGGTTATCCCTATTGCTTGTACACTTTTATCTTCCCTTCGCCTCTATTAATGTGCTTGGACACAGAGCTCTGTGAACAGCCAGCCTCCTTTGCAATGAACTTTTGTGTCTTGCCCTGTTTGTGCAAGGTGTCAATGGTCGCCTTTTGGACAACTGTCAAATCAGCAGTCTTCCCAAAGATTGTGTAGCCTTCAGAACTGAGAGACCATTTAAAGGTCTTTGCAGGTGTTTTGAGTTAATTAGTTGATTAGAGTGTGGCACCAGGTGTCTTCAATATTGAACCTTTTCACAATATTCTAATTCTCTGAGATGCTGAATTTGGGATTTTTCTTAGTTGTCAGTTATAATCATCAAAATTAAAAGAAATAAACATTTGAAATATATCAGTCTGTATGTAATGAATTAATATAATATACAAGTTTAATTTTTTGAATGGAATTAGTGAAAGAAATCAACTTTTTGATGATATTCAAATTATATGACCAGCACCTGTATTGCCCTAAAGAAGAGAAATTCTTTATAAAAGTTAAGACTTGCCTCATTTAAACACGCCCCCATGTCTACATCACTGTGTGTGAAGATTTGCATAACACCACACAAACATAATTATGAAAAGAAAAAAGGTGTCATTTTTATTCTCGCTGGAGTATTGTTGTTATCGACATGTCATGGAGAAGCTGTGTTCAGTTGTGAATGCGAAACTAATTTGTTTGGCCTTCCCAAAGGGGACGATATCCGTTCCGTCATGCCTAGAGCTTATCAGTGCCGGTCGTTGATCATCATGGGAGGTGGCATCACAGTATGTTAAGGGATGTAGCAATTCCGTCACATGCTTGAGGTATTCAGCCAATCACAATGCACTGGATAGCTGGCCAGTCAGTGTACGCCTCGCTTTTCAGAATGATGGCCTTTGTAAAAATCAATGCATTTCAGAAAGGCGGGGCATAGAGGAGCAATAATAATGTAGATTAGGTGGAAAATAATGTGTTTTTTAACCTTAAACTGCATAAACACATCTTATTACACCAAATACACAACATAATGTTCTTTTTAGGAATGTCATATGACCCCTTTAAAACCAAAGCAGCTGAAATTGATTAGCAACCCCCTCTGCTTAACTGACCAGATCAATGTCCCAGGAGTTTAACTGAATTGAGGCTATACTCCGATTAAAAAGTGTTCCTTTAATTTTTCGAGCAGTTTTATGTGTGGTGTCCACTCATAAACAAACCACATATGTTTGTGTACACAGGAAGACAAATCACTTTACTTAAACTATTAACTGTCCTCAGCTGATCTTGAACACAATACACACTTATATCAATGACAGTTGGGGAAAGTGTCTGCTGTTTGCAGGTGGGGTAGGATGTGGAGGATGGATCAGAGCTGTAATCTCATCTCTCAGACAACAGGTGCTTGTCTTCCAGGAAAAAATTCATAAAAATAGTACATCTAATGAATCATCCCTTACCCTTTTTAAAAATCTGTTCCCATCCTTCTGATATTACAGAAATCTGTCTCTCACAAATCTTTGCCCGTCAATCTCTTTTACTGTGGGCCACACAAGGCGAGATGTGATTCAAGTCCATTATGACAGATTGGAACCTCCATCATCCCGTAAATGGGGGGGTCTGTGAGAGCACAATTTACGCAACACTTCTCTGTCATAAACCACCTCTACACCTAATATAGCAGCCACAGCTTGGATTGAAATTTTAATGACTCAGTGTGAAAGAGCTGTGTATGTTTTTAAAGCAGCAACAGATAATTACAGGATGTAAGGCAGAACATTTGGATATTGGTAAACTGCTGTTGAAGACATTTTGAAGTTTACCAGAATGTGCTTTATTATAACAAGTCATGTCAGTAACACTTTACAATAATGTTTAATTTGTTAATATTTAATTTATTAATGTAAGGACCCTGAGCAATAATGAACAATGCTAGCAGCACTTCATTCTAGTCTTGTTCTACATTTACTAACTGTATGTATTTTACTTACTAAGCACTAATCCTGAACCTAACCCTAACCTATGTCCAAGTAGTCACAGTATATATTACTCAGTACTTTCTTGTTTAAATACACTGTAAATACACAGGCTGCTGTAAAATAAAGCACATTCACAATTCGTCCATAGCATTTATTTGTTATTATGATAATTTCTATGTAGACATTTTACATTTAAGTTCTAATTCAAATTAGTAAAGGAATAGTTCACTACAAAAATGAATGTCACCCTTGTGTTGCTCCAAACCTTAAGAAAAAGAGCACAGTTCAACCCACCTACTATTCCTGCCAGCACTGAGACTCAAACCTGCGACCTCCAACTCTCTAACCATTAGGCCACAGCTGCCCATACACCTGAAAGTATGTGTATGTGTGTATGCGTGTGTGTGCAGTGTAGAGATTTTTCTATGCTGTGAACAAGATTCTGCTTTTAACAGTTGGCAGGTTCCCTACTGCGGATATGGAATGCAGAAGCTGGCCTTTTAAAACCCTAACCCCAGTACCTCTACTTGTGTCTTGTGTCAGTGTGTGTGTATGAGAGAGAAAAAGCAGGAATCTTCAGAAATGTCATGTCCATTTAAACAAATGTTATCTGAAACATGCCACTCGATTTTTTTTAGTCAAGTGGATTTTGACTATAACTACTTTAAAGAAAGACATCATTTAATCTAAATTGTAGTCAAATTGTGTATTGCTAATCATTCGCTTTAAACAGAATATTCTCATCATCTACCAAAACTCATCGAAATTTTTTTTATTTAAATTATTATTATTTTTGTTGTTGTTAAAATGTATTCATATTCATATTTAGTGATCGCTGGCTTTTGGTGTTAAGGGTCTCGGATTCTTCTGACAGGCTTTTTAGGTAGACATTTAAACAGAATCTTTCAGTAGGTAACATAATATTTGGTTTATTTATATTTGTGTGTGTGAACTGAGAATATCCAAATGAGAATAGGAGGAAATTTTTAACAGGTAGGCTATGTGTGGGTCAGCAACTATTGAAATGATAATACTTCATGTAAAAAGCTTAGTCAGGCCTAATTGATTAGTCAATGCATTATCTAATGTTAACTATGGGACATTATTGTAAAGTGTATACCACAATATTTTTATGGACGTTTTGAAGCATCAAAGTTTTGATGGAATAGTGGAAGGAAAGAAATCTCTCAGATCTCATAAAAATAGACTACTTAAAAAAATATTATGGATAACAGAAATGGTAACATCATTAATATGGCATAAATCTGAATGACAACGTGACAATACAACTTGGAAACAAGATAGACAGAGTGGGAAAAGTGCAACACCTTTAAATGTTCATGCTAAATGTTTCATCAAATTACCTGTTATGATGCCGCTTCCTTCACCGCGCTCGCGCTGTCTGTCACGTGGTCCTCCCAGGGCAATGTCCCATATGAGAATGTTACTATCTCTCACAGATTATTGCGTTGCATCCGAAGATCACTCTGCCAGGAATACACAAAACAACAGTGCAATAATCTAAAAAAAGATGGTCACTACCTAAGAATGTGAGTTTAAAACTGCAGACGTGTGAGGGAAATTGAACAGTCTCATCGGAAAAGGCTAGAGTCAGTTCTCGCGCTTCATCGCTTAAAAGTTTGCCGGGATCTACTGTTATTTGTTTTCTCGTTGTCGGGAAACATGTTTGCAAATGCAACAATGGTGTTTCTTTCTTGTTAAGACACGCGTACTGACTTGATGAATGTCTTAAACGTGCTTCAAATATAAACGCGCGTAATCTGACTGGAGTCTGGGGACGGTTTTGCGCTTCTCTCGGCGGACTGGAAAACATTGTATTAACGCGAGCAAAACATCTGTCGATGACTCGGAGACGGCTTCTGAATACTGAGAGAGGAAGAGCAAAACCCGGAGCACAGAGAATAAGCCTCTGTAGGGTTAAACGCGACAGCACCCGTCCTGGAGAGGGCGAAGGATTCTGGAGGGTGATCGTGGCTGTGGACTGGACATCACTGTGAACCTTCACCCGGGACAGAGAGAGAAAGAGAGAGAGAGAGAGAAATGGTCTCCGTGATGGCATCAATGTGGCTTTTATGTCTCTGCCTGCTTTGGCTGTGCGTGGCAAGTAAGAAGCTATTGCATGTATTCAAAGAAGTCTTTTTTCACCTTTGTTTTTGTTGCGTCTGTTTTATGGTTTGTCAAATATTCAGAAAATTAGCATGCGATATTTTCTGTGACTGATATCGGTAATACTGGTACTCTCTCTCTCTCTCTCTCTCCCTCCCTCCTAATGTAAGACTTGTTGATTAATTTTAATTTGGTTCACTGTGTAATAAGTAGGTCAGATGCAATTCCTTCAGTTTCCATGTTTCTGAAACCTAATGAAAGTCATATGTAATTTTTACACAGTTTGAATCCTATGCTCTGCAAATCTATCATACTGCTTCAGAAGACTTGTACTTGAGATGTACGAACTGCTTTTGATGCTTTCATGATGCTTTTTTTTAGAACGTGGCAGTAAATTGAGTAAAAATAGTGTTAAATGGAAGGCCACAGCAAAAAACTTTCCACTTGCTATTTTTTTTTAAATTAATGCCAGGGTTATATAACACAAAATACAGTGATATAAATGTACAATAATATACTTAAAGGGGGGGTGAAATTTTATTTCATGCATACTGAGTTTTTTACACTGTTAAAGAGTTGGATTCCCATGCTAAACATGGACAAAGTTTCAAAAATTAAGTTGTACGTTTGAAGGAGTATTTTTGTTCCAAAAAAACCTCTTCCGGTTTGTCACAAGTTTCGGAAAGTTTTTTCGAGTATGGCTCTGTGTGACGTTAGATGGAGCGGAATTTCCTTATATGGGTCCTAAGTGCAAGAGCGCGCGCTCCAGTATAGCAGAGCACTGAGAGCCTGAGAGGCTGAGCACAGCCTGATCAGAGCGAGAGCGTCGCGAAAAGTCACAAAAGAAGTGTGTTTTTGGTTGCCAGGGCAAGACAACCCTGCACAGATTACCAAAAGAGAAACAGCATTAAGGGACCAGTGGATGGAGTTTATTTTTACAGAGCATCAACGGAGTTGTGCAAGTGTTTTTGTTTGTTCCCTGCATTTCGGATTGCACATCGTTTATTTCTTAAGGATAATGCAGTCCCAACAGAAAAGGGTCACGATCGTGTGTTGGAACCGCATGCGGTGAGTAAAACTGCTTCAAATATCTCTGTGTTGTTAAAGGCGGGCGTACACGGTGCGAATTCGGATGGTCGGAAGATCGTATGTCAACGCACACGGCACGAGTGAGTTTATCTGAAAATTGTACGGACGACATGATATACGACACGATTTTACAACCTGCGAATTCCAGAAGCAATCGCACGAAGTTGATAGACGCGTTCGACTTGAAGCAGCGCTGCACGCTCAGAAGGATCACTGTATGTCATTAACGCGAGAGCGATAAGAGAGCATACATATCCAATGCATTCGAATCGCTCTCGCGGTACTCTGATGTCATACAGGTGATCATTCTGTGCGTGCAGCGGTGCCTCAAGTGGAACGCGCCTAATATAACTGCTCTCCCTCTCTCATAACTGCAAATAAAATATTGATACGAGCCTTGACTGTTTCCTACACGTACAGGTTATTTTTCAGCAATAGGAAACCGGGACGTTTGGTTACCCTGTGTGTGTGTGTTCTTGTAGGCCTATATGGTTTATAAATATCTGAAATGGGTATTAAAATGTAAACATGGTTTATGAGGACAATTACTGTGCTCTCGTAAAAAATACTATACGGTGTTTAATAGAAATTTTAAACATGCATTTCGTGATGGATAGAGGTAGTGTATGGGGATATACAGTATAGAATACCGTTACGTCTATGAGTCCCTGTAAACTACATATGCGTGTGTGAGCGAGAGAGAACTGAAAAGGCATTGGAATACGTTGCTAGAAACATCATATAGCGCTCGCTGTTCCTGTCAGACTTCAGCTGCCTGTCTTCGTCTTTCTTCTTCTGTGGTTTTCCTAGTTCGTGATTGGTCAACTTCAGATAAATCAACAAATCGGCTCGTTCAACAGCACAAATGGCACGAATTCAAACCGATAGCTCACAAACTTTTTAGACATGTTTAAAAATGATCGGGAGGTCGGGAAGTGCTCGTAAGCCACTCTGCTCGGCTCGTAATTCATCGCAAATGATACGAACCGCGACCATACAAGAATACGCGATTTCCACACGATTGAAAAAAATCGCATGCGAACTCGTACGACAGCAAAAATCGCACCGTGTACGCCCGCCTTAACTTAGCTATCAGCCCGTAAGCACATCAAGTAAACAACATGCGATGTTGTCATCAAACTGCACTTTCCACATGTACAGCTTAAAAAAAAAAAAAAAAAGACGACATAAAGTGGAACTTAGTCATTTTCCAAAACCGCTAAGCAAATATATACAGTTTCAGTACATACCACATAGAGACGCCTTTGCTGATGCTGCTCTTGTTAAATTTCAGCCTCTGGATCTGTGTCACAGCTTCCACATGCTCTCAACTCAAAAGCCTACTGGTGCTCATGATTCTTTAGCTCCGCCCACACGTCACGCCTCTAGGCGCTCGTGTTTTTCCGGGAAAAATCGGTACAGACTATCTTTCTTTTTTAAATATAATAAAAATAAAGACTTTTTGGAGTAATGAAGGATGCTGTACTACTCTATAGGTACTCAAGATTAACAGGATATTGAGTGAAAACGAGCATTTCACCCCCCCTTTAATAAAGAGAGAAAACATGTTCTATATTTACAGGCTAAATTAAATCTTTTGAAAAACTTTTGAAAGAGTCCATAGATTTAGATTATTTAACTGTAATTCTGTAATCGATTTGGGTTCACTTCATAAGCATTCTGTTTATCTTACAGAAATATTATGGTCCAAGCCTTTGTGACTGTTGATGCCCACAACCAGGCAGAAAGACTAGCCTATATACTGCCAACATCAATACAACATCAATTACATCTGCACATTGAAAAAAAGATAATTGTAAATTGAACAAATAAAGCAAAGGTGCAACATATCAACAATGATGTCACAAAAACTGGCCATGGAATTGCTATTACAAAAACACACAACCTCTTCACAGGCAGTTCAGTCACATGCACATACATTACAGCTCAGCTGAACAGCCACAAGCACACATAAAGTGTAAATTATTGCTTCATGGTTTATTTAATCTTTAATTATCAGCTCTTTCATGAGTTGATGTGTGTTTTTTTACACAGCCCTCTTTACTTAAGAATTGCACAGTTTAGGAAAAGAAAAGAAATCTACAGGCCTAATAAGTTAATATGAGATCACTGATGACATTAAGAAGAGTAATGATGATCACTCTAATGTCTGTAGTATAATGTAAAGACTGGCTAACAGCCTAAAAGATGCAACAGGGTCAGTGCTCATACTGACCCATGTCTTACTGGTCAATAAACTGTACGTGAAATATACAGATAATACAATTCTAAAATAAATCTATGTGTACTATAAATAACCCAGATTTTTTTGTATCAATTGAATATCAATATATAACAAATAAATCAAAATGTTCATTTATTTTTTTATTTTGTAACATTTAAATCACAGAATTCACCAATTCATGGGTACTTACCTATCAGTCTGTGCATTATTGCTGGAAATGTTTAGTGACACTTTCTGTAGTTAATATTGTCACGTTAGTTGGCGATGACAGTTTAGTCATGAATCAAGTCGATTCATTCAAAAACAATGATTCTAGTAAGAAAAATAAAAGTTTAAAATAAATGTATTTCATACTAAGTATAGTTCAAATCCATTAACATATTTTCTGACATATCACCTGAGACTAACTGATATAAAAATTATTATTAAACTTTATTTGGAGTATCACTTGTGCACTGCAATTACTTAATATTAAACCTTAAATATATTTTAATATGACTATTGATGTGAATTGTATGATCTTTGAATAAGTCAGTCTTTAAAAGTGAAATATTTAAAGTGTAACTAAAGTATACTTGCAATACTTCCATTTTAGCACAATCAAATATACTTCAGTATATTTGATTGTGCTAGTTGTACTACAGTACAAAATTAGTTGTTCCAGTTTAGCAGACTTAAAGGGATAGTTCACCCAAAAATGTAAATTAGCCCTTAAATTACTCAACTTCAAGTTATCCTATGTGTATATGACTTTCTTCTTTCTGACGAATTCGGTTATATTAAGTTATATAAAAAAATGGTCTTTGACCTTTTAAGCTGTTTAATGCCACTCAGCAGGTTTTGCAGTGCATCAGTCCAAAATAAGTTTAATAAAAAATGCTTCTGTGTACAACTGTGATGCAACCTAGATTAAATTGATTATTAAGTTTAAAATATGGTAATTTGTCTTACAAAAACGCATCGATTCGCTACAGGGGGACTTTGTTCACCCACCCAACCAGCCCCCCACCCCCCGGAGCCGTGTGAGACACTTTTTTTATTATGGATGGGCTCTTTTTATTTAACTTCTTTTGGACTGATGCATTGCAACACCCACTGAGTTGCATTAAACTGATTAAAAGTCATAGACAATTTTTAATATAACTCTGACTGGATTCGTCTGAAGTCATATACACCTAGGATGACTTCAGGTTGATTTGGTTCAGCCTTTAAATTAAAAGTGGTTGTGATGCTTCGTAGTTTTATTAAAACTGTGATACATTTTCTTTTATGATACTGATGAATAGAAGTTCAAAAGAACAACATTTACATTAAATAGAAATTTTTAGTAACATTGTAAATGTCTTTACTTTCCTTTTTAATATATTCTTGCTGATAAAAAAAAATATTTAGAAAAAGTACACAAGTTGATTCTGCCTTGAGTTTGTTTGGAACAGTTTTTATTGGTGGAGATAAAAAAGTGGTCTAAAATGTAAAATATTAAATTCTTGTTCAATTATTATAAACATTCTCATAATTCTATAAGGAGATTTTGATCTTTTGGTATCTATAACCACTATAGCACATACAGTATAGACACTGAAAAACTGACAGATAGTTTAAATCAATAAAATGGATAATATTAGAGTCAGATGATTATGCATATGTTTTTCTGCCTAATGAAGCACTAAGCTGGAAACGGTGGTCACACACAGATGAGTGAGATTAAAGGTGGAGTTTATTACACTGTTAAAGAGTTGGATTCCCATGCTAAACATGGACAAAGTTTCAAAAATTAAGTTGTTCCAAAAATACCTCTTCTGGTTTGTCACAAGTTTCGGAAAGTTTTTTTCGCGTACGGGTCTGTGTGATGTTAGATGGAGCGGAATTTCCTTATATGGGTCCTAAGGGCACTTCTCCCGGAAGAGCGCGCTCTCCCGTATAGCAGAGCACTGAGAGCACAACAGACATTCACTGATCAGAGCGAGAGCGTCGCAAAATGTCACAAAAGAAGTGTGCTTTTGGTTGCCAGGGCAAGACAACCCTGCACAGATTACCAAAAGAGAAACAGCATTAAGGGACCAGTGGATGGAGTTTATTTTTACAGAGCATCAACGGAGTTGTGCAAGTGTTTTTGTTTGTTCTCTGCATTTCAAAGATGCTTGTTTTACAAACAAGGCCCAGTTTGACGCCAGATTTGCATATCGTTTATTTCTTAAGGATAATGCAGTCCCAACGAAAAAGGGTCATGATCGTGTGTTGGAATCGCAGGCGGTGAGTAAAACTGCTTCAAATATCTCTGTGTTGTTAACTTAGCTATCGGTGCGTAAGCACATCAAGTAAACAACATGCGATGTTGTCATCAAACTGCACTTTCCACATGTACACCTTAAAAAAAAAAGGAAAAAAAAAGGAAAAAAAAACGACATAAAGTGGAACTTAGTCATTTTCCAAAACCGCTAAGCAAATATATACAGTTTCAATACATACCACATAGAGACGTCGTTGCTGCTGCTCTTGTTAAATTTCAGCCTCTGGATCTGATTCTGGATCATAAATATACGGCTGAATCTGACTGTTAGCCATGGTTAGTTTTGGATGATGTTTTTTTCCTCACGGTAATGTCACCACTTCCAGACGCTCTCAACGCAAAAGCCTACTGGCACTCGTGATTCTTTAGCTCCGCCCACACGTCACGCCTCCAGCCGCTTGTGTTTTTCCGGGAAAAAACGCTACAGACTGTCTTTCTCTTATAAATATAATAAAACTAAAGACTTTTTGGAGTTATGAAGGATGCAGTACTACTCTATAGGTACTCAAGATTAACAGGATATTAAGTGAAAACGAGCATTTCACCCCCCCTTTTTAAAGGTAATAAGTCACACACACATATGCTCACTCATTGATTGTCTTTTTAGACTCACATAGATGAGAGTCATCTATGGATTTTGCATGGGTTTTACATCCTTGAGGATTGAGTTACACACAAATAGATAAATTGATATGAAGTGGATCTGGACCTTGCTTTGCTTAAAGTGACAAGCCATGCAAAATGACTAAAGTTCAACATAGCCACAAAAGCTCAAAGGTGTGTGCGTCTTCCTGTGTAGAAGGGATCACACCAATTGAGTCTGACACAGTCTTGGAAACTCGGTGTGTGTGTCAGCATTCTGTTTTGAGATGAGGAGCGCAGTCACTGGAGATCATATCCCACATGTAGTGGGAAGGAAATGGCATGTGTTTTGTGAGTGTGTGTGTTGCTACCATCTTGGCAAGTCATTGTTTGTCATGTCATTGGCACACCCCCTCCACAACATTGGTGGGCTTATGAGTTATGATGGGATAAGATGCAAAGGAAAATTATTCTGACATGTTTGTGTGTTTTTGCTGTGCAGTGAAAGCAGATTACATGCAGCTTAGCAGACACTTCTGGCCTTTTCATGATATTCTCAAAAACTCCAGAACTAAAAAAAAAAAAAAAAAAAGATGCTGGATACAAAGCTAGAAGAGCTCATATTGTACACTAAAAATGATTTTTTAAAGGAATCATATGATGCAATTAAAAATGTTCCTTCCTCTTTGGAGTGTTACAAGCTCTTGGTGCATAAAGGAGATCTGTAAAGATGCAAAGACTAAAGTCTCAAATCCAAAGAGATATTCTTTATCAAAGTTAAGACTCTTCCACCCAGCCCAAAAATTGATAATTTAGACATGCCCCCACATGTCTACGTCACTACATTTCGTGAACCTAGGAGAGGAGGTAATTCTGACTTTTCTACTTCTGAATCAGCTGCTGTAAGTATGTTTTATTATTAGTTTAAGTATTTTCTATTGAATGTTCAAATACAGAGATTTGCGCATTGTGCGTGTGTGTGCGCGCATGTGTGTGTGTGTGTGTGAGAGATAGAAAGAGACAGGGTCACACAGTGGAGTCAGCTGTCTTAACCGTCCATGGCTTGTGTACACATATGAGCTTCATCACTGTGTCTGTCACGCGACTCTGTTCCCTATTCGGGCTTGAAATGATGGTAAAACGAAGGACATTATTTACTGTCTTTACATTTATTCTGAAAGATGAAGCTCATGATTATGTGAAGGGGCATTACATTTCCAATGAGTGCTTGTGGTGTTCGGCCAATCACAATGCACCTGGGTCAGTTGGCCAATCAGAGCAGACTGCGCTTGTCGGAAGGAGGGACTTGCATTAAAACGATGCATTTGAGAGAGGCGGGGCATAAAGGACCTACAATAATGTACAGTATTTATAAAAGAATGTGCTTTTTTACATTAAAGCATGTCAAGATGTTCGTTACAACAACAACAAAAAACCCCATAAAATAATGATCTTTAAAAAAGCATCATATGACCACTTAAAATAGTCATTTATAAATAATTTAACACAATAAATAGTTACGGCGAATACGGCGACGCAAAATATGCGCATCGATTCGTCGACCTGTTTTTATTTCTCTAAAAAACGTTTGCAAAACGTTTACCGTATGTGCACTGAATATATGCGATGGCCGCATCAACATTCTGTCCAGCATTATATAACCAATCCAGGGGTTTTTCTGCATTGATCTTTTTTTTTGGCGGCTATCAAAGCCTTATTTGATCGGTGAGTGATGTAGAATAGAATGACTGCTGCGCCTGACAGGGCGCGTACGAAAGAGAGCCCCGGCTGCGCGCGCGCACTCACAGTCTTCAAACAAAACGAGCGCTTCTTGCTCTCTCTCTCCCTTGTGCATATTAATCAAAATCATTAAACACGATAGAAAAAGGACGGAATGCCAAAGTTTCACGTGGTGCATTCAGAGATTTTTTTTTTCTCCATGACAGGCTGCTCGCTCCCACTGTTAATTTTTTTTTTTTTTTTTGAAAAGCACTCTCTGTATTAGCTTAAACCCCTCAAGTTTACATTGGTTACTGTATTCTTTCAATTGCTCTAAACAAGTATTTTGGGTGACCTTTGGGTGCTAGACATCAAGTTGTTGTTATTTTCATCTAAAAGAAGAACTTTTTTTCAGTAAGCAAGGCCATATGTGTTCAGTAAGCTTGTTTCAGTAAGCTATGTGTTTTCAAGGCTTCAAGGTTTTATTGAATGCTATCTCTATACAAGTGCAAAGTAATGCATTCTTAGTCAGTCTTTTATTTTGTAATTTTAAGAGCAATAAACATATATTGCAATGTTAAGGAATTCATGTTTTTTTCATCGAGATATGTAAATCAACATGTATAAATTGTTAGTAGTCAATTAATGGGGAGATAATCGAAATCGAATCAGTCTGGAAAAATTAATCGTTAGATTAATCGATGCATCGAAAAAATAATCGCTAGATTAATCGTTTAAAAAATAATCGTTTATCCCAGCCCTAATTTATTTATTTATTTATGGAATGTTCTAGCCAACAAAACTTAGTACTGAAAAAGATTGGTATTGGGTTTAATTTGAAATAATTTCCATTTTTAAAAGTGCTTGTAAATTTCACAATTAATTCCTCACAATCTTACCCCTTGAATGACAAAAAGGCATTTACCATGTGATTATCTTTAAACATTTTTCACTCTCCATGTATGTATGTGTGTGTGTTAGGGACTCTTGCTGCTGATGCTGAGGAGAGGCTGGTAGATTTTCTGCTTGGTCCTGAGCGCTACAACAAACTTATCCGGCCTGCGGTCAACAAGAGTCAGCAGGTCACTATTGGCATCAAAGTCTCTCTAGCACAGCTTATTAGTGTGGTAAGTGTTTCTCATATACACGCACACCAAACTCTAAATATTAGAGGAGCGGACAGCAACTTTGGCCCTCGAGACCAATTTAAAATTTTACACAACTACATTAGAGCTATGGTGCAGCAGTACCATAATCATGACACAGAGACTTAAGGTACATTCACACTGACAGTTAAAATCACATTCACATAGTGTTCTAACCAGGCGCAGTTCTACTGCGTGACAAGCGACAAAACAATTTGGTGCTATTTTTGTTATGTTGCACTGGGTAGCCCCGCCCACTGCAGAATCTCATTTTGTTGAAATCTATGCTTTACACAGCTGATATTAAACAGCAAATATATTCAGACTTACTTTTATCTTAAATAATAAAAGAGATGCTGGAACCCACGTCACATTGTTAGAGCTCACACGGGTGATTTGAGTCTGATTTGCATCATGTCCTGATCTTATTCCTGTAATATTGCCCAATAATTTTCAGTTCCCTTTTCACCGTTACGTACAAAAACATGCAATGTTCTGTTCTTTTTACAGAATGAGAGGGAACAAATCATGACGACGAATGTGTGGTTGACTCAGGTAAGCTCACCTGCTATGCCTGTGCGCTCATCTGGATAGTGTTATAAAACACAGTCAAATGAGCTGTCCCACATGAGTGCACTCACATCACGTGGAAGATTTGAGTTGTTATTCAATTATAGTTTTAGGTCATTTCTAAAAGCTGAGTGAATGCGTTTAGCTGTTCTGTTTTAAATGAGTTCGGTACAAATACTGGTACACTGTCTGACCCAGTTTTAACAGTTTTAATCACATAATTTCTTTGTAGGAGTGGAATGACTACAGACTGGTCTGGGATCCGAATGAGTACGAGGGCATCAAAAAACTACGAATACCATCACGGCACATCTGGCTTCCTGATATAGTACTCTATAACAAGTATGGCATAACTGTGACCAGTACATTTATACCAGCAGCACACATACATGTATATAAACCTCTATTCAAAAGTTTGAGATCAGCAATAGTTTATTTTTTATTTTTTGAAGGCTCAGCTAAGCTTCATTTGTCTGATAAAAAATACTGTACAGTAAAAACAGTAATATTTTGAATTATTAAAAATAATAATAATTATTATTTTTATTCAATTATAAAATAACTGTTTTCTATATTAATATATTTTAAAACTGTGATTTATTCCTGTGATATTAAAGCTGAATTTTCAGCAGCCATTAGACTTCACTGTCACATAATGTATTGAGCTTATTATTTTGACTGATAATATGAGCATAATATGATAATGTGATTTAAGTAGTACTATTGGTTGAGTACCAACATTACAATGACCACACCACAAAAATAAATATTTATTGCTTTAGCAATTTACTTTATTATTTGCTGCACATATAACATTATGTAATTATATATAAAATCTAAATTATTTCAATATTTAGATATTATTTTCTTTACAGTAAAACACCCCAAAACACTTTGGTCACACTGTATTTTAAGAACAAATTCTCAGTATTTACTAACTATTAACTATGACTTCTGCCTCAATAAACTCCTAATTTACTGCTTATTAAGTTCTTATTAAGGGATCTGAATATGATCGTGCAGAATCTGTGCTTTATAAGTACTAATAAACAGCCAGATTGCTAGTGAAGTGCATTTATGCAATAAGCATACAGTAAGCAACTAGTTAATGGTGAGAATGGATCATTTAAATAAAGTTGTACTACATTACAAACTTCACAACCATCGGGAAGAAGGAGGCGGGAACTGGCGGACAATCAAATGAAAGCTTTAATGATAAAAATAAACACAAAACAGCGTGACAGCCCCTCGCGGACGACTGTCCTGCACAAACAAAAGCAAAACACAAAATAAATCCCAGGCCTGGTCCATTCTCGTCCTTCACTGTCGTCGCTCCTCTTTTGTATCTTTTCAATCTCCTCTGTGGGACCGGTGAGTTGAGCAGGTGTCGCTCATTTCCAATCACTCCAATGGCATCGCTCCTTTCCCACGGCTCTCGGCCCCGCCCCACTCGTCACAAAAGTGTTACCAATAGTTTTGCTGGAAAATGTTTGCAAATGATGTGGGCTATACACTGATATCCTGTATAATATATATATATATATATATATATAAATATCCTGTATATTGTTATACAAGTCTCTGATGCAAATCATAGCGTCTGATAACTGAATGTTTTATTTGGAATAGCTCAGAGCAGTAGATTTGGAAGATTTTGCAGATTTTGTCATTAAGGTCTATTGCTGTTATTGCTGTTATTAAGGCCAAAAGCTTTTGTAACCGTTTGGGATGTTTTGAGACTTTGATACACAGTCAGTGTTTAGTGACAAACTTAATACAACAAGCAAGCTGTCGCTGTTCCAAGAGACTGACTAATTATGCTAGAAAGTTGCCAAAAGCAAGAACAGTCTCCTCCCTTGCTGCTGTTCTTTCAGGTTGATCACATCTTGAAAAAGCTCAGAAGAATGAAGAAAAAAAACAAGATGAGTGACAAGCAAGGATGTTTAAACTATTTGATCTAGGTCAGATGTGTGTGCCTAGTGGAAGCAATGTGTGTTATATAATCCCCAGTTTAGTTGATAAAAATGGAGGATGCACTTGTGCATGTTCATTGCTAAAATTGACGAATTGGGTGGGATGAGACATAATTTGCTTAAGAGGCATTTCCTCATGTAAAGAGACACTGGTGCATGTAATCCTTTGCTAAAATAAGCATTGAATTTCTATGCTAATTTTGATTGAAAGGCTGTACACTAATATTTTTCAAGGGCACAAAGGGAGAGAGATCCTGGATTAAATATCTGTTAATTAATGCATACTAATCAGGTACTGAGTGTGATGAGGAGGCGTTCTCAACATCTCATATACATGGGTTTTTGAAAATGGGAGCCGCAAGAAGTGTACTGGAAGATTTGAAAGAAAAGATTCTCACAAAATGTTTAGAACAATCAAGGTTAACTTGTTATACTGGTGCATCTAAAAAATAGAATATCATGGAAAAGTTCTTTATTTTTTGTAATTTAATTTGAAAAAGTTTCTTATTTTCTAGATTCATTGCACACAAACTGAAATATTTCAAGAGTTTTTTTTTTATTCTGATGGTTATGACTTACAACTTAGAAAAATTAAAAATGCATTATCTAAAAAAAATAAATAAATAAATAAATAAAATAATATATATATATTTTTCTCAAAGATCAATCAAAAAAACATTTACAAAACAGAAATGTTCAAGATCTCCAAAGCATTATGCACTCAATACTTGGTTGGGGCTCCTTTTGCAGGAATTACTGCTTCAGTGAGGCATGGCTTGGAGGCAGTCAGCCTGTGGCACTGCAGAGGCATTATTGAAGCCCAGGTTGCTTTGATAGCGGCCTTCAGGTCCTCTGTATTGTTTGTCAGATGTTACTTATCTTCCTCTTCACAATACCCCATAGATTTTCTGTGAGGTTCTGGTCAGGTGAGTTGGCTGGCCAATCAAACATAGTAATAACATGGCCATTAAACCACTGGGAAGTGGTTTTGGTACTGTGGGCAGGTGCTAAAGTCCTGCTGTAAAAGGAAATCAGCATCTCCATAAGTTTGTCAGCAGATGGAAGCATAAAGTTCTCAAAAACCTCCTGGTAGATGACTGCATTGACTTTGGACTTCATAAAACACAATGGAGCAACACCAGCATACGTCATGGCACCCAAATCAGTGTTAATTTTGACACGAAATTTTAATTTAGTTTTAGTCTTAGTCTTTTGACTATAATTCTTTTTAGTTTTAGTCAAGTTTTAGTCATCTGATTTGTTTTAATTTTAGTCTTATTTTAGTCGACTAAAATTGCTTGGTATTTTAGTCGACTAAAATTGCTTGGTATTTTAGTCCACTAAAATAAGACTAAAATCAATAACAGATTTACTAGACAATTTTTTACAGCTGGTATAGGAAACAAACTTAACCAAAATATATAAAACACAAATTCAACTTTATTTCAACACAACTGTGTCTTTATTTCGATTCAAAAGCTTTTATGCAGCAACAAACACTGTCATGATAATGTAAACAATAACTAGCTGCCAATTGACCATCAATAAAAGAAAAATAACGTTAGGTCCAGGACCTTAAAGCTTACAGCTGAGCTGAACAATAAGTGCATATATTTAAAGTAAATATTTAATAAGTTGGCAGCTAGGTGGATAAAAAAAGTAACAAGATTTTATAAGGTATTCATTTGTCTAGCAATATTGTATGTTTTAAATACTAAAATATTGCTAGATTTGTATGTATAATGATAGGATGTGAACATTCATGTTTCACATGACTAATATAGAAATATTTGTGATATTGTCAACAAGTAGAACATTATAAAATATACTAAACCTTCTTATTAATCAAATGTATTTATCATGATATTACGTATTAGTATTGTGCTCGCATCTAATTTGAAGAAGGGGCTATTTTACAGTACTTTTCAGTTCGTAATATTTAATGCTACAACATCTACGCACTGCACTATTCCAATTTTGCTTAGCTCAATAAACAAAAGAACATCGTTGTAAAATTACATTTGAGAAAATGTCCGGGTGGCTCGTCTGTAAATGTCTTTTCAAATTGGTTGTGTTCTTGCCACGAATGAGCGCTCCGCGTGCTTTACACTTTGTTTTGTTTTGTTCGTCGTCAAACGTGAAGTGAGCTGTGGACATTTTGTCGCTCTTTTAGACAGTAGGGACTTTAAGCAACAGCTGCGAATGGAACGGCTACAGCGACCGGAAGTTTGCCGTCACACCGCTGTAGCCATTAGCCAAGAACGTAAAAGTCACTAAGCAACGGTAAAACAGAACAGCGCAACGCAGCATTAATTCATTTATTGAGATCTAAAAATATATATAATTTAAAAAAGCAAGAGAAGGATTGCTTTTGGCGTTAAATGACAATCTTTTGTCAGAAGAGGAGTTTTTAATATTGTATGATGTAAATAAGTCTAAAAACATAACATTTATTTACCTAACCTCTCACTTTGTAGCGACTCTGGCAAATCAGCTGTTCTCCCGTAGTAGACCGTTAAATTAGAACGTCAGAAAGTAGCAGTTAAATTCGCGCAGGCGCCAGAGGCTGTTGCTTAAAGTCCCTATCACCTCTTCGAATGCCGACTTCCCGGGAGCTCATAAAAACTGAAAACCTTCGCTTCACGTCTCAATAAGTCAGGCTCTGATTGGTTCTCTTCTCTCATGCAGTCTGTTCTGTTTTGCCGGTTCTTTTGCTCATTCCTCGCATCTCTCCCGTCTGCTGATTTGATTTTCGTCACAGTCTATTTTCGTCTCGTCCTTTATTCGTTGACGATAATGTCAATCAATTTAGTCATAGTTTTAGTCTCCATCAGTGCCTTCTATTTTAGTTTTCGTTTCGTTTTCGTCGGCAAAAATATATTCGTGACGAAAATAATGACGAAAATATTTAGTCAACGAAATTAACACTGACCCAAATCATCATTAACTTTTGAAACATAACACTGGACTTCAAGCAGCTTGGATTACGTGCCTCTCCAGTCTTCCTACAAACCTTGATTTACAAATGAAATGTTAAATTTGCTTTCATCTGAAAAGAGGACCGTGGACCACTGAGCAACAGTCCAGTTCTTTTTTTCCTTACCCCAGGTGAAATGCTTCTGACGTTTTTTTTCTGGTACAGGAGTGGCTTGATGATTGTCTTCTGGACAACTGTCAAGTCAGTAGTATTTCCCATAATTGTGGTTGCATGTTCTAAACTAGCCCAAGAGGTACCCAATATTTATACTCAAAATTAATCAAACTAAGCAAGCTCAAAATGGAATATTCCAATTTTTTGAGAAACTTAATTTTTTATTTTGCTAAGCTGTAAGTCGTAAACATCAGAATAAAAAAAAAAAAAAAACTTGACATATTTAAGTTTGTGTGCAATGAATCTAGAATATAACAAAATTTGCTTTTTTAATTAAATTACAAAAAATAAAGACCTTTTCCATGGTATTTATTTTGCATGTAGATAATCAAACAGTATATATACATACATTCAGATTTTTTTCTACATGCAACTTTACTGTTATAAAAATAGCTTTAAAATAGTACAATAGTTTAATACTAATTAAGATATTAATTTATTTCGAAATTAAATATTCTTTTAAATAAGAAATGCGGAAAACATTTATTTATTTATTTACATAAAAAAGGTATTTATAAATAATAAAAACATGTATGCATGTTGCTATTGTAACTCACTTTATACTCTTAAGGAATACACAGAATACATTTCACTGATATCTATAATGTATATTTTCTTGTCTTACAGTGCAGATGGTGTGTATGAAGTATCATTTTACTGCAATGCAGTTGTCTCCAACACTGGTGATATTTTCTGGCTTCCTCCTGCCATCTACAAGAGCGCCTGTGCTATTGAAGTCCGTAACTTCCCCTTTGATCAACAGAACTGCACGCTTAAATTTCGATCTTGGACCTACGATCGCACAGAACTCGATCTTGTCTTGACATCCGATTTTGCCAGTCGTGATGATTACACACCGAGTGGTGAATGGGATATTGTGTCGCTCCCTGGCAGAAAAAACGAAGACCCCAATGACCACACGTACCTGGATGTAACGTACGACTTTGTGATCAGGCGCAAACCTCTCTTCTACACGATTAACCTCATCATTCCATGTGTCCTCATCACTTCTCTTGCAATTCTGGTTTTCTACCTTCCTTCAGATTGTGGAGAGAAGATGACACTCTGTATATCGGTTCTTCTGGCTCTAACTGTGTTTCTGCTCCTGATATCAAAAATTGTCCCACCGACATCCCTGGCTGTTCCGTTAATAGGGAAGTATCTGATGTTTACAATGGTGCTGGTCACATTTTCTATTGTGACAAGTGTGTGTGTGCTCAATGTTCACCACCGTTCTCCATCGACACACCGCATGCCCGAGTGGGTCAAGCATGTGTTCCTGCATAAGCTTCCAATTTTCCTTCTGATGCGACGGCCCGGAAGGTCTAATGTACGGGAAAGGTTTCGACGAAAGCATCAGCAGAAATCATTCTCATCTGATGCTAAGGGCATAAGGTTGGACGGAGAATCATTCTTCTTAAGTGATGACCCTGGGCATGTTTGTGGGGCCTGGAGGGTCGGTGACCTTCCTGAGGGTTCAGAGTTCAGGCAGAGAGTGAAAGTCAGGCATGACCAAGATGTGGATGAGGCTATAGAGGGTGTGAGGTTCATTGCTGAACATATGAAGATTGAGGATGATGATGAAGGGGTGAGAAGTATTTTTGTGTTTTATTGATTGATTGACATATTAAATGAATTGATAAGTTGAGTTTTAGTAGATGAGTTTAAACAGTTTGATATTTCAAAGTGAATCACTCTTAAGAACCAGTCTTTTTGGTGAGTCAAAAACATACAGGACACAAAAGTGTTGTCTGATTCTTGATCGAATGACTCTTAGGAACTGGTTCTTTTTAGTGAATTAAAAAAAACATCAGCGCAACCTGTGTAGTCAGATTCTTGAATGAATGACTCTTATGAGCAGATTCTTCTTAGTGAATGAATAAACATACAGGACTACCAGTATAGCCTGATTTCCCTTTTTTTGTGAATCAAACACATAGAGCTTGCAACTAACTATAAGATTCAATTCATTAATTCAGTGCAGTGCAAATTTTGTGTGTGTGTATGTTTTATCAGTACAATTATATAAAAATGAATGAATAGTAATGAATAAAAGGTTTGTTTATTATTGCAAATTATTAAATTGAATTTATGCTGTCTCTTAAAAATTAGGTCATTAAAAATGGAAATAAATATAGTTTAGAAATATTTATTGAAACTGAAATAGTCAAATATTTCATTAGTTAAACTGAATTTTTTATTTATTTATTTTAAATATTAAAATAATCATTAATGAAACCGTTAAGAAGTTGGTTAATTCTTTACAATTCCCATGCCTGGACCTGAGAAACTAAGTCTGAAATATAGAGTAAAAATGCAACTCTAAATGTTATTAGTGAAAATACCATGCAGGCATGAAAAAACTTTGCTTATCCCCCATGATTGTTTATATATGTTGTAGTAATGAATGTTAATTGCTTGCATGTACCATGCAGATCATTGAGGACTGGAAGTATGTAGCCATGGTGATCGACCGGCTCTTCCTCTGGATTTTTATCTTGGTGTGTGTTGTCGGCACACTCGGACTCTTCGTTCAACCTCTCTTTCAGAGCTACAACACCCCCGTGGCAGAAGAAGCGTGAGTCAAATCTTGTTTCTCTACTTCTCTTCTCTAAAGTTTAGTGACGTTAACTGATGTATCTGGTTCTCTCTGTGTCTCTCCCTGCCTTTTCCCATAATATTCTTCTCTTTCCCGTGTCTTTCTTTTGCAGATATGGGGATTTCTAAAATATCTGCTTAGTGATCCTGTGACTTTTGGACAAACTGGTTGACCGAGCCTTGACATATCACAAACACATATCCTCATTAGCGTTCCGCAGAAAATTCACTGAAGAGTTTGCATTAGTGTATGGTGTTTCAGCGCAAACATATTAATCTTTTTCTCAAACCACCTGCAACCCAGTTTAAGCAGGCACAAAATAGCATTTTTTATTTAAATTCATTATTTTCAGCACCAAATATGCCTTTATATGCAAAGTAGGCTTCTAATATGTGCATTAAAAAAAATGAGTGCTGTGTGCCTATAATACAATAAATGTTGCATTATTATCGCCCGTGGAAAGCAGGCTGTAAACATTTTTTTTTAAAAACTGATATTTGCTTACATTTTCTGTTGATCATGCTTGCAACAAATTATCAAATGATGATTCATTGGAGTAGAGCATTATAATCAGCCATAAAATCAGCCATTACCTGATTTGCATAATACCTTTAGATGCAGATAAACAAATCAGTTCCTTCTTAGTAAATTCCCCATGTGTGTCACATGAGAAACACCCTCAAAGCTATAAACCAATGATCCTGTTTCTTTAAAAAATTTATCATTTAAAAAATAATAGCAATATATGACAGCTATCAGTGCCATTCAATCATCATCTTTTAAGCCAAATCGTTGTATAACTATACTTATATAGCTTATGTTGTGTTCACTTTTATATTTTTTCAAGGCACACATTCAAAAAAGTAGGTTTACAGGGTTTCAAGGGCAGGATGATCATTGGAGACCTTGATTCAAGGACAAATTTTCTAAGACATTTCTTTCTCCTCCTTTCTTGACCTCACACAAATGCATTGACACACAAACTGTAGTATTCACAGTATTGTTTGAGATGAATGTTTGATTAATGGCTTTGAGTTGTTTTCCAGAACTGAATCACATTTTAAATGCCTTAAAAGAAAGTTTCATACAGTGATTGAAAAGCACTTCACCACCACAACAGTATTTATAACAGTAATTATAAAAAATAATACAATAAAGCATATTTCCTTTTCATGTGAAAGCAGTTTCTTTATTTTCGCATTTTCTGTTGAATGCACATTAATTTTTTATGTCCCATCTTTGAGTCTAGAGTGTCCATTTACAGGGTGCACAATTGCACAATCTCTAGTGGACAACCCTGCATTATTGATATATGGTTTATATATTATATGATACACACCGTGGTGCATATCTGTTTGAATAAGTCGATATGTCCATGTCCCCAGGTATCAAGATGAGGACAAACTTTTACCCCTTTTAACTGATTTAGTAAAATTCAGGCGCTGGGTAACATAATGAGTGTAGATGCCTTCGCTAATCTTTCTTCCAACATTAACATGGAAAATATTCCATTGCCATGGAAACCACTAAGACATGGGTGTGTGTACATTTTAAAGTGGCCTTCCCCATGTCATTCGTATTCTCTGTAAAAGGGTTCATCTTTCAAGTGGTAACACTCAAAGCTAGAGCTTTGTCATTTATTCACAATTTTCCTTTTAACCCTGCAAGGCCTGACAAATGACTGAAATATCTATTAGATCTTTCTTTTATTGCAGTATAACAGACTACTTATTATACATAAAATGCATTTAAATATAGAGTGTAAACTGATATGTCCCAATAATATCTTGATGATAAGATGATATTACAATTATTATTATATATATATATATATATATATATATATATATATATATATATATATATATATATATATATATACTGATGTGTCATATTTGATAATTTTTATTTATATGATATGGATATATAAAGATAATTATACTAATAATAGTAAAATCATTCTTACTTTTTTTCTTACAAATCATTTAAGATAAAAAAAAAACAAGACATGAATACCACAACCTAAAGGGAGAAGTTTTCAAAATTATACTTAAAACCTTTTACTTGCAAAAAAATATAACCCATCAGTCACGACAGAAGGCATGCAGTAGTTCCCTTTCAGTCGGTCACGTTCGACGTAACGAATGGGATCTTGCCCGAGAGCCCAATCACCTTCGAGTGGTACAAAACGAGCCAATGGTACACAAAGTACCTTGGTCTGCAGAATTTGCATCGCGAGCTCCGCCCCGCAGAGCGGGTATATAAGGAGCAACGCGAGCAACTCGCATTCAAGCTTTTGCTTCGGAGCCGAGCACAACGCTTGCTGCAATCACCGGAGTGTTTACAAGCAAGAGCTGGTGTTGGTGTGACGGCGCGATTCAGCGGTTCGTCTGGGTTTCCTGCGACAGCTCCCGCGTTCCCCTGAGCGCTTCAACACCACTAAAAGAGACAAATTTCTCTCACAAAAGAGATACGGGCCGATTTGCGTCTTTTTAAAGATGTAATTTCGCCCGTGTGTTTCTGGGTGCGGTCGATATATCGCTCCTCGTGACGGTCACGATCGCTGTGTCATGTGTCTGGGCTTCCAGCACGCTGAGACTGCGTTCGTGGATGGTTCGTGCATTCGTGGATGGCGTTGAGATCGAGACTCGATTATCTTAAAAGGTATAGAGTCCCCTCTGCCACACCCCGTTCTAGCTCTTCTTCTCGTAAGAGAGCTACTTCGGCTGGTGGCCAGGGTGATCTGAGGGTTACTGTGTGGGCTTCCCCGACGAGCGAACCTCCTCGGGCCACACCCCCCTCACATACGCCGCAGCCGGTCGAGTTCCCGGATGAGTTTGCTGGACCCTCTCAGGCTCCTGACATCTCATTTATATTTATTGTATAGCTCGCGAAGAGGACCTTATGTCGATTGCCGCATCACAAGGCGGGCTTGAGTCCTCGGGAGATGAGGGTTCGGCTGCGTTGCCTCCCTCGGGAGTGCCAGCGTTGTCCGAGTCTGATCCCGAGCTGACGGCTGTGCTTTCCCGGGCAGCGGAGAGCATCGGGCTTGAGTGGAATCCTCCACCCTGTCCCGAGCGCTCGAGGCTGGATGATTGGTTCCTGGGGGCTGCTCATGCAGATTGCCAGCACCCCCCTATGGTTCCTTTCTTCCCGGAAGTGCACCAGGGAGTAACTAGTTCATTGAAGGCACCTTTAACTGCCCGAAACACTGCGCGCTCCTTGGGTCAGGTGATGTCCACTTTGGTGGTCCAGGAGCGCCACCTATGGCTGAACCTGGCAGACATGAGGGAGTCTGATCGGGCTCAGCTCCTCAACTCCCCGGTCTCCCAGGATGGCCTCTTCGGCGACGCGGTAGAGAGCTTTGCCCAGCAGTTCTCTGCCGCCCAGAAGCAGTCTGAGGCCATCAGACACATCTTGCCCCGGTGGTCCACTGCTGCTTCCACCCCTCTGCCGGCGCAACCAAAGCCTGCTCGTCGCCGAGGGCGCCCCCCTGCGGCCTCCTCCTCTCCCGCTTGGCCACAGCAGCAGCCTTCACCCCTAAACCTGCCAAACGTCCACTAGACATGCCTATGCTTTGAAGTGGAACCTCTTCGTCACTTGGTGTTCTTCACGGCGTGAGGACCCCTGGAAATGCCCGATTGGGTCAGTGCTTTCCTTTCTTTAGGAGGGGTTGGAACGAAGGCTGTCTCCTTCCACCCTCAAGGACTATGTGGCTGCCATTTCGGCTCACCATGACCCTGTTGAAGGTAAGTCTCTTGGAAGGCACGATTTGATCATCAGGTTCCTGAGAGGAGCAAGGAGGCTCAATCCGCCTCGCCTTCAGCAAGTCCCCTTTTGGGACCTCGCAGTGGTTCTATCAGCACTGCAGAGAGCTCCCTTCGAACCCTTGCTCTCAGTAGAGCTAAAGTTTTTATCTTTGAAAACTGCGCTCCTGACGGCTTTGGCTTCGGTGAAGAGGGTCGGGGACCTGCAGGCATTTTCAGTTGACGAAGCGTGCCTGGAACTCGGGCCGGCTAACTCTCACGTTATCTTGAGACCCCGGCCTGGGTACGTGCCCAAAGTTCCCACCACTCCTTTTTGGGATCAGGTGGTGAACTTGCAAGCGCTGCCCCTGGAAGAGGCAGACCCAGCCCTGGCGCTGCTCTGTCCAGTACGTGCGCTCCGCACCTACGTGGACAGAACTCGGTGCCTTAGGACCTCAGACCAGCTCTTTGTCTGTTACGGAGGCCAGCAGAAGGGAAAGGCTGTCTCCAAGCAGAGGTTATCCCACTGGATAGTGGATGCTATTGTCCTGGCTTATCAGGCTCGAGACCTGCCATGCCCCCTAGGGGTGAGAGCTCACTCAACTAGGAGCGTAGCTTCCTCCTGGGCGCTGGCGCATGGCGCCTCGCTAGCAGACATCTGTAGAGCTGCGGGCTGGGCGACACCTAACACATTCGCGAGATTTTATAATCTCCGTATAGAGTCCGTGTCCTCCCGGGTACTCGCCCCTTCGGGCCAGTAAGGACCTGCTCGGTGTCAATCCACTTGCTGCGCCATTCCACTCCGCGGACTGGATGCGTGCGCTATTTCCCTCAGGTGAGTTCCTCAGTCAGAACCCTGGGTTCCTCCAGCACTGTTGATGTCCAACACTTGCGTACATGCCCTTTGGTTAGCCATGTGTGGGACTAGGTGCCTCCATGTGTCGTGATTCCCCTTCTGGGTAATCCCACGTGTGTATGTCCACAGTAAGTCTCTCCGCAGCATGTGTCTTTCCCTTGGCAAGCCCTTGCCAGCTCTGTCGTTGAAACTTCCACCCTGCGGGCTGGGAACTTCACCACCTTGGTAGATACCTGCTTTCTGTAAGTCCTCACACTGGCAGGCAGCCTGCTAGCATATGTCCGGCTGGAATATGCTACCCAGTGTATTCTGTGTGAGCTATAGGTCCTCACTCGTGCTGGCCTCACGACAGGGTGCTATCACTCACACGGGTCGCTGGAAGACAGCCATGTGGCGTTTTGTAAGGGACCCCATTCGTAACGTCGAACGTGACCAACTGAAAGGGCACGTCTTGGTTACGTGTGTAACCCTCGTTCCCTGAAGGAGGGAACGGAGACATTACGTCCCCTTGCCACATCGCTGTTCCGCTGAACGGCCGGGTCACTGACTCGGCTCCTCAGCGAAGACTTGAATGCGAGTTGCTCGCGTTGCTCCTTGTGTACCATTGGCTCGTTTTGTACCACTCGAAGGTGATTGGGCTCTCGGGCGAGATCCCATTCGTAACGTCTCCGTTCCCTCCTTCAGGGAAGGAGGGTTACATACGTAACCAAGACGTTTGTTATCATATTGATCATCTAGAAGGCTTTAGAGTTTTGCAAATTAAATATGGTACAGGAGGCTTTATAAAGTTAAAGCACATAGAATATGGAATATGGAATTTTGTCAAGGTCTGTCTTCTAGGACTAATTGGAGTTCTAACCGAAATGCAGCTACAAATGGCTGTTGAAGAGCCACTCAGTGGAGTTTGAGTAGTGATGCTATCTGGAGTATAGCATTTGTTACCGAAAACTGTCTCGCCATTCTAGGAAAATGGCTAAATGTATTTCTAATGATCCATGAATTTGCGAGAATGCAATACTGGGATCCCTGCCATGAGGCACCACGCAAGACAAATTAACCATCTTAGTGAAAATTGGCACCAGCATTTGACCCAATAAAACAGAGGCCAGAAATTGAACTGTAATGCATCAGTGTCCTCAACTTCAGTTAATTTCTTTTTTCCTACAAATTGAAACTATTCTCTTCTTTTGTCGCCTTTGAAACATTCTAACTGTGTTTGTGGATGATATTTAATACTTCAGTATTTCATAAATGAATTAGTCTTCTTTAGAGTCATGCTTCCATGGTCACATATTTTTCCATCTGTATAATCCTCAAAGTATTCCTCTCTAGTATGTACATGAGCATGAGTAAGCCTGTCTGCACAGAGACACAGTGTCTTCATTTATGGTCTTTTCTAATGTCTGCATTCATCTTTTCATTACTTATCTCACTGTGAGTCATTAAATGAACACATAAAACATATAAGACTTAATCGAATGTCCACTTCTCTACTCATCTACTCATCCATTCTGTCACATCAACAAATTACACCCACTTCTCAGAGTGGACACAAAACATTACTTATGTGTTGTTTAAATCTCTTGTCAGGTTTACATAACATCTAGAGAAGTGTCACAAAAGCTGTTTTTGTGGTAAATACACACTTAAACCGATCTCAACTTGACTGACTAAAAATTATTTGTAATAAGGAGACAGTTAGAGCTATATGAGAATATTGTGGCTGTAAAGTAAGGGGAAAGAGTAAAAATCCATGAAATATGTTATTTGTCGTGAGCTGAAAGACCATAATTTGTATTCCCTGTCTGGTCTATTTATATATTTTTTTTTTATTTGCACATATATTTTCAGCTGCCCATAGTGATGATGTCGGGAGGGAAGATTTAACATGGTGGAAACTTCATTGCCTCAGCAGAGATAGCCGCTGTTGTCTGCAATGCTGCTGATCAGCAGAAATGCCCCTCCACTGCTTATGGTGTGCTGAGATATTGACGTCTCTAATATTTACTGTCAGATTCTCACATACTGTATGCACTGGTGCACTCTGAAAAGTGGAGAAAGGAAGGACAGCATTTTTTTGGTTTCAGTGTCTATCTTTAATATAATATATTGAATAAATGGAAATAATAAAATAGTAATAATAATAATAATAATAATAATAATAAAGAGATTTATGCTCAAATTGTGTGTTTTTTAAACAGAAACAGTGGAAAAGTGTATGAGTTAGAGATATGGCTTTTAAATAATGTCATAACCAGCCATAAGGACCTTTTCTTTCTTCTTCTTTTTTTTTTGAGATGTATATATATATATATATATATATATATATATATATATATATATATATATTTGTATGTATTATATATATACAAATATATATGTATATACAGGTCCTTCTCAAAAAATTTGCATATTGTGAAAAAGTTCATTATTTTCCATAATGTAATGATAAAAATTAAACTTTCATATATTTTAGATTAATTGCACACCAACTGAAATATTTCAGGTCTTTTATTGTTTTATTACTGATGATTTTGGCATACAGCTCATGAAAACCCAAAATTCCTATCTCAGAAAATTTGCATATTTCATCGAACTAAATAAAAGAAAATTGTTTTTAATACAAAAAAAGTCAACCTTCAAATAATTATGTTCAGTTATGCACTCAATAGTTGGTCGGGAATCCTTTTGCAGGAATGACTGCTTCAATGCGGCGTGGCATGGAGGCAATCAGCCTGTGGCACTGCTGAGGTGTTATGGAGGCCCAGGATGCTTCGATAGCGGCCTTAAGCTCATCCAGAGTGTTGGGTCTTGCGTCTCTCAACTTTCTCTTCACAATATCCCACAGATTCTTTATGGGGTTCAGGTCAGGAGAGTTGGCAGGCCAACTGAGCACAGTAATACCATGGTCAGTAAACCATTTACCAGTGGTTTTGGCACTGTGAGCAGGTGCCAGGTCGTGCTGAAAAACAAAATCTTCATCTCCATAAAGCTTTTCAGCAGATGGAAGCATGAAGTGCTCCAAAATCTCCTGATAGCTAGCTGCATTGACCCTGCCCTTGATAAAACACAGTGGACCAACACCAGGAGCTGACATGGCACCCCAGACCATCACTGACTGTGGGTACTTGACACTGGACTTCAGGCATTTTGGCATCTCCTTCTCCCCAGTCTTCCTCCAGACTCTGGCACATTGATTTCCGAATGACATGCAAAATTTGCTTTCATCCGAAAAAAGTACTTTGGACCACTGAGCAACAGTCCAGTGCTGCTTCTCTGTAGCCCATTTCCTGCACACGCCTGTGCACGGTGGCTCTGGATGTTTCTACTCCAGACTCAGTCCACTGCTTCCACAGGTCCCCCAAGGTCTGGAATCGGTCCTTCTCCACAATCTTCCTCAGGGTCCGGTCACCTCTTCTCGTTGAGTAGTGTTTTTTGCCTCACTTTTTCCTTCCCACAGACTTCCCACTGAGATGCCTTGATACAGCACTCTGGGAACAGCCTATTCGTTCAGAAATGTCTTTCTGTGTCTTACCCTCTCGCTTGAGGGTGTCAATGATGGCCTTCTGGACAGCAGTCAGGTCGGCAGTCTTAGCCACGATTGCGGTTTTGAGTAATGAACCAGGCTGGGAGTTTTTAAAAGCCTCAGGAATTTTTTGCAGGTGTTTGGAGTTAATTAGTTGGTTCAGATGATTAGGTTAATAGCTCGTTTAGAGAACCTTTTCATGATATGCTAATTTTTTGAGATAGGAATTTTGGGTTTTCATGAGCTGTATGCCAAAATCATCAGTATTAAAACAATAAAAGACCTGGAATATTTCAGTTGGTGTGCAACGAATCTAAAATATATAAAAGTTAAATTTTTATAATTACATTATGTAAAATAATAAACTTTTATCACAATATGCTAATTTTTTGAGAAGGACCTGTACCTCAGCAACTATGTTTGAAAATTTGTCAATTTAGAAAATGCATTTATTACAGGATAAAATAAATTTTTATGAAATACTTTCACTAAGTTTATAAAAGTTCACAAAGCCTCCAGAGCTCTTTTAGCTTTGGTTGAGCATGGCATTACTGGGCTTGTTTTGCCAGAATTATCAGTACAAACTGCTTGGCCCTTTGGCCAAACCAGTCTTCTGCAGATTTGTCAGACGGCTCTTTGCCTATTGTTTTGCTCTGATTTTACAGCTTGAATACTGCTCATCTTAAATGTTGAGGGAGAGAAAGGATGAAAAAGAGAGGAAAAAATTTAAGAAAGCATGTGACAATGAAAACTATAAATACCATTAGAAAGGGGCAATCTGAGGAGCCTACTGTACGTAACACACAAACACACATACACACACACAGAAACAGAGAGAGAGAGACACACACATACAAACATAATTTCATTAGCTTGTGAGCCTCTCTCGGATATCTCTCATTAAATATTGTCTTAAGGTCACATGTCCCCAGAGGCTTATGGAGAGATTAGCTGTGCTTGCGTATGATCACTATTGCTGCCATTGAAGATTAAAAATAAAAGAAAGCAGTGACGTTAACTGCTATCACTAACCACACACAGCTGTCATTTCAAAACAAGCATAAGGACTCCTTAGAACTCTGTTAGGACTCTATACTCACAAGGTCAAATTTGCAGGCATGCATTGATTGGATAATTGTTGCATTTTTTACTGCATTTCTGCTTGATTCAAAATATTTTGATTCAGGAAGATTCATTCACTCAAATTCAAAATGAATCCTGTCTCTATTTAAATTTCATGACTCATGTGGGTGTTTCCTGTGACTTATAAAAAACAAAGAAAAACAACAACAACAACAACAACAAAAAACAACAACAACAATATAGTTATTTAAATTTTTTCTCTAACAATGTTCAACAGTGGACATGCTTGCATCATTTATGGAATTTCTGCCAGTGTCATTTCCACCGCATCTCAAATTATGTGTTGTGTTCAAAGGAGACCTGTTATGCCCTTTTAACAATGTAGAATATAAGTCTCAGGGGTCCCCAAAACATGGATGTGAAGTTTCAGCTCAAAATACCCCAGAGATAATTTATTATATCATTTTGAAAACACCTATTTGACTATAAATAAAACTATTTTTGTGCATGTATCTTTAAATGCAAATGAGCTGCTGCCCTCACCCCCTTTTCCAGAATAGGGCTAGTTCCTTTTACTGCAAATTTCTCAGATACTCTGCTAAACAAAAACAAAACAAAAAAAAAACATCTGTTTGGTTTTGATTATTATGTATATTGCGCAGAAATCATGCGTTTTAAACCATTATTACTGTTATTGTTATAGTTATTATTATCACCCTCTTCTAGTCAAGTCAAGTCAAGTCACATTTATTTATATAGCTCTTTAAACCAAATCATTGAGTCAAAGCAACTGAACAACATTAATTAGGAAAACAGTGTGTCAATAATGCAAAATGACAGTTAAAGACAGTTCATCATTGAATTCAATGATGTCATCTCTGTTCAGTTTAAATAGTGTCTGTGCATTTATTTGCAATCAAGTCAACGATATCGCTGTAGATGTGATTCTATGTGGATTCCATCTGATCTTGCACACACCACAACTCGCTGTCACCAAATTGTCGCAAAACCTCAACTGTGCGCATGTGTCATTGGAACCAGACGATAGGCTTAAAAGTTTCCCGGCTTCACTATTAAAAGCAGATGATTGGCTTTCCAGCGGGAGGGGTGGGAAATGTGCATACAACCGCCATCTTTGTTGTTACGGGTTTTCCTTATATAGTTGTATTGATGATTGAGGAAGTGGCATGACCTTTATAAATTGTCTCTGTTATAGCACTTAAACCCTTAATATCCTTCTGTAATGGAAATGACATTTTAAACATTCTTTGACTCCACTTATCTTGCTTAAGCTAATTTCATATTAAGAATGTTCCTTGCTATAAATACACAGAAATGTATACATCATAGCTGACCATTTTCACACCTTTTGCATAATTTGACAAAATTACAACCATCCATCTATTCTTCACCACTATACCTGGAACTGGGTCATGGCAGGTCATTACCCAAAACTCATGACCACTGGTGAGGGTTAGAACTTAAATCTACTAGTAAAACACCATGTCAGCCTGGTACAATGACCACATTACTGCTACTCCACTGTTTACATGCTCCAGCCTACTGTTAAAAACGCCCTGAGGTACATGGCCTCATTCTTGCCGCTTCACACTTGTAATATTATACATATATGTAATATATTTGCCATGAATTATCATATTAAAAGATCTCAAGTCAGTGTCTGAGACAAGGATAAAACAACAAAATCTATACAAAACATGTTTGAAAAATACAGTAGCAAAAATATGTTGAGCACAGAAAATTCTAAGTTTTGTAATCTTCAGAAAAATAAAGGAAACCAAGAATAAAAATTACATTTGTTTTAATTAAAAGTAACTGATGCAACTGATACAAGTGCCTGATTGATGCCAAATGCCAGCTGACATGTCATTGATTTATATTATTTTAGAAAAAAACTACTTTGTGTTACTTCCATGCAAGCCACTACCAGTTCAAAATCCTCTTTAGATTAAGGCTACTTCACTGTCCATAAAACTTTTATGGTGATTTGGTTCTCTCCAGTTGCCCATGGCAAGAATAAAAAGATTGAGAGAGAGGTAGAAAAAGGGAACAGAAAGTGGAAATTCAGTTTATCCTTTTGACTGTCACAGCCACTGAAAGTCACGGTGGCCTCTGAGATTCCTGTAAGCTTGTTAAGGACTAGCTATACTTGAGGCAATAGACTCAGAATCACTGTATTATGTTGCTGCAAGATTGTATTTGTTTTTCATGTCTTAGTATGTGTGTGTTTTAGTGCAATGTTGTTTTTTTACACTGACTAAAGTGATTTGTTATTCACAGATAATTTGGGTCTTTAGGTCTTAAGGTGGTGACTGGTCAAAAAATGTTAGTGCTTGTGAGAAATTCTAAATTAAGGGATTTTTAGGAAATACTTTTTTCTTATAAAACACAATGGACCAGGTGCAGTTTCCTTTATACCAATGCTTAATAATGTTAATCAAGTTAATAGATAATACATTGTTAATGCTTCAAATTACCTGCAACACATTAAACTGAAAATTACCAGGATTACTCTGAAGGTGACAAAACCAGTCCAGTCAGCCCTTGTTGGTGCCATGACATTAATTCTCTCTCAACTTAGGGTTTTATCCTGAGTTCATGAATAACTATGGAGCATGTGCTCATAACATGATATTCATTTGCTGAAAATGTACTCACTGTCTGGCCATTCAAGATGTAGATGAGTTTCTTCTTCTGAAAAGATTTGGAGAATGAATAAATGAATTAATACAAATTCTTGTCTATAATCCATAATGTTTTCTCCTTGTTTATCAGGTGTTTGAATTCTGACGGCACCCATTCACTGCAGAGGATCCACTGGTGAGCGAGTCATATGATGTGGGATATTTTAGATAGTTTTGGAGACACACCTGATATTAAAAATGCCTTTCAATTCCAAACACTGACACTGTGAATGTTGCCTAAAGCAAAAAGGACAATATCAGTAAGTAACTGATAACAGAGTCATCTAAAAGATCATTGTATTTACCAAGATCTTGACAGGAGCAGCTGGATTTGTGAGTCTGTCTGAGGCTGTGATGATGGTCTCTGCTTTTTGGTGGGTTTTATACCCAACACCAGGCAAGCAGTGCACCCATAATGGATGATTGTGATTCCAGATATTCCCGCTGTACTAGCAAAGAATAAAAGCACTCAGGTATAATCATCTAGGTATTTTAGATGTGTGAGTTGAATAATTTACAAGGCCATAAAATTTCAATTGGGCAATATAACTTTATTTTTCTATTTTTAATATGCACTATAAGATGGCAGTCCTGTTTCAAAAAGAGAAGAAGCTTTTAAAAGAGTGTTTGGGACAAGGCAGGCTGTGTGGAGAGACAGGAAAAGCAGACACACAGATTTGAAGAGAAGGACAGCAAGAGATGAGAAAAGAGTGAGACATTAATGGCTCTGTGACTCACTACGTCTTGCTTTTAGGAAACCATGAATTAAAGATGCAGAAAAGAGGAAAGGAGGAAAGAAAAAAAATATGGTGAGATTCTAGTTCCACTACAGATTTATGATGGACAGATCATCCATGACATATTCACTTTGTCCACCTCTGAATCTTAATGGCAAAGGATGAAAAACACTCAATCCTTAATAACACATTATTTATACAGACAGTAGACCAACTCCTTAAACCCCAGTGTTAATATAGTAATATTTATACCATTATACTATTTATTATATTTTAAGCTTTTTTATTTGTATCTTCTTATTTCTTTTCATTTTAGTTTACAGTTCAGTAATTTTTGTGTCCTTTTTCATGTTTATTATCATTATTACTATTTTTGTATTTCTATTTAGTACTTAATCCTATAATATTAGTTAGTTGCTAAGGCAACATTTCTAATTTCCATTTTTTAAGTTAAGGTTTTTAATTTAATTATTTGAATTTATTTTTCATTTTATTTTAGCTTATTTTAATGAATTCAATACATTTTTAATAGTTTTATTTTCACTTTTATAGTCCACCCAACATTGAAAATTCTGACATCATTTACTCATCCTTTGTTCCAAACCTAACTCAAAATACATTATTAAAAAAAAAAAAAAAAAAAAAAAAAAAAGGAAGGCTACCAAACAATCTCAGTTACTGTCGATTTTCATCGTAATGTTTTTATTTTATTTATTTTATTTATTTATTCATTGTCCTCAATGCATATTAATGGGAGCAATTTGGTCACCATCTTGTTTAGAGGTTACAGGTTTGGATTGACATGAAGGTGAGTAAATGATGACTGAATTTTCACTTTTAATTGACTCTTTGACAAAAACAACATTGTTAATCTTTAACTGAACAGAACCTTCAACTTTTTCCTACATTAGTGTCATCAAAAGTCATCTGGGTGTCCTACTGTAGCCAAAAAGAAATATGGGACATGATACATTTTTAATGGTTTAAACACTACAGATATCTTGAATCATGATAAACTATGTAGTGCCTTTGCATAATAAAATTAGATTTGTGCTGTCATTAATTTGAAGGAACTGAAGTGCTCCTGGAAGGTGTCATGTTCTGAACCCCCCATTTCCAGGAACCACTCACTTTCTTGTCTAATTAAAGGTGAAGAGCTGAAAATATAAGCATAATAAAAGCAAAAAGCTAAGAAGTATCAATAGTACCCCAAGGTATTAGTCAGTTTACATTAACAAACACATAAATATTCCTTTAAAAAAAGAAAAGCTTCATGGACACTGCTTTGAGCACAAATCAATGTTTAGCACCATGGACAGCGGCAGCACCATAGCTGTAAATTGGTTTAACTCTCCCAAAGAATAGACAAAATATTGACATCTTGCATGCATCCAACACCGATTCCTTTGCAACAAACACATTTTTTCTCATACAGTATTTTTCCATTTCAAAACCATGGACATGGATTTTAATGCTGTTGTAATTGCTAACTATCTAACAAAATCTATCTAAATTATTGTGTTATGTTAGTACTGCAGATTATTAAGAAAACAATTTTATATATAATTTATATATAATTTTATATATATTTACGACTGTTTTTATATATGAGGATGGGAATATATAGAAGACTGTATAATTAAATAAATTAAGTATGTTTTCAGTTTACTGATCAAATACATTTTTATTTTGCTGAAATAATTACTTGAACTAAATTTGAACTGATTTGTTTAACTGAAATGAAAATAAGCGCATGAGTGAAAAGACAAAAGCCCCTGATTGAACAAAAATTGTGTAAAGACTGATACAGGCCTCCAAATTGCTGCACCTGCTCCCTCTAGCGTACACACACTCAGAGAAAGAGAGAGAGAGAATGAATAAGAGAGCGAGAGAGAGAGAGACTCATCTACATCTTGGATTGCCTGAGGGTGATTCATTTTACAGCATTTTTTATATTCCTTAAAACTTTTGAATCTGAAACAGAGAACATAATCCATAAAATGAAATATCCACCAAAAGAGAGAGAGAGAGAGAGAGAGAGAGAGAGAGAGAGAGAAGACAGCAAACTGGATAATGCAGAGATGTCTTATATTTCACAAGATAATTTAGATATGATCATATTTGCATGTGAAAATGTACATTGCAATTAGCACTTTGATGGCTGAATTGAATATTATATTTCTGTGTCTACTGTTATAATGCATTTAAGATTTAGATTTAGATAAGATTTAATTGTAAGGTCAAATCTCTCTCTCTCTCTCTCTATGTCTATTTTTTGTTTCTTTCAGTAAGCATTTGCACATGGATGGTTTTACAGTCTCTTTGCTTTTCGCATATGTACTGAAACATCAAAATGTTTCTCTCCTTTTATCATCATAGCACACATACACATATAAACGCAGCTGTTTTGTAGGAAAACAATAGCAACAGCTGCTGAGCCATGTGTGTCCTTCTGGCCTATACATTTGTGTTTAAGGTTTAAATGTTAAATATGGATTTGCACAAATGAAAGATGTCTGTGATGTCTTTGTGTTTGCTCTGTATTATTAAATTTAGGTATAAACTATATTTTTTTAAACAGTGTTTGATGAAGTCAATGGCAAGCCTTTTAAAATGGGAAGCTAAATTTAATCAATATTCCTGAGGCTTTTCCAGCGGCACTTTGTTAGTCACCTGCTGTAACCCAGAACCCTTTATCGACTGCTCTGCTTTTAAAACTTCACAAAAAACTTTATGTAGCCTACCTCAGATAGCCTCTTCAATGTGCAATTAAGCAAAGATACATCTTCTTCCTACAGGTCACATTTCTGTCTGATCTTCTGTGATACCTAGGGTGATATAAGAGCTTTATTGTGATAAAGGGACAAAGGGAAGAAAACGTGTTTTAAAGAAATATTAAGTCATTTAAATTGACATTTTAAATTACTGTGTACATGTTAACGTGATCATTCCAACAACATATGAGTATGTATAAACAATCTTTAAATGGAAAAACATGTTGCTGCTTCACAAACAGCTGTAAATTAGAATTTTAGATTTGCATATTATGAAGTAAACAACTGTAAAAAGATAGTCCCCCAAAATTTTTTTAATTCTGTCATCATTTACTTAGTTCATACTCATTCTGTATGGCTTACTTCCTTCTGTGGAATGCAAATATATATATATATATATATATATATATATATATATATATATATATATATATATATATATATATATATATATATATATATATATATATATATATATATTTTTTTTTTTTTTCATTTATATATTTTCATACAGTTTTTTTTTTTCATACAGGGCAACATGAGGATGAATAAATTATCACAGATTACCCCTGCAGGTTATTCTGACAGCATTACACTGTTCCAAAACTATTTGTTCTTACACAGAAGGTGAAATATTGAAGAATATACTGATAAGTTTTTCGAAGCATTAATTCTAAATGGTGAGCGCAACGGACAGTAGGCCTACAGTATTATAAAAGTTGTCCACATTAAGTTTTCTGGAGCCATACTAGCTCAAATTTAAGTTTCTATTCACTGAAAAGTTTGGAGCCTTGATGAGAAAGAACAGAGATTTGTGAATGAACCAGCTGAAGTAACAGTTCATTTGAGTCGGATCGTATCATTGAATCGATTGAGCCATTCCACAAAACTCTCAATGATTTGTTAATGAATTACAATTTGACTGTTCATCACACAAAGCTATCGTGTGGCATTAGAAGTCAATATTTTGGCATGGACTACCAACTTTTGTTGTGATTTTGCAGTTGCACCTTTAATTTGCAATGAAAATAAACAAAGAGGGTTTTTTTTTTCAAAATACATCCTTTGGCTTTGGTGTTCTGCATGCAGTCTAGCTGGACAAGCAAAACGTCAGGTTGAGTAAATGATGACAGAACTGTCATATTTACAAGAACTAACTCTTTAAATAGCTTTTTAAAAAGACACTGTAATTGTGTGGCTCATTAATGACACTTGTATGAAGACGCGCGTGGAGAAAAATGCACGCGCCCAGGGGGAGGGACGAAATCAAATCCACCTCACGCGCTTCTTCTGCTCGCGGAAAGCTCAACTCCAGTCACACAACCGGGATCCACAAACATCATCTCTACAGTTTGCTCCCTTTCGACTCTTTCACTAATTTGTTACTTTGTTTTGGAAAGGGAGACTGACTCCTACCTGTGACGCTCGATGAATTCTGCGGGGAGAATCACTTTGTTTTTGCTTTTAATTGTCCTGATAACGCAAGGTAAGTTCAACTGTATTCAAGATATTAATAGATTTTATGAACACAAAAACTTTTAAAATATTGCTTGCTTTGTCTTTTGTACCCACTGACCTCAACAGTAGCCTACTGAGATCAAGTGGGGAAGAAAATATAATTTCATACTTTGGCAGTCGGGAACTAATAAACAATCATGTTCTATCCCTACCAGGTTTGTTTAAGGGCATTTTCTCAGTTCGCATGTAATACACATTAATAGTTAGCACAAAATGGAAATTCTGTCACCATTCACTCTGATGTTATTCTAAACCTATATTACTTAGCCTGCTTTCTTCTGTGGAAAACAAAAAAGATGTATTAGGCAGAATGACAGCAGTTGTCACTGCTTACTACACCTAGCCTACAGTATATTCAAAAATATGCAACTAAAGTGAATGACAATCGATCGCTGTCAGTCACGTATATTTCTGCCCCTTTTGGTATTCCAAGAAACTAAGTGAGAAAGGGTTTGAACAAAATGGTGATAGATAATTAATGTAATCATTTTTGGGTTTGTTAATGCGAAGTATCCTGACACAAGTTGACAGTCTTAGGTTTGTGCATTTAAATGAGTAATTAGTCTGTGTGCGTGACCGTGACATTCACTTCGTTTCTGTCTATAGGTGAGCTATTTTGCTTTAATAATAATCTAAATAACGATTTATGCCAGAGCGTTAGGTTTTAATATAGTCAAATCCGTTCTTCACGCTGTTGGCTTGCGCGTGGAACGCAAAGTTCCGGGCGCTTATTCGTCTCGCTCGGGAGACACTAACTGCGGGGAATCCGAAGGCTATTTTAGACAACAGCGATAGCATAATTTTGTTTAATCGCTGTAAAGCCTTTTACCGGCAAAATAGCTGAGCCCAGTGGCATTGTTGTATTGAAATGCGAGCTAATCACTTCGTTTTCCACTTTCGTCAACACTCGCTTGTGCGTCACAGCGTTGAAATATTTAGTCACCTCGACTCAAAGAGAAAACCGTTTACGTAAAATTAGCATCAAGTCCACGTCTGATCGTGTTCACTTGTCACTGAATTAAGTGTCTGCTATAAATTCGTTCTCTTCTTGTGTGGTTTAGCTGGTAAAGCTAAATCTAAATTAGATAGAGGCTTCACTTTTTTGTCACTGCCATGCAATGTGTCACTCAAGAGTGAGTCATACATTTTAGAGATAAACTTAGAAGCATGCAAACACTCAAAAACACAGTTTTCATCCTGTTGAGTTTTCACATTGCTAAATTTCTTACGCTGTTCTGGGCTTGGAAAAGAGGAGCTGTATGAGGATGAACTTGTGTTCAACTCCAGCTGTATGTCATTCTTGCTGCAAGCATTCTCTCCATGCTGGACTGATCACAAGGCCACCGCATGAAGTGGGGAGCAGGGAAGAGACACAGAGAGAGATGTTTGGAGAAAGACACCAGAGGGTCTAGGAAAGGTTTCTCAGTAGATAGCACAAATATAAAGGTTTGATAAACACTATAGTTAGATCAAGGGAGAGGTGTTTACTCATAATTTGCAGTCATCTGTGTACCAATTATTTGCAGTGGAATCATCATTAAATTGTCTATTGATTGTCATCAGTGAGGATCAGCAGCTTATTTTTGTTTGAATTATTTTTTATTTTATGACATTATTTTATTACCTGCTGCAGAATTAGACACAAGATCAATAAAATTCAGATTTTGTAGGGTTAGATGATGAGCTTTAGAACCCCTTTGATGCAGCTGCCAAAAATATGTATTGTGTATTTTGAGACACATTATGCATGTAGTTTCACAAAGTAAGGCAATGGCTTTTTGTGGTAAGCGAAAAATATGAAAGTTTTTAGTTTTGTTCATGTAAAATGATGTACTAAATGGCATAGCATTGCATCTATAATTGAGAATAATATATATATATATATATACACACACACACAAACGCACACACACACAATTGTTTCATTTGAAATGTAGTACAACCGAATGGGAATATGGGAATTCCATTAAAATGCCCAATTAACAAATACCTTTTAATTCTCAACTATTTTGACTTGACCATTGTCCACAGTATTCAAATGCTCCAAGATTTTTCCTTTTGTCTGTGATTTACTGGATAAGGGTTAAGGATATTAAAAAAAATTATTTTACTCACCATTTTTATGTGAATATTTTTGTTATTGTAAAAAAAATATATATATATATACAGTATTGTTCAAAATAATAGCAGTACAATGTGACTAACCAGAATAATCAAGGTTTTTCGTATATTTTTTTATTGCTACGTGGCAAACAAGTTACCAGTAGGTTCAGTAGATTCTCAGAAAACAAATGAGACCCAGCATTCATGATACGCACGCTCTTAAGGCTGTGCAATTGGGCAATTAGTTGAATTAGTTGAAAGGGGTGTGTTCAAAAAAATAGCAGTGTGGCATTCAATCACTGAGGTCATCAATTTTGTGAAGAAACAGGTGTGAATCAGGTGGCCCCTATTTAAGGATGAAGCCAACACTTGTTGAACATGCATTTGAAAGCTGAGGAAAATGGGTCGTTCAAGACATTGTTCAGAAGAACAGCGTACTTTGATTAAAAAGTTGATTAGAGAGGGGAAAACCTATAAAGAGGTGCAAAAAATGATAGGCTGTTCAGCTAAAATGATCTCCAATGCCTTAAAATGGAGAGCAAAACCAGAGAGACGTGGAAGAAAACGGAAGACAACCATCAAAATGGATAGAAGAATAACCAGAATGGCAAAGGCTCAGCCAATGATCACCTCCAGGATGATCAAAGACAGTCTGGAGTTACCTGTAAGTACTGTGACAGTTAGAAGACGTCTGTGTGAAGCTAATCTATTTTCAAGAATCCCCCGCAAAGTCCCTCTGTTAAAAAAAAGGCATGTGCAGAAGAGGTTACAATTTGCCAAAGAACACATCAACTGGCCTAAAGAGAAATGGAGGAACATTTTGTGGACTGATGAGAGTAAAATTGTTCTTTTTGGGTCCAAGGGCCACAGGCAGTTTGTGAGACGACCCCCAAACTCTGAATTCAAGCCACAGTACACAGTGAAGACAGTGAAGCATGGAGGTGCAAGCATCATGATATGGGCATGTTTCTCCTACTATGGTGTTGGGCCTATTTATCGCATACCAGGGATCATGGATCAGTTTGCATATGTTAAAATACTTGAAGAGGTCATGTTGCCCTATGCTGAAGAGGACATGCCCTTGAAATGGTTGTTTCAACAAGACAATGACCCAAAACACACTAGTAAACGGGCAAAGTCTTGGTTCCAAACCAACAAAATTAATGTTATGGAGTGGCCAGCCCAATCTCCAGACCTTAATCCAATTGAGAACTTGTGGGGTGATATCAAAAATGCTGTTTCTGAAGCAAAACCAAGAAATGTGAATGAATTGTGGAATGTTGTTAAAGAATCATGGAGTGGAATAACAGCTGAGAGGTGCCACAAGTTGGTTGACTCCATGCCACACAGATGTCAAGCAGTTTTAAAAAACTGTGGTCATACAGCTAAATATTAGTTTAGTGATTCACAGGATTGCTAAATCCCAGAAAAAAAAAATGTTTGTACAAAATAGTTTTGAGTTTGTACAGTCAAAGGTAGACACTGCTATTTTTTTGAACACACCCCTTTCAACTAATTGCCCAATTGCACAGCCTTAAGAGCGTGCATATCATGAATGCTGGGTCTTCTTTGTTTTCTGACAATCTACTGAACCTACTGGTAACTTGTTTGCCACGTAGCAATAAAAAATATAATAAAAACCTTGATTATTCTGGTTAGTCACATTGTACTGCTATTATTTTGAACAATACTGTATATATATATATATATATATATATATATATATATATATATATATATATATATATATATATATATATATTCATAATAAAAATGCCCCCATAATTATACAATTTTATTCATTTACACTCACATATATATTTCTATGGTTCCAGGCACCCTGGTCATACTCCTAGAATATGTGCATGATTATTATACTTGGCACCTCTTTTGTGGTCCATATTACTGAAGAAAAAAAAGAAAAGAAAAAAAAAAACACTTTGACAGTGACATTTTCAATGTATTTGTCACTTTCTGCAAAAAACACCACTAATAGTAAGTAGTAAATATTTATTGTAGTTTTTGCATTTTATCAACATGTTCACACCAGGTGTTACAATGCATGATACTGGCGTATATATATGTGTGTGTGTAAAATAATACTGTAGGCTTTACACGTATATTCAATGTTAGATCACTCCCAGATCTCCGGGGAGGAACATCCTCTGGGGAGGATTGCTCTTTTATCCACCTAAGCGCTCTTTTTCTATAGCTTCACATCTGTGTTTTGGTGCTGAGGAGAGAAATCAATGACGTTCCAGCAGAGAGAACGGTTATGGGAGGTAAACCCCTCTGCTACAAAAGAGAAAAAGTAAGAAAGCTAGACAAAGTAAACAAAATAAAAGCAAATGGGATTCTTCTCACCCCAAGAATGGGTGTAAAGACATTTCGAATTGTTTCAAATTCGTTTTCTTTCCTTTTCATCCAAGCTTTGACGCCTCTCTTTCTTCTGCCTTCCTGAGGCTGGTTTATATAGATGATGTCAAAGGTCTTATAGCCCCCGGACCCTGCAGTTGCACAATTTGGTGTGTTTCAGTGTGATATGCGGTAATGCTCCACTTCATATGTAGGGTGAACTGAGAGAAGAAGAAATGATGATTGCCCTAAGTTTGCCGCGAGACTATCAGAGAAGCTTACCGCTCAAAGAATGGATAACAGTGCTGAAAATATGAAGATTTCCAGGTGGCTTAGTGTCATTCTTCCTGCGTTTGGAATTAGTCACAAACTCACATAGACACACATCACCCATACTCTTTGTTCCAGATAGCGTGCACACAGACATACACACCACATGCACAGACAGTGACGCATGTCCTGTTAGCACCTCACACACATACAGAAAGGAGCACACAGTCTGCTGTGGGGAACAGGCTTGTGTGTGTTGCTGCAGGCTCAAGTCTCTGGGCAACAAGAACAGCTCACCTGTCTGATTCTATCTGTAACGCTTTTCCTCCACTGACAGAGAAAGACACTGAGTGTCCCGCTCACTTTGAGAGGAAGAGCTCTCTCTCTCTCATTACTTCTAAATGAGGGCATATATGCTCAGTAGCAGTTCACGAGTGACTTACACACATGGCTTTATATTATCACAGATGACTCTTTAGTCTTTCTAACCAATTGAACATTCTTTATATTCATTGCTTCTTCTTGTGTGTTTCTCTGATCTTCGGCAAACCAGTTTTTGGAAACATTAATGCATTTTGTATAATATGTTATTGTACTAGCAAGGTCAAGTGGTATTGTTAAAATATATATATAGCATTTATGATATTCAGGATATCTTGAGATTGATGTATCTGATCTAAACTTGCTTTAAAAGAGTAATTTTAAATAAACCAAAATGTTTAATTCAAGAAAAATTCAAAGTAACCCTTAATTTAAAGATTTCCACGTTACGTGTACTTTCTATTATAGTAACAATAAATTATGGATGATTACATGCAAGTAGCCCTAAGCCAAACCCTGATCCTGACCATAACAATATATTAAGAACATGTAGATAATTAATATTACTCAGTTCTAAAATGTATTATTATACTGTTAGGACACTTTAAAATAAAGTGTAACCAAATCCAGTAATAAATAACTAACAATTTTTGCCATTGAAATGTGAAATAAAGATGCTTTTGAAACATGTACACGTTGTGAGATATGAAAGGATTACGAAATGAACTGAATGACTTGCTCTTTAGTAAATTTAATGACCAAAAATTCCACAGTGACTCATACCTTTTGGATGTAATTGTAATTTTAATGGGCTTCGCTGCTGAATTCAGTGGACCAAATCAGATGTGATGGGTTTAACTGTTATGAACTGTAATTTTAACGTAAGTACCGCTGCTATTTTTGACCAGCCTCCATCCTCATTGGCCACTGACAGCTCTCTTGCATTTATGTTTCTTATGTTTTCATGTGAATTGGACTCTGAAATGAATACATATGTTGTAATTGACAGAATTTGTGAGTAGTATCTTGGACATAAAATGTGGATTCATCCTTTCTTTTTTCTTTTTCTTTTTTTTTGACTGAAAGTGTTAATACAACATTATCAATTGGCAAATATTTTCCTGCTTTGCAAGTTTTAGTAAATACTTAGAATCTTCCCAGTTACGGATACAATCTTGTTCAGGAATGGAGACGTTATGTGGAACATGATGACTGACTGAAAGGGAACTTCCAAACTCACCAAGCTCACTTCCCAATAATGTATAGTTAAAACATTCCAAGTTAAAACAGAGATTGTGCTCCCAAAAGTTTACTCACCCTCATGTCATTATATACCCTCATGTGTATATTTGAAAAATATCTACTTTGACATAAAATGGAAGTCAATGGCAGTAAACTTGGTTATCAAGATTTTTCAAAATATCTTCTATTTTGTGTTCTTCAGAAGAAAAAAGTCAAGGTTAGCAACATCATGAGGCTAAGTTAATCGAAAATCATTTCATTTATGGTGGACTATCCTTTTAAGTTTCCCAACAGGGGCTGTTTAAAAGTTCAGCTTAAAGAGACTTTATGGTCCATGTGGACACTGTTCTACTTTAATTTAAAAGGGTTATCTTAAGCTTGATGGGGTAAAAAAAAACTAACTCTAAACTTCAACTCTCCACTTTGTATCTTATGTATTTGAATGAGGGTTAAGTCTGTTTAATTAATGAAAGCAGGGCCTTGCTATCCTTGGCTAAACCCATTAACAGAGGGGGCCATTGGAGAGTTAACTAGTTGAAGTAATTAGAAGTGGAAAGTAAGAGCCATACACGCGTGAGACAGCAGAACTGAACTCTCAGTGTACATGAATGTGTCTGGGTATTTAAATTCATGGCAACTAATTTTCTAAAAGACTCACTGCATTCAGTCCTATTCTATTTTTCTGCTAGAAGGTCATAACTGCAAAGTATTGTTTACAAAAATCAGTTGAAGTCAATTAATGGAGCAGTTATATCACCAAAGCTTATAAAGGTCATAATGCCACTTATTTATGATTATATTATTTCTTGAAACCACATATAATACAATTCAGTATACATGTCTTCACACATCTTGTGTTTTTTTTACATGATAACTATGATAAACTATAAGTCTTTAAATTCTTAACTTACATCAAAATTGCTGAATGTTTATGCTAACCAAGATGAAGTTGACTTTGTTTGTTCATTGGAATAGATTTGAAGCAATTTTATCATTATGTCACTTACTCACATGTGGATCTTTTGTAGTGATTGGGAGCCATCAAAATGAGAGTTTAAACAACTGATAAAAACATCACAAGTTGGCATCGATAGCTTCATGGTTAGTGTGTCGACATATACAGCACAACTACGCTCACGGCGACCTGAGTTCAATTTCGTCTCGAGAAATATACACAGATCAAGCACCATTCTGAACAGATACGATGGTGGAATTTGATGTGAAAGCACAACAGGCGATTAAAATTTTTTTTTTTTTACCTGAAGGAAGTATTATTATTAATTATTATGTATTTATTTATGTAATTATTATGTATTTGGCCAGAAGTGACTGTTTAAAATTAAAATGCTTCAATAATGGATTTGCTTCTTACAAAGATTTTAACTTTACAAGGCATTAATTGATGGACTGCAGTTTTTGTCTCCAAAAAGTATAGTATAGGGTTTCAACAACAATTTACCAGCGGACTCTGTTTTGTGCGACTCTCTTCAGCTGGGCCCATGACCCCCTGGCTGCCTTCATCTTTGCTTCTGTGAAACGTCTCCAAGTCAGTTTTGGCCTACCCACTCTTCTCTTTCCTTGTTGGTTCCACTCCAGTGCCTGTTTGGTGATGTTTTTAAAGCTCTTGCGGAGAGTGTGACCTATCCAATTTCCTCTTTCGTATTTCTTGGCGAACAGGCAGCTAATTTGTTTCCTCCCACAAACTGGAGTTTGAGATCTTTTCTGGCCATCTGATGTGTAATATATAAAGGAGGCAATTGTTAATGAAGGTCTGAAGTTTGTTTGTGGCTGTTTTTGTTAGTCTCCAGCAAGTTTGTGGACTATTGTGTTGTTTTTATTAGCTGTTAGGACTCTCTTTCTGATGGCACGCATTCTCTGCAGAGGATCCATTGATGAGCAAATGATGTAACTACTTCTGTTTATTCTTTTTGCATCAGTAAAATTAAATGTCATATGTGATTGCATGTTAGACGCTAACCTGTTCTTGACTTCTCCCATGTTCTATAGCATTCCTTCAGACTTGTGTAGCTCCATCATAGTGCATTATTTTAATGTGATTCCATTTTCCACTTGACTACACCTGGTCTCTTTGGTAATAGTTGATGATGACCTCTAACATCGAGAGCTATGTTTGGTACACTTAGAGTGTCTGCCAGGACATTGGCTCTGACCCTGAGGAATGTGCTAAAAGCAACAGAGTGCACACACTCACATACTGTATTTAAACAAACGCACATTCAAAATACTGTACTAAAGTACTGTTGAGGGTACTGTGATAAATTAATTAAAGCTAGTAGATGAATGTTCTCCAAAGTACCTCCAAACCCCTTTTCTTACCAAGAACAGTATTGATTTTTTTTTTTCACATTTTTTTCACATTCCATTCTAAATAATAGAGGATGGCTTTCTTTCTTTCTGACTGTTTTTGTCTTTGCCCCTACCTGTGTCTTTTTCTCTAGGATGAAGTCAATCAGATCATGGAAACAAATCTTTGGCTGAGACATGTAAGTAATTTTTGTGTGCAGCATTTAGGCCATGTGCACATTTTTGTGTTAACCCAGATCTAATTTTCTTTGTGTCTTGTACCACTGTCAGTAAGAATGTAACAAGAATATGTGTATAGCAAAAACATATATACATAGAGCAGATGAGTAGGTGGAAACAGGACACCATGAACAAGAAAAGATAGATAAATAATATAAAACTTAAAGGTAAAGCACAGTAGATATCGCCAAAAAAAAAAAAAAAGAAAGAAAGAGGTTAAAAAGATGGTAATATATGTGCAAAAAGAGTCTAGTCTAACTAGATCAAACATTTCCCTTTTTTTAATAACAAGCAGAAAAATAATAAACTACTGTTATTGCACAGTCAGCTAAGATTGTTTTGTTAGTTATTTAGTCATCTTATTTATTTAGCAAACCTACTTTTCATCCTCCAAGAATGAAGATACATGCAGAAATGAACTTGTCTTTATACGTCTGAAGTGCTGTGTTATTTTTTCATACTGAAAATATGTTGTGCTTTATTATTCTCTCAGACTGTCTGCTTAGATATAACACAGATACTGTACATGTTTTCAGTGCTGGAATACTGAGTACAACATACTCCATTATTACTGCTGAACTTATTGCTTAAATCAGCATATTGTGTATATAGTTGAGATTGATTTGTGTGTGTGAAACATTGTGCAATATTGTTACAAAGATTGTGTTGCTCTAGCTTTGTTTGGAGATGCGGAGGGTTCTGGATTTGGATGAATATTTGCTGAATTTTTCTGAGAATTTGGGTCCTTTTGTTAAGCCCTGTAGTATCGTACAATAAGTCTGTGCAATCCCTGATAGCAGGATGCTTGATATCACTGAACACAGACAGATCAGCAGTCCTAACAACATATCTCTTCATAGATATTTCAACAAACCACAAATTGAGACAGAAATGGGCACAAATACACTACTATACACATTTACATCTTAGTATACACATTTGTTAACAAACCTCAATAAACCACATGCCTGCTCAAGCAGAAAATGTGTTTTCTTTTTTCACTGATGATGAAGAAATGCACATACAAAAATAAAGGCTGTGACAGGACAAAGATGACACATGTTGATGTACTGTAGATGGCAGATTAGAATTGTGTCACGTGTATGGGCAACAAAGCTTGAAGCATATGCGTTAATCTTTATTTTATGGCTTAAGCATAAAATGTAAATTTTATTTTTGTGATATTATCATAGATATGGAATGACTACAAGCTGAAGTGGTCACCTGCAGAGTTTGATGGAATTGAGTTCATCAGAGTCCCATCAAATAAAATCTGGAGGCCTGACATTGTACTTTACAACAAGTGAGTGGAGTCTTCTTACCAAACTTTCAACTTCAGTTAATTTATAGGGGGGGGGTGAAATGCTATTTCATGCATACTGAGTTTTTTACACTGTTAAAGAGTTGGATTCCCATGCTAAACATGGACAAAGTTTCAAAAATTAAGTTGTTCGTTTGAAAGAGTATTTTTGTTCCAAAAAAACCTCTTCCGGTTTGTCACAAGTTTCGGAAAGTTTTTTTCGAGTATGGCTCTGTGTGACGTTAGATGGAGCGGAATTTCCTTATATGGGTCCTAAGACACTTCTGCCGGAAGAGCGCGCGCTCCCGTATAGCAGAGCACTGAGAGGCTGAGCACAGGCATTCACTCACTGTTCAGAGTGAGAGCGTTGCGAAAAGTCACAAAAGAAGTGTGTTTTTGGTTGCCAGGGCAAGACAACCCTGCACAGATTACCACAAAAAAAACAGCATTAAGGGACCAGTGGATGGAGTTTATTTTTACAGAGCATCAACGGAGTTGTGCAAGTGTTTTTGTTTGTTCCCTGCATTTCGAAGATGCTTGTTTTACAACAAGGCCCAGTTTGACGCCGGATTTGCACATCGTTTATTTCTTAAGGATAATGCAGTCCCAACGAAAAAGGGTCACGATCGTGTGTTGGAACCGCATGCGGTGAGTAAATCTGCTTCAAATATCTCTGTGTTGTTAACTTGGCTATCAGCGCGTAAGCACATCAAGTAAACAACATGCGATGTTGTCATCAAACTGCACTTTCCACATGTACAGCTTAAAAAAAAAAAAAAAAAAAAAAAAGACGACATAAAGTGGAACTTAGTCATTTTCCAAAACCGCTAAGCAAATATATACAGTTTCAGTACATACCACATAGAGACGCCTTTGCTGATGCTGCTCTTGTTAAATTTCAGCCTCTGGATCTGTGCCACAGCTTCCAAACGCTCTCAACGCAAAAGCCTACTGGCGCTCGTGATTCTTTAGCTCCGCCCACACGTCACGCGCTTGTGTTTTTCCGGGAAAAATCGATACAGACTATCTTTCTCTTATAAATATAATAAAAATAAAGACTTTTTGGAGTTATGAAGGATGCAGTACTACTCTATAGGTACTCAAGATTAACAGGATATTGAGTGAAAACGAGCATTTCACCCCCCCTTTAAGTTTATAGTAATTTTGGGGATATTTCCAGGACCTTTTCTATTTAGACCCAAACAAACATGATTAGAGCTAGCAGTCTGAGAAAATGAAATATGAATGCATTAGCAGTCATAACATTTAAATGTTCTTTTTCTGGCACAGTGCTGTTGGGGACTTCTTGGTGGAGGACAAAACCAAAGCTCTTTTGAAATATGATGGAACTATCACGTGGGTCCCTCCTGCAATCTTCAAATCATCCTGCCCTATGGACATCACATACTTCCCTTTTGACTATCAGAATTGCTCTATGAAGTTTGGTTCCTGGACCTATGACAAGGCCAAGATTGACTTGGTACTTATTGGCTCAAAGGTAAACCTTAAAGACTTCTGGGAGAGTGGAGAGTGGGAGATCATTGATGCACCTGGTTATAAACATGACATCAAGTACAACTGCTGTGAAGAGATCTACCCAGACATAACTTACAGTTTTTACATACGGCGACTGCCCCTCTTCTACACTATCAACCTTATTATCCCATGCCTCCTCATCTCCTTTCTGACAGTACTCGTCTTCTACCTTCCATCAGACTGTGGTGAGAAAGTGACATTGTGCATCTCTGTACTCCTTTCTCTTACTGTGTTCCTTCTTGTCATCACGGAAACCATCCCGTCCACTTCACTCGTGATCCCTCTGATAGGCGAGTACCTTCTCTTCACAATGATTTTCGTCACCCTCTCTATTGTCATCACCGTCTTTGTACTGAATGTGCACTATCGCACCCCTATGACCCACACTATGCCTTGCTGGGTCCGTACTGTCTTTCTCCGAGCTTTACCCCGCATTATGCTCATGCGCCGGCCTCTTGATCTATCAGAGTCTTCTGGAAAAGGAGGACTAGAAAGTGGGGGCTCGTCCGGGACTGGAGCAGGAAGAGGAGGAGAGGGAAAGAAGAGGAAAAACAGTGGATCTCAGCAGGGAGCAATGAACTCTTTGGAATTTGGAGAAGGGAAAGCAGCATTAGAAGGCAAGAAAGGCGGATGCCCATGTCACCCAATGAAAGAGGCAACTGAGGGGGATTGTGGGAAAGTGAGTCGTCAGTTGAATCCACAGGCTATTAACACAGTTGTGGCTTTTTCTGTGGTGTCACCGGAGATCAAACAGGCTATTGAGAGTGTGAAGTACATTGCTGAAAACATGAGGAGCCGCAACAAAGCCAAAGAGGTAAAGTGGTTCCCATTCAGTCAGTCCACTCGGTACAACACATTGACTATAAGGAATTGTGCTCTCTGGATAAGTACACTGCCAAAAATTAATAACTTGACATGGAATTTGGATCCACATGCAGAGCTTTTCCATACCAGCAAAGATAAGTCACATTAGTGTCAGCTGGACAGCAAACTGAACTTGTGTGTCTGTTTGGGCTGATGGCCCCTATGATAGTAGAAGTCAAATTAGGCTTCATGTTGGTGTAAGCTTTTCAGTCCTCAGTTTTTTCCAGCCATATGTGTATATCTTATTCACAGGATGGTGGGAGTAACTTCTCAAGGCCCATGGAAGGTTCCTTTTTTTCTCTGGGAATTCCGCAGGGTTCTGTTTTGCCAAATAGTGACAAAAGGCATCACAACGTGAACCATGTAATGTCTCCTAGAGGAGTGTTACTAATTACACAAGCTACACTTCCTAGAATTACTGGTGGTCTTTGTCTCCCAATATAAAGGTCAACATGTTCTGATCAGAACAGACAATTTAAACTGTTGTGTCTTACATAAGCTAAATGGGACATCTGCACCAAGCAGGGGCGGACCTTGTGTCAGGAAATGGCATCTTCAAAGGTGAACACAGATCTTCTATGTCAGTATAGGTCTCTTTGAATTGTGCGGAAATGTGAGGTGTCCTATGTTTTTATACCAAAACAGATTAGTGTGCTTCTCTAGGAAATGATGCATCTGTGCATCAGTGGCCCAAGGCTATTCATTTATGCATTTATTTTTGTACTGTCAAAAGCATGGTATTCTAACCATCATCAAACTTCTAGTAGAACAGCCTTGGAGTTTCCTATTTGTGAACAGATCTGCACAGCCAACCAAAAGGGAAATTATGCATTGCTAACCAGAGCTGTGGGCTTTTGAGGTCAGTGTTGTTTCCACAGTTCATAATGGTAAAGTCTTCTCAACAAAAAGTATTTATTTTCCATTCTTCTGAAAATCTAACAGAACTATCAGCATGTCATAAGGAAATCTGTGGATGTGAGATGTGAGGTGCATCAGATTAACTAATTCAACTATATGTCTAGGACTTTCAGATTGTTTGATTAACTCTTTGTCTGTTTTGCCAATCTGGCTCATTGTACATTGTAGCCTAAGAAACGTCTCTCTCACTGAATTGTGGAGGCTCTTGGCATATAACAGCCCGAGGGAGTGCACAGTCATTCAACTTGTGGGATGGCAGTTTCTGAGCTGTCATATTAATTCATGTTCTATATATTCTAGATTCATTGGGCATGAGCATTGGTCCTGTAGTCAATGTGTTGCACAGAGCAGAGCAACTATATATAACTATGAATACATAACAACTGTCCAAGAAGCAGGGGAACGATGTTCAACACATCACAGTCCCTCTCTACCGTGCTACCGTGAAACGCCTCCTTGAACAATAGGCATAATTTACACAACAGTATTTGTATTCCTGCCTGGTGGATGTAGCTACCTGGCATCACTGTGTGTTAATGGCTTTTCAGGTATGCATTTCTGGTCTGATTTCCAATAGTCAATGTGTTGTACCTTGTTTCCCTCTGGGAAAAGTAATAATTTGCTTAATTGTACCTTTACTCACATGACAAGGCATGCACTCAATCTGTCAGTCATTGTCCCATCTGTTTGTCCATTCACATGTCAAATGCCCATTGGATAATGGATATGACTCAAATTCCAACATCATGTCATGCTTTGGTTGTACTGCCCTCACAAGGACAGGTTATAAATCACTAGCATAAGCAGGAGCGGTTCTAGGGGTTGGCCGGGGGGACAAGCTTGGCTCCACCTTCCCCCCTTAAATTTGTAGTCATATCACACCAAACAGTTTTAGGTGAAATGTGCAGTTTGTCCTGTAAACTATATGCTAAAAAAGAAAAACATCATCAGCTGCTAAATTAAAATCTGTGTCCCGTGGCTGGCACAGTGCCAGAGACACACACATTTTTAAAGCACTGTGCATTATAACCAGTCCCCAGTGTTGGGGAAGCTACTCTGAAACTGCAGCTTGACCAGCTACAAGCTACTCGTAAATTAAAGCAGTTAAGCTACATTCAAGTTATCCTTCTGAAAAGTAGCTAGCTACATTGAAACTACTTATTATTCATTTTGGTTTACAATTAACATTACAAATAACTAAATAATTGTTAATGAATAATTACAATTCATTATAATTACAATTGATAAAATGTATATAAAATGTATAAAATATTAGGGGTTTAAAACAACATACTGTAATGCAATCATGATTTCAAAGAGTAGGGGGAATACAGGTTGATTGGGACACTTTCCCAAGCCATTTCAATGACAAAAGTGTCTCAATCATTTGATTTTGTAAACTATCTGATACACACAATATTAAAATAGGCTACTGTATAGTTATATTATCTTAAACTGTCTGTCAACGTGCAAAATTGCTGCTAACGTAATATCAGTGCAAGAACAAAATGTATGCAACTTAAACTGGATACAGAGGAGTATGAATGTACAAATTACAGTTGATTCATATGAAATATCCACTTCTTTACACCCTTTGCAATATCATCATATGATCTCTTGTCGTTGGAAAGACTGTAAAGCTGCATGATGTGTGATATCACAACAGAAGGCAGAAATGGTCAAATTTATTTTGTGACCATTCAGAAGAAGATGCTGTGCGCTGTTTCAATGCATTAAAGGCTTGTGACTTGTCAGAGCGCAAAACGGAATGTAGCGTTTGGTCATGATACATCACTACTTGCTGGAAAAAGTAGTTAGCTACTTGAAAAGATCCACTGTTTTAAAAGTAGCGTTGCTACTGTAAAATTTAGTTACGCTAGTAGTTTCATTACTTGTAGATAGCTACTCCCCAACACTGCCAATCACATACGATTCTGTTGAGTTTATGAATGCAATGACCAATCAGAAGCATTCAGATGAGTCACTGTGCATGCTCGCTGACTGAATTCTCTGACTAATTCTCTCATCAGAAACAACAAATTGAAGATGTATAAATGTAAGATATCAATTTCACAGTTTAAACAGCTTTAGGGATTATTATGGGAGTTTTTGAGAGTGCTGGAGCTCGCTGGACTGAAGTGGAAATGTTATTTGCTCTCGGTTACTGTAACACACAGACTCGGGGATAGAAGGGTAAAGGTTAACAGGTTTAATTTAAAACAGGAAATGATGAATATCGGGAGAGATGCAGGGGAAACCAGAGGAGGTGTTGAGCAGGGTTTTGATGACTGGGCTGGATATAGGTTTTCTCTGTAACGACAGTGGGGTGACCAGTATGAGGGAATCGTTGCACACACCTCGGGGGAAATGAGCCTGACCGACTTGTGACAGTTATAGGCCAATTAACTTACAATGTTTTTATTAAATTCAGGGGAAGTCGTGGCCTAATGGTTAGAGGGTTGGACTCCCAATCGAAGGGTTGTGAGTTCTAGTCTGGGGCCGGACGGAATTGTGGGTGGGGGTAGTGCATGAACAGCTCTCTCTCCACCTTCAATACCACGACTTAGGTGCCCTTGAGCAAGGCATCGAACCCCCAACTGCTCCCTGGGCGCCACAGCATAAATGGCTGCCCACTGCTCTGGGTGTGTGCTCACAGTGTGTGTGTTCACTGTTCTGTGTGTGTGCGTTTCAGATGGGTTAAATGCAGAGCACAAATTTTGACTGAATGTCACTTCACTTTCACTTTTCACTTTCATTTTTCACTTTCATTAAATACAAGTCAGTCATATTAAAAATATTTAATGGTATGACACCTATTATCTGTTACTTAAGTAAAAAGACAGATTTTTAGGCACAGTGAATACAGGTGCATATAAAAAATTTGAATATCATGGAAAATTTACTTATTTATTTATTTTTAATTAAAAAAGCAACTTTCATTTTTCGGCCTTTTTCTCTGTGCAAGTGGACGGCTTTGTGGTTTATGTTTGTACAGGGTTCTTTTGAACTATAAATGGTGATTTGTTTCTGAAGGTAAAATTAAATCTGAATAAAACTGTTGGTCACAAAAAAGCTAACTGTCTTACATTCTAGATTAATTGCACACAGTTTTTTTCTTTTTTTTCCTGATGGTTACAATTTACAGCTTATGAAAATTACAAATTCAGTTTCTCAAAAAATTTGACTACTGACTTGACAGTTGTCCAGAAGACAATCATCAACACCCTCCACAAGGAGGGTTAGCCACAGAAGGTCATTGCTGAAAGGGTTGGCTGTTCACAGAGTGCTGTATCAAAATATATTAATAGAAAGTTGACTGGACGGAAAAATTGTGTTAGGAAAAGGTGAACAAGCAACAGGGATGACAACAGCCTTTACAAAGATTTTCAGGAAAAGCCAATTCAAGAACTTGGGAGAGCTTCACAAAGAATGTGGACTGAAGCCGGAGTCAGACATCTTTAGGAAAAGGGCTACAGCTGTCATATTCCTAGAACCAAGCCACTCCTGAACCAGAAAAAACATCAGAAGCATTTCTCCTGGGGTAAGGAAAAAAAGAACTGGACTGTTGCTCAGTGGTCCACAGTCCTGTTTTTAGATGTAAGTAAATGTAGCATTTCATTTGTAAATCAAGGTCTGGCTCTGGAGGAAGATGGGAGAGGCACAGAAGCCAAGCTGATTGAAGTCCAGTGTGAAGTTTCTGAAGTCAGAGATGATTTGGGTGCAGTGACGTCTGCTGGTGTTGCTCGATTGCCTTTTAACAAGTCCAAAGTCAATGCAGCCATCTACCAGGAGATTTTGGAGCACTTTATGCTTCCATCTGCCTACAAGCTTTATGGAGATGTTGATTTCTTTTCCAGCAGGAATTTAGCAACTGCCCACAATTTTTTTTTTTTTTAAATACTTAAATACTTCCCTAAGTCATAACCACCAGAATTAAAACAAAAAAACTCTCTTTTTTGAATTAAATTACAAAAAATAAAGAATTTTTTGAGGTGCACCTGTTGATTTCACTATTAGGCTACTTTGCCCATCGCCCATTATAGTTCAACTAACGTAATCTATAAAGGTGCAAAATGCATTATATATAAAACACATATTTCAGAATCAAGAAATTTCATGATAAATTTTGGGAATATTTCAAATAAAATAAAAAAATTATAAAACCCTTGCTGAAAAAACAATAGACACAATTACAAAATGTGTAATAGTTTTACTGGTTATGATGGGACTTGTATTGGTTTTACGGGAAACTGTAATGGGTCTTGTTGGTCTCTACTGTTAATTGGTTGCCTTTAATAGGTGGCTTGTTAAAAACCAATAAATCCTAATGGAATATCTCCCAAAGCACACTACAGAAAATTATGGTTAATGGTTAAAAGTTGATGGTTTATTTTACTTATTTTTTTCAGTAGGGACATAAGCCTGTAACAGTTATACAGTGGGATTGTGGCTGCTGTGTTTTACATGACAAGCATAAGAATTCCCCCATACCCTTCATTTGGCCTCCTCAAAAATAATGAGTGCATGATGCATGATTAAATGACGAATAAATGAAACATGAAGATACATTAATTCAAAATTGGTCTTATTATAATTACTTATAGAGATTGCAGTGATACATGACATGGTGAAAAATGACTGAATAAGTAATATTTAAAGTAGGTTAAGATGAATTTTAAAATTGTGCCCCCTAAAAGCACAAGTGGCCCCTTACTGGCCCTCCCAGTTCTGGTCTAGAACTGCCCCTGAGCATAAGCTTACTGAAACGACTCAGCTGCTCTCAGTGGAAATGTTTACTGAGTGATTCACTGACAATAAGTGCTTTAGATCCCTTAGTCGAGACATCACACTTTGATATGGAAAGTCTCACCACTTCATCCTTCATCTTCACTCTTGACTCAGAGCCTCACTGAATCACATTAGCATTGTAATGCTCCCAGTGCCTAAATATGTGAAGGGAAAATGTTTTGCATAGCTCAGCTTATAGTAGCACAATCTAATTAAGCTTATCCCCATGTAGTGTGAATAAAGCATTCTGGACAGTCAGCAGACCTGGTTTTCATTCATTCTCACCATCTCGTTGCCATTTTCTCCTCCATCTAGCTTGCTTTCCTCATGTTCAAATTTTACTTCTTTCTCTCATTTTCTTTCCCTGTTACCTCAATCCTGTTTTTCTTTCATTTATTAACCTTCCATCTCTGCTTTTTTCCGTCTGTTTTATTGTGTGCCCTTTCTCTCGTAGGTGGAGGATGATTGGAAATATGTTGCCATGGTGATTGACCGCATCTTCCTTTGGGTCTTTGTGCTGGTGTGTGTGCTGGGAACTATGGGCCTCTTCCTACAACCTCTGATTGGCTTCTTCTCATAATTAACAATGCCAGCTTGCCTGTTCTAACTGACATGCTCCATATTTAATTAGTGTTCTTGCGCAGCAAATAAATAATCAGGTGTTCTGTTTTTCTCTCTGCCACAAATCAATCAGAGACTTAAAGACTGCTTTTTGCCTTTTTAACCATCAATCACTCCAAGTGAACTCTCTAAACACCTTCCTGAAGCACTGAAATGTCCATAAGAAGACTAATCAGACTGACTTGTGTTCTGTGTCCACTGCTCAAAATTTACATTCCACTTACAACACCTGATTACACAAAAATATGTGGCATTTTATATAAAACAACTTTTTTGTTGCTCACAAGTTATTGGCAGTCACTCAGGAAAATCTGCAAAAGACAAGTGATGGTGTTTTTCTTGCCAGTGGATATAGAGTAGAGAAAATCCAGTTTAAATGCAAAGAAATGTGTTGTGTAGATTAGTTCACGGAAATCTTTGAGGATAGACAGTGAGCCGTGCGATTATGGGATGAAGTTTGTCAAGAATATGGGTGATCTATAAATAACTGGTTGTAGCATGGCTGCACTCCAGAATAAAAATGACTAATCAGGTCCCATATATGCCAAATAATTTTTGTTTAGAATGAGAATAATTAAACTGTTTTTTTTTTCTTCTTATCTCTATGATACTGCATGGTAAAGAGCTTGTTTTTTTTTTTTTTTTGTCAGATGTATTGACCATGATGTCTAAATCCTTAAATGTTTTTAGTGGTGTGCAGGCCATTAAAATGACTGCTTTCCCTCCATCTCTTACACTCATGCTCTCTCTCTTGCTCCATCAGAAAAATACATAATCCCCTCTTTAATATCAGTATTTAATTTTTTTCCCCACTTCCAGCTTCTGACACTTTTGTAAAGCATTTTTTTAAACTGATGTCTTTGAAATAAAATTAAGTTTTTCTTTTTGTTGTTGTACACACTATGATCTCTGTCTTACTGCCTCTGTGTTAAACTCAGCAAGCAATGAGTGTATTTATGTGATGTGTGTGTCTGTGAAACGTGACGTATGTCTGTGGAACGCATATGCTTATCTTGGTTGGCTGCTGTAGCAGAGGTTGGAAGTGCCTCTGGTTTTATGATTGGTTTTAGTAGCATTAGGTCTTTTGAAGTAGCAGCTTTTTATAATCATTTCCTAAGTGTAAAAGCGGTTTCAGAACTATCTGACTTAATTCTAGCACAGTTGTAATCCTGTACCACTATTTATGGTGTCTGGGAATGACAATTTTTGCAACTTAAAAGCAACAGCGATTTAGCAGATCAGTCTGCAAAGATTAATCATGTGCTGAATTTATATATGCTACAAAAAGAAAACTCTTCAATATGTCTTTTGAGCAGTTCAGAACCTAAACAAATAATAAAGATATATAATTAGATAAATACATTTTCCCAGTATATTATGTCTAATGTACATCTTGCAGTAATTAATTTAGTTTCGTTTTCAAATTCCTTCTTGAGAATTTTTTTAATATTATTATTTTTTAATATAGTAAAAGGTTAATTGAGGGCACTCAAGTTCCTACACTGCCATTATTTGGGAGAGAGAGAGAGAGAGAGAGAGAGAGAGAGAGAGAGACAGAGTCAGTGTAAATGAATTAGCATAAAAAAAACACTGTGTCTATACTGGTTTATGTTCAGGAATGTCTATTTTCTTCTTTATATCACCAAAATGTATTGAATCAATAGCATCTCAAGCAAAACAGACTGCAGTAGCTTCTTTGATATGTGCCAACATTTGGCTGTGGCTCCAAAGCATCATATAATTCATTAATTCCAAAGAAAAATTATTCTATACATATTCAGATTAATGTAAAGAAAAAAGCTAATTACCAACATTTGGCGGGCTACTTTCCTTAAACTGCAATTTTGCACACAACTGCTCATCATTGATATAATGGCTTCAGGCAGCAGACACTTTATCATAGGTTTTCTGAAAATCACATTGTAAAAAAAATAAAATAAAATAAGAAAATTGGTGTTCACTGTTGCTGTCTCTCATATTATATTCTAGTGGAATTTGGGGCACAGATTATAGTCCAAGAGCTGTGTTTATTCAGTGATCGTAATACCTTTATTTATTCATTTAAATGTCTTCTTATGAAAAAGATCAAATAAAGTATTAGAGTTTTATATTTGTGCATGTTTTCTCAAATGGATGAACATTAAGGTCATTTTTTTTATTGTTTGTAAAGAACTTTGCATAAAACTGTTCAGCAAAACCTCTTTCTTTCTTACTGTCTTCCTTTCTGAGTTTTCATCTGATTCATTATGCTGATTACTGTGGATGTGCTGCCATATCCAGAATTAACATTTGTTTTTGCATTTGCATGTTTTTCCATTTGTATTACTCTCCCTTTGTAATTTTTTCAGGTTGCCTACAAAACTGGATGTGTGTGGCTGTGGCATGAGAGCGCTAAGATCTGCAAATAAATTGCACACATTAACTTTCCTGCAATCCTTTCTATTAGAGGATACTACTTCTAATATTTTTCTCTTATTTTGCAGTGCTTAAATTCTAAACAGAGGCTTACCTAAAAAAAAAACGCATTTATGTCCTTTAAGGATTAGTCGGTCAACATTGTGCTGTTGTCATATTATTGTTACTCTTGTTATAGTTGTTTTGACCTCTTTGTTGTGGTGTGCATTGGTCTCCATGGTCCAGGCTATAGCCTCCTTGTCACTATGCAGTATATGGAATCTGAAGCTTTTGTCACGGCAACAGCAGCCCATAATCCAATAGCAAAGCCTCCTTCTCCAGAGCATATTGTTTATGTGTTCTAACAAACACACCTGCTGATGTAACTGGGCTGAGCCAGCAGGATTTCCTGTTTGTGTTCTTTCTTAGAAAGTTTTTGTTGCTCAGACAGTAGGACATGGTGCTAGCAATGCCAAGGTCATGGATAAAATGCATACTTTGAAAACACTGTAGGATGCTTTGGATAAAAGCCCCTTTCTGCTAAATAGCAAGGTCAAATTTCAGTAAAGTGGCAAAAAAATCAAACCTCATCACAAAACATCATCATGGTAACACACATTATACTAAAACAATGCAATAAACATTAATCAAACAATATAAGATGTAAAGAAGCACAGTTATGTCAACAAAATGCCATAAAAATGTTAAATAAATATCACTTCTGGCAATGTCATTTAATAATATTTTTCTGTCAAATTACATGAAATATAAGGTTAGAACTGTAAAGTTTTTCTTCTATATAGTAAGGAAAAAACAAATGAATAGGTTTTTATAGTCTATTTATAATTATAGCTTGTATAGTTTATAGTATTATAATTTTTACAATTAAACTTCCAAACCTGAAACAATTTCTTTGATAAAGATTGTTTTATTCAGCACGTATAGCATTTGACATTCAGTTGAGTTGACACTGAACCTGATGTTTTAAATTCTAGTTCTAGTTCACTCTTAGGGTGATGTTTTTTCTTTTTCAGGAGAGACTGACTTTGTTTCCTTAGTAGAGGAGCATACACTTGAGTTACTTTATTAAAGGCAGTCATTCAACACCAAGGACAGCAGCCACTGAAACTCCACATGACACATGACCTTGATGAGGAATAGAAGAACAGGACATATACTGTGTTTGAGTGTCCCTATAGGAAGAAGGTTTTCTATATCTGCTGTGCCTCTACATTTTTTCGTAGTCCTTGGTCGAGATGATTAAATCATGCCATCTCATTGTGAGAGACCTGGGATTCTTATTAATGCCAAACTTGAGGCTAGTGATCATGCTATGACATTCAACACCAGAGACCCAATCATAGTGCATCCTACAGCAACACCGTACCTTCATAACTCAAATGCAGATTCTGCTGCTGTCAGGTTGGTTCATAGAGGACTGACCTATTTGTAGTATGTGTCTTGAATGCCCCGTATGGATAGCTAAGCTAAGTGTACATCATAGCTCAGAATGCATTTAGCGTTGCTCAACATGGTGTTCAAATTTACCACATAGATTTTAAATATGATTGTGATAGGCCTGAAAAGTCAAACTGTTACTTTATTTGTGAGTGCATCCTATTCAGTTCACTAATAATCGGCTTCACTGTCACCACAGAAGAGCTCACAGCTGTTCTCCTCTCTGTTCTCAAAATAGAAATGGTTTATAAGAGTTCATAGTGACAGTATCCATTGGGATTACTCCAAGGGAGGTAGACAATCAAGATGCTGTATCTATTTTTGATTTTTTTTTTTAATAATAAACATTTTCAAATGGAAAGAGGTTTAAAAAGTGTAGCACTTTTATTTGGTAAGTAAGAGCTGTCATTTCTTTAATCGCCATGTTATCTGTGATATTTTTTAAGAGTGGCACATGATAAGAAGTCAGATTTTTTTAGGGAGTTTTAGGGATCTCTAAGGACAGCCTGTAAATTATAATAGCAGTGAAGCATGTCATTCACTCTGTCTCACTTTCTCTCCAATCTCCATTATAAAATCTTCCCTCATCCCTGTTTTGATCAGGCATGCAGAATCATTTCCTAAGCTTGACTGCCTGGCTTGGTTTTTATCTTGTAACTGCTGGTCTTTCAAGGACATCACCTCATTCAACTAACAGAGCACAAAATGCTATCTGAATGTATCTGAGAATATGTAGGGCAGCACTCAAGAACTCAAACTTTTGAATGTTACCTGTTCACCGGCTGCTCCTTGTACTCCCACTGTCTATTGTTTTTATGCTGTTATTTCTTTCTTTTCTTTTTTTTTTCTAATGTACAAAGCAGAGTTGAGGAATGTTTGTTGCTTTCCACACACACACACACACACACACACACACACACACACACATAGAGGCACACTTGAGGGATAGAGAGCTTTTAAATGTCTAATGGATCTCTCAGAAGGCTTTAACAAGGATATGTTTTACAGATAAATCAATGCGAACACTCTTTCTAAAAGCAGTGTACTCATCACTGAAGTAATTTCTGAAAAATTACAGGAGGGAGAACATTAGCTATTGGCACACATGAGGTATAAAAGGGCCCCAGGTGTGATTTTTGGATGGTTCATCAGCTGCAGCCTCTCGTGTGTTTAGTGTTAAGGGTTCACAGTCCAACACACACAAGAACAAAAACACAAACAGATTTCATTCACTCCAATTTGAGATAGAAAGGAAACATAAACTAGTTTATGTGTATATATGTTTGTGGTCACCAAGAATACTTGAGGAAGAGAGAATATGCTCATGCAAACTTGTGTGCACATTCACTCAAACGTGTCTCAGTCAAGTCGACTGGAAGTAAAGGGAAGAGGCTATCATTCAATAATTCATTTTAGTGTGCAGAGCTTCTGTTAGATTATGCTTGTCCAAGCCACACAGCAGCTTTTGTTTTACTAGCAAGAAAACCCCTCATAAACCAGTACTTTATTATCATAAAACTCTTTGATTATGGTGCCTTTACTTAAAGGGTCATTAAAAGCCCTTATGTTGCAAATTGCTTCTTTGTCATTATAGACTGTTAAATTTTCAATATTCATAAGGTCATTGACAAAAGTTGATATTTTTAATGTATGTGAGACCCTGGACTACAAAACCTTAAGTCACTGTGGTTGTAGCAATAGCCAAAAATACATTGTATGGGTAAAAATGATAGATTTTTCTTTTATGTCAAAAATCATTAGGATGTTGAGTAAAGATCATGTTTCATTTTGATATTTTATAAATTGCCTACTGTAAATATATTAAAACTTAATTTTTGTTTAGTAATATGCATCACTAAGAATTCATTTGGACAAATTTAAAGGCGATTTTCTCAATAGTTCGATTTTTTGTTTTGCACCCTAAGAGTTTAGATTTTCAAATAGTTTTATCTCGGCCAAATATTGTCCGATCCTAACAAACCATACATCAACTGAAAGCTTATTTATTTAGCTTTCAGAAGATGAATAAATCTAAATTCACTTTGTGGCCCAGGGTCACATATAGCAATTTCTGGCACATTTTAATGAGTTACATGTATTTACATATTACTGTATCAATATTTAATATAACTATTATACAATATATATTTTTATAATCGCATTATTTATCATCATCATTATTATGTCGCATTATTTATATTCATGTGTTATTTTATAAAAACAAACTTTTTTCCTACTCTCTAAATTTTTCTTGAATGTTTATTGCAACATTGAAGGCATTTATATAATTTAATATAAAAATATTTAGGAACTTAAGAGTATTACGTTTATTTGATATGAAAAAAGTTTAACTCATTTCACACTAAATATATATATACAGTACAGACCAAAAGTTTGGACACACCTTCTCATTCAAAGAGTTTTCTTTATTTCCATGAATATGAAAATTGTAGATTCTCACTGAAGGCATCAAAACTATGAATTAACACATGTGGAATTATATATGGAATTATATACATAACAGAAAAAGTGAAGTGAAAAAACTGAAAATATGTCATATTCTAGGTTCTTCAAAGTAGCCACCTTTTGCTTTGATTACTGCTTTGCACACTCTTGGCATTCTCTTGATGAGCTTCAAGAGGTAGTCACCTGAAATATTCTTCCAACAGTCTTGAAGGAGTTCCCCGAGAGATGCTTAGCACTTGTTGGTCCTTTTGCCTTCTGTCTGTGGTCCAGCTCACCCCTAAACCATCTCGATTGGGTTCAGGTACGGTGACTGTGGAGGCCAGGTCATCTGGCGCAGCACCCCATCACTCTCCTTCTTGTTCAAATAGCTCTTGATGACTTCAGTGTGACTCTACAATTTTCATAGTCATGAAAATAAAGAAATATATATATATATATATATATATAGAGAGAGAGAGAGAGAGAGAGAGAGAGAGAGAGAGGGAGAGAGGGAGAGAGAATCTGTTTTCTCTCTCTTTGAGTCTCAGGATTATCTCATCCTCCCCCTGCTGTTAAACCTTTGCTGCTCAGCTCTAGCAATTAGCATTGTGCTCACTGCACAATCACAGTGCTTTTATCTGGCCATTGAGCACTTTATTCATTAGCAGTATGTTAATGATGAGTCGCATGCCTTGCAACCTCTCTAAGAGACAAACAGCATTTTAAATGCCACTAACAAGCTTAACAGTGCGCCCTCATGATTATAGGGCTCTAAACTGTTTACTGTGTTCTGTATGTTTGAATGACCTGTGGTGGGAGACATAACAGTTATTTATTACATGGCTGCACTGCAGGCCAGTTATTTTTCATATGTCTATTGTCCAAGTGATTGGCATTTTTAATAAAGCTTTCTTTTAAAAGCAGGTGTAAAAGAGTTATAGTTCCCTTTCGGTACTAAACTCGTACTGCATCTTTCTAGACACATATGGGAAAAAGACTTTTTTTTCTCCTGAACTGAAGGCTTTTTTATCCATGCAGTGTAACTGCACAGCCTTTGGTTCATGCAGTGTATTAAAAAAAGTAACCAATGGCCAGCCAGCAGAGCTGCACAAGAATGCACCAGAATGGGTGTGGCATCTGGCTATATTTCCTTCAGTGACTACTCTAGGCTCATTGCTGGTCCTGAAAGCCTGCTCGCCGTTAACATGCCTTGCAGAAGGGCAGTGAGTGTGTTATCTGTCTGAGCAGCCCCCCACGCAGAGACTTACTGAGACAGAATGCTCTCATGGAAAGCATGAGTCTCACTTTTCTCCACTCGCGTCAGGGAATAAGCAACCAGGTCTGACAGATCTAATGCTGTCACTATGCCTGTGTGCTATATCTCCCCATTGCATTTGGATATGCCACAGAAGAGCAGTGAGCTGCGCACTTACTGAGACAGAATGCTCACTTGAGCATAACTCGCTTCAATCTGTGTCTCACATGTAAAGATCAAATGCCCCTCTTACATCGAGAAACTCGATCCTCCTAAATAGATCGGAGCAAATGTTTGTATGTGTAACTTTGGGTGCACTCACAGAAACAAGGGACCTGTTCGTCCATGGAAGGGCGGCCCTGCCTCCCCACTCTCATGTTTCTCTCCTCCCAGTTACCTCAGAGGATGCAACAGCAAGCTCATGGGTTGAGCGCTCAAGCTGGAGCATCTTATGCCGACACACCACACAGTCACCAATGATTTAATATCGCTGAAAAGGTCATTTAAGGTGACTACGCTGAAACAGATCTTTGCTCAAATTTGCTCAAAAGCCGTTTCTTTTTTTTTTTTTTTTTTTTTTTTTTGGTGGATGCATACTTTCTGGCCCCCCACACTTTTACGAAGTCCCCCCTGAGACAGATGAGAATCCGCATTGCAGGGCTCAACTACCTCGACAACTGGCTCATTCTGGCCCAGTCAGAGGCAGAATTATTATCACACAGGACCCTCCTCCTCAGCCACCTGGTGTGCCTGGGACTCAGGGTCAATTCTGCCAAGAGCACATTGTTCTCCAGGCAGCGAATATCATTCCTTGGAACAATTTTCGACTCAGCCTAAATGAGAGCTGTAGTCATGCCTGAATATGTTCTGGCCATACGGAGGCTGGTGACCTTCTTCAAAAATGGTAACACTCGCCCTCTCAAAGCATTTCAGAGGATGTTGGGCCTTATGGCGGTGACATCGCCAGTTCTACAGTCGGGTCTGCTTCATATAGGCCCCTTCAGTGCTGGTTGAAACAACGGGTTCCATCGAATGGGTGGCATTACGGACACCTGCAGATAAGGGTAAGTCAGGCCAGTGTAACAGCCCTGCCCCCATGGAAGAACTCCTGTAAGATGGAACAGGGCATGGCCTTGGGGATGGTTTGCAGAAGAACAGTTATCATGACTATTAAGTGTTTAAAGATGTTAAACGGTATGATTACGCAACACTTGCTTGAGTTACTGTTGCCATGTGAGCGAGCAGTAAGAACAACCTGAAGGACCAAACTCAGTATTACAAAGACATTTAATTTTTATTATATGCCTTCAGCATATTTACATGACATATGTGAAATTTCTTTCGGCGATCCGGAGTACAAATCACAAAATCAGCGTCACTCATTTTCTAATCAGTTCATACAGACCTGAAAATCGTGCAGACAAGGCAGAACCAACTACAGACAATAAAACAAGCACCTGATGACCCTCCTTAAAATTACGTTGGACAGTTTTACGGTCGAATTACTCTTCATTGCCACTTGTACAAGCCTTGTGCAGTCACTCACAAAATTTACTCACATAATCCAGCATCATGGTAGTAGCACTCGACTCGTTAGCTAGAATATCTTTAAGCATCTTTAAAGGACCCCTCAAAGTAAGACCGAAAACAAGGTCAGCAGGACTAAATCCCAAACTATCTTTTACTGTTTCTCTAGCAGCAAACAAAACTAAATGTATCCCCTCATCCCAGTCTTTACTCGTATTCATACAATACCGGCGCAACATCGCTTTCATGGTCTGATGAAACCGTTCCAAAGCTACTTGGCTCTCTGGATGGTAGGCACTCAAAATTCTGTGAGAACTATTCAAAGTCTTTAACAATTGTGTAAAAATCTTTGACATTTTTTTTTTTACCTTGATCAGAGTGCACAATCTTCGGTAATCCAAACATTGAAAAGAATTTTACAAGCACATTGCTAATCACCGGCGCTGTAACTTTCCTCAGTGGTATCGCTTCCGGAAAACGCGTTGCTGTACACATTATTGTTAACAAGAATTGATTACCAGATCTTAATTTAGGTAGAGGGTCAAAACAGTCCACAATAACATGCTCAAAAGGTTCTCCCATCACTGGTATAGGAACCAGTGGTGCGCGCAGAATCACCTGGTTTGGCTTACCCGAGAATTGACGTCACACATGTTCTACAGAATTAGATAGTACATTTTCTCAGAATTAGATAATACGTTTTCTTAATACACAAGTGCCCAGACAAATCATGATCATGAGCCAGCGATAGAACTAAATGTCTATAGCACGTAGGAATGACGATTTGAACCACAGAAGTCCAATCCGAATCACTCCCAACATCCGCACACCACCAACGCATCAGCAACCAATTCAAATCAACACTTTCGCAGGGAAAAATCATCTTTTGTAGCTGCAATAATTTTCTCACTGGTGACTTGTAACTGACACCAGTCATCTGACTTCAAAACAATGACTTTGTCATTTGGCTTACCTATCTCAGCCAACACAGCATCATTCACAATCGTAGGTACCATGGAAGTGGAGGATAAATCATCTGCATCAGCGAATTTACGAGCAGGAAAAACCTCAGGAAATTTCTCAAACAATTCATCAGTGTAATCCGACAAAACAGGTTTATCACAAAACTTCCAGCAGACGAAAAATTTTACCACCTGCTATATCATAACCAAGAATGAGGTTCACTCCATGCACTGGTAAACTGTCACGCATTCATATCTGACTTCAAAGAAAGCTGATGCAAAGGTACCTTCATATTACTCCACTTAAGCATAGAAGCAACTTTTTCAAATACATTAAAGTATGAGTCAACTTCAGCCTCTCTGAATAGTGGAACAAGAGAAATGTGTATACTCACATCAAATGTAATTGAACTTGCACCTGACGCAACAGCAGACGGCTGCACAGGTTGCTCAGATGATACTGAGAGCAGACGGGGAACCGGTGTGTCTCGGGCTACTCTTAACTCCAACTCACGCAACCTGACTTGTGTGTCCACCTCTATTTCCAGACGGCGGACTTGAAGTTGCAGATCCAACTGAGCTCTACGTTACTCTGCCCTCTCGCGCTCTTCCTGTTGGACTCTTGGAAAACATACTCTGAGACACGGATCACCTCCGGACCCAGTCAGAGTTGGAGAAAAAGGTTTGACGGGTGGAAAAACTGCTTTGGGGCAAACTTCAGAGCTCAGAGGACGCTTCTCAGATCTGTCAGCCAGCTTCAACACACCTAAATTCCTCAACTCCTGTACTACAACGTTTTTAATTTCACGCTTAAGCTGCTGTTTAGAAACTCAGCTTAGTGATCAGCAATGCTCAATAAATCATTCTTCCTACACTTATCTAGTTGTTCAATAGTTGGTGCACTCACTAAACTAACCAGATTGAAATCAGCCATTCTAATTAAACTCATCACCACAAACACCAAACTCCAAAGTAACCTCATATATGATCTTATACTGTTTGAAACCTGCACGAAACATGGTCCATAATCGGTAGAATAAACTCAGTATCAAAAAATAAATGCACTAAACAGGTTATGTTACAAGGAAATTAAACGTCAAAATTAACAAACACGAAGGAGTATTACTCACATCACAGGGACTAGACCAACTCAAAACATTAACAATTCATGACTTTGAAGAAAAAGAACAGATCAATTCACACGAGTTGGCTGAAATCTGGCAAAAGATCTCTCATGCTCCTTATGAATGGGCCTTTTAAACTCGGCGGTGTGCCATCGGATTGGTCAACCAGCTGCTATGACGCGTGCGATAATAATGACATGCCTGCCGAACAGCCAATGAGCACCACCTGAAAGTAATGACTGAACACACACTTAACAAAGACAAAGAAAAAACACACAAATCCACGTGGAACGTAACAATGGCAGATGCCTCCAAATCAGGTTGGGGGTGCTGTGCGAGGGCACCAACTTTCAGTCACTGGTTGAGGGTGAAAAAAGGCTTCCACATCAACTGCCTGGAAATGTTAGCAGTATGTCGAATCTGTCAGTTCTTCCTGCCAGTCTTAAAAGGACACCATGTTCTAATCCGATCAGACAACATGTCTGTGGTGTCCTACATAAATTGCCAGGGAGGTCTCTCTCTTCACTCTGGTAAAGCGCCTCCTGGAATGGGATCCACTCAACCCACGCTCATTGAGAGCATTACATATACCAGGCAAACTGAACCAAGGAATGGACATGTTATCAAGGAGCAATGTCCCATCAGGGAAGTGGACGCTCCATCTGCAGACAGTTCAGAGGATCTGGGAGATCTTTGACACGCCCGAGGTGGACCCCTTCATCCCAGAAGACAACACTCACTGCCCAGTTTATTTCTCAAAAAAAACAGGGACACCTTGGTCCATGATTGGCCCAACCTCCTTCTCTATGCTTTTCCCCCAGTGCCCTGATCCCACAGGTTATTGGGCAAGTAAGGGGAACAAAGACACAATGTTCTCCTGGTGGCCCCCTTTCAGATGAAACAGCTGTGGATATCAGTGCTAACTCAGCTTATGATAGTTGCCCCTTGGCCCGTTCCCATTCCCGTTCCTCTCTCAAGCAAATGGGACAATATGGCATCCTGCGCCGGAACCTATGGGCCCTGCACCTCTGGCCGCTTGACGGTAGCCTTTGAGCCTCCCTGAGCGAGTCTTAAACACAGTTTCAGAGATTAGAGCCCCGTCTACGAGATGCCTCTGTACACGCTTGGTATATAAAAACCTCAGAGACCTTCATACTTACAATTTGACAGACATGTTGTCATTTCTGCAAGATCTGCTGGATAAGGGACACTCCCCATCCACATTAAAAGTCTGTGTGGCAGATATAGTGGCCTCTTGTGCCCCAGTAGTTTTCGCTTCTTAAGCGGTGCCAGGAGGCTAAATGTGCCTTGTCCTCCTACCATTCCTTCATGGGACCTGCCCACTGTGCTGAGGGGCCTTGAAGGGGATTAGCCCCGCCTGCCCGGAATCCGGGCTAGTAGTCTCCATCTCACTAGCATACTCTTCTTTGGGCCTTCAGTGCCCCATTGAAGTAAGGGCCTGCTCGACTAGAGGAATCGCCTCATCCTGAGCATGGTCCAGTGGTGTGTCCATAGCGGATAACTGTTAGGCCTTACCTAGGCTAGGCCTTACCATCTACATTTGCAAGGTTTTGTAACCTGAAAGTCCCTGCCTTGCAGGCCAGGGTCCCCTCCGCTTGAATCTGACAGAGAGCCCTCAGGTGTATCACACTCAAGCTCTCTGGCATTAATTTACCTGTTAACTCTTGACCCCTGGGTGTCAATGTTACAGGAGTACTCTGGAACGATTAACCAGGCCAGGTGTGATCTTAGGAAGCTCAGCCCATCTTAGTCTTAGATTGTTGTTAACTTCTCTATAGGCGTTGGATGCTTATGGAAGTTTTTACTTTTAGTCGTTCCTCTACATTAGCATGGTGTGATTGTACTATGTTCCCATATGCATCTAGCAAGGCACAGTACGAGTGTAGTATCGAAAGGTAAAGTACTCGGTTACTAAATGTAACATCGGTTCCCTGAGATATGGGAACAAGTACTGCATTGCTAGCCGTGCTATATAGCTGCACATCTCAGTTGTCGCTTCAGTCTAAGTAATCTGAGAATCCTGTGGTGAATGCCTGCTTTTATAGCCAGATGCCCTGCCTATTTTGGCGGGCTTTGGCAGGCTTTGGCCAGCTCCGTCACCATAGGCTTGTGCAGCTCCGACAAGAGGTTGAGAACTTGATTTCGTTGTCGCAATCTTCTGTTTATAACAGTCAATGTTTAATATGCCCTATGAAATTATATTACTGCTTATACTGCCTATACTGCTTGTATTACTGCAGTCTCTGTAAAATTACACTTTATGAAAAACAAAATACAGTCCTTAGGTCGTTTTGAAAATAGTATCTACCTATATCTCTATATGAACAAAAATATTTAGGCTAAGAGTATCTATCTCTGGTGTCCTATTTCTGGCTTATCGATGCACTAAAATATGAGCTAGTAGTATGTAGTGGCCTGCTGCATGCTAATGTCGAAATGCTGTGTAAAACAATACACAGGACATGGGCATTTATAGCTACTTGTAACAAACAAACACTGTTTTTGTCATATTTCTAAATATATTACCATATATAGTGAAATTATAAATGTTTTAAAATCGCATTACTGTCAAATTTATGGTTTTTGATTTAAGTTTTGCCATATAATTTATGCAAAAAGCATTAAAGGACATTCCTATAGTCCCTCCATGACACATCACATATGATTATGTTTTCTTTTAAATCGTTTTGTTTCTTATTTTTGTTATCAGTATTTATTTATTTTTTTTAATTATTTTTTTGCCATTAGTACATTAGGGTGTTTTGGGTTACATTTACTACTTCCTGTGCAAAACCATATTATTTCATGGATGGCCCTGTGAATCATCTATATACATCTGACATAGTTTATTATCAAATTTGTTGTATTAAGGTAAAAAGCAGAGTTTGGTAGGTGTTTTTTTTTTTTTTTTTTTTTTTTACAGATTTTTATTTTCTCTATTATACAGAGATGTATATTTCTTTATAGGTGAAAATGGGGCCAGCAAATGGGCCCAGCAACACAACTAAAGTATAACTTTACAACAGCAAAACTGCAACAGATTTCTTTGACATAAACAAAAAATTCAAAAATGCTCTCTAATCGCTCTTGCGGTACTTCGATGTCACACAGGACGGTCTGTGGAGTGAGCTGAAGTCAAACACTTAGTTAGGAAACACAAAATTCTTCTGTGGCTTTATAGATAATATTTTCATTTACACAATTTAGCAAAACCAGAAAAAAATTTCTAATATACAGGCCTACCACAATATTAACTTCTTATTATTGATTTGTTGTAAATAAACATCACATTTGCAACTAGTCAATGTTCAAGAAATGGTGGAAAGCATTTCATGTAGCAATACAAGACAGATTACTGATAAGCTGTCAAAAAAAGGCACAATTTAGAAAATAAAAAACTGGCACAATTTAGCAAAGAAAAGAAAAAAATCACTGCATTGACTTTCAAAGCTACTATATAGTAACGATTTTCTGTTTCGAGGACAATAATGTAGGTAATGTAGAAATTTAGAAATGTAGCACAATATTTGTCTTTCGAATGTGGTGAAATAAAAAAAATACACTCAAGTAAAGTACAGATACACAAAAAGTGTATTTAAGTATATTTAAATGTTTTAATTATCATTAAAAACTACAGGGAAATCTTAATTGCAGTTAAAATTGACAACTAGTCCCAACCTTCCATATACCAGCCAACATCACTGAGAAACACAACAAATGACATAATGAAAAAAGCTTGTAATTTCTTGGTAACTCTACAACATTAGCTCAGTTGAGCCTTCCATGTCTATTTTTACTGAACAAGTCCCGCTGCTATTGATAGCTAAATCAAAGAATTATTGACATTCACAAAGTTCAGCCACAGAGGCCTTACTCAGCTCCCCACACACACTAACACAATGATACAAAGCACACAGTAAACTACTTTGAGGAGCTATGCAGCACAATTCATCTGCCCACAGGGTGAATCTAATGAAAGTAACACCCTCAAACACCCTTTCTTTCTAATCCTTCTAACCTACTCACTGTGTGTTTGTGTGTGTATCAGAGCCATGCAGTGTGTGTAACACTCAGAACACAGAACGAGTCTAAATGTAAATTACTAATAGTCTATTTTACTGAAATTCATTAAAATAGTATTCTGTCATATTTGTCCCCCAGAAGCACTCAAAATTAGTTGAAAGTCAAAATTAATTATTTTAATGTGAAATTAATTATTTAATGTCAATCTATAAGCTTCCTTTGTAATTGTCTGTATTTACATATTTTTTTTCATCCAGTCAGTGGGCTATCATAAGCAGTTCAAGAGTTTCATGCTGCCTTCAAATACTTGATGCACCTTAGTAGCAGAATGTGACACATATCTCTGTATATTCTCTGTCGAGGCAGCATTTTATATATATATATATATATATATATATATATATATATATATATATATATATATATATATATATATATATATATATATATTATTATTATTATTATTATTATTATTGTTATTTTTATTTTTATTATTATTATTATTATTATTATTAATACAAATTACTGACTGCAGTAATAACAAGTAAAAACGAATGAGCTTTCTCTGTATACATACACAACTGTTCAAACTCAGGTCAGTATAATTTTTTTTTTTTTTTTAAGATATTAATACTTTTATTCTGCAAGATGGAATTAAGTTGTTCAAAATGTACCATGGCTTCCATAAAAACATTAAGCAGAACAATGTTTGCTTAACAACAGTTTCAACAACAGACAACTGTCTGCTTTTAACAATTATGTCCAACTATGAAGATAATAAGAAATGTTTCTTGAGAAGCAAATCAGCATATTAGAATGGTTTCTTCTGACAGATCATGTGACACTAAAGACTAGAGTAATGGCTGCTGAAAATTCAGCTTTTCAATCACAGGAATAAATAACTCATTTTTAAAAAATATATATATTAACATAAAAACCTTTTTAAAATGTGTAATAATTTTTTTTCACAATAGTACTCTTTACTATATTTCTGATCAACTAAGAGACTTTCAAAACATTGACCTGATGGAGTTATTCACTCCTGTCCTGCAGAATCACAAACGGAATCCCTTAACTGGGTTTTATGATTCATAGCTAATTGCAATGCAGTTTCTTCATTATCTCGGAATCTCTGAAACCATGTGACTCTGGAACACAGTGAACTGAATAGTGCATACTATTGCCTGCTAATCGTTTGGGATATGTTCTATCAAAACAAGTTTTAATCCCAACAATTAATTTTGGAAAAATTGGAATGAAATTAATAAATGTTTACTTCTTTTATTTAACAAAGATGCATTAAATGAATCAAATGTGGCAGTGATTACTTAAAAAAAAAAAAAAACTGTTCTTTTCTAATCATCAAAAAATCCCAAATAAACGTAAAAAAAAGAATAATAAGTTTCCAACATTGACATAATAATGACAATAATAAGCAATGTTTTTGAGCACCAAATCAATATATTATAATGATTTGCTAAAGACTTGAATAACGTTTGCTGAAAATTCAGCTTTGCTACAAATATATACAAATATATATAAAGATATACTTAACCAATAACAAACTTATCTCTGTTGTCATGTATATTTCACAGTTTGACTTTATAACTCACAATTGCAACTTTTTTATTATATAGGCCTAGCTATTTCATTTTCAATTTAAAAGTTGAAGAATATTCTTTCAAACAAAGACCTAGAAGTTGCAATTCATGCTTTTGTAACATCACGATTAGACTATTGCAACTCTCTTTATTGTGGTCTTCCTCAGTCTTCACTATCTCGATTGCAAATTGTTCAAAATGCTGCTGCAAGACTTTTGACTGGGTTTAGAAAGAGGGATCATATTTCTCCTGTTTTGGCATCCCTTCACTGGCTTCCCATTAAGTTTAGAGTTGATTTTAAGATCCTTTTGTTTGTTTACAAGGCATTGTCAGGCTGTGCACCAAGGTATATTTGTGATCTTATTGTGCCATACTGTCCTGCTAGGTCACTTAGATCTTCAAATCACTTGCTTTTAAATGTGTCACAAAGTCGTTACAAATTAAAGGGTGATCGGGCCTTTTCTGTGGCTGGGCCCAAGCTTTGGATTGGAATGCTCTTCCTTATCATGTGAGGTCTGCTCCTTCATTGGACATTTTTAAATCTACTCTGAAAACACATTTTTATTCTTTAGCTTTTGGAAATTTGTAATTGTTGTTTTTTATAGTGTAGTCCTGCTATGCATTATGTACAGCACTTTGGATCAATTTTTATTGTGTTAAATGTGCTTTATAAATTGGTTGTTGTTGTTGTTGTTGTTGTTTGAAATGTACAGGACACTTAATAAGTATAGAAACAATAGAAATGTTAGCTCATTCACTGACCTTTAAATATTCCTTATATAATCCTATTGTTCTGCATCAAGACATACTTATCCTATGACTAATCATTGTTACATCAGTAAATATCCTGAGTGGATTAACCATAATTATAAATAAACTGCAAGGCTGGTGCCTGTTGTTAAAAACAAATCACAAATGTTAAAAGCTTTCATCATAAATTCTTCTATATTCCTATGCAGTCCAATACTAAAGCAGTTTGAGTGTGAACTTCTTGCACTGACATTAGAGAGAGCTGGTAAGAGGCCATATGTGAGCGTCCTGTGTACGGGACACTAGTCGTGGAGTGGCGGGAGCAGAGTGTGTGTCTTTAATGTAGCCACACTGCTGCGCTCTGTCCCTTTGCAGCAACTAGAGCAGAAAAATCATCTCATCACACAGTGATTACATGATTACATGTCCTCCACAGACTACATGTGTATAAGCAATGCACATTATGCATGTTTACTTATTTATGTTTGTACAGTACATGTTATTCATTGTCACCCTATTTTGTTTAAAATGATGTACAATACAGTAACAATCTAAATCTAAAAGATGTAATGATGGAGAGTTTCTCACAGTCACCCTCCAGTTGAACTAAAAACATTTGCACTAGTACCAGTTTACTGAAAATGCTTAAAAGCTACAAATCATTCACTAATTTCGTTTTTCAAGCTTACTTAATGGCCAGTTTTATGCAAATACTAAAATGTAAAAATTTCAGAAACTTACTAGGCCTACTGCAAAATGTAAGAAGTGTCTCCCTTTGAATCCATGAATGGATTTTCGGTTAAGTTGGCCATGTCCTGCAGAAGGGCCTGTGTTGTTTCCGTAATTGAGTTTCCAGTGAATATATCCTGACACTGCCCCAACATGATGTTTGTTGGTGTTTTTTGGTGTTGGTGTTTTTTTTTTTTTTTTTTTTTTTTGTATTTGAGACTTTTAGTTTGTAGTGTTCTTTTATGCCTTCCTGTATCCTGTGTCACATCTTCATTGTGTTCTCCTGTCCTGTATTTTTGTCCTTTTACCCTTGTTATTCATCCTATTTTAAATGTAATGTAAAATGTAATGTAAAAAAAATGCGTTTGCAGCCATTTTTTACCTTGCAAGCTGATATATTTATTGCAATAGTATTTTAATGCATTATTGTCATTATTAAAACACTGGTTTGTTATGCAAATAGTTTTACTGTTTTCACGTTTTGTTATTCTTGTAGTTACTGACCTTATAGAGGCGAACAAAATGGAATGGCTTGCACATTCACAGAAAATAGCATACTTCCATGTAAAATAATAACCACTAATATTTCCTTTGTAATTCGTCAGGTTTTAAATAACTGTATGTAAAGCTTCTAGTTAACTTTTTTTTCTTTTCTTTTTTTTTTTTTGTAATGTAATTTTAAATCTTCCTATTATTTAGAAAGACTGAAAAATAAAAGTAAAAGTGAATTGGCATGAAAAAGATATGTCTTCTTGTAAAATGTCTTCTTGAATAAGAATTCAAGTCCACTGGAAATTGATCGGATTGTTCTTGTTTTATTAATTGCTGTAGTCATTTAACGATATGTTAAGTTGGAATTAGCGCTAGTAAACATGTCATTAGGGAAGAGATGTTGTTGTGAGGACATAAGCTCATTAATATCTTTGATTAAGGATTGTAAGTGTTCTTTCAAAATGATATAAACAACAATTATGGTCATGTGCATGAATAAATCATTTATAAAAATCACTGCAACATTTGATAAAATAAGTAATCGGTTATATATAATAACCGATAATCATCTTATAATTATATGATAATTATTATCCATTTTAATTTAATGGTGACTTTGGATCTTAACACTCTGTCTGAAGACTGCTATTCTGTTACTATTCTGAATTGGAATAAAAAAATGAGGAATTTATTGAGTTGCAATACAGAGACATTTGGGCAAAGCCCCTATCAATTTACAATGCCTCCCAGGCAGCTATTTCAGGCATCATAATCAAAGTCCTATTTACTTGGAGAATGGGGAAATCCTCAAATCTCAAAAACTGCTGGCCACACTCATGTGTAAATAACGTATTTCAAATCATCTGCAGAATCTGTCATGAACCGTCCTATAAATGTTACTTTTGCCAAAATGGCATTAAAAAATTAAATTTCAGGCTGGATCAGTCAGTGTGCATTGAATACACCATACTGTATTTATAACTATGTACCTTACTCCATTGTAACGAGTGGTTATTTGAGTTTCTCTCAAGTTTTAATCCGGCCAACTAGTCTATAAACTGTAGAGATGATTGTTTGTGAAAATCCCAGTAAATCAGCAGTTTCTGAAATAATCAGAACCGGGGGTGGGGGGGTGGGGGTCCAAAAAGTAAAGTTAATTTACCATCACAAATGTGACCCTGGACCACGAAACAATTTTGTAAACTTCCTACTGTAAATATATATCAACTTAATTTTTGAACATTACTATGCATTGCTAAGGACTTAATTTGGACAATTTTAAAGGCAATTTTCTTAGTATTGTGTTTTTTTTTACACCCTCAGATTTCAGATATTCAAATAGTTGTATCTTGACCAAATATTGTACTACCCTAACAAACCATGCATCAATGAAAAGCTTGATTCAGCTTTCAGATGATGTGTCATGTAATCAAATGTAATAATAATAATAAAAAATTAAACATTATCAGGCACTGCCAAAGGTCTAATTATTGCATTCTATGGATGATTTCCAAATGTCCAACTTTTCTATGGATGATGTCCAAATCTTGTCCAAATGTTGCATCTAGTTTGTTCTCCTAGCTGCAGTATCATACAGCATCCAATACTTAGATTTTGCCCTTAACCCCATGAAAGATTTTCTTGCTTTCTCATCCTCAAAAGAGATTAGTCAAAGAGATTAATAAAAGTACGCTTACAAGAATCACTAACTCTTTTACTTGCATAAAGGCTTTTACTTACATAACCTCATATCCAAGCTCAGCTGTGTCAAGAAAGGTGAACTTTTAGATTGAATTCTATGTTTATGAATCATCTACAGCTGATATTGTGCTAAAGAGCATGAATAATGTTTCCAATGAAGAGAGTAAAATATCAGCTTAAGATAGCAATCTAAAAGACTTACATTGTTTTGTAGATTGAAAAGAACCTTCTAGAAATGCCATGATACCCACTAGAGTTAATACATCCCTTGCCAGAATCCATATCCCTTCATCCTCCAGTACACACACACACACACACTGTGCCCAGGTCTCCTTGGAGAGCTTTCTCTCTTTTCCACCTGCCTTTATATGAACATAATAACAGCTGACTAAGCAGTAAAGCACCAGCTGTATGAAAAGAAAACACACAAACTTAAATTCTGCCCAATGCTCTTGCTATTTAAAACATTTGCTCCCAAAGAATAAACTTCACAGGGATTTGTAGATTTTCAAATGCTTTGTGTTTTATTACATATATATATAAAAAAAGACCAATGCTACTGATGTTAAAGGGCTAGTTCACCCCAAAATGAAAACGTTGTCCATGGGGTCCAAAACAATGACTTTTATTAGCCTTGTTTCCAGGCGAAAAGAGCATGCAGCTCATTTCTAATGTTTTCATATTATATCAGCTAACCTCAACATTAACAACATTTTAAACAATTATGAATTTTATGAGAACTCACCTTCAGACACCAGCAAGCCATTGAAATAAATTCCAGCTTGCACTGGCCTGTCAAAAGCGGCTATTGCATGGACAAAAATTATGACAGAATTTTAATTTCTGGGTGAACTATGCCTTTACAGTAACTCTGCCTGCACACTGTATGACACATTCACATATTCACAACACAAACCTTCACCCTTTTCTGTTTCACTTTTTCCAGACCCACTTGCTGCATCTGGTCACTGAAGCATATGTACATGCACACACTCACTTTGTGAACACTAATGTTGTATGACAGGTGTTCTCACAACAGTTCTCCTGACCCCCACCTCTCATCAGCTTCCATCTATCATTAGCCACTTGAGTTCTTATCGACAATTTAAACAGACATTTTCTAAATGTGTAATAACTTTGTTGGTGTCTTTCTGCTGCTTGCTTTGTTAGTCTCTCTCTTTCTCATTTAATCCTGTTGTCTAATTTCATGCGAGGATAGACTGTGATGAAGACAACTGTCTGCCGCCCTGCAGGCCAAATTTAGGAGAATCGACTGCAGCCTTGATAATTAAGTGTTTAATTAACTGTGCAGAAATGATAGAATATGGTGAGCATTGCATTAACTAAAACTGTCTTCCTTTCCCTATTTTTTTTTTTTTGAGAAAGCATTAGGTTTGGAACAACAGTGAAGAAACTTCTCATATGTAATAATAGAGAGTTTAAATGATAATTCACTCAAACATCTGATCAAAAGCATCTGTGACGGCTGGTGAAAAGACAGTCCGGAAACAAATGCGAGTTAACAGGATTTAATGAGATGATGAGATATAATACAAAGACGATGAGGCGATAACACTCCAGGGAGACGGTGGAAGGTGAGAAATCCAGCCGGTAGTGGAGTGTAGGTGAGGAGTCCGGGTCTTGACGGCGTGAGGCAGCAGGAGAGAGTGGCACAGGAACTGTGGGGAACAGAGCCGAAGGTAAGTGTCCGTGGCTGAGTGATCGTGCGGAGAGTGGATGAGGTTCTAGGGAAAACACAGACATCCAAACGCAAACTAACACAGAAGCCAGACGGGGGTAACACAACGACATGAAACAACGATCTCACCAACACAAGACGTGAGACAAGCCATTATATAGGAGATGAGTAATGAGTGGCAGCTGTTGCTGATACAATTAACGGAGATGCCCACAACTCTCCCGGCGAACCCCAGAAACCGCTGTAGGGCCTTACGGGAATCTGGAGATGGCCAATCTATCACAGCCTTTACCTTGTCAGGGTCCATTCGTATTCCCTCAGACGACACGATAAACCCTAGGAAGGGGACCGACTGTGCATGGAATATGCACTTCTCCGCCTTGACAAAAAGCCCATTCTCTAATAACCTCTGGAGCACTCGTCTGACATGTTGGACATGTTCCTGGAGAGATGAAGAAAAAATCAGTATGTCATCCAGGTAAACATATATAAACTGATCTACCATATCTCTCAACACGTCATTCACGAGTGCTTGGAAAACCCTGGGCGAATTGGAGAGCCCGAACGGCATAACCAAATATTCAAAGTGCCCTCTAGGGGTATTAAAGGCAGATTTCCATTCATCCCCCTTCCTGATGCGGACCAAATGATAAGCGTTACGAAAATCCAATTTTGTGAATACCGATGCTCCCTGCAACCTCTCGAAAGCTGAAGACATGAGTGGTAATGGATAAGTATTCTTAATAGTAATGTTGTTCAGCTCTCGGTAATCAATACAAGGTCGCAGAGAACCATCCTTCTTACCCACAAAAAAGAACCCCGCCCCCGCTGGAGATGAGGAAGGATGGATGAACCCAGAGTCTAGGGAATCAGAAATGTATTTCTCCATGGCCTCCCTCTCAGGAATAGAAAGAGAGTATAACTTGCCTTTAGGCGGAGATTTACCTGACACTAAGTCTATGGCACAGTCGTAGGGACGATGCGGAGGAAGAGAAGCAGCCCGGGACTTACTGAACACTTCCTTCAGGTCCAGATACTCTACAGGCACGTTTGGCAACGCCATGGTCTCCTTCTGAAAGACAGACACAGGAACAACAGGACAGGCAGAAACCAAACAAGACTCATGACAACTTTCACTCCACAATGTGATAGTGTTCGAACCCCATTCCACTCGTGGATTATGTTTGGACAACCAGGGGTGACCTAAAACAATGGGAGCAACAGGGGAGTCCATGAGAAAAAAGGATATGGTTTCTTGATGATTGCCGGATGTGATGAGTGTGATGGGTTCAGTATGGTGGGTGACGGGAGGCAGTTCCTGGCCGTTGAGTGCGGTGACATGGATGGGGAGAGACACAGGAAGGACAGGAATGTTCAGGTGATGTGCAAGTGAAGAATCAATGAAATTACCTTCGGCTCCGGAGTCCAGAAGAGCTTGGCATTCATGATGTTGATTCCTCCACCACAGTTTCACCGGAAGGAGGGTCGATGATGTGGGTGAGGACTTCTCGGCGGAGATCCCACCCGATAGTAGCCTCAGGTTTACTATCGGGCTGACTCTTTTACCGGGCAAGAGTAGTTGTTATGATCAGCGCCTCCACAGTACAAACATAGTCCTTGGGACCTCCGCCGTTCCCTCTCCCTCCGGGATAGCCGAGTTCGACCCACCTGCATGGGCTCGTGATCGTCGACAGAACCGACCGTGTTCTCTCGACTCAAGCGCCCCCTACCAGAAGAGAAGGGTAGTCTGGAAGGACTGTGTTGACGGCCCAGGCGATTAAACCTGGCCTCCACCCGCAACGCCAGGTCAATAAGTTCGTTGAGGGTAGGAGGCAGCTCGAGGAGGTAGATTTCCTGCTGCACACGGTCGGATAACCCATGCAGGAATCTATCCCACTGCGCCGCCTCGTTCCACTGGCACGCGGCCGCCAGGGTCCGGAACTCGATGGAGTATTCGGTGACAGATGAATGTCCCTGTTGGAGTTCCGAGAGGCGATGGGCGGCCTCCCTGCCGGTCGCGGCCCGGTCGAAAACTCTCTTCATCTCTTCTGATAGGAGGTGGAACGAGGCACAGCACGGATGTTGATTCTCCCACACCGCCGTTCCCCATAAGGCAGCCTTGCCTGATAGTAGTGTGAGCGTGAACGCTACCTTGGATTCTTCTGCGGCGAAAGTGCGGGGCTGCAGGGCAAAATGCATAGAGCACTTGTTAAGGAATGTTCTGCAATAAGTTGGCTCACCAGCGTAACTCTCCGGTGCCGGAAGTCGCGGCTCAGGCCGGAAGTGGTCCTGGGGAATCCCCGGGGGAACGCTCAGCGCAGGCGGGGCGATGGGCGCAGTGGGAGACATGAGCTGATGGATCTGCTGGGTGAGCTCGGACACCTGTGCCACCAGCGCTTGGAAAGCGCGTCCGGTGTTCGAGATGCTCTCCTGCTGCTGATCCATTCTCTTGACGCTATGGTGCATGAAATCGGTGAGGGTGTTGGTGCTCGCAGCTTCCATGTTGGGTGAGATCGTTCTGTGACGGCTGGTGAAAAGACAGTCCGGAAACAAATGCGAGTTAACAGGATTTAATGAGATGATGAGATATAATACAAAGACACACAAAGACGATGAGGCGATAACACTCCAGGGAGACGGTGGAAGGTGAGAAATCCAGTCTTGACGGCGTGAGGCAGCAGGAGAGAGTGGCACAGGAACTGCGGGGAACAGAGCCGAAGGTAAGTGTCCGTGGCTGAGTGATCGTGCGGAGAGTGGATGAGGTTCTAGGGAAAACACAGACATCCAAACGCAAACTAACACAGAAGCCAGACGGGGGTAACACAACGACATGAAACAACGATCTCACCAACACAAGACGTGAGACAAGCCATTATATAGGAGATGAGTAATGAGTGGCAGCTGTTGCTGATACAATTAACGGAGACGCCCACAACTAATCAGTGCAGACGCAGAACACACAGAATTCACCACAAAGTGTAAACAACCCGAGATAACGGTTTACCAACCTTGACAGCATCTAATGCGACTCAAATGTACATACAGTATAATGTATTCCAAGTGTTCTTCTGAAGATGTAGTATTAGGTGAAAATAGACGGACATTTAAAATCTTGATAGCAGCCCAAGCTCTCTATGGTACCTTCATTACACAGTTCTTGAGCAAAGTAGTGATGCCAGATTTGTCACTGAATTATTATTTTGATTTCAAAGGAATCTTCTGATATACTTTACAAGAAGATCATTCTTCTTAAAATTTTATTTATTGTTCAAGACTGATCTGGTGAACATTATGAGTGAATAATGACTTAAATTTTAGTCTGTCACACATAGGTACAGTATAACTCATACAGATACTGGTCATATAATTAGAATATCATCAAAAAGTTGATTTATTTCACTAATTCCATTCAAAAAGTGAAACTTGTATATTATATTCATTCATTACATACAGACTGATATATTTCAAATGTTTATTTCTTTTAATTTTGATTATTAAAACTGACAACTAAGGAAAATACCAAATTCAGTGTCTCAGAAAATTTGAATATTGTGAAAAGGTTCAATATTGAAGGTTTGGACCACTCAGCAGCAGTCCAGGTGTGGAGTATACCTTTAAGTTCAGTGTGTGCTGACAGGATAAATGATAGCGGTTCTGGTTAAACAAACAAATAACAGATTTATAGAAGATTGGGAGTAGCTGAACTTCTGCTGTGCATTGTTCTGTCTGTGAGCATGAAGATGAGGTTGGTAGAGTGTGTTGGAGAGATCAGGTGCTGGATTCTCTTGCTGTTGGATGAGCTTTTCATGCTTAATTAAACTCACATTTCACACATCAAAATTCAGAACCTTTTTTTTCTTAGTAGGTTGATGTTGATGCGTGTTTTGGTTTGCCATTGCCCATTAGTTTGAGACTGCCTTGTGGCCCAACAGGGAAACACATGCAAACCTGCTTGCTCTTACACACATGCACACACTTACATGGTGTATGAAGGTGTAAGTGCGTAACAGTGCCTCTGCTGGTCTCTTTTGATCTGTTTTGTGAAGAGTCTTAATTAGTTATGGGAGATTTACCCAGCATGCTTCTTTAAACACGTTTTTGGCCTCTCTTCTTCTTTGCAGTCTTACTTTGCTTTACTCACTTTCCTCTCGAGTTGCCCTTTATGTGTTATGGAAGGCCGTTCCCACCACAGGATGAAAAAAAAATAATAGCAACAACAGCCAAAATAAAAAAAAAAGGTAATAGAAACTTTTTATCTCAAAATACACATTTCTAAGGGCTTTTCCTCCTCAGAATAGTAAGAAAAAAGGTTAGAATTGTGAGAGAAAAGTTGCATTCTGCGATTTAAATAGAATTGAAAGAATTAAACTACAGAATTAAAGCAAAAAGAAATCTCTTGGAATTCTGAGTTGTGAGAGAAAAAACTTAGATTTGTGAGATTAAGAGTTACATTTATCTTTTATTTAAACATTTTTTCTGTCCTGACAGAAATACGCTTCCATAGTTTGTGTTTCTTTAATTATAGCATTCTACAGTATAGTACAGTTGCCTATTTTACACCTTTGGAAAAAATATATTTCCTCTTGTGCATGTTTACTGATTGTGAATTTATATTTATTAATATATTATTCATTACCATGTTAATTCTATACCTTGATTGTTTTATTAACCAGTTGGGTTGCCTAGTGTTAGCATGCTATCTTGTTTTCATATCTGTGACCAGCTGGCAGGCTAATCTCTTATTTCATTACACGCATATTACAGTAATGTTTGGCCGTGTCTTAGATTTATTTTTTCAGGCAGACCATGTTAATGATAATATAAATCATGACTGGGCCCTGTTTCTAAATTTAGGAATGGTAAAAAAAAATGCCTATGTATCAATGAAAGAAGAGCTTTACATTTTTTTTAACATAATATCTGGCTTTTTATATCCCAGCATATTTTCAAAGCTGTAGATGAACATCACATGCCTTCCATCTGCAGCACTAGCATGTGCAGACTTTGTCATTACTCTGCATATTTTAATACGGGTAGGGTTTTTCTAATTATGAGCATGATTACATTAACATAATCACAGTATTCTGTTTGCATTAGCTTCAAGTACTGACCTAATCGGTTCATGAGGGAAAATCTAAACTTGATGGCAGATATAAAAGAAATAATTATTCTTAAAGAATTACTGTAATTTTTTGTCATTTCCTATTGCTATTTTTAGTCAGATGTTATTTTTCAGACATACAGGAGCATCTCAATAAATTAGAATGTTGTGGAAAAGTTAATTTATTTCAGTAATTCAACTCAAATTGTGAAACTTGAGTATTAAATCAATTCAATGCACACAGACTGAAGCAGTTTAAGTCTTTGGTTCTTTTAATTGTGATGATTTTGGCTCACATTTAACAAAAACACATTAATACACAATCTCAACAAATTAGAATATGGTGACATGCCAATCAGCTAATCAACTCAAAACACTTGAAAAGGTTTCCTGAGCCTTCAAAATGGTCTCTCAGTTTGGCTACACAATCATGGGGAAGACTGCTGATCTGACAGTTGTCCAGAAGACAATCATTGACACCCTTCACAAGGAGGGTAAGCCACAAACATTCATTGCCAAAGAAGCTGGCTGTTCACAGAGTGCTGTATCCAAGCATGTTAACAGGGAGTTGAGTGGAAGAAAAAGATGCACAACCAGCCGAGAGAACCGCAGCCTCATGGGGATTGTCAAGCGAAATCGATTCAAGAATTTGAGTGAACTTCACAAGGATTGGATAGAGACTTGGGTCAAGGCATCAAGATCCACCACACACAGATGTGTCAAGAAATTTGCTGAACCACAGACAATGTCAGAGGCATCTTACCTGGGCTAAGGAGAAGAAGAACTGGACTCTTGTCCAGTGGTCCAAAGCCCTCTTTTCAGATGAGAGCAAGTTTTGTATTTCATTCAGAAACTGAGATCCTACAGTCTGGAGGAAGGGCGGAGAAGCTCATAGCCCAAATTGCTTGAAGTCCAGTGTTAAGTTTTCACAGTCTGTGATGATTTAGGTTGCAATGTCATCTGCTGGTGTTGGTCCATTGTGTTTTATGCAAACCAAAGTCACAGCACCCATTTACCAACAAATTTTGGAGCACTTCATGCTTCTTTCTGCTGACCAGCTTTTTGAAGATACTGATTTCATTTTCCAGCAGGAATTAACACCTGTCCACACTTCCAAGAGCACCAAAAGTTGGTTAAATGACCATGGTGTTGGTGTGCTTGACTGGCCAGCAAATCCACCACACCTGAACCCCACAGAGAATCTATGGGGTATTGTCAAGAGGAAAATTAGAAAAAAGAGACCAAAAAAATGAGATGAGGTGAAGGCCACTGTCAAAGAAACCTGGGCTTCCATACCACCTCAGCAGAATGCCACAAACTGATCACCTCCATACCACGCCAAATTGAGGCAGTAATTAAACCAAAAGGAGCCCCTATCAAGTATTGAGTACATGTACTGTACATGAACATAATTTCCAGATGGCCAACAATTCTTTTTTTTTTTTTTTTTTTTTGGTCTAATGAATTATTCTAATTTGTTAAGATTTTGTGAGTGGTGGGTTTTGTTTTTAAATGTGAGCCAAAATCATCACAACTGAAAGAACTAAACATTAAACTACTTCAGTCTGTGTGCATTTAATTTATTTAATACACGAGTTTCACAATTTGAGTTTATTGATTTATTGAGATGCACCAGTACTCATTTTCTGCGATCTAACTAAATAATAATTTATTGTAATGAACTGAGTTTACTGACAACATGGTGAGTTAAATAATATACAGCAAATATATACCCAATACTACAGTTTACAGTAAATGTATAATGAAGCCCTAATAATAAGGAATATAGCTGCAAACAGCGATGGCGGACTCAAGCCATCAGTGCAAATGCCGTGGTGAAGATTGGCACCTTCAACAAAATTGTGGTAACACTTTGTACAAAGCAACCCAAAGTATCTTGGGTATAAATGAAATAACATTGGTCTTAGTACAGAGCCATGTTGTACTCCACTAATGAAGGTGTGGGATATGATTGATGGCATCCTAATGGGGTGGAATGAGGGGCACAATAAAAAAAGTCTATAAAATATAAATAATAGAAAAAGTCTTTCTACATGATTTCAGCCAAAGAATAAGGGTCTTATTTGGTGAGACGAAAAAAGAACTGATTATTTTCTAAAAATAAATAAATAAAAGTATATATAATTTTTAACTACAAATCCTCATTTGCAATGAAACTACAATTTTGTTTTTGTTTTTTTGTTTCCTAATTTTCCTTAGACCCTTTGGCTCCCATTCAAGACCACAATATGGAGAAAAATCCTGGAATGTTTTCCTCCCAAAAAATTACATTTCTTTTTGACTGAAGAAAAAATGACATGGACATCTTGGATGATGATTAATCCATTCATATTAATAAAAAAAGAGTTTTATTAATACTGATTTTTCTTTTCATTTGCAGTCTATTTCATGGGTAATACACACACACACACACACACACACACACACACACACACACACACACACACATACAATATATATTCATATTCCTTGGCCTGATTTTTGGGAAAATTAATAAAACATGGCAAAGTGTTCGGTTTTAAGGACAGTTTTGATTACCTTTTCACATTACTTGTGTCAAGTCGTCACTTGATGTCAGTTGTAAACTCTGGCTCCTGAAGCAAAACCACGCCAGTCTTCAAATAAGGTAGCCTATATTTTCGTATCGAAGAACGTTGGTTTGTTTATCCCCTTCTCTTAACTCTCGAGCTTTCTTTTTTTATTTTCTCCCTACTCCGCTGCAGCTGCTCGGCGAATGCATGGCATATTTCTCGACATCACGTATACTAACGCCGACGGGGGCAACGAAAGCATCTTCCTCTTGAGTTCGCCTCGGACGGAGAAGCCTGAAAACCCCACTCCGTTCATGTTTAATTTATAGATTTATCCCACAGCAGGTTGCAGTACACCTGATCGTTTAACGAAACGGCTCGGTGTACGGTCGTATGAATAAAAAAGAGAATACCCCCTTTTACTGAGCGACAGAGACTCACTGTTCAAACAGCATGAAATAATTCCATTGAATGAAGGAACCGGAGCTGGGAAGGACAGCATGAAGTTACAAATCTCCGGTCTTTTGCTCGTGATGGCAGTAGCCTATGCAACGATAGAGGGTGAGTAACCTACTGCACTTTAATCTGATCTAAGTTTTCCTGCATTTTTCCGTGTGTGGCTACATACAGTATAGGACCTCATTGCACAGTTTTACTTATTTCACAGTCTGTTATTAAAATGATGCAAGTGCTTTCGGCTCCAATAGTCTATAGGCTATGTTACCTAAAATGTTAATTTAGACGAAGTCATACATGTTGAGAATCAAGCCACGTGTATTCAAGAATCATTAGACGTTTTATCTTGTGCTTTCGTCCCTGCAACAAATGAATGATACAAAAGAAATTCGACTCATGTTTAATTTACGCTTATTGCTTTGCTTCTAGCGCCCTCAGCTGGGTCTCTGAGTGTTAATGTTTTGTGTGACCTGTTCAGCACCACACACTTTTACTGGTTTTCCACCCTTCAATAGGTGTCATTTTGGACCAGCTTTGTAACAAACAAGCAAACAAACAAAAGATTTTAACAGACACCAACACACTTTGATGTGTTAATAGTATCACACTGAATCACTAATGCAAGAAAATGTGTTTTGTTTGGATTTGGCAGAGTGTAAAAGTGAAGATATGGGGGTTCTTATCAATGTCGAGTCAATGAAAGCCTTCATCTGCAGCTTTAATCCAAAAATGAAGCCGCTGGACTGGATTTTCATTTATCTTTTACTGTCAGCAACACTCTGGAGAGAAATGCTTCACATATTTTTCTTGCTCTCTCTGTTCATTGAAATGAGAGAAATTGTTTAATCAAGGGGAAATTGCTGTCAAACGTGGCATTCATAGATTCACTGAATTGAAGTTCTGTTGTAAAGGAAATTTTATATTCTATTTGTATCTGTAAAACAAGGCCTATATAGCCACTTTTATTGTATTGAATAACAGCATAGTCATATGCTGAATAATATTCCATGCTGATATTCAGTATAGTGTAACAGCTTGGTGGTGAGTGTGATGTTATTTTTATACAACAATTCCTAAAAAAATATAGTATCAAGTAATTTTTAATTGCGATATGGCAGGTGTTATGTCCATTCCTGCTCCATCTATACAAAATGGTTCCAAAGAAGTCAAAGCAGAATCATTTGACTGAAACCATATCTGTAATGCCATGAATATGCTTATTTGAATCTTGGCTGAAACTACCTTTTACCCTTAAAAGACCAGATGAGATGTTTTTCTGTCAGGGGAAGACAAGAGGACATTAGTTCACATTTGTGTTCAGTGACTAATGAGGTCATGTCTCTGAACTTTGTCCATCCATATGTAAATAACTAGGGTTTTCATGATCTTTTATTTGATACTGTAGGAAGTAAATAACATTGTTTTCAGTGTAGCAACAGATGAATGCAGATATCCTTGAATCTGGAGGGTTATTCATAGCTGGGTTTTTCACTCTTTGTGTAGGGATGTCCTATGAATTGCAGTATTCTTGAGTACATTAAAGTAGCTTTGAACATCCTGATGCAATTGACAGAAATCTCATTTTTATAGAGGAGAGAAAAGAACTCATTAACACACTGAATGAAGAGTCAACAGCTTCACGCATAAACCTTTTCCCACAAAACTTTAACCCACTTTTACCTTGAAAAAAGCTTGTACACACTTCAGAATGCATATACAAATACACTCTGTTATTCACACTCTCTTGCTCACCCTCCTCCCTCTTCTTGTCTTTTGATTTACACGTCCTTGTCCACTCCGTGGTTGGTTGAATCGTAAACCCAGACGAGATGGCCTGCCCTGTGCACAGTCTTTATTTATGATGTCATTTCATATACTTGCTGTTGCTAGACCCACAGCGCTGCTGAGCTGGAAAAACAGCTTCCCACAGACAGACTGAGAAATCTTTTGCCAAGGCACGACAGACTGTGATGAGGAAGGAAGTTATGCCGGTCGTTCAGCAATGATAGGCGTAACATCCTGTAAAAATGTCATTAATGTGGTGGAGCACAGATTGCTATGCCATTACTGGTGGAGGGAACCTTACAAAACACATTTATGGACAACCCCAACTCCCAAATGCATGCACATAATTTTTATCTAATGGAACCTATCTACGTTTATAAACTGATGCATTTATAAACTTGCAAGGGCATATCAGGAAAGGGCATATGTAAATGGAGGAAGACAAAACCAAGGAGGAAGATAGAAGAGAAAGGGTAAAATAATGGAAAGAGAGTTGGTTTCATATAATCATAAAAGCCAATTATTCATAACACTTATATTTACAATATAGCATGACCTCTGGTGTGTTTTTCTGCATAATAAACATGCTTGTGAAATTTTATTTTATTAAGAAAATTCATTCTGTGTTACCTTTCCAGTAGATCATTCTGTAAAATCCTTGACATGTAGATCTACGTTACATTACATTTATATTATACAAAGTAAAATTATATACAATTACATTATATACATGATATTAAATATACTGTATATTAGCTGTTGCGGTAATGTATATTTTAGCATGTCGGGAATATACAAGACTGAGACCATCCTAGTCATAATTATCTAAAATAGAATTATAAATTATACTGTATAATGGAATTAAGAACTCTCAGTGAGTGAATGCATGAATGTTCTGGAAGTACTCTGAATATAAAAATCATGCTGAGAATTACACATTTTCATTCAAGCTTTATTATTCTGCATCTCAACCAAACTATTACAGACTATTTTTGTAAATGCCCATTTTATTTGTTGTTATACTGTATATCCATTTACATATCCATTTAGCCTTATTTACTTGTAAATAGAAAGGTAATGTGTAGCATGTACCATTTCTTTGGGGAAATTGGATTGTTTTTCATTTTAAAGAAATAATAAAGAAAAGCACTTGTAGATAAATATACGGACAAAAGATAAAGAACAGCAGCTTGTAAATGCTTTATGAAAATGCTATTTACAGGGGTAGTTGATACTAAAATTTAATTTATTTTAGTATTAAAATTGCAATTATTTACTCTTATTGTTCCAAAATAAACTTTGAAACACACATTGTAATATTCATTTAGTTTTTTAAAATTCTCACATTTTTAAATATAAATAGACAGTATGTAATCAATATTTTTAAGCTTCAAAAAGTACATAAAACATTATCACTTTAAACAATAAAGATATTTAGGTTTTAACTTAGGTTTTTATTAATAAACTTTAATAAAATGTAATAAACATTTATACTATAAACTGTACTCCATGGTTCATTTAGTGGGTATATGTTTGTGTGTGTGTGTGTGTGTGTGTGAGAGAGAGAAAGAGAGAGAGAGAGAGAGGGAGAGAGAGAATGAGAGTGTAATCATTAATGCTAGAGTGTGTGTGTGTGTGTGAGAGAGTGTGTGTGTGTGTGTGTGCGTGTGTGTGTGTGTGTGTGTGTGTGTGTGTGTGTGTGTGTGTGTGTGTAGTCGTGGGCACATCTTGTTCTCCTGATGCTGTGTAGTTCGCTTGTCTGAGGTCATCATGTCATGGCAATGGTTGCGTCAGCAGAAGGAGCTCTGAGGAACATGGGCCAGCTGTCACTTCATGACTCTGTGCTCATCTAACACTCGTGGGAGAGTGTTTCTGAATTTAATGTGTGATTTCTCTAGATGGCAAATCCAACATGAACCTACTTCCTACATAACCACACAGATATGTGTATGTATAGGCCTGTACAATACTGGTAATCAGCATGGAAGCTTTAGATTATGCTTTACCTTATCACCACATGCCACCTGAGGCTGTTGTGTCATTTTAATTGCTTTTAATTGTTCTAAAATTAATTCACCCTCTTTCTCTAGCTCCTGAAGAGTATGTCTCACTAGCTGAGATGGAGGACACGTTGTTGAGGAATCTTTTTCGGGGCTATCAGAAGTGGGTGAGACCTGTCCTTCACGCCAATGACACGATTACCGTTCGTTTCGGTCTAAAGATCTCGCAGCTGGTGGATGTGGTGAGACAAACACACATTTGCATTGCAACATCTGATCTTCAGAAGCCATGAAATGTACCTTAAAGCATACAGGAATAAAACAGAAACCACACCGGGTGCCACTTCTGTTAGCTTAAAACAGGAAACTTAAGGGATTCACATTATAGATGTACAATCTGTTAAAAAAAACAACATATGCTGTTGTAAGTATGTTTGGAAGCTGGTAGCTGGTTTAAGTAAACAAAGCACAACACTGATTTGGAAAATTATGTGTTTGAAACCAACATACTGATTTTTTTTACATTTTTCTTATTGTTTTATTTTTTTACTGGACTTCTGATTCTGACTAACCTTAAAGTAAGGTATTGCCCTTGTGACATCTTCCCTTTGTCTCACCTTGCCTCACTCTCCTCTATAGATTGCCAGTATGTCAAGATCCTTGTGGCCTGTGTCTTGTGTAAAATGTGTAGCGTTCCAACCCTATGTGTTTGTGAATGTTCAATGTTTGGTGTGTTGAAATATTTGAACTTTTGCAGCTAGACCTTATATAACCACCCGACCAGATATAACCACCCAATCTTCTAATCTAAACTACGAGTCGAGGGCTTGGAACCAGAGGGGCGTAAGTGGCATTTTGGGCGAAAATGAGTTCTATATATCAAATTAAAGGTCTTGATGAGCTCTGTATTGAATTGCAACCTGTATTGAATAAAGCAACAAAACAACAAAGACCTAACACAAAAGTTTGAGCATTGTTTGGAGCCAGAGGGGTGTATGTCCACTTACACCCTTCTAGCTCTAAACAATACAAGAGCCTACAGTATTTTTCAGAGCCAGAAGGACGTAAGTGGGTGGTGCCCTTAAACAGCACTAGCTAAAATGGCTGACACACATGCTGCACACATGGAACTTTCTGAGGCAGAACAAATTTTGATGAATATAATGAAGCAAACGGATGAATCTTGTTAAGAAGTGACAGATGAAGAGATGTTTTTGTATGCTGCTCCTCACTTGAGTGTTGGAGGTAAAACGCATGCATTTAGGGGGAAGTCGTGGCCTAATGGTTAGAGAGTCAGACTCGCGATTGAAAGGTTGTGAGTTTGAGTCCCTGGCCGGCAGGAATTGTGGGTGGGGGGAGTGCATGTACAGTTCTCTCTCCACCTTCAATACCACGACTAAGGTGCCCTTGAGCAAGGCATCGAACCCCCAACTGCTCCCCTGGCGCCGCATAAATGATGAACACTGCTCCGGGTGTGTGCTCACAGTGTGTGTGTGTGTGTGTTCACTGCTCTGTGTGTGTGCACTTCGGATGGGTTAAATGCAGAGCACAAATTCTGAGTATGGGTCACCATACTTGACTGAATGTCACGTCACTTTTCACTTTCACATTGATAGTCTAGCCTTTCTAGCCTAGCATGCTAATACCTTTGTCTTGGTCTAATCTGGCTAACTGTGATTTAAAGTAGCCTAATATTCTGGCATAGACTATTAGGTAAAACTTTATACTTGATTTACAAGCATATCTATAATGTGTTTAATAAATGTATTTTCATACTTTATTAATGATCAATTTATCATTTCTAAATGAAGTGTAGCATTATTTACACACCAATTATTTAGTTGTCAGATAAGATCACTTAGAAATTGTAAGTAAATGATTAATAAACTATTTAAATGTACATTCATACATATTATTATTCAGACATATAGTAATAGTTGCTTGGTGTGTTAATAATGATTTATTATGTATTTCTACTGTAAGGTTTAATTCAGGTAGTTATAAAGCATTTAGTAGTGGTCAACTATTTTTGTGAGCTCATCTAAAGTGAGGACTAGTTATGCCTTGTACTAGTTATGCCTTGTCATTAATCACTATTAATGATTAATAGTGTGCAGTTATTATAAAGTGTTACCGAATATTCTTTTAAACATTCACAGTCAACTTAACTCTAAGCCTTAACTAATAGATTCAGGGAATTCATGTAGGATATTAATACATACTGTATGTAAATCATAAAGGGACAGAGCCGAATGAGGTGAGGGAGAGAGATCGGCTTAAGGGAAACATGGAGACAGCACATGATGGAGAAAGTTAGTTCTGACTTGCACTTTTTGAACATTAAGCATAACCTAATTTAACCCTTAATCATTCAGTTCATGTAGGATAATGGTATGTTATCTGTTATCAAGAATCTGTTGCAGGCCCAGGCTCAGTAGGCCTATATATATATATATATATATATATATATATATATATATATATATATATATATATATATATATATATATATATATATCATATTTTATAGACAGTACTACCAATATAGGATAATGGTAAATATTAATGATTAATCGTTTAGGGACACAACCACATGAGATGAGGAAGAGAGATGAGGAGATTGGAAGAGAGACACGCACATAGAAACAGCACAAGATGGAGGGAGAGAGACAGACAGGGCGAAAGAACATGCAATTGATGAGGGACACACTGAGACAGAAGAAGCTATAGGGAGTGAGACAGTTATTGTGCTTGAAGTTGTTCAGGAGGGAGAGGCAGAAAATGGAAAGGAGGAGGATGCCAACACACAAAGAGGGAGAAAATGACAGAGAAATGTTGACAACGAGAAAAAGAACAAACCCAAGAGGTTAAGAAATTCTGGCCAAAGCTACATGAATTCACATGACATTCAGGTCCCAAGAAGGAGGATGAGGGAGAAGCACTTTGCCTCCTGTTGCTACAAATGCAATGAAAACTTCCCTGAGGAAGTGAGGGAAAAATATTTGAATATTCTTGGGAGATGGGAGATGCAGAGAAGGAGAAAGACTTTATTGTCAATCATGTTGTCAAAAGAGAGAAAATAAACAGGGAAACAATCTCAAGAAGAAATCATACATTTGAGTATTATTTAACCTCAGAGAGAAGACAGATTAGGGTATGCAATGACTTTTTTTTGAAGACCCTAGATGTGTCAGAGAAATTTGCACGGTCTGCCATACCTATAACACTCTGACAGTGGGCAGTGAGTGAACTTTTTAGTTCAACTAAAGTGAACTAAAAGTGAAATGTGTAATAAACAAGAGAAATTAAACGTTAAATTAAATGTTAAACTGTTTGAAATTAAATGCATTAATGTGAATTCATGAATAAAATTAGAAATTAAACTGTTTGAAATTAAAGGTTAAACTGTTTGACATGAATGTGAACTCAGAAATGAGAACTGAAATTAAACGGTTAGAAATTAAATGTTAAACAGTTTGAAATGATGAAATTAAATGACTATGTATACAGTATTTTAAATAAAATGAAAAGTTATGAAGTTAGATTGTTTTTAACCAATGTTTTTACCAATCATTTCTGCATTGATCAGCAGATACGCCCTATTTTTCTTTAGAAGAATTGCAAATGTTTGGTGCCAAAAAGGCGTATTTGATGTACTTGCTATATTTTCAAGATTTTGCAAGGTTTTATAATATGTTCATTGTGTTAATATTCCATAATATATTCACTTAAGAACTTACTCGTATAAGTATGTATGTGGTTGCAATGTTGTGGTTATAGGTTAATAAATACAGTTGATTGAAGTGTGGTCAAAATTTTGTTTTGGCTCTCCTGTAAAGTTTGTCAAATGCCACTTATGCCCCTCTGGTTCCAAGCCCTCGGAGTGTAAGTTAAGAATTGCAATTTTTTTTTTTTTTTGCCATAGAACATTATTCTTTAAACCCTATTTCTGGGTGGTAGCAAATAATTCTGTCAGAAATATTATTTTATTATAATTATGTCATTATTTATGTGATTAGCCATTGAAAACCTACTTTGTTTCTCTTTCAAACATATAGGTGGTTTGTGTGGATATATCCTTACATTCATTATTCATTAATTTTACTATGTTGAATAAGCAGATGGTAAAGTCAGGATGACAATTAGCCTATTTTATTTGATAGGGAGTAGAAAGAGAATTGGATAATGGGCAAGCCCTAAAAAAAAGAACCACTGGTGTAAAATGCTGTGAGAGGAAGCCCGCTGGTCGTTATGAGCTGTCACTGTATGGTTAGAGCTGGATAAAGATTCTTCCAATATTTCTTTGAATAGGACACAAGATTGGAATAACAAGCAAAAATAATCACAGAATTTTCACTTCTGTGTGATCTCTTTAAGTTAGTGCCAGTTGCTCAAGTTAAATCAAATCACAGTCTGAGTCAGACCTGCAACCTGATTTATGCAGTCCATATATCATCATGCAATAATGTGCGTGGAAGTGTGTAATTATGTCTGACTGTATGAATGTAAGTGAAAGTATTTGAATATAAAATCTTAATTACCTTTACACAGGAACCACAGAAAGGCAAACACTGTTCTTGGCACTCTATTTAAAATGCATATATTTGTTGCTTAGAAATAATAATAATAAACAAAAGTTGTAAGATTTAAGATTGTATGCTTTTTAAGAACTTTATTTCATTAGATTAGGTATTTTTAGACTGGGGAGGGAGTTTATAAGTTCTGAAAGTTGCTAAATGTTTTCAACTTAACTGTAGTGATTGTAATGAAAGTATAATGAACTCTAATTTCACTAACTAATTCCACAGGAACATATTTCTAATAATGTTGCTGTATTCAAGTCCTACTGGGAAGTTCCCACTTAAGTTTGAAAATTAAAATGCAATTACAACATGATGTGGATGGAGTAATGTTATCATTATTAAAAGTGCATAAAATTTGCAGATTGTACCATTAGCAATCAAAATTATTATAATATAACTAATTTGCTTTTGTCATTATTACTGAATGAGTTTCATGCTGCTGGTTTCAACTACATGGTAGAGTTTATGTTTGCTGATGTAAATACAATCATTGAGTGAAGATGATTTTTTTGTCATTTTTTTATTTTTTTTTTCTTCTTTAAAATAAAAGTGCTGGGTGTTGAAAATTTTCCTTTCCAAGCTCACTTTAGACATTACCAAGATTATAAATTTGACAATATGGTGCTTTGTTAGAAGCCTCTTTGAAGTATGTTTAGTTGGGACAGTGAGGAAGCGACCCAGGTGTTTTTGGGATTCCGACACATCTTATACTGTATGTGATAGTCCTGCAGAGCCACCTGATGGTCATATCTTGTAATCAACACTACATGGTATTCTGTGCTCAACTTGTCACAACTTGACAGTGTACATTTTCTGGGTGGTGAACACTGAACACTGTGGGGAACAATTTATTTTCACACCATTCTTATTTAACAGATGAGTCTCAGTATATTGGTTTCTATTCAGAGTCTGAATTTAAATGAAACAAAAGACATAAGATACTATCTTTTAAGCTGTGTGTATAAATAGCACAGCTGAGTCAATCATCTGTATGACTCAAGTAGGTCAGTGGTGAGAAATATTTAGAGAAATATTGCATTTGGGCTCATTCAAAACATGTTAAGCTCATGTAAGGTACTAAGATTATTTTGCAACTATGGATATTTATCACTCTTCATTGTGCATTTTCTTTATTTTCTTTTCAGGATGAAAAGAATCAACTAATGACTACAAATGTCTGGTTGTGGCAGGTAACTCAAATAAATCTAGCTTTAATTTGTTTAAGTGTTTCTCAAAATACTGATACTTTGTTGGTCTCTTTCCTGTAGGAGTGGACAGACTATAAACTGCGGTGGAATCCAGAAGATTATGGTGGAATCACATCCATCAGAGTGCCCTCAGAAACGATTTGGCTACCAGACATCGTCCTCTATGAGAAGTAATACTATGTAGGATTTCTTAACCATGTCAGTGTCATACAGGTGCACATGTTAATGAATAATGTGTAATTGTAATTTGATTGTATTTTTGTGTGCTTGTTCTGAAAGCCAGAGATAACAAACTAGGTTTATTTAGTCTCCCAAATATCTGCATTGTGTCATGTATAAAATACAGACAAATTTAGACTGTATTTTAAGCACACACACACACAAAAAATGCCTGGCCACTGATCAGAAACAGCTGAAAATCACTTTCTTTGATTCAGTGCAGTGTCTGTCAGTTCGTTAATCATATTTTTATGACACAAAAGATGTGAGCATGTATAGTGAATATGAAGAGCTCTGCAGCAACTGTGGTGTCTCAGTTTCCACCAGACGAGAGAAAAATAATAACCTAGTTACAAGATGTACTTTATTAAATAACTCATGACCAGACAGTATTAACAATAACTGCTGCACTCCTTTCACTCTCTTCTGAACTCTTCCCTCATACATCTGTGTTCACTTTATTAAAGCTCCAGATAAAGGTTGCCAGCAAACTTGTCTAATAAAACAGCTACCACAGTTATTGTGCTTTGGGTTGGAGGTAGTATTTTCAAAACAAACCCCTCAGAATCACAATATAATAAACAGACATGACTAAACTGTAGCAAGAGAGCAAATATTAATGAAACAAACTTTACTAATATCCAAAATAATAATAATAAAAAACAGGGCATTTAATTTATGATTAAATTATAATATTACAATAAAATTGTATAATGTTTCATGTTTAATTACACCTATGTGTTGCTATTATTATATTTTCAATTGATGAAATAACTGTGTGTTTAGGGGAGAGGAATGTTTGAAGCATCTCAGATATGCTAATATCTTCAGGAGGGGAGGGGCTTCAAGGACAAAAGGTTGGGAACCACTGTGTGAGGAAATATTTGAATTAAAGTCTGAAATTTGTATAGATAATCTAGAATTTTTTTACAGTTCAAATGAGCCTGAGAAGTGTAAGTTGAGCAGAAATTGAATAATAAAAAATAGTTATAGTTTTTTTTCAACTGCAAAACCCACACATAAGATCTTGTTTACAATCTCTAATCTACTTAGTAGGGTTAAATAACACATCTGAGACACCCAGAAACAGTTAGAGTGGCAATGTAACAGTCACTCACAACACCTTAGCAATGTCCTGTCAAGCACCTAGAACCTTGTGACATTTGCATGGGTATTCATGCTTAGATTTTCTTTAAAAAATGAAAAATGTAGTTGTTAATATCAATTCTCCCTTTCTCTTATAGCGCTGATGGCCGATTTGAGGGTTCTCTAATGACCAAAGCCATTGTAAGGTTTAATGGTACCATCATGTGGACTCCTCCTGCCAGCTATAAATCCTCTTGTACCATGGATGTCACCTTTTTCCCATTCGACAGACAGAACTGCTCGATGAAGTTTGGGTCGTGGACATATGATGGCACAATGGTGGACCTGACCCTGGTGGACGCATACGTAGACCGTAAAGACTTCTTTGACAATGGGGAATGGGAAATACTCAACGCTACCGGCCAGAGAGGCAGTCGGCGTGACGGCATTTACTCCTATCCTTACGTCACATATTCATTCATTCTCAAACGTCTTCCTCTCTTTTACACACTTTTTCTCATCATCCCATGTCTCGGTCTGTCGTTTCTCACCGTGCTGGTCTTCTACCTCCCCTCGGATGAAGGAGAAAAGCTTTCCCTCTCCACCTCCGTCCTTGTGTCTCTCACTGTGTTTCTTCTCGTCATTGAAGAGATCATTCCATCTTCCTCTAAAGTCATTCCTCTGATAGGAGAGTACCTGCTTTTTATCATGATCTTTGTCACGTTCTCGATCATTGTAACTGTCTTTGTCATTAACGTCCATCATCGTTCTTCTGCCACATACCATCCCATGGCACCGTGGGTTAAAAGTCTTTTCCTCCAGAGATTACCTAGACTGCTCTGCATGAGGGGACACACTGATCGTTATCAGTACCCAGACATCGAGCTGCGGAGCCCAGAGCCAAAAACAGGGATGAAAAGAGGGCAACAGAAGAGTGCCGGAGGAGGACGAGGGGGGTTAAAAGAAGATGAGAGCCATGCCTGGATTGCTCTGTTGGAGAAAGCCACTTACTCAGTGCACTACATTTCCAAACACATAAAAAAGGAACACTTCATCAGAGAGGTGTTTAGCCTTTTTTTCCCGTTTTCTTTAAACTGTAATCTATTAAAGGAATGGTTAACCTAAAAATTATAATGTGCTGAAAGTGAACTAACCCTCAGGTCATGCAAGTAGTTGATGAGTTTGTTTCTTAAATCACTTGGTCACCAATGGATTGCAGTTAATGGGCGTCGTCAGAATGAGATTTTAAAAAGCTAATAAAGACATCACAAATCCACGACTTCAGTCAATTAGTGAATGTCTTCGGAAGATTTCAATGAAATCTGCAAATAATCGAATACCATTTAATAATATGTGTCTGCATAAAGTATTTTTAATAATTTGTAGTGTTTGAGTTGGTGTAGTGTATTAACTCATTTGCCTAAGTCAAGTGACTTAATTCATAATTTGATAGAAAATATAAACAGACTGCAGAAGCAGTGTGTTTCAAAAGTGGCCATCCCTAAGACACAACGCTTTGACACGATAGCCATCTTCAGTGGCAAATGTTGGAGATGTTAAGCCGTAGTTTATGAACTTAGTTTTAAATGTAACTACATAAATGCATCTGTATCAGCAAGATTTTGTCTAAACTACAACACCTATTTAAAAAAAAATATATGGTTTTAGGGTCTGTGTCTTAAAATTCAGAAAGCTTACTGGCTGTTGCCACGTGATTGGTTCAAATTGACTGACAAATAAAGAGGGGAAAAAAAGCATTTTACGAAAGTAAAAAGAAGGCCAACAGTGTAAATGCTGCATTTAATAATGTTTGATAAATGTATTATCTTACATTAAATTTTTTAAACATAAATTGAATTAAACTGTTTTAAATAATGTTTTTATTTTATTTGTCAGATTTAAAAGTGGTCAAAGACACAACTGTGCAATTAAGAAATAGCACAAATTAAGGGAAATGTATATTCTGTGTGAAAGCCCCAATATGCTTATTGGGACAATTCAGTGTTGGAGGTACTGTAGTCTTTGAAAACTGCTTTGTTATTAAAGAAATAGTTCACAAAAATAGTGACATACACAAACAAAACCAAATTAAACCCTGCGGCTCGTGATGATACATTGATGCGTAAAGACACTAAACGATTGGTCGGTGCAAGAAACCAAACAGTATTTATATCATTTTTTACCTCTGATTTTCACCGCAATGTCCGAACTGTCCTGAGCATGTTCTCAACAGCCAACACTTGACACTTCTTGCTTCACGGTGGAATGCAGACTTATGGACCAGTCAACCATCGATACTGTAGCTACAATCTCAGCTAGGAGTGTCAATGGTCCACCTTGAGAGATTATTTAATTTGGTTTTGTTGTGTATGTTTTTTTTTTTACTCTCAAAGAAGTGATTCCCATTCACCTCCATTATATGACTGACAGACTGCAAAGGTTTGAGTTAAAACTCTTTGTTTGTGTTCTATGAAGAAACAAAATCAGATACATCTTGAATGCCCTGGGGTAAGAAGATAAACATCAAATTTGCATTTTTGGGTGAACTATCCCTTTAAGGTAAAAGAGCAATTCATTGACAGTATGTACTTAATTTAGATTTGGTTTGTTTTCCTCTCAGGTTGTTCAGGACTGGAAATTTGTGGCTCAGGTGTTGGACCGGATCTTCCTCTGGGTCTTTCTGGCAGTATCTGTGCTTGGGACCATCCTCATCTTCACCCCTGCTCTGCAGATGTACCTCAGCACATCTTAGAGATTTCCCACGACATTACAATTATCCCACTAAAAGTCCTTTTTTGGCCTTGCCACATCTAATCATCTCGAAATTCAGCCTCTGTATCTTCTTCCTAGATGTTGCATTCAATAGTTAGACTGAAAATAGCAAAACTCTGATAAAATGAGTTTTCTGCCCTTTTAACACAAAACTAAAAGGCAGCTTACACAGTTGAGGGAGTTCGGATCTGTCAGGGTTTTGGTAAGGGAGGAACTCAAGTGCAGACAGGGATCGGGTTACACACAGGATTTATTAATACAAAAAGGGGAAAACAAAAACCCACGAGGGGGAAAACAAGGACTAGGGCAGATACAAAAATAACTAAACAGGACTGATTAGACAAGATAAACAAAGACTCAAAACTAGAGAACACTAACTACAAATAAACACTCACGGTTATACAGGACACAATCTCTCAAAGGGGTTACCAGGGTATAATCACAGGTGAGGAACAATGAACCGACGCAAGACAGAGCACACTAGGAGATCTAAATAGGGGAACAATTAAGACACGACAGGTGGCACAGATAGCAATCACGACACGACTAGGTTAACAAGGGGGGCGGGGCAAGGGAACGAGACAACACAAGAACATGGCCCAAAGACAAGGCCATGTGCTTGTACACAAAACATGGGTCTGTCATGATCCTGCCTCAAGGCTAGGGAAAAATCAAGGACACGAGGGCAGAATCATGACAGAACCCCTCCCTTAAGGAGCGGCTTCCAGATGCTCCTCAAGGGAACATCAAACACGGGACATGACTGACATGACAGACTGGGACACAGACACAAACAAACAAGACATGACAAATAACAACAAAGGCAAACATGAGTACACAATGGCAGGGTTAGGGTGACAAATAAATAAAAAAAAAACAGGGAAGGGGAGGAGGCGGGACCACAAAGTTCATGGGGGACAGACCAGGGTGGGTGGGTGGGGCAGGAGTCTTAGGAGGGCGGGCCGAAGGCTGACGACGAGGGGTCCAGGCAGGTCTAGGTGGTGAGGGGTGGGAAGAGGTCTCTGGACAACTGAGAGAGGACATGACGGGAGCAGACACGGGTCGCGGGGTAACACTAACGGGACGCGGGGCAACACTTACGGGACACGGGGAGACGACAGCTGGACACGGGGAGACAACAGGACACGGGACATCTACGGGACACGGGGCAACGTTCACGGGACACGGGGCTACATCAACGGGACACATGACAACATCAGCTGGGCACGGGGAGACAACATCTACTGGGCTCGGGGGGACAACAGGACACGGGGAGACAACGGCTGGACACTCGGGACTTCTGGGGACAGGGTCTGGGGACAAGACAGGACTGACGGGGACTTCTAGGATCCGGACAAGACTAGACAAATAATCTGAGAAGGCTTTAGCGGCTAGGATAATTGGCATCTCCTTACGAGATGAGACAGACTGTACTAGAGTCTTTGCTGCAGAATCGGCCGCGGCACTCTCCTCCGCTCTCACGACTGCAGACTTGCCTACAGCTCTCTTCTTTGCCGGCTCGGGCACGCCAGCGCTCACCGCTGCTGGCTCGGGCACGCTCACCGCTGCTGGCTCGGGCACGCCAGCTCTCTCCGCTGCTGGCACGGGCACGCCAGCTCTCACCGCTGCTGGCTCGGGCACGCTCACCGCTGCTGGCTCGGGCACGCTCACCGCTGCTGGCTCGGGCACGCTCACCGCTGCTGGCTCGGGCACGCTCACCGCTGCTGGCTCGGGCACGCTCACCGCTGCTGGCTCGGGCACGCTCACCGCTGCTGGCTCGGGCACGCTCACCGCTGCTGGCTCGGGCACGCTCACCGCTGCAGGAGGCGACAGAGTCGCAGGACCGAGAGACCCCTTCTTCCTCCTCTTCCTTCTAGGCCGCGGTGCAGAGGTCACCGCTGGGACAGAGACGGGTTGGGGAAGTTCGGTCTCGGGCAGGGCAGACTCTGACGCAGACGATTCCGAGGCTGACTCCCACGAAAACCGTCTCCCTCGCTTGTTGGGGAGACTGAAGGAAGTGGGGGGTGCCTCAGGATTCTGGGAGGAACTTGCCTGGTCCCCCAGGGTTGCCACGGCCAGGACACGACCCTCTGGAATCGTTGGCAGGTGGAGGGGACCTCTGTGGCTCCTCCTCTCGACCGCTTGCTCCGGAGCGACCTCCCCTGGTCCCCCGGAACACCACTAGGCGAGAGCCCTCGAAACCATCCCGCTTGCTGGCTGATGACATCCAGCATTGCCTCCTGTCTGCTGAGTTCCCTTTTGGTCGGTTCATTCTGTCAGGGTTTTGGTAAGGGAGGAACTCAAGTGCAGACAGGGATCGGGTTACACACAGGATTTATTAATACAAAAAGGGGAAAACAAAAACCCACGAGGGGGAAAACAAGGACTAGGGCAGATACAAAAATAACTAAACAGGACTGATTAGACAAGATAAACAAAGACTCAAAACTATAGAACACTAACTACAAATAAACACTCACGGTTACCAGGGTATAATCACAGGTGAGGAACAGTGAACCGACGCAAGACAGAGCACACTAGGAGATCTAAATAGGGATCTAAATAGGGATCTAAATAGGGGAACAATTAAGACACGACAGGTGGCACAGATAGCAATCACGACACGACTAGGTTAACAAGGGGGGCGGGGCAAGGGAACGAGACAACACAAGCACATGGCCCAAAGACAAGGCCATGTGCTTGTACACAAAACATGGGTCTGTCATGATCCTGCCTCAAGACTAGGGAAAAATCAAGGACACGAGGGCAGAATCATGACAGGATCTGGGTAAATCTCTCTGAGGGGATCATGGTTTGAAAGATCTTCAATAAGTTAGAATTACTCTGTAAAAGGTATAACCACCTTTTTTATGCCTCTCATTTTGCTTTCAGTCTTTTATTTATTTCATGTAAAAAATGTGTCTTTGTCCATGTAAGTAATATTTTACTTTGTGATTTTATGTTTCTGCTCACTAGGTAGCATACCTATTCAATTTATTTAAAAAACAAATGCAGTCTGTTTTCAGTAAATGTAATTGTATCACCATCAAGAATAATGTAATTATTCATTGATTTTATTAATAATGTAGCGTTCTTCCTGTAAGTCTGGATGATGATAAATTATAATATTATCTCTCTTATTGGCACAGGTGACATTTACTGTACAGTCTATCATCTGTTTTCCTATTTTTTTAGTACTTGTATCATGTCTATAATATCATCTTTAGTATCATGCTTTGGATGATATTATGTATATGTAAATTTCGTGTCCATGCGTAATACAAAGCGCATGTGTATGAATCTAAAATTTTCCACAATTTGGAATTTAAAAATAGAACTCTGCAAGATTTTCGCTCTTATATTGTTTAATAAATCTGCCATTTATGCCTATGTATATTTTATTTTTATAAGTGTCAACCATCCTTATCCCTAAAACCTTGGAGATTCTGTTCCTGATTCAAGGGGTGGTGAGATTAAATAATCACAACTTGTCTTTGGCATCATTAGCAAGGACTGTATGTATTATGACAACCTTCTTTATTTCTGTCCATAGATACTCTTTTATCCAAGGTCAGTAAATGAAGATGTCGATTGAACAAAATAAATCACAATCTATGGAAATAATCTGATCTTTGCAAGTGTATTTACTGCTGTGAGCCTGTGACACATCAGAAAACACTTTCTGTGGTTCAGAATAGCTTGGCAAATTCCACAGGAAACATTGAATCAGTGTTATTTGGGTCCTTAAAATAATGTTTTCGAGAGAACCCTAAACCTAAACCATTTTGGGAGTGAATTTACTGTAAAAATGCAAACTTATGAATTCAGTTAAAATGCATACCTTTGATACTTTGACCATATTGCTGTATATATTCTCAATATTTTTCAGTTGCACTTTATTTTACAGAGCCCTTGATACAGTGTAATTATACATTTGCTTAGTAATTAGGATAAACGGTAAGGATCAGGCTTTGGTTTATCTTTATATGGTTAGTTGATTGTACTTATGCAGAATTTATTGTTATTAGTATAGTATGCATATTTAACGTATAACAAGGACACTGTAAAATAAAGTGGTAACATTTTATTTTCACTAACAAAAAGATGCCAATTCAGTTTACATTTACAAGAAAAGTGTTAAACAAAAGTAGAATGTATTGGCAACATGTTACTGTAGTTCCTCTCTAAAGCATCTCTCTTTTACCATTGATGATACTGTTGTGAGATAGTCAACCCGAAATCTTATTGTACATGATTCATCAGTGCAGGATCTTCACCTCCTATGACTCAAAATATGAAAGTAATGTGTACATATTATTTATTTTATGAATGAGTATGTATTTAACATCTACATTCCTGAATGCTGCCTTTGTATCACATCAAAGAGAAATTAATCAAATGTGCAATGCTGCACAAAGCTGTTGTTGACAGTGTAGTTTGCCTTCTTGATAGGCTTTCATCCTGTGCATCTCACCTGGGAGTGATATTGTCTGGCTTCTAAGAGAAGCACAGAGCGTGAAATATTTCCATTTCCAGAGTGTGTGAACTCTGCAGATATATTTTCAAGCCACATCTGGGCTCTGTAATCACTGGCTTAGCAACCCATAGTGTGTAAACGGTAGATTGAATTTCACGCTGTTGTGCCATCTCTTTCTTTGCAAGCCATGAGCACTAGGTGTATTCTCTCGAGGTCCCCCACATGTTCCAACAAATCACAGAGCTGTATAAGTTAAAATTCATAGAGAAAAAAAATCATTGTTGATTATTTATAAGTATCAGTCTAATGCATGTCGATGTTCCAGTCAACATACAGCCAACGCAATATAGTACTGTACTGTATGAAAAAAAAGAATAGGAATTTCACAAATAATTACAAAGAATCTTCAAGTAACACACTGAAGACATGAAATTGAAGTTTTGTTGTATTTATATGTAAAACTTCACACATGAATTTAACAAGATGTAATTTAAAACCCCTTATGTACTTAACTAATAAAAAACATAATAAAAATAATAAGAAGAGAAGTAGTTCAATATTTCAACAACAAATGTGAAGTGTAACACATAGAAATCTGGGTTTGCCAATTTAAATTTTTTCACTGTTAAAAAGATGACTTGTACTTTTACACTTCGAAAAACTGTAAAAGTAACAGTGGCCTATTTTACATTAATATATCACATTAGGGCTATTACAGTTTTTCGTTGAATAGTAACAAAACCTACAGTTATCCAAACAACAGGTTTTTACCATAGGATTTTTACAGTATTTTACCGTTAAAAATAATTTACTTTGTTTTTTACAGTGTATGCAAAGAAGCTAAATTTCATGATGGGATAAGAGACCTGAAGAGGCCTGTGTAACAGATTTTATATGCAAGATGTGGGGCTTTCTGATTCAAATCACAGTAGATTAGGTCCATTTTTTTTAAAAGACTTATTTTCCATAATAAATTCATGTCTTATGGATGTATTTTTCTAATAATGCATAATGCAGACTTAGAGGATGTCAAATCAGGCTTCACCTGTCAAGTTAATTAAATACAAAATGGACACAAGTGTAACAGCCCTGTGTTTTAATTGAACGGAACTTAAAACAGGCAACCTCAGCTCTAGAATAGTCTGACTTCATCTCCTCCTGTATAATTCAGTAGAGGAGATATTATGTTGTGTGACAGCACTGGTGCTTGTAGCAGTCTCAATTCAGAAACCTCACTCTTGTTAGAAACACCCTAACAAGTTTACTTAACCTCCTTTACAATACCCACGCTCACAACAACTGCATTTCCTATTTTACAGGGGTCTGAAATTGTTTTGTTGTTTCATTAGCCAACTATTCTAATTTTAATTGAAGGTTAAATTAACAACTTTGATATTTAATCTAATACAATTTCACAGACTGTTTTTCAAAATAATATTAATAAACCTCAAAACTGTTTCAGCTGAATAATTCTTTTGACATTCAGATAAAATTACAAAATAAAGAAGAGTCTAGCCACTAGGATGAGTTTTGTGCAATAAAATAAAATAAAATAAAATAAAATAAAATAAAATAAAATAAAATAAAATAAAATAAAATTAAATTAAATTAAATAAAAACATTCATTGCCAACAGATGGCAGCAAATCCCACTCTAATGACACTGGTTGCAATAACGTTCATCTTTATGACTAACATCCACTGTGAGGGAGCTTTGATATGCATCATAAATATAGTGTGCGCTTAAAAATAAAAAAATAAATGCCGTGATTCACTGAGATATAACAGTACACTGCAACTTTCTCGGAGGATGTTAACTACAGTTTTGCCCTAAATCGTGTCCTTGATCTTTTTGGGTATGAATTACTACATCTAACTGATATTTCCAAATATGTATCGTTCTAGTATGGAGCCAGGCCTAATGTCTTCAAGACTGGGTCTCAGAACTGCATTAATCAGGAGTTATTAATATTTCTCTGCATAGTCTGATACTTTGTTCAAATGTGTTTGAGTGATTAACCAGTTTGTTAAAACTTTACATCGAAACCAATGTGTCACTTACTCTTTGTTACTGTGGTAACATGTTCCAAAAAGGAATCTGCTAAAAGTAGCACCCTCATTAATCTGAAATGACATCATGTCATTCTGTGTAAATCTTTATATATAAAAATACACTGTGTTCTGTGTTATCAAAAATGCATTTCATTTAAAGTGAAATCAGGATTCCAGTTAAGCTATTCTTTCTTTCTTTCCTCATCTCTTCTCTTTGAGTTGATTGAGGGTCAGAAAAGTTCAATTCTGTTCCTCTCTTTTCTACAACTTCTTTTTCTTCACCTTCTGCCCTCCAATCTTTGAAGCTTCAACTCCACTCATATTCTATCTCATATAATGAAAGGTGAGAGACTGAGAGAGTAAAAGAGAGAAAAAGATATGGAAACCTTGATAGTGTGCCCACTAGGGTCTTCTCTGAGGTTATAGGTCATTTAATATAAATCTGAGCCTGTTATATTTCCCAGCACATCGCTTTTCTTTCTTTCTCTCGTTCTTGTACTTTATATGCTTATGAGATTTTTAATTTCTGCCTTGTCTTTTGATTCTGAAAATGACATTCTAAAAATTCGAAAATCAACAAAAGGCTTATACCTAAGAATCCCTATTATGATTAGCTATTTATTGCGGGTACATAGTGTTGGGTTTATAATCTATTACACAACAATAGTTTCGAAACATTCCATATTAAAATGTATAAAATACAGTAAAAGTGTTCTAATAGAAAAAATATTTAATTATGCTGGGTTATGTATGTATGGTTATTCTTAAGATTTATCGCAAATCAAAACCTTTCAAAATCAAGATTTGCATGGCTTTAGGTTATATGCCAGTGAGGACAGATTAAATGGCCTGTGACTCTGATTAGAAAAAAAGAGAACAATACAATAAAAGTTAGTTAATGCGCTCTGAGTCGAGCTGATGGTGCACGAGGCTTGTCTCTACACCACCCCCCCTCCCACCCAACTGTTCTCTGCTCTTGTCTGATGCTGAGAGACAGTTATGCAAAGCTTGTAGATGCTGTGAGAAGGAAAGAAGTGGGAGAGGTCATATACCGGTGTCTGCCACCGATGGGGTTTTGGGGACTGTCAGATTCAATGCCTTGCTCTCTCATTCATAGTCCTGTGTGAGAACCAACGTCTGCCGGGGCACCAGTGTGTGATGAATCTGTTTGCAATTCATGCAGCTGCAAACTGCAGCACACTCTTAAAACATATTTACTCTGAGGGCCGGTTAAATTTTTCCAGTCAGTAACATCAAGCAGTACAATAGTGTGTGAAATAATCGTTATGATAAGCAGGTTTTTGTTTAATTATCACATGGGATTACACTTTATTAGACAGAGAATGTATTTTATTGTATTCCATACTCTTTCCATAATATTGTTTTCTCCAGTTAAATAGCCAGTGCACAAATCAAGAACAGTTTACAAGCGAAAACAGTCTAAATCAGTTCTTAACAAAAATGTTGGTGGCTGTGTGAGGACAAGGAGATGGACTTTCAGTGGATCCATTGGTGAGCATGTGAGGTAATGCAAAATTTCTCCAAATCAGTTCCGATAAACAGACTTACAGTATCTACATCTTGGATCATCATAGTTTTAAAATAGCAGTTGGCTAAATAGGTAAATAATGAAATCACACCAGTAGATTTGAACTGAAATGTTGAACTGTGTTCTTGGGACAAGAGTCAGGTTGGAAACAATTGTAACATTGATATCAGGATGAAGTTGTTACATGTGATCTCATTAATTTATACAGTTCATTAATTGGAACTTCATTATTGATGATTTCATTTGTAACTTTCCATTGATTTTTTTTTTTTTCTGGGAGATTTATCTTTCTTTTTTGCTTGAGATGTATAGAAAAAACAGGTTCCAATTGTGTCAATTTATTCTAGATTGTATCAACATGTTTTAAGTGCACTGAATATTTTCCCCTAAGCAATAAGGCTGAAAATATTAAATAGCTTTTTGTAGTCAAGACTTCAAGGTGTTTATAGTAACTGACTTCCAAAAATAAATGTACCCTGACAACCAGACCTGGTTGGCGGCTAACCTTACAGTATAACGGACTACATCATCTGGACTTCAGGGACATTGGGTCGTGAACAACATGGCTTCAAATGCACTGCTCAGTGGCACAGTAGTGACATGAATCATGAATTAAACTTCACAGTGTTTAGAACAGCGACCTTCAGGTTATCCGTTCCCGTCTTTAACCTCTAAAATAAATTAACGAGAGGAATGTAATACCTAAGATTTAGTGCACCGATCAGAAACACCTGATGATGCATACTCTTATTTATAAATCCTCACTGAACCAAATAATGATCCATGAAGAACACTAATAAAAGAGGGTTTAAATCTCCCCTCGGATTCAATACTTTAAATGTAAATTTTACAAGCATCATGTCGCGCTTGCAGCATATTATCCACAGAAAGTGAGTGAAATAATTCCTGCAGCTAGCGTGTATCCAGATGGCGTCTTTACGCATAATGTCAGAGCGCGCGCCAGTTTCGTAAATCGTTTATGTTTTGTTATGCATTGTGATTAGATTCCTCTTGGCTGAGATTGATATACCACAGAAAAAGACAGTTAATGGGTCACTGTTTAAGGATAATATGCTGATTATAGACAGGCTGCTTTGCATTGCATTTCGGTAACGAATTAGATTGAGAAATTAAAAGCAAGAGAGAGAGAGAGAGAGAGAGAGAGAGAGAGAGAGAGAGAGAGAGAGAGAGAGAGAAGGCGCGCAAGTGTTACCTACCTCTGCACACAGCTCGGATGCTGACAGACTAAAGTTTCGTCGGTTTGTGTGTGCAAGGACAACTTCCCATTGCAGGAATCATGCAGAATCAAAGATATTTTGGAATTCTACAACTTGGAATTTTGATATGGACATCATTTTGTATTAAAGGTAGGAGCCGCTGCTTTTTTGCTAAAGTAATTTGCGCAACTTAAACTGAATCGTAAAAGTGAACTCCGTGTGCATCAAGGTGCTTTTACTTTGGTGTTGTTGTAAGCTGTTACTTCTTGTTAGCTTGAAAACGTGGAGTATGACAAAATAGTTACTAATTTAAAGAGAGGTTTGATCATTTCACTGTATAAATATATGAGCATGTGTGTTTATCTTTGTGTATAGCTTGTAAGAGTGTCTGAGTGCGATTTACCTTGCAGCACCTCGACCCTTTAATACTCCATAACATCTGGCATGATCGCATTGACGCATGCTCATCACTGACAAAAATACCGCACAATATCCTTAGGTTTTCTCGCTATTACGCCAATGTGAGACGCGAGTAAACATGACAAGGACGTGATGAAAGAAATTCTTTATGACCTATAATTAAAGGGTATTATGGGTTAACTCATTGCATGAGTGTATGGGTATGCGCACGCATCAAGTGCATGTCTCTATGCTCGACTTACCTTCGGTACTTTCAATTACGCCTCTCACAATAAATCTGTGATGACCGAGGGGTGTTATTCCAAAACGACATTTAATATTGATTAGATCTAAAAAAAAATTCTTAGCGGACACAGAAAGTAGCCCTCAAAAGAAAGGAAAGTAGCCTATCAACCACTGCAAACACAAGTACAAACAAGTGAAATGTCCCATTATTAAATCAATACCCTTTCATCATCACTCAGCCAATCAAATTTGAGGAATGGAACATTTTTTAGTGGCAACATTAGCATTGGAACTGGAATTGCTCCTCTGAATAATAACCTGTCAAATAGAGAACTTGGTTTGTGACTTTTTGGATTAGTAACACGTTCCATTCCTGAAAATGGTCTCTTGGTCTCTTTAACTTCCCTTACAGCTGAAGCATGATTACATTTATTTGATTGATTTTGTCTGGACATTCACAAAATCAAAGGGGATCAATCTGGGGATTTCCATTCTAACCATTTAAGGTGCGGGATTCCCTTAAACTATTTATAGAGGTCAAACTAGATCACTGCCCTTAGTATTTCAACAAAATTACTTCAGTTTATGACTCTGGTCAGCTATGTGCCAATTAAGGTAATATTGTAGACTGAGTTGACAGATTTCTTTAAAAGGTAAAGTAAAATAGGTGAAACAAATGGCCTTGGATTCCTGGACCTCTGTTGTCTTTCAATAAAATAATAAGAAAATATGATATAATACATATTTTTAAGTCCCAAGGAAATTGACCATTGTTATTTTTTTATGGAATATTGCAGTGCACGTATATATCTGACTTATATATTTTCTTAATATATGTGCCCTCGTTATCAATAACTAATTCTTTTAAAAGCAATGAAAATACCAATGACGGTTTGCTGTTTTGACAGCAAAACAGGATAGATATTTTCTTTATGTTGGCGGAAATGTCATTATATCCTACATTCTGACAATATTCACAGCATACCCCTATCATGTAGGGTCCGAGTTAATACCATGACCTTAAAATCCCATAGACCAGCAGCTTACACTTTATTTGGGTGAGAGAAAATGGTCAGCATGTAGATTAGAGAAAGATATGGCAGTCATACTGTATGTTTTGCATCAGTAACGTACTGGAAATGAACAGCCTACACAAAACCCAGACCTGAACCCTACTGAACAGTGAGCCAGACCTTATCATCATGTCAGTTACGTAACTCACTGATTGTATCAATATTTACTTTAAAAGTAATGGCAAAAAAAAATATTCATCCTTCCCTTTGCTTCCACACTTCTAAGAAGCTTTTCCACTAGGTATTGGAAGAATGACGCAATGATTTGATTTATTCGGATGCAAGAGCATCATTGATATCAGGCACTGATGTTAAATAAAGGGGGCAGGGGCTTGACTGACAGCTGGTGTTCCAGTAAATTGCAACAGGGTTCATTGTGGTTCAAGTCTGACCTTCTACATCAAATCCAGTAAACTACTTCTATATAAACCTCACATTTGTGAACTGTGTTATTGCATGATGTTGCATTAAGTTTTGTTGGCCATGTATTTCATATGCCTAATCATATACTGTTTAATGTTGCCCAGCAACATAACTTTGCATATTAATTTGAGTAATATGTGCAGACACAGGTGTGAATATATCGGCTGTGGTTTCATGCATGGTGTATATCCAATCAGAATTTAGACTCACATTCAGATCTGTTATAATGCGAGTAACAATAAGCCTAAACAGACAGTTGTTTTAAAGGTGCCTGAAAGAGTTCTACACTAGTTTCCCAAAGATATTATATAGTGTTTTTGGATATACCTGGGCTTCGCAATCCTGATCCTGCAGATCTATTGTAGAGTTCAGTTAAAATCCAATACACCTTGTGACGAGTCAGCTGCCTCCTCCCTGATTATCACCGGCACCCCGTCCTAAATCGCCGCCCTTCACCAGGCTCCCGACTGGAGTGGGTGTGTGAGAGGAGGGGCGCTGGACGAGTCAGGGCTGGCGGCGTGTGATGGGGCACACCTGAAGGAAGTGGAGCCTCATTACCGCCGCTGTTTTAAAAGCCCAACGCGCCTCTCCTCAGGAGACCGGTCTCTTCCCCGTGCATGCACACTGGTGTCCTCGTGGGTCCAGGAAGGGTGCGTTGAGGGACTCCCGCGCCACCAAGACGTGAGCTGCCGGACCCGCGATCCGGATGGGAACCGCACCCGTATACACGGCCGACGGGCCAGGATGCCGGGCCGTCCATCCCCTACCAGCGCCGCGGCCGACGAGAGAGATGTGGCCGCTAGAGGAAGCCGCCGCCCCTCGCGCCCCGGACCAAGGAGGGGAGCGCGTGCGGCCGCCGGACTCCGCCCCTTACCTGGACCCTTCCTCGATGGAACACTGCCCGACCTACACATACCCCGCAGCACGACGAGGACACCAGATTCCCTGTTATTTTGGACACTTTCCCCCCTTTGGCCACTTTTATTCCCTTTGTTTTATGATTTCTGTTAATAAAAGCCTCTCCGAGGCCTGACGCCACGCCCACTGTGTCTGTCTTGTGCTCCTCCCGTGACACTGGTGGAGAATGCGGGCAAGGCGGAGCCTAGACAGCGCAGTTGGGAAACATCTGGTGACGTCACTCCCTCTCGCTTGCAAACGTTCATGAGAACCCAGACTGGGACGGAGGAAAACTGGGGACAGCCTCCCAGCCACAAAAAGGGTAAGTGACTTCTGTTATTGTCATTTTACCCTGTGGTTGGTTGAGGCTGTCACTAAAACCCGGTTTCTCTGTCCCTGTTCCGGTGCGCTGCGAGAGGGAGGACCGCCCGGAGAGGAATCCCCGCCCACTCCGACCGTTTGGAGCCTGGTTGAGGATGGTAGCACTCCCGTGTGGGCGGCGCCCTGATGACGGGGATGTCGCTTGGGAGGGGGAATGTGACGAGTCAGCTGCCTCCTCCCTGATTGTCACCGGCACCCCGTCCTAAATCGCCGTCCTTCACCAGGCTCCCGACTGGAGTGGGTGTGAGAGGAGGGGCGCTGGACGAGTCAGGGCTGGCGGCGTGTGATGGGGCACACCTGAAGGAAGTGGAGCCTCATTACCGCCGCTGGTTAAAAGCCCAACGCGCCTCTCCTCAGGAGACCGGTCTCTTCCCCGTGCATGCACACTGGTGTCCTCGTGGGTCCAGGAAGGGTGCGTTGAGGGACTCCCGCGCCACCAAGACGTGAGCTGCCGGACCCGCGATCCGGATGGGAACCGCACCCGTATACACGGCCGACGGGCCAGGATGCCGGGCCGTCCATCCCCTACCAGCGCCGCGGCCGACGAGAGAGATGTGGCCGCTAGAGGAAGCCGCCGCCCCTCGCGCCCCGGACCAAGGAGGGGAGCGCGTGCGGCCGCCGGACTCCGCCCCTTACCTGGACCCTTCCTCGATGGAACACTGCCCGACCTACACATACCCCGCAGCACGACGAGGACACCAGATTCCCTGTTATTTTGGACACTTTCCCCCTTTGGCCACTTTTATTCCCTTTGTTTTATGATTTCTGTTAATAAAAGCCTCTCCGAGGCCTGACGCCACGCCCACTGTGTCTGTCTTGTGCTCCTCCCGTGACAACCTAATGATCAAGTCTTCCACAAAACTTGTAATTAATTACATTAAATTGATTATTAGTTCCATGCACATCTGATTTGCCATTTACTTTTGAAAAGATGGTGGTCTGTTAATATGATATTTTGGTTTTCAGCTTGCCCCATATGTGAAGTGAAAAACAGAAAAAAGACGTACCCTGGTGTTGGATTTACTTTCACTCTGAAATTGCTAGTAAATTAGTAAATTACACAAAAACAGGTTTTCATACTTTCCCTTATTACTTAGAACTATAATTGTATTACAGTACAGATGAGACATTATAAGATAGAGAAGAATAGAGAGTGTGGTGTTTTTTTTTAAGTGCATTAACAGCAATAAGTGACATTTTTATGTGATGAAGTTGGGAAGAAGGAAAAGATTTGGCAGAGCCATTTTGTGCTCATCCAGTCACTTCTGTATGCAATCATCACTTCAATCATCAAGCCAGCAGCAAATGGCAGGCAGCAGAGTGAGACAAAGCGAGGTGTAACATGCTCTCTTGGGGTTGCTGAAGACCAAATGCACATTTTCAAAGGTTGATTGTGCATATAAGAAAAAAAGCATCGCAGCAGTCAGTCAAGAAAGGACAGATTTAGTTTGCCTAATATTGTAGAGGTACCCAAACATTTTCATTCTAGGTATAGTATTTATCCTCTTTTCACAAACACACATACAGACACTACTTTGAGGAATATTTATTTCAAAATGTACCATTTGATATCCATCACAAAATACTAAATTACTGCTACATCTGGTTGTGGAAAGAAAGGCAGAAAATCCAATAGTGAGTAAATAACAGAGGTTTATTATACTCAAGTACTCGTAAATGACAATAGACAGCTTCACTGGACAAAGCAAAGACAAGTGAAGTCAGGCTCTGAAGCAGGCAGGCAGGCTGAGGATACCACCGCTCAGGACAGCGACACAGGGATGCAATGAGCGAAAAAAACCGGTGGGATCCAGGAATCCAGAACGAAGAGTGAAGACCAGGAAGCACTGATACTAATTGGGGCCTCCTGTCGGAGACCACGTCCATCAGAAGGCCATGTAAATGAAAGACTTGATCTACGACAGCCGCCGCGGTCTCCTTGGCAGAAGGTAATTTGGGCAAGGGAATGAAATGAACCATTTTCGAGAATCTGTCCACCATGGTCAAACGACCGTCTTGCCCTGGGAGGGCGGTAAAAAAAATCTAGAGTGATGTGTGACCAGGGTCTCGAAGGATCAGACAGTGGCTGTAATAACCCATCTGGGAAGCGATTGGAAGTCTTACCCATGGCACAAACCGAACACGCCAAAACAAACTCCTGGATGTTGCGAGCCATACCAGGACACAAGAAACATTGCTTAACCAAAAACTAGCAACTAGACAAGCTACATTGGAACCATGACCCCATCGTATGACATTGGAGATAACTCCCTCAGGCACAAATAATCGACCCGGTGGACCACCGGTAGGAGGCGTTACCCCTTCTAAGGCCATCATGACCTTCGATTCGATCTCCCATCGAAGTGTGGAGATGACTAGCCTCTCGGGAAAAATATAATCAGGATTAGACGGCTTTCGGAATGGTCAAAAACATGTGATAAACCATCGGGTTTGATGTTCTTAGAACCTGGGCGGTACGAAAAAGAAAAATCAAAACGTCAGAAAAAAAAAAAAAGAGCCCACCGAGCCTGCCTAGAGTTGAGTCTTTTAGCAGATCTGATGCATTCCAGATTCATATGATCGGTCCATACTACAAAAGGAACACAGGACCCTGTTTGGCTGTTCCTCCTGATGATCCATACGTTGGTTGCTGGTCATGAGGTATTCCTGAAGCTCTGCCATTCTCACTGGATCCATCAATGGTCAGATCGTTCTGTTATGTCTGGTTGCGGAAAGAAAGGCAGAGAATCTAATAGCGGGTAAATAACAGAGGTTTATTATACTCATGTACTCGTAAATGACAATAGACAGCTTCACTGGACAAAGCAAAGACAAGTGAAGTCGGGCTCTGAAGCAGGCAGGCAGGCTGAGGAGACCACCGCTCAGGACAGCGACGCAGGGATGCAATGAGCGAAACAAACCGGCGGGATCCAGGAATCCTGAACGAAGAGTGAAGACCAGGAAGCACATGAACAGCCGGAACCCCAGACACACTGAAATGATCTGACAACACGGCTGGGTGAGAGACAGGTTTAAATAGCCCCGGTGATGAGTGTAGCAGGTGGCAGTGATCAGGGTGATAGGTAATCAGTAACCATGCCTCCAACACAACCGCACGCACAGAAAAGGTGAGACAGTGAATTCATGAACCGTGACAATTACCAGTTTGCTACTTAGAATAACAAGTTAAACACTAGATTTAGAGAGTAATTATAATATACAAATACTTTAAATTTACTTTGATATAATGCTACATTTACCAAAAAAAAAAAGTTTACAACATAAAATGTTTTACATGTAATATTGTTATGTGACATCTATTTAACGCTGTGTTATCATTAATTAATTATTAATAAAAACAATTTGAAAGTTAGGTCTGGCTTTCAATTTTACTGTAATGTTGAATTTTCATAATTACTTATATTCAGAGAAAAATATGTATCTCAGTCATTTTGTTATTGACGAGGGCTGTTAGACCTCTGAGGCTTCGATCTGAATTGCCTAGTATGTGCAACGTCCGTGCACGCATCCGTAGACGAGCGCAAGTTTATTCTCCCACTTTAATAGCATTTATAGCTCCTAACAGGCTGTGTTTCTCTCTACAAACAATGAAGCGATTTTCCCCCCTTTTGTTGAGAAATATAATGTAGCGATTCAGTATCGATTAGTAAAAGTCGCCTGGCAGCACTGACAAGTTTATGAGCTTCTGAATGTAGAGGGTTTTGACACAGTAGTTAACCAGAAAAATAAAAAATTGGATGTCATGCCGAAAAGGTTTCTGAATCCTGCTATAGAGGCATCAGTGTCAGTATTTGGTATTATTGACACTGGACTTCATTAGTAAAAAGATAAATACATTTTTAAACTATATTGTTTCTACTATTCTACTATTGATGATTACAACAACTGTAATGTTAGGTTATTATGATTAATTACAGAAATCTGGGTGATTAAATAATTTTTTTCTTTAATAAATGGACAACCCTGCTTCTACCACCTTATCTAGATGCTACAGGTGGATAGTTAAAGTTACTTTAGCTAATATTTCAATGTGTGACATTATTCAGGCACTAGAAAACAGAGAGCATGGTAACTAAAGATTAGTAACTTTCCAGGGTGTTCTGCTTCACCAATATACTCTCTTCCCTCCGCCACCTTTAGCCCAGTACTGACATTACTGAATGAATTTATGGGAAAGCGTGCTTTAAAAAAAGTCTAAATATTTTTTTTTCATCAAGGGAAGAGTAGAGTGATAGCCATTCAGCTTTTAAAGGCAGATATTCATCGCTAATCTGGACTATAACACAATCCTACAGAGAGTGAGCTGACCCAGTTATTCCACAGGGATTTTCTCTTTCTCTCTCTTTTTCCCTCATTTGCTTTTTTTTCTCCAAAAGCATGAGGTGAAACTTTGATGTGTTATTACACCGGATGATTTGATGTTTGTATCAAAGAATATCTTGTTCAGATAAGGCTTCTATATAAAATGGTTTGCTTTGGAGAAGAAGAGTCATTTACAGCGTTTTTGATTCTGATCTAACTTGTGCTGCCATAATCATACTTGGATTGACATAAATCCCCATAAAAGGCCTGGACTGTGAGTAAGCAAACACACATACACACACACACACACACACACACACATGCAAAGAACATCTGAGTCTGATCCATTCCAGCAGAAGTTGTATTAAGAAAAAAGAAGAGCTTGAATTGAAAAAAAGCTAAAACAAAGTCTGTCTTTTTCAATATTTGTTTCATTCTTTCTTAAACTGTTTTCCATCTCTCACAGACTTAAAGTACACGCATTTTTCTCTTTCACTACAGTGGTTATCTGCTGGTGGGTAAAGACCAAAATGTGTCAAAATATATAATATTTTGTAAATGCAAATAATAAAATGGAACAATTCATCTCATGCATAGAAACTATAGCAAAATGATTAGACTTTTTGAAGTAAATGAAAATGCTCCCTAATATGTCCAATCAAATGGAACAGTATTTTGGCACAAAATGATTTGTCACCTGAGAGTCAAACATTTAAAAAAGTTAAATTTACTTTGCATCCCTTCATCCTCAAAAACTATTAACGAACCTTTGCAAAGTAGTAAAAAAGAAATTCCAGTGCATTAAATACAGGTTCTATCACGCTACGCTGCCAGAAGGAACACGGGGTCGAGAATATTCAAGAGCGTCTTTATTAATCCAACAAAGGGGTAAATCCAACTTGGAAAACAGGAGGAAGACACACATACTGACTTGTAGACCTGACAAACACAGACTAAAAGGACATGGGTTTTAAAGACAACTAACGAGTGACTAAGGAGACACACCTGGGAACTAATAAGACACACCTGGGAACTAATCAATTAAGGTGGGACAGAAACTGGGTCACACAGAACATGGGGAATGGAACACATGCAGGGAAAACACAACACTATGAGTCCAGGGGTGTGACTTTACATTAACCCTCCCCCCCTCCCGGAAGGTGTGAGCTTGCACTGTAGAAACAACAAAGGGAGGCGTGGGTGGGAACTTGGGAGGAGGTTCCTCAGAGGACAGACCCTCTGGAGGGGGCCAGCAGACAGAGACCACGGAGGAAGGAGCCAGGGAGGATACAGGAGGGACTTGGAGCAGGAGGAGCCCAGCAGGCCACTGCCATAACAGCCCAGGGTGGAGCTGATAGTGGGAGAAGCCATTAAGGAAGAATGGCCACCGACCAACAGGGGTTGAGCAGGTGGAGGAGGAGCCCAAGGCGGAGACAAAGAGTCAAAGAGCCAGGGTGACGGGGAGGATCCAGAGGACCTAGGCGAAGTTTATGGTGGAGTGACCACAGGAGGACACATTCAAGTAGCGGGCACTGGAGGACACATTCTAGGAGCAGGAACTGGACGACACATTGTAGAAATGTGGGCACTGGAGGACACATTGTAGAAACGCGGGCACTGTAGAACACATTCTAGGAGCGGGCACTGGAGGACACATTCTAGGAGCGGGCACTGGAGGACATATTCTAAGAGCGGTCACTGAAGGACAAATTCTAGGAGGGGGCACTGGAGGACAAATTCTAGGAGCGGGCACTGAAGGAAACATTCTAGGAGTGGGCACCGGAGGACACATTCTAGAAGTGGGTACTGGACGAGGGCTGGACGAGGAAAAAGACGACAGAGAGAGGAGAGGGGGCAGTTCAACTTCCAGTTCCAATTCCCAGTCTATGAGATCCATTTCCTCATTTTGTACCTTTGGCACGCCATATCCAGCTCGCCCTAAGCCGCAGTGTAGGGGGTGAAGTTCCTCTCCGTGCTCACCCTGTCCATGTCTTTCTCCCTCATGGCAGGTGGTGTTGCCGGCTCACACACCTGGCCTGACATCACAGAGTCTGGCTCCGCAGTGATCCTCAGCTCTGTCGCTCTATGTGGCAATGGCTCGTTGGACGCGGTGGGCTCGGGCATGTGCTCTGCACATCTGGGAGATGGTGGGCTAGGCTCTGGGTCGGGAGTGGATAGATGGTGAGATGTGACCCATTTCTCGCCAGAGTCCACTCCACAAATGTGGTGAATTCCTTCCGAGGACCATCTTCGGATGACAACGCTATGCACTCTGAGTTCAGGCTGGCATTATAGAATGCGCAGAGTATGTTGTCCCAGTAGCTGATGATGTTAGTTAGCACTAGGAACTCATATGGTCTCGAATGGTCCTCAAGAGAACATCCTTCCTGCTCCAGCAGGAGGAGGAAGAATTCGAGGCGAAGGTGGGGATCCATGGACACAGCACTACGTAAAAAAAAGGACTGAGGAAAACCGGAAAACATTTTGTGGATTGGGTCTTCTGTCATGCTACGCTGCTGGAAGGAACAATAGTCGAGAATAATAGAGAGAGTCTTTATTCATCCAACACAGGATAAATCCAAAATGAGACACAGGAAGAAGACACATATATTTACTTGTAGACCAGACAAACACAGACTGAGAGGACACGGGTTGTAAAGACAGGCTAACGAGGGACTAAGTAAGGAGACACACCTGGGAACTAATCAGACACACCTGGGAACTTATCAATTAAGGTGGGACTGAAATTGGGTCACACAGAACATGGGGAATGGAACACATGCAGGGAAAACACAAAATTATGAATCCAGGGGTGTGACAGGTTCCCTTGGAAAAAGAAAAAAAAACACCATAAAAAAGTTTATTGTGATTATTATTAAGTATATCATAGTTGCTGTTTTAATAATATATACTGATATATTGTTGTTATAGGAATAATGCACTTCAAAGTTTGATCCAAAATCCCCAAAATATCCTAAATCAAAACCAGTTGAGAACACACTGTCTCTCTATTCTCAGTTCTCTTTTTCTCTTCCACGTCTTTTACATTATGTCCAACTTTCTCTTTTTACAAGTCTCACTATCACAAAGCTTCCATTGTGATGTCTATGCTATTATGTTTCACCATTTGCATGAAATTCAATAAATCACCAGTCACACCATCACTGTCAGGTTCAGCTTGCTGATCTCATAGCCCCGTGTCTCCCCCTGGAGTCTCCTTGATTGTTATTTGGGGTTTAACACTGTATGCTAGCACTCAAGTGTGAGGAAAAGTTGAGGGCTTGTTTCCCAGGCAGGCTAAAGTGACATATACTTGTTCCAGTCTTTTAAAATATGTAATATCAGTCTGTCCCACATTGTGTTTCACAGCTTCTGTTTGCTTAGCTGTGAGTTTACACCGCAGCTGTTGTATTTGTTTACCCAGTGCCTTCATGATTTGTGTGTGTGTGTTTGTGTGTGTGTGTGTTTTAAATGTTCCTAATTACCTAGCTAGCTAGATTGATATATAAATAAAAATAAAAATCATTACAAATGACTTATTTGAGTGACACTTTCACACAGTGTACATAGAAATGATTTTAATACGTCCACCAAGTATGAACATAGAGGTTTTTATTGGTTTATTTTAGTCATCCCTTTTTTTATAAACCATTTTATTGCCATGTTTATCTTTTAAACATCTTGTGCCTGCAAAAAAAAAAAACAATAAAAAAAAGGGTTAGTTAACCCGAGGCAATATAGGGTTAATCAATGATGGCATATACATAGTAATGAGAGTGTGCCGGCCAGTGGGAAAAATACTTTTAAATAAGCAATGAAATTTAACGAACGTGATTGAAAGGCTTTTATATGTGCTGTAGATGTGACCAGGATAGAGTTAGTCTGAAACACTCTCTTTCTTGGATCACAATCTTTTCTATACCTGAAATATGCATTTCAATCACGTTCACCAGACACTGCATAACCCTCAGGCTGAGATGGGCCTGAAGCCCAAACACTTATTCCATTAGAATGAATTAGGGTAATCTGGAACACCGAATCTCTGATGTGTACATTTCACAAGCAACTGTATGTTAACACTACACTCATTTGAAATGCCAAACGCCTTGCTTTCAGTGTTAATTAGAGTAGACAGCTGCAGTCTGGGGAGGAGGAGGAAAAAGAGCAGGCAAATTAGACAAATTTTCAAGTCTCATGTGGATCAGCAATCTACATGAGAATATTTTAATATTTCTTCTGACCAATTCTGACCAATTAAGTGCATGCAGTAGAAGATGTAGTCCAATTTATATAGTTTCACCAGTATATCTGTCTTCTGTGTCAGAATATGTGTTTCTCCATTTTAGTGTTAAAAAAGCATTTCTAAAGCCCCTTTCACACTGCACGTTGTAACAACAATGAGTTTTACATAGTAATTAACTCAAATGATATATAGGGAATTTGAATAATTAATCAAGAATTTGATTAATATATATCTCAGATGACAGTTACATTTAATTTTATTGATTATGAAAAATAGCTCAATTGCCAATACCAATACTAATCACAGGGCACTGTAATTTACTCATTAATATGTCAATATTACATTCTTCATATCAATTATTGTGATCTCTTACTGTAAATTACTGCAGATCAAACCGGGGTATGTCCAGCACACCACTGTAGACCTATCAATTTTCAATAAAGTTATCACGCCTTATAATTCAAGGAAAAGTATTCTCTGGCCATGAAAATATTATCCTATCCTTATGATAAATTTAGTTTCTAAATTTAGAGCTTGTAGCTAAAGATCAGACACATCTCAGTGACTCGTAATGTGAGTGGGGTGGAGTCCAAAGCCAATCATTTTATATATGAGTTTTTAATAATTCAACTAGTAATACATCAAACTACAAATCACACAGAGTAAATATGCGTACGAAAATACAGACAATAAACATTTACAAGACAACGGAATCCAAATAAAAGAGAGAGAGAGAGAGAGAGAGAGAGAGAGAGAGCGAGAGAGAGAGAAGTGTAGAAAGCGAGAGAGATCACAGAATGAGCTCAGGTATGAAAATCAGTCAGTAAACCTTAGTGGAACCAACAACGAATCAAATAATAGCAACACTTTAAAGCAGCATTTAAATCTCCATAGAAAACGATACTTGCATGGCCCAGTGGGTGAGCGTGGTACCGGCGACGCACGTGTGATGTCACGTGGTCCTTTGAAAACTGCGCGCGTGGGCCGGAGGCCGTGTGACGCGCGCGCAAGCTGCGCTGGATCTTGGCGTGAGCGTGGAGTCACGTGTTCCTTTGTTGCAAAGAGGTGTTCGTTCATCTTCGCGCGGTATTTGAAAGGTTCAACAAACAATGTTCCAGAATTCGTCTTCATTGTGTGGAGAGGCGAATAGTTTAATAAACTTAGTAAAGAAAAGAAAAGAAAACGAACGAAACGAAAGCTTCCAAAGGAGCCATTAAAATGGCTTTTTCTCTCAGCCCCTGTGCTGAGGGGGTTCGCGCTGTGAGCGCGGCCTATGGCCGCGCGGAAACAACGTTGGAGAGCAGCGTATCCGAGAACGGGGAAGAGGAAGAAGCAAAAAGAGCCAAGAAGGGTGGACCTTGTTTGGTCAATTCTTATAGCTTGAAATAGTTCACGCCCATTTTCGAGGGAGCATCCAATGAATGTCCGCGATCTGAAGCGGAGGGAAAGTTCCTTTGTCTCGGTTGAGACAAACCCCTGATGATTTAGGGCCTGTCCGATTTCATCAGGAATATTAAAGCAAGTTCATTATTCCAGATTAAATACATTTTTCATTACTTTGCTCTAGATAAATGGGTCTGTCAAAGCATGACGATTAGAACAAGACTAAACATAATAGGTATATGTGATCAAAACATGAAGTTACATTAAATATGTGTAATTCTACATCTGAAAGATTTGCTTAACACATGATAACACTGCAGATGTTGGGAAACATCTAAATGTACCAAAAGGGAATACGTAATACATTTATACAGCATAAAAACTAACAGGTAACAAATTCATTCCATAGAATGCATTGGGGAGAAGATTTGGCTTCTCTCCTCTCCAGTGTGGTCGTAAACTTTACGACCTGCAAAAGTGGGGGTTGCAGAGACATGGCTCTCTTTGAGGAAGTTAAAGTGAGGAAAGACATTTCCTAAAGTATAAGCTTGCAACTTATACTCTTCACATAACAAGGATTAACCATTTTATGCAATCCATAAACATAATTAAAATACATATTAATAATAAAATGAAAGTAAGGAACTTATACGAAAAGTTCCTTTGTCTCCAGTGTTGGAAGAATTTGGGTTGGGGGTTTTCGTTTCTTCTTTGAAGCTCGCATGGGCATCGTAAATAGTTTAAGTCCAGCCAGGCTGGCATTTAGTACCAACAGTCTGAATTTATAAAACAGAATTTAACCCATGAATCGCTGACCTGCATATCTGTTACATCTCCCCCTTTCGTCAGATGAAGTCCCTGTGTGGACATCATCGGACGGCAATCATCCCGGATGGGCAGATGACAGGTGAATCGTGATGGTCATGCAGCAGGTGGGTCATGATGACAGGTGGTTCCTGAAGCTGAGGATTCAGCTTGGTGAGGTTCGGTATTGTCTTTGACTTTGCGTCCCTTTTCCGGGGATTCCATCGGAGACCTCCAGCCACAGTTGTCGTGAGTTTGGCTGTAGAGGTTTGCATCTCGTTGAGTATCCTGTATAGGATGAAGGTCACGCCAAGAGTCAGGGCGGGACCAATGACGGTGGAGATGCACCGTGCAGTGTCGGCAGCAGTCCAGGCTAGGACCGCAGATGACTGGTTCAGAATGGGCTGTCGAGACAGTGCTTGGAGGGCTGTATCGACAGGAGTAATGTCAATGTGTTGGGTGGTACCTTTCAGTACTTGGTCCAGCAGGTTGGCACGGGTGGCGGTGTCATGCTGGTCGTAGGTCAGCATAGCTGAGCGCACAGGAGTGTTGACGAGCCATCTGTTACCCACAATCTCTGCTTGCGTTTCTGTGACTTGTGTACGAGGCTTGGCTTCGGCAGGGCAGCGCGTATCGCTGACCCAGGGTTGCAGCTCGCAGATTCCTTCAGAGTTGTGTCTGAGGAAGGGTTTGCTAAGGCAGAGATAATGAATGTCTTTGGTTAAAGTACACATGTGCATGTTTGGGGCCAGGTACAGCTGTGTGTTGCTGTCGTGGTAGGCCACCACATTTGGAATGTGTGTTTTGGTGTGGGTGTTGCTCTTCCACATCCTGACACTGACAATGTCTTTAGGTCTGTAGACTTGGTTTGACTCGCTGATGAGTTGGTTCAGGAGCACGTTCACTTCTCTCTGTTTGGGGTTTACGTGCCGTAGGAAGGCGCTATTCAGAGAGTTGGCCAGGTGCATTCGTAGCAGGTCAGCTGGCATGGTGATGGTGTAAGACAGCACAGTTAACACAAGGCTTAAGGGTATCATGTATGGTGGGGTTTTACTCGTGGTTAGGCTGTCTTTGGAGGAGCTAACCTCCCACAGCATGTCTGTTGTTAACGCTGTAAACAGCTGAGTCTGGGTAAAGTTCTTCTGGAAGACAGTAAACAGTGGTTTCAAGGAGTTTACAGTCTGGTTCGCTGCATTGACACTGGACATAACAATGTTAAACATTCTGGTGGCAGCAGCGGCTCTAAGCAAAGCTCCCGGGAACTGTTTGGAGCGGTGGTGGTGTCCACCTAACTCCATTTGTGTAACCGTCACTTTCTCATATTGGCTGAACAGGTGTTTGACATCGGCCTCAGTGTGAGTGAGGGAGTCCTCTCTCCATCGGAACCTTGTACAGCTGTATTCGGTTACAGTGCTGGGGTAGTGTGCCCTGTCATCGGTAGTCAGGAGTCTCAGCGGTTTTCTCGGTGGCAGCTGTCCTCTCTTTGGCTGACAGCACGGCACGGCAAACCACAGCAGCATCCTGGTACAGATAATAGGGAGAGAGAGAGAGAGAAAGGGGAGAAAGAAACAAACAAGGCCTGTCTTTGGTTGGACAGGACAGTCTCTTTGCTTCGTGGGCGGTGACTGGGTTTAGCTCGCCCTCGCCCATGTTTTGCCACATCTTGCTGCTGGCATGACGCTTGCCTCAGTGTTGTGTCAGTGGCTCTGGTGCTGCGTGGTGCAGCACATGCTGCGTCATGGAAATATATTGGCCTTATCCCCCTTTTGCTCCGTGGCATTACACGCCCTGGCATTGTGATGTCAGACGGTGCACAACCCACAATATTGTTCTGTGCACGCAGCATGGTTTGTGTATCATGCAGTGGTCTGGGGCTTTGGTTGTCAGTGACTGTAGACTGGTTGCCAGGGTGGATGGAGGGGTCTGAGAGGTGGTAAAACAAAGTCATTATCAAGGTTTCAGAAGCCCGCATGTCCGCTGTGTTGGTCTGTGTAGACAACGGAGCCTGCGTAAGCGATTCTGAGGTAGGCAGTTTAGCTAGTAAAGTTCTTGTGCTGTGTGTAATCACTTCAACCTTGAATGTGGGTGGGTGGGTTGGGAGTGACCACAGAATGTTGTTTAGTGTGCCAGTTTTGGCAAGGGTGTCAGTGTGATCTTTAAAGTCCTCGTCTAGACTTGGTAACTTTGAGTGTCCTTTTTCCTTCTTCCAGTACACGATCACATTGTGTGTTTTTGTGATGTTATCACATTGCTGGAACAGGTGTTGGTGTTTGACATGCTTGTTGTTTGCAAGTGTGAGTCCGAGTTCCACACATTCAGGTGAGGATTGGAAGAAACCCAGCGTGTGGTGTAAGGTTTGACCACCTTGCAGGTTGAGCCGAACAGCGACCCCTTTGGTGTAAGCTGGTACCACCGTACCCTGTTTGTTGACTAAGGTACAGAGGCTTGAACTTGGGCCTGTTGTTAGGGCGTTGTACTCATGGCTGGCTGCTGGGGTTCCCGTGACCTCTGTGACCTGACCGTCTGGCTCTGTGGGAGTTCCCGTGACCTCTGCGACCTGACAGTCTGGCTCTAGCAACCTGTGTGGCTGGAGAGAAAGAGGTTCTCGCACTTGAGCAAAGTCTTTTAGCTGTTTGAAGTTCAGAAAAGGGTCAAAGTGTTCTAGCAGGTCTTTGTCGATGAGCAATGTATGAGTGTTCATTGGTGGGACATACATGGGATGTATTAGACTCATCGGAACGAATGTCAGGTGAATGGAAACAACCTGTTCAAACTGGATGTCATCCTGTCTGTACACCTGTACATTCAGTTCATAAGTTTGAGGTGTAAGAGTTCGATCTTGTCTCTTAGCTTCAAATTGGAGTCTTTTGAAAAGGTAAGATGAGATCACCGTCAGGTTTAATCCTGTGTCGATCAGGTCTTCCCTGTTGACTCCTTTTCGACCCACCCCCTTTTTGACAGGGCTGCCCAGGAATGTTGGCATTAGGGCAGGTGGGACGATTGGTGGGTGGTGGTCTTGTGTAGCTCGCTGCGAAGGCAGGTAGTCGAAACAGCATTTTCTGGTACCTTGTGTTTGTGGTACCTGGTGTGAGGACCTGTGCTGTCTCGTTCAGTTAGCTGTAGCTGTTGACTGTGGAGCTCGGGCAGTGTTCTGGGTGCTTGGCTCATCTTCCTTGCGAGTATTCATGTGAAGAAGATCTTTCAGCACCCTCAGGATCTCTGCTGTCTCAGACGTGGCTGCACTGTGTTGCCCTCTGCTGGCTTGGAATGGTATTGACTCTCTGTAAAGATGTCTGTGACTGTGGTGTTGTAGAGCGCCATCTAGGGTTAACTCCAAGCAGTGCTCAGAGACAGAGACGTTGGGGTTTTTCACAGTCTTTTCACAAATAGTCTTTTGCTTGGTGCAAGCTTTGTGGGCTAAGTTCCGTAACTCTTGTGTAGTTCTGTTACGGGGACACGCTGGGACTCTGAGATGAAAACTCCAACTGGCATGTAGGTTTGGGAGGAACAGAGTTTTTAAGTTGAAATCCTGTTCCATACCTGGTTCGTTGCATGCTCCGAAGTAGGTGTTTCGTAGCTGACTACAGAAAGTCTGTGGGTTTTCAAATCGGCCCTGTTTGAGGTCCATAGCAATAAGGAGCCCATGATCTGAGTTTGGATCAGAGAATTCAAGAATCAAAGTCTGTAGCAGTTGCTGGTAGTACGCTTTGACAGTCTCTGGTTGACGATCCAGAAAGCAATGCACATCACGGCTGGCCGTGATTTTTAACAGGTACAATGTGTTCACATCTGTCACGTTGGCGACAGTTTGCAAATGAAAGTCAATGGCTTGTAAAGAAGCATGAACATCATGTCCTCCTGCAGGATCTGGAATGAATGTAGAGATGCTTCTGGCTAGCTTGTGAAGTTCTCTGTGAGCAGTGCAGGGTTTGGTGACATGCGTTCTCTGGAAGGGTTCTCTTCCCTCCGTTGTTGACAGATGTTCTTGTAAGCTGGTTCTTGTTACACCCCCTTTTCCAGCTCTGGGTTCTTGGCTGAAAGGGTTGGAGTGGCGGCCCGGGAGAAATTTTGTGGTGTGCGTTTCTCCGATCCAGCCACTCTGTAATCTGTGCAATTGTCTCAGTTCTGTGTGAACAGTGTAAAGTTCATCTTGGAGCTTGTCTCTCTGCAGAGTAAGCTTGTTGAATTTAGCTTGGGCCGCTTGCAAGTGTGTTTTGCAGGCCCAGGTTTTATAGACTCTTTCTTTCAATTCAGTCTCTGCTCTTTTTAGGAGAGCGTCACCTTGCTGGAGTTTTTTGGTGAGGTCTTTTCTGGCTTCTCTCTCCAGATGTTCTCTTTGATCTGTGTCGAGGCGAAGATCTTGCAGGGCATTGTGAAGTCTTTCAACTCCTTTCTGTAGCTCTGGATCTGTGTCGTCCTCTTTCTCGCGCTGGTTCTGGGTCTCGAGGAGGAGCTGATCAAGATGACTCTGGGTTGGGGCCTGGTCCTTCCAGGCCTCCTCCGCGATGTTGCTCCGTTCACTGAGCGGTGCCTGGGCGACGAGAATGGGAACTAGGCTTCCGAAGATCCTGGCGAGTTCTCTGTAGTAGTCGCTTTGGTTTGGATCGCGTGCCATCAGTTCATCTAGCTCGGTGTCTAGTTGCTCTGGGTGCTGCAGGTTAATGGCATCCTTGGGCAGGAAGGGGGTCGTCACTGCTTTCAACCATGTCGAGAGGTGGCCCCCGTGGACTGCTGGACTGGATGCCTGGAACATCCTGATTCTCTGTCGGCGAGAGAAGCACAGCACACACACACAAAAAGACCAATGCAAGTTCGTTCTACGTTTAACGAGCTATATTCATACGGGCTGTGCCGTTTATGAGAATTTTGGGGCTGACTGATGCAAACAGTCAGACAGTTAAGTAGCCAATTAACTTGGGTCAACGAAGGACCTGAAATGGAGATTTGACAGGCAGTAGCCTAGCGGGTCGTGTGATGACACCGGCTGCTGGTGGTCGCTCTACTATTTAACTTCGTTGGTGGCTCCCAGGTTACTGTCTCTATGTGAAATGAAAGAAACAAATCACAACAGAACAGAGGGTAGAAAAAGATCAAAGTGAAACACAACACTTGAAATGAGATGAAAACAATAGAAACACAATGTGTTAGTGGGAATAAGGAGGCCTAAGCCTACTGCTAGGTTTTAAGATAGGGCCAACAGGTGATTGGGCTATCTGGGTAGTAAACCTAGAAATATGGTGTGGCTTAAAGAAGCAAAAGGGTCAAACACTTAAAATATATCCGGGGGAATATCTAATATTCTGTGGCTTATAATAAGTGGATGGGTTTTATCACATTTGGTTCACCTGGGTGGAATCCAGCGGCACGGTCAGCCTCCCTGGCGCTCCCAAACACTCAACCGCAGTGTCCCTGGCCCTCCGTTACTCTGACGCTGCGCCCTCTCAAACAGCTTGTGACTTTTAACACAACCGGCAACACCAAGATGTCAACCGCCAGACAGCACTACAAAATTGGGCTGTTCCCCAGAACCCTCTCTTCGAAAAGAAAGTGGGCCCCGATTTAGCCCCCGGTTTAGGTACTGGTCCCAGAGATTGCGTCGTGTGTCGGCTGGACTGATTGATCACCGTTGGAGTGCCAAATTGCTGATGTCTCCACTGCGTGCCGCAAACGAACAGAGATAAGAGGGACCGAGTTTCACTCACAGCCAGTGTTGGTAACGCCGGTCGGCCCCCTTGCTCACTGGAAACCTGAGATGATTGTCCAATCACCAAGGGAGTTCTACAATCAAATACACAAAGGATGAACAAAGGAAACTTTAAGTTAATTAAGGTTTGGTTTGTTTAACATCAATTGAGTAACTATGTAGAAAGGAAAGGTAACAGCTTTACTTAATAATAATAAAACAAATGAATTATGATAATAATGGTAATTATCAAAATAACCTAAGTCAAAAGAGAGAAGAAAAATAATAAACATCAAATTAAAAGACAGGAATGAAACAAGGGAGAAGGAGTAGCTGGTTTTCACCACAAGGGGGGGGAAGTACTGCTTCTCTGTCTTTAACCTGCTGAGCAGAAAACTTAATTCAAATTAAAAATTCAAAACTGGTTTAAATCAAAATTTAAAATAAGCATGTATGAATTAAAAAGGAAAATCTGAATAATATCCTATAATAACCATTGATAGCTTGTAAGTTATCATTAATGATCATGAAATTAATCAAACAGTGTGAGATTAATCAAAGAGGGTAAAATTGGACATGCAATTCAAACAGAATGGAAAAGACAGAGGTATGTTAGTCGATTTGACAGGAGACTGCCACTAGATGGCTTACCTTCTAAGTGGGTCAATCAGTGGTTGACCTGACACATCTAGATTTCCACTATTAACAATTACATTTTAATTCAAATCATGTTTGAACCAAACTCAAAGTAAATGTAAACAGTCAAAGGCAGGGAACATTCTTTTGTTTCCCTGTAATAATATTCGCACGAGCAAAGCTGTAAATGCAAATAATTATCGAGAATTTAGACATCCAATTCAAATATACATCACAGGGGATTATAAATTAGCAATCAGAGCGCATTATCTGAAATGGCCACAGGTTGGCAGCTTTGCACTCATGCAAGCTGGAATCAGAAAGCAGGGTGTACCCTGAAATTTCTAACCCACACGTTCCCTCTAGTGTTTAGATAGAGGAATTACAATTTCAATAGGACTTAGAATTTATCTGATCGTTTGTCAGGCTGATTTTCTGCATCAAAAATCACCAGTAACAAACCAAAGGTTTTAATCTCTGAGGTGCTATATTAACATAGGTTGAAGGAAGGATCCGTTCAGTTCCAAAACACAACTGTAATAAAAACAGGAATTTTCCAACTGTTGACTCCAATAAACATTTATCAAAATAGCACTTATGATTTAAATGTTTTAGGTTTAAAAATCGGGTAGCTAAGCCAATTTTAGACCAGGAGTTTTTATCGTTTTATTTTTGAATATTATTGTGGTTTACCACGAATTCAATAACGATATCTAATAAGCAAGGCCTTTTTAACTGAATCAGAGGAACATCGCTCAGGTTCAGATTTACATGTTGCAACTATTAAAAGATTTCTTTATCTTTTAATTATTCATATTAAAATGTTTTCACTGTAAAAAGATTTTGGTCTTTCTTAACAGGATACTTTTAACATTATACTGCAGATTACTTTCATTAAAATTAACAGTGACTATACTGTTAAGTTTCTATAAATACCTAGGTGCTTACTGACCAGCTTTTTGCCTCAGTCAGTTAGGAGTGAGTTCGCGTCTTGCGACTTATCTCACAAGTAACGTTACATAATTTCATAGCGCACGTGCAGAAATTATTAAAAACCATATACACAGATTGATTGCTCACAAAACAAAGTTTGAAATGCCCGCATTCTCCACCAAAATGTAACAACAATGAGTTTTACATAGTAATTAACTCAAATGATATATAGGGAATTTGAATAATTAATCAAGAATTTGATTAATATATATCTCAGATGACAGTTACATTTAATTTTATTGATTATGAAAAATAGCTCAATTGCCAATACCAATACTAATCACAGGGCACTGTAATTTACTCATTAATATGTCAATATTACATTCTTCATATCAATTATTGTGATCTCTTACTGTAAATTACTGCAGATCAAACCGGGGTATGTCCAGCACACCACTGTAGACCTATCAATTTTCAATAAAGTTATCACGCCTTATAATTCAAGGAAAAGTATTCTCTGGCCATGAAAATATTATCCTATCCTTATGATAAATTTAGTTTCTAAATTTAGAGCTTGTAGCTAAAGATCAGACACATCTCAGTGACTCGTAATGTGAGTGGGGTGGAGTCCAAAGCCAATCATTTTATATATGAGTTTTTAATAATTCAACTAGTAATACATCAAACTACAAATCACACAGAGTAAATATGCGTACGAAAATACAGACAATAAACATTTACAAGACAACGGAATCCAAATAAAAGAGAGAGAGAGAGAGAGAGAGAGAGAGAGAGAGCGAGAGAGAGAGAAGTGTAGAAAGCGAGAGAGATCACAGAATGAGCTCAGGTATGAAAATCAGTCAGTAAACCTTAGTGGAACCAACAACGAATCAAATAATAGCAACACTTTAAAGCAGCATTTAAATCTCCATAGAAAACGATACTTGCATGGCCCAGTGGGTGAGCGTGGTACCGGCGACGCACGTGTGATGTCACGTGGTCCTTTGAAAACTGCGCGCGTGGGCCGGAGGCCGTGTGACGCGCGCGCAAGCTGCGCTGGATCTTGGCGTGAGCGTGGAGTCACGTGTTCCTTTGTTGCAAAGAGGTGTTCGTTCATCTTCGCGCGGTATTTGAAAGGTTCAACAAACAATGTTCCAGAATTCGTCTTCATTGTGTGGAGAGGCGAATAGTTTAATAAACTTAGTAAAGAAAAGAAAAGAAAACGAACGAAACGAAAGCTTCCAAAGGAGCCATTAAAATGGCTTTTTCTCTCAGCCCCTGTGCTGAGGGGGTTCGCGCTGTAGGCCGCGCGGAAACAACGTTGGAGAGCAGCGTATCCGAGAACGGGGAAGAGGAAGAAGCAAAAAGAGCCAAGAAGGGTGGACCTTGTTTGGTCAATTCTTATAGCTTGAAATAGTTCACGCCCATTTTCGAGGGAGCATCCAATGAATGTCCGCGATCTGAAGCGGAGGGAAAGTTCCTTTGTCTCGGTTGAGACAAACCCCTGATGATTTAGGGCCTGTCCGATTTCATCAGGAATATTAAAGCAAGTTCATTATTCCAGATTAAATACATTTTTCATTACTTTGCTCTAGATAAATGGGTCTGTCAAAGCATGACGATTAGAACAAGACTAAACATAATAGGTATATGTGATCAAAACATGAAGTTACATTAAATATGTGTAATTCTACATCTGAAAGATTTGCTTAACACATGATAACACTGCAGATGTTGGGAAACATCTAAATGTACCAAAAGGGAATACGTAATACATTTATACAGCATAAAAACTAACAGGTAACAAATTCATTCCATAGAATGCATTGGGGAGAAGATTTGGCTTCTCTCCTCTCCAGTGTGGTCGTAAACTTTACGACCTGCAAAAGTGGGGGTTGCAGAGACATGGCTCTCTTTGAGGAAGTTAAAGTGAGGAAAGACATTTCCTAAAGTATAAGCTTGCAACTTATACTCTTCACATAACAAGGATTAACCATTTTATGCAATCCATAAACATAATTAAAATACATATTAATAATAAAATGAAAGTAAGGAACTTATACGAAAAGTTCCTTTGTCTCCAGTGTTGGAAGAATTTGGGTTGGGGGTTTTCGTTTCTTCTTTGAAGCTCGCATGGGCATCGTAAATAGTTTAAGTCCAGCCAGGCTGGCATTTAGTACCAACAGTCTGAATTTATAAAACAGAATTTAACCCATGAATCGCTGACCTGCATATCTGTTACATCGTCGGACCCGCAATATTCCCGTAACATTGCCTGGTCGCCTTCTGTGTGAAAGCAACCACGTCCCGGAATTGATTACCGAATCGAACCCGGGTCGGGGACATAGTAACATTGCGGTAATCGATTCGGAACGAGCGCTGTGTGAACAAAAGCCAGATCTAATTCGGTATCGAAGTGATGACGCGCGTTATCGCGCGACTTTTTTTCCGGCTGTTTTGAAGGAAGATCAACATTCGCGACGAAAACATATGTGCAAACTGTAATGAAGCAGAGATCAGTTAGTTCCTCACTTTCCGCGCTGACTCAAAGATCGTTTGCTTGCTTCAGTTAAAGTATAACGTGCCAAGCTTTGTCGACTCGTACATTACACGTCACGCGCTGATGTCACGTGTCGTTACGGGATCTTCAAGGGTTGTGTGTGAAAGCACGCACATATACCGGGTCATCACTGGCAGTGTGAAAGTGCCAAATCTAGCGACCAGGGAGCAATTACAGGAACACTTTACCCCTGTATTTGCCGGAATGGCAGTGTGAAAGGGGCTTAACTGGCATACAACTGTGGTGTACCACCAGTGGTTCATCTGTGCAGATTGTTCATTTCAAATCCTTTCAGGGTTATCATCAAGTGATCTTGATCATATTTTAAATAAAAGACCACTGAAATGTACTTAAATTTCATAAGGTTACAATAGTGCCCTTAGGGTCTTAGGTACTATGTACCTACATCAAAAAATAAGTACAATGTATTTATAGTGTTCATAATGTATTACAAAAACACGGTAGCACTTTATTTTACAGTCCTGTTCCTTGTGTACATACTATGTACTTATTATAGTAATTTCAATAACTACACAGGAAAAATGGCTGAGTAGTTTTTCCAGAGTTACATTTTTTTTCCTCAAAAATAGTTGTTTTTGCTCTATTTTGAGTGTACAGAGTCAAATTTATCAGTAGAGTGGGAGCAAAATCACAGAGTAACTGCAGTGACTCCTCCCATAACTGTTCTCTTCCCAAAGTTTCGTTTATCCGCCATCTTATTAGTCACGGCCGTTGACCGCTGCTGCTTTGCTTTCTGCTGGATGGTAAAGTAAATATAGTTTCAAAGTCTTGGTAACGTTATTCATATATTTTTCATAATATTCACCCGTTATTAGCTCAGGACATTTCGTCATTTATTTTTTTTTTTTTGCATATTACATCGCTTTCTCATGTTAGCTTGAGCACTAAGTAGTGCCATGTCAGAAATAAATTAGACTAAGTAATCTTTAATGCAAACAGCTAAGTTAATATAAAAATAACTAACATTAATTGACATCAGTAAGTACGCTATAGCCTATTAACGTTAAATGTTTGTCCACATAAGTATTGTGACAAGTGATCGAAATGTGCGCCACATGCCACCACATGTACTTGACTCGGTATAGAGTAAAAGTCAACGTTAGCCGTAATTAACTTGCATTGCTGGGAGGCTATTTTGATATGCATTATTATCCCGATTCGGAGGGTTACTGTGGGGATGTAGGTATTTTCAGCATTTACAGATTTTTTTAATATATTTTGTCATCTTTGACCGTATGAATCTAGAATTTTGGGGTGTGACAATTCAGAATTCGCCGTTGACTCCTTTTTGTCCACTGCCGAACACAGTATAATAATTTGTTTCTGCTCTAACGTTAACTGTTCTCTTCCCAAAGTTTCGTTTCGTTCCGCCATTACAGTCATTGCCATTGACCACTGCTGCTTCGATTTGAGAAGATAACGTGTGTTTCTGCTGGATTGTAAAGTAAGTAAAGTCGTATTCATTTTTATAATATTCGCCTCTGTTTTTAGCTTAACGTTAGATCATTTTGGCAGTTTTTTTTATAGAGAGTGATTAAAGATCGCTTTCTCCTGTTGACTGAGAACTAAGTTATATTGAAAGCAAATAGCTAGCATATAATGTTGTTAGATTACAAACGTTAACGTTAATTGACACAGGTAAAAAAAGCTTACGATATCTGTTGATCAAATGTTCGTCCGCTAATCTTTTGTGACAAGCATCTGGAGTCGTGCACCACATGTACTTGACTCGGTATAGAGTTAATGTTAACCGTTATTGCTTGAGGCCATTTTTATGTGCATTAACTTACCCCTCTTTGTACGATAATTGTTTCTGATAGGAATGTAAGATGTTTTCATTATTTACATGGGATATTTGGTGATTTTATTACCGTCTAAATCTAGAATCTTGGTGTTTCATTTCATAATTCACTGTTTGAATCCCTTTTGACCACTGCACTGTTGCTTCACTGTATTTGCATGCATTTGTAATATTTACACTTTTATTACAGAAATCCTGGGAAGTATTTACAAGCAGAATATTAATCAGTTGAAAGGAGAAAGAGGGAAATAAACGGGTAAACATTAGAAATGGGCTTTAAATTTTAACATAATATAGCCTTACACATTAAAAATGTAAACCAAGCAACTTTGTTTTTCGTATGTAAATAAGTTCACAAATTCATTTTTTTTAAATGACATACATCATTTTGAGTTAAAAAGAAAGTTCAATTATATGTATCTTCTTTGTTTTTAACAGATGTAAATAATCACGCAACAAATAGGATATTAATTTCTTATTAAATCAAATCGTACATATTAAAAATTCCAAGAATGGCCTATTACATTATTACACTTGAGCAGCGCGTTCCCTGGTTTGTAGGATCATAAAACTCACTCCTCCTCTGTGAATAAATCACCACGAATGCATGAGATTCATCACTGAAGTGCATGCAGATTTATTTCTCATGAGAAACAATTACCATCCGAATAAAGATATATTGAGCACCTTGCCTTAACAGAACTATTGGACAGTTATTACATATAAAAAATACCTGTTGTGTAGTGCACTAATGAATGTTCTTTTCTTCCTCTGACTGTGTGTTATCGCCTTGTTTAACTTTGTCTTTTTGGTTCTTTCAGGATGCAGACCAACAATGTTATCAGAGTGAAGTTCAAAGACAGCAAGAGATATATTTTTTCTTCAAAACCTTTTACATTTCAATCATTTTTGGAATGTGGTAAGAGATAAACTTTAACATTGTTAACATCATAAATACCTTTCAGTCTAAATTTATTATTATTTTTTAGGTAATATATTAAGTGTATGAATGTATATTATGGGATTAAAAAATAACTGTTGTAGTTCCTTTGGCATTGCTGGCTTCTGTGTCAATTTTCCATTGGTGTGTCTTCCTTTAGTTGCCAATAAATTTGATCTTCCTACAATGGATGTGAAAGTCTTTGATGACTCGAAGACAGAAGTTGATGAGGAAGCATTCGTATATCTGCTGACACGACCAGATCTTGGTGTATTAGAAATTGTCATCCCAGGCACAGCAAACATTGATGGTAAATTGTTTGACATTCAGTAATATTCACCAATTCACTGATTTGCATAAGCTAATATGGCTATTGGATTAATTCTTAATAGCTGTGTAGTATGCTGCCACAGTAGCATGAACAGATAATCAGACCATTGATATGGTTTATATTGAAGATTCTTTAAGCTCAAGCTCATTAGGAGATGAAGGTACATCAGAGTCTGATGACACTGCAATGTTGATTACAAGCCCTCCTGAAAAAAATCTAGCTGAGGAACATCGTCTTGCCAAGGTAAGGATCTCCAATCTTGCCTCTGAATTACATCTATATAGAATGACTTAAAAAATAAAAATATTTGGAGCTATGTACACTTGTCAGTTGTTAATTTATAATCCCTGAACAATATCGCATCATTCCCCCTCCAGATGATTGAAGAGATTCTAAAGACCAGCCCTGGAGGTGAAAAGATTATAAACGAATATACCCGCACCAAAGGTCTGTCCGATACCCGAAGACGTGACATGGTGAAAATTTTGGTAGCACATTTAACAAATGAACATGGGTAAGTTGTTCATACAGTAGTTTGTAAATTGTTGTTTATGATGTTATGTGTTATAATTATAATTGCTTTGGTTTGTGTGTGTGTGTGTGTGTGTGTGTAGAACAAGCCCTTCCCGACGTTTGAAGGAAGAATATGCGAAAGGAATCATTTCCCTCTTCCCATGCTTGGCTGACCCCAGGAGCAAGCTTGGATATGTAAGTAGTAGTAGTCTCTCAATATTTTTGTTGTACCGGAGGAGGAGACATTATGTATATTGCAGAATAAAGAATATCTGCATTATAATTGATATGGCATTTATTGCCTTAATCTGGTAATGTATAACTACTTGGTCTGTTTATTGTTCTGGTAATAGGAGCATTATTACAATGCAGAAGATGGAAGTGGATATTTGGCGTGGAGAATTAAAACTCTGCAGAAAGAAGCATCAGAGGGACGGATGAAGCGTCCACGGCAACCACAAACAGGTGTGAGATTTTATGTTAAGTCAATGCTTTTATGCATCTGTAATTAAGCCACATTGTGAATGAGGTCTCATGTTACATAGCATCTCTGTTCTTTTTTTAATGCAAACATTTTTTGCATAATCATCAACATTGGGCAAATTCAGATGGCATTCTGGGATATATGCATGTTTCACATGTTATTTTGTGTCATTTATCTAGTTTTGGCATTAATGTGTTGTGCTTTGGAAAGATAAGGAACTAAACAAATTTGGTTTTCATATTGTTTTAATCACTTTCAGGTGGGCCAACTGCTGACAGACAATCCTACAAAGAAGACTGCTATTTGACTGACGACCGTCATTGTCAGGAAGCAATAGCCCTGATGAAGCATACAGCTGATGAGGCAGTGGTAAAGGAAAAGATGAAGTTAACGCTGGCCTATCGCCAGAAGCTGCTGCATGACCCTAAAAAGTCTGCTGATATTCTATCAGTTTTCTCACGATTCCTGGATATACCAGGCTTGGTATGTGAGACTTAAATTCTTAAAATATGAAAACAGACAAATATGAAATCAAGTGCTATTGTTGTTCTGCAGTAACAGAGATTTGTTAGGTAAACAAAGTCAGTTCCTTCTATGGTACCTACTTTAATTATCTTTGGCAGATTAATCAAGATTTTGGACTTTTGTTTGGTGATGCGACCTCTGCAAAGTTGTTGGAGAAGTGGTCTACCAACATAAAACCAAAGGTTATTGCACAGAGCCGTGGCCTCACACAGACTAGTGAGCTCCAAGACCTCATCCAAAATGCTGAAGCCACTGAAGTTGAAGAAGGTACCGTATCTACATTGTGGCACACTTTAAATTATTTAAAAGGGAAGTTACACATTCATGACAAGCATAGCTTTACTCAGATCTACACTTTAAATTGCAGAGAGAACTATATACATTACATAGGATTTGCAGATGCATATTTATAGTTTGAAATGGTTTTAATATGGGAGTCTGAATAACAAAAGCATCTTTGATATTTTGTAGGTAAAGTTTAGCTGTATGTTCAATATATTTGGAGGTTTAACCTAAATTCATCCACACATCTGTATTCATCGAGACTAGGCCATGAATGTGCTCTTAATACTGAATCTGTGTGCAGTATTAACTAAAATACTGGAGTGGTTAATTTATTTATACCAGCACCTCAAGTGATTTGGAGGTTATGCTCAACCCCTTCTGCCTAAATACTAAAAAATGTTTAATTTGTCTTCTGTGTTTCTAGGGTGGGACAGCGACATGTCTTCCATTCTGATGCTGGTTCACCTTTTGCCACCCTCAAGTCAAGGCCGCAAGAGACCGGGAAAGATCTCAGCCAAACAAGCATGTGATCATCTTGTGAAATTCATCAAGGTGAAGCTACTGATTTAACAGATCAAATTACACTGTTTTACAATGTTTTGTCACTGTGTGAACTTGAACTTGCTTATTTCTCAGACTTGCTTACTTCTCTAAAAGATCACTTGTCCTCCAAATTATTGTTCTTGTGGTATTCTTTTCTACTTAGCACATATTTAGTAATGATCTCCCGAAAGTGTGTAATACAGAAACTTTGGTGGAAGGCGTCACTGTGTCTTTATGAATGCTGTATATTTACTTTAAGGGCCCTATTTTAACAATCTAAACGTAAAGTGTAAAGGGGGGCCCTTATTGTTAAGTCACATTGGCACTAATGTGTTTTCATTCTTTCACAGACCGGTAACAGTATCCAAGGGCACTTGGACAGTATTGGAGAGAGACTCCAGCCGTATCTACTCGCTGTTGGGCCGAACAAAAGTAGGATCCATTCTTGGTTTATTGTGATTGACCAACATGCTCTACCCTGTAAGGCTTCTAATTCATTGGCCTGTGTTGATGAGCTTTTCAAAGCTCACTTTGTCTTTGGGACTTCATACTGTCAGGAATTGACCAATGTGTTTAGCTTTCTGCAAACCGCAGTCTATGATATAGATGTTGAAACCACCAAGGTAAATCCCAGAGTATCCGAGTTGAGAGCTAGAATCCTCCAGTGAGCAGATGATTTGTTTCATTTGTAAAAAGGGGCATGCTAATGCCAATGCCCTTATAAGGCACTTCAAGTTAGTTCATGGCCTTTGTCCAGGAAAAAGTCTCAAGTTAAAATGTGCTCAAAGAGGTTGTTCACATGTTTACCATAGTTTTTCTGGATTACGAAAGCATCTCAGCAAGTGTTGTGCAATTGACCGTTCACGCATTGATTCTGGTGAAAGCTCATCCACCGCCAACTCCATTTCATTAGATGATGTAGGTGTTTTATCAAACCAAAATCCGCCTTGTGAGTCTGCACTCTTAAAAACAAATATAGTAAACAGTTGTGCAACAGTGGTGGCTGAACTTAAAGTTGCTGGTGTCGCAGAGACAACTATTAACTATGTTGTTGGTGCTCTAGAAGAAGTGATTGGAGATATTCATAGTGAAACTCAAGAATCAGTGAAAAACAGCCTATCCTTAGAGGAGCCCATAAAAAGTGTTGTCGAGTCTCAAATAGATCAGTTTTTTGAAAAAATACAAAATCCTTTTGCGACATTAAACACTGAAAGCAAGAGAATGCGGTACTTTTCAGACAAATGGGGGAAAATAGATCCTGTTGAATATGTTCTTGGAACAAGATTTGCAACGCGGCGTAACAGAACAACTGGAACTTTTGCCCAAACCATTGTTAAGGATAAATTTGTATATATACCAATTCTTGAGACTTTACAGTCCATTTATAGACACCCTAGCATTACAGATATGATGGCGAGAGATTCACAACAAAGACCAAATTGTCTTTATGACATACACGATGGAGAATTCTTTAAGAGGCATGCACTCTTCTCAAAACAAAGACATGCAGTTCAGATCCAGCTTTTTTTTGATGAATTTGAATGCTCAAACCCCCTTGGATCAAAACGAGGAATACATAAGTTAGGAGCTATCTATTTTACCCTTAGAAATATTTCCCCTAAATACAATTCGAGTTTACTAAATATACATTTAGTCACTTTATTTCATGCACAAGATATCAAAACCTATGGGTTTGATAAAATACTAGAGCCACTTGTCCAGGATATCTCAACACTGGAAACCATTGGAATTCAGATTCCTTTATTTGATCAGACAGTTTATGGAACCATTGTCCAGGTTACTGGTGACAACCTTGGTGTCCATTCCTTGTTTGGTTTTGTGGAATCATTTAGTGCCAGGTACTGTTGTCGCTTTTGCCTACTAGAGAAAGAGGACTTTCAGACAGTGTTCAGTGAAGATAGTCCAAAGATGACATGCTGAACACTGCCAGACGATGCAGAGCAATCCCAGTCTGCCTTATGTAATGGGAGTAAAAAAGTCTTGCCTTTTAAATTCGTTGCAATATTTCCACACAACTTCAAATTTTTCAGTCGATATTATGCACGACATATTAGAGGGGGTTGCTCAATTTGAGATGAAATTACTAATTCAGCACCTGATAGAAAATTACACCACATCAGCAGAAGTAGACAGAAGAATTCAGAGTTTCAACTATGGCTTCATGGAACAAAACAACAAACCTCCTGGTGTACAATTAAGAGAGGGTTCCAATGACTTGGGCTTAAATGCCACTCAGAGCTGGTGTTTATTGCGTTATCTGCCCATCATGTTTGGAGATCTTGTGCATCCTAATGATCAACACTGGTATTTGTTCATTTTATTGCTTCAGATAGTCAGTATTGTGTTTTCTTCAGTTATATCCACTGGTATCACCATTTATTTGAAACATCTGATTACAGAACACCACAGTTTGTTTAAGCAGTTGTTTCCTGATAAGAACTTATTGCCAAAGCATCATTTTATGGTGCATTACCCCAGTTGTATGCAGAAAATTGGACCACTGATACATAGTTGGTGTATGCGTTATGAAGCGAAACATAATGTTTTTAAAAAGCAGCTGAAAAGCTTTAAAAACATAACGAAAACATTAGCAAAGAAACACCAGTGCCAAATGGCTTACATTTGGCAAACATTTGATCCTAATGCCATGAAATTTGGTCCCGGGAAAATGGTCCCATTGAATGAAATGGAAGTTGGTGCTGAGATGGCTGGAAAACTTAATGTGCCTGTGTGGACTAAGGTCCTAAATGTGAAGTGGGTCAAGCGCTGTGGAAACACTTATCGGTCAGGGTTGGCAGTTTGTGTTCAAGTTCAAAATGACATGCCTGTGTTTTATGTAATCCAGAATATTGTTATTAAAGATGAGCACATCCTTTTAATAACAACTGCACTGAAAACAATGTGTTTAGATGAACATATCCATGCTTACAAAGTTGCACATACCACAGAAGCACCTTATGTTTTGGAGATTAAGGATATTTTGCACCACAAGTTGTTTGACATTCTGATGTCTTATGGTTGTGATTCTGATTTGTTTATTGTACCATATAGTTTCATGTAATTCTTTTTCATCTCATCCATTGTTATCATTTTTTTTTTTTTTTTTCACAATTACAACATGATGACACATTCACAATGACAAGTGAATTATGTTTAAGTGTAATGTTGTTTGAAGAGGAGGAGCTTGAAAAAATAAAATTGAGACATGAGTATATTGTTTGTTGTTTTTTGTTTTATTTTAATACTGAAAAGCAAGTAATTAATTTTAAGGCTTTTTGAGGGTAAAATATGAATGGTGTAATTCAGAGGAATAACTCTGGATAGAGTTACTTATTCTTTGTAGTTCACACATAACTGATGATAAACAACTCCGGAGGGGAAGTAAATTGTGGTAGAGTAAATTTGTAGTTCCTCTGAACAGAGTTAAAAAGTAGCAAGAGTCAATTTCATGTAGCACTGAACTGAGTAAAATAGTACAAGAGTTAATTTGAAATAACACTAAATAGAGTCAAATATAACATGAAAGAGTAAAATATGAACACTAAATTGAGCAAAATTAACTCTGGAAAAACAACTCTATCAAAAGAGTAACTTTTACTCTTTTTAGAGAGGGACCAAATGTTATCTGGCATAGAGTAAAATTTTCTTCAATTTGAGTAAATTTTACTCTGTCAAATTTACTGTGTATGTAATAACTAGGTACTAACCCTGAACCTACCCCTAAACCTTACTCTACCCCATGTAGTTACCTTGTATTACCAGAACTTCCTTAGATAAATACACTGTAAGTACACTATAAGTACATGTAAGTACACGTACTGTAAAATAAAGTTCAACCCAAAACACTTCATCTGCTATTGAGATAGGATACAGTTAGGGACAGGTTTAGTGGTAATGTTACGTTTAAGGGTGAGTTAAGGTGTAAGGGATTGGTCAAAATTGTAATTAAAAATGGAATTACAGAAATATTACATACATATACAGATGTTATTACAAGCCAGTGCTTAAAATTTTTAAAAACATATATGTACACAATAAGTGCATTGTACCAAATTATTAATTTAAATATAAGTACATAGAAGATAAGGCCACTTAATATAAAACACACTTAAGTACACTTAAAGAGTACCTTTGTTATAATGATAAATTAAAAAACTTTACTTGAAGGTGCATTTTAAATTATTGTTTTAATAATTTTTGGTAACACTTTATTTTAAAGTGTCCTTGTTACACATTTTACATGCACTTACTATTATAATAACAATAAAATATGCATAATTACATGCAAATAACCCTAAATGAAACCCTAATCCTAACCCTTACCATATATTAAGTACATGTAGTTAATTAATATTTCTCAATACCTAAATGTATAACTACAATGTAACAAGGACAACAAGTGTAACCTATTGTTTTATGATGCTTGAAAGAATTACACTTGTCTTGACTAACATACTAAAGCACATGTAAAGTACTTGATTGTCATTTAAACTGTAGTGCATGATTCAGTATTACATAGCCTATAAAATATTTCAAATGTACTGCATTGCAACCTTATTTATAAAAATACATTTTAATACAGCTTCAATAGAAAAAATACTACATTAAAAAGTATTAAACTTTAATTTAAAAAACAAAAGAAGAAATATAAAGATGTACTTAAAATGATATATATACCACTTTTTTAATACTAAATTTTAAAATTCACCGTATACCGTGATAAAAGCATTAGCAATTAATCGCAACATGAAAATTTTCTACCGGCATATCTCTAATGAGCATATTGCACATTGTCTGATGAAGTCTGCATGGTTATATGTAAATTGTTTCTGCAATTTCTGTAGCATGCTCCCAAGAATTTCACTCGCCAAGGCACATGAGAGCACCATATTGAATCAAGGAAAAAAGAAATTAATAGTATATGGTTTAGTGGTAATTAAAAGGAATGACCATGTGCACACTCATAACTGAAAATTAATTGTGACCTAGCCAATATCTCTTTTTGTGCAGCTTCCAGTGTTAAACATATCCACCATGGACTACAGAAGTGCAGATAGCACTGCTTCTGTCTATGGGCACTGTAGTCACTCAAAAATCTCAGTGCTCTCCATGTACATCTATGTCTTATGTCTTGTTATTGTCACTGTATGTCTTATTAATCGCAACATGAAAATTTTCTACCGGCATATCTCTAATGAGCATATTGCACATTGTCTGATGAAGTCTGCATGGTTATATGTAAATTGTTTCTGCAATTTCTGTAGCATGCTCCCAAGAATTTCACTCGCCAAGGCACATGTGCTGTGGTGATGTGACAGTAAAAGTGACTTGACTTGACTTGATATATACTCTGTATACTAAAGCTGTACTTAAGTGGGTTAAAACTCTACTGTTCAGTTAGTTGCATTTAATATACATTTAAACTTTAATTTAAAAATTGTATTTAATGTTTATTTTTCACAGTTGTAAAACAGTTGTAGCCAAAGTAACTAAAACTTTATATTCAACATGCATTTAATTAAATTCTATTACATTTCTATACATATACATATATATATATATATAAAACATTGCAGGGCACAATGAACTCAAAAAGTGGAAAAATAATCAATACATGTATGATATTTTATTTATTTTATTTTATTTGTATTTTATTTGTCAGTCTAAAGAGGTTTGACATCATAGCAAATTTCAGAAATAAGGGAAAAAAGTGTTCATGATTACTCTGATTATGCAAGAGAACAAAAGATAAATTAATGTGTTGCCTCTGATGGAATCTATAATTTCTCCGCAGTAGGGGCCTCGTTAAGAGTGTCAGTCACTCTCGTCATGGGCTGTAATTCTTTAGTGTCATAGTGCTAAATTCTCTGTTGTTGGTACTCCATGCTGTGATTTGTGTGTGTGTGTGTATGTGTGAGTAACACTATTGCCGATCCAGTCTTTTAGAAAGTAAACTTTCAAAGCGACTTTCAAATAGGATTTTTAGCCTGAGCATTTACAAGCCCAGCCTGTATCCTGCTGCTCAGCATGTCCTGTATCTATTAGCTATCACTGTTCCTGCGGGAACAGGACATTAAAGTTACATTCTTTAACAAACGCCCATGCATTGAAATGCATACCTGAAATTTCCTTTAATGGAAAGGATTTAATAAAACACCAGTGTGCAGAGATGTGGTTATGACTTCTGCTAAATAGTTTCTGCAAGTTTCAGCCATTAGAAATGCCAGGGGATAAGAGCACCATATTGAATCACGGAAAAAAGAAATTAATAGTATATGGTTTAGTGGTAATTAAAAGGAATGACCATGTGCACACTCATAACTGAAAATTAATTGTGACCTAGCCAATATCTCTTTTTGTGCAGCTTCCAGTGTTAAACATATCCACCATGGACTACAGAAGTGCAGATAGCACTGCTTCTGTCTATGGGCACTGTAGTCACTCAAAAATCTCAGTGCTCTCCATGTACATCTATGTCTTATGTCTTGTTATTGTCACTGTATGTCTGAGCCTCGTCACAAGCATTTCAATGCCCAGTTTTCCCCAGTGTTAACTATGCAAATGACAAATAAATGCCTCTTGACTCTTGACTCTGGCCTTAAAATGTTTCTACTGCAATTTTTCTTGGTTTATTAAAAAGCTCATTGTTTGAAGAATAGAAGTCACTTATTACTGACATTCTGACCTTTGACCTAGAATGAATGTTTTTTGTTTTGTTTTTTTGAGTGTGGCTTAATTTAATTATTTATATTATTATATTATTCTAGTAATCAACTCACTTTATTAATGTATAAATACACCAAAGGTCATTGGAGTATTTTTTATTAGAAAATTCTATTTGAGCGTTTGTTTGTCTTTAAAATGTTATGTTCAATTTAATGCGTGAAAACTCTTTATACACCATATTTTTTAAACATGAGGTGAACCTTGTTGCAACAACAAAAATATGCTACAATACAATCTAACAACATGGGATTCTAATTGGTAAGAACCAATACTGCATCTTCTGAAATTAGTTTGACAGCTTAATTCTTAAATATTTATCTGTTTGAACATCAAAGTTGACATCTTTCTACTAAATAAATTAAAGAAATGAATACATTTTCTGAAACAACGGTGATGTTTTATGTGTACCTAGACATTAAAGTCAACACATGGTTGACAGGTTGGCAGGTTTGACATTAGTATGATGCATATCTTGCATCAAAATGGTGAGAGTTTGCATCAGTGCATTCATTCAATACTTGATTCACGTTGAACAGATTTTATGCGAGCTGCATATTGTTTGCTCTGTCTGTCTCTCCCCATCACAGCTGCAATCTCATGCACAGATACACAGAACATACGCTCCTCTTAATTTCCTCGTTTGCATTGTGAGTCAAGAGAGTGTGATGCCTCTTGCTTAGAATGTGAATGATTTCCTTTGATTTATGAAGGGAATTCTGCTTATATGACAACATAATCATACTGAATCTAAACATAGACATCATCACAGATGTTCCAAGAAAATTCAATTATCCACATTGAATTATCCAGGACTGCTAATATTCATTATTTTGTTGAAATCTTCCGTTTCATCTCTCCATCTCATTGTGTTTTTACATTTGAGAAAATCCCATTTGTACACATCAGTGCGCTTTAGTCCATCTTTGGAAGAAGTGGGTCTGTTCTGAATATTTTATACCGCTGATCGCTGCAGTTTTACATGTTCTTTTCTTCTCTCAGAATGTTCCCTCCATGGGTTTTTATCTACAAGACAACAGCAATGTCCCTCAGGGTATTAGTCTCAGTTACTGAGTCTCCTATCAGAGCCTGTGGAAATCAAATCTGTCTAACGATTAATTAATAATTTAACCCCGAACCATCTGTCTGTGAATCCAGTCTTGAATGGTTAGTTCACAACATTTTGTCATTATAATGAACATGCAATTATTGTCAAGCTTTGGGATGAAGCTTATCATAAAAGTGGTCCATAGGACCTATGTGCTTTAAATAGATATATCATGTTTGCACAGATCACATGGAACATTTTTATTATACTTCATTGTTTCATTGTATACTTATTGTGTTCATACGGACTTGAAAGTTCATGAGCGTCAGTAAATAATGATGGAATTTTAATCTTTCTTTCTTTCTTTCTATAGACTCTTTACAGGGGGAATATCAGCGGAAGTTGTATAAGGAGTTGTTAGAGAACTATAACCGACTGGAAAGGCCTGTTCTCAATGATTCTGCACCTATAGTGGTGGAACTGGGACTCACACTGCTTCAGATCATAGATGTGGTGAGTGTCTACTTCTGTTTCTCTTTTATGTGATCTTTCTTTCATGATGCTGGTTTGCATCACACCATGCATATTCCACTTCCCAGTGTTTTCAGTGGTGATTTGCAGTTGTATGCATCCTTTACTACTGAATCCACTGATTTCAGTTTGATCGATAAGACTGTATATAGAGTCATTGTTCTTTGTTTCTGCATCAAAAAAAAAAAAAAGTGTGAAACCCTCCTTGAAATACCTTGAATTCAAATTAGGGTTCATGCTCTATTCATGAAGAAATCCCAGAGTGAACAATCTTCACTCTCATTAACCGTCTGTTTCAAATGTTCCCATTATAGTATCTCTAGGTACATATACAGTACAGACCAAAAGTTTGGAGTTTTCTTTATTTTCATGACTATGAAAATTGTAGAGTCACACTGAAGGCATCAAGGGCTATTTGACCAAGAAGGAGAGTGATGGGGTGCTGCGCCAGATGACCTGGCCTCCACAGTCACCGGACCTGAACCCAATCGAGATGGTTTAAGGGTGAGCTGGACCGCAGACAGAAGGCAAAAGGGCCAACAAGTGCTAAGCATCTCTCGGGGAACTCCTTCAAGACTGTTGGAAGACCATTTCAGGTGACTACCTCTTGAAGCTCATCAAGAGAATGCCAAGAGTGTGCAAAGCAGTAATCAAAGCAAAAGGTGGCTACTTTGAAGAACCTAGAATATTACATATTTTCAGTTGTTTCACACTTTTTTGTTATGTGTATAATTCCATATATAATTCCACATGTGTTAATTCATAGTTTTGATGCCTTTAATGTGAATCTACAATTTTCATAGTCATGAAAATAAAGAAAACTCTTTTAATGAGAAGGTTGGTCCAAACTTTTGGTCTGTACTGTACGTACATTATTTATCACCAAGCAAAGTATTTGATGGTATCTGACATGTAGAGGAACATACCCAGTCTGCACGCACACAAAGTGGGTTGATTACAAAATTGCAATTTTTTTAGGGTTTACAAATGAATGTGTTTATACACTGACCCCCAGAATATAAATGTTTGAAATCTAAATTATTAAACAATATATCTATTTAAAGATCTACTCAAGACAATGTCTGATTGTATTTGGAAACTTTCTGGCTATCAAACAGTAGTGGAGCAAGTCCAAAGGTTACTCTGCTAGGAGACCTGCACTCTTAAAATAAAAAAAAAAGTTTTTTTTGGCATCTATGGTTCCATGAAGAACCTTCAACATGCAACAAATCTTTTTATTGCACAAAGGATTTTTTATAGTGTTATGGGAAGTACTACTCACTTAACAATTAACACCTCTTTATATTGGGCTTTAGGGCTAGTTACAATATTCTGACCTGCTTGGACCCATGAGTAGACCACTTCACTTGGAGACCGCGCTGTTAATGAAAATGTTTGTTTTCTTCTCCTTAGCAGATGTTGTTTTCCTTTTATCAAGCTCTTAATAATTTAAATAATTTGTTGTACTTCTGAAGGCAACCAAGGCCCATTGCCCAGTTGTACTAAACCCTTTAATTTAAGAATAGCTTTTATTGTTATGATTGTAAGGGCATTAAAGCTAGGACTTTCTTAACTTGTGTGGTTTGTTGCAACAAACTACAGTTTTCTTCTAACATCAGAGAACAAAAAAAAACTTTAACAGAGGAAATCATTCTAAAAACAAAAAATGTTTTACTAGTGTTCTTACTGAATTTTTAATTCGGGAAAAAGTCATGTCATGCATAATCATGACAAATTAATGTATATAGCTATTTTTATGTTAATATTTACAATAATTATTTTGAAAAAACCCAATAAATGTATATGACATCTTACCTTTGGGGACTTTGTACAAACTGGGGGTTTTCCTTATTTAAGAAAATTCTAAAGAAGTATATATGACACCCCCCCCCCCCCCCCCACCTACACACCCCTTTTTTGTAAGAACATAAGAAAATAGCAGTTTAAAAGATTGTTTTTTCTCAAGATAGTTGTGTGAATCCAGTTTCAGTTGAAAAGTTTATTTTCTCTAGAAAGTCTTTTTGAACACACTTTGACACATTTTCCTTTTTTATTTTCTCTTACCCTTTTTATATGCCAGATGAATACTCATGCTGATGTTTCAACGCAGCAGGACTCCCTGAGCATGAAAAGACCCACATGAAACATTAATAAGATCACATTTTGGCTGAGTAGCTGTTGCACTTGACAGTGCATGCATATCAATCACATTAACATCAATAAGGCAAAAAAAAAAAAAGACAAAATAAGCAGGAAACAATAGACGGATATAAAAAGGATTATTAAGTTATTAATAAATGTTCAGCAGTTTTAGTTCAGTCTTTAACCATCATGCTACATCTTCAACTTTTACAGTAACCTTGCACAATTCCTTCTTTTGGATTTGATGGAGCCCAAGGATCCATATGATATGGTTAATCCATCTCATAATAATAATTAATTAATAATATAATTCCTTACATTTATATAGCGCTTTTCTAGGCACTCAAAGCGCTTTACATAGACAAGGGGTATCTCCTCATCCACCACCAGTGTGCAGCATCCACCTGGATGATGCGACGGCAGCCATATTGCGCCAGAACGCCCACCACACACCAGCTTACTGGTGGAGAGGAGACAGAGTGATGAAGCCAATCAGTAGACATGGGGATTGTTAGAAAGCCATGATGGTCAGAGGCCAATGGGCGAATTTAGCCAGGATGCCGAGGTCACACCTCTACTCATTTAGAAAGACATCCTGGGATTTTTAATGACCACAGAGAGTCAGGACCTCGGTTTAACGTCTCATCCGAAGGACATCGGTACATCATGAGTGCAATGTGTTTGCATGACAGATCGTCCTGTGAAATGGCTGATGACCATTAAATGTATATGCGCATTGCGGAGCATTTGTCAGATTTAAAGGACAAAGTGTGTGATTACTCTGAACCTAGATATTGTATAGAACAAGTCAAACACTATTTTACAGATTTTACCCACTTGCTTTATGCAAACAATACAAAAAAAAATGAAATTGAAAGAAAATAAAAGTATGCATGCCTGACTGTCCCATTTCTGCTGTCCCAAAGGCCCCGTCACCCTTCTGAAATCTATCTCCATTTACCCATTGCACCATGTGAATTATGAAATATCTGTTTATCCTGTGTGTTAAATCATGGCTGCCGTGGCATGGTTCTTGTGCGGCCCCAGATGGCGAGAGGCCCATAGGCTATGACTGGGATGCTGTGAAACTGTGAACGCATGAGTTGTTCACAATCAGCTGAGGGGGGCCGGGGTGGCAGCTGCCACACCATTCTACATCACCGCAGTGCTGGGAGGGATATGAGTGTGAGGATAGGTGGACTGTGATAAACAAAAACTGAAAAATACTTGGCATTGAAAAGGCCTCTGTTTGATTTGTAATGCAGTGTGTCCATTACATTACAACATAGATTTGAGTTTATGTGGAAGGAAACTTTCCTGTATCAGAAGTGGCTTAATGGCTTGCAGTTTTTGGGGACAATACAGAAGTTTGGAATTAACGTTGGTTGATGAGGGAATTGAAGCTTAATTGTTAATGATCTAGGAAGGAAGGTTCAAATCTAGGCAGGGTGGACCCTGCCATTCTTCCAGCTTTGTGGCTACTGGAGCCAACAACAGATTTTAGGTTGTTTTGTTGACCATAGAAAAAGATTTTGACTGGGAAAAATTGTGTTAATGATAAGACACAAACAAGGTATGGGGTCAGGGGGTCAGCTAATAAACATTTAATGGCATTGTTTCAACACTTAATCATTATACATGCACCAGAAATAGGAAACAAGACAGTTGTTTTTTATAATAATGCTTAACTTGGTACATTCCTTTAAACCAAGTCTTCTGTAGGTCAAACACCATGTATTACATGTGAACCTTTGTAATGTGTTTACATGTCCTCATAATTGTTCAGCAGACGAAAAGTGAATTCTGGGAATGCAAACCGCAGTTTGTGAGGGAAAGTTCATGTCCGGGCAGGAATCTCACACTCACCGTCTGCCCAGAGAACCAGTAACCCCTCTTTAACCTCCATCCTTCTGTCCTTCTGTCCATACTCTACAGTCCTGTCTCACTCACTGCCTGCCTTCCCCAAACCACAAGACAGCCAGCACCACTCTCTCACTTTCTTTCATCTCTCTTTTTCAAGGAAAGACCAATCATATATAGTACAAGTGTTGTAGCTGAGACCACCACATTTGTGTTGAGACTAAGACCAAAAGAGGGTCGAGTCAAAGTCAAGACTGGGACCAGGAGAGGGTCAACTCTGAGACTAGATTGAGACCAGAAATGGGTTTATTTTTAAACAGGGTTACTTCAAAAAAAAAAAAAAAAAAAAAAACTGAAGTGAAACATTTATTTTTTCATTATTTTGGTCAGCATTTGCATGCATTTTCTCTGTCTCTCTTTATCTCTTTCACACTTTCACACACACACACACACACGTAAGGACAGATTAACAAACAACACTAAATAATAGACTTTATTGTCAGTTTGTTCCTCACACAACAAACCAAATTCCCACTGCGTGGAAATACTGTCATAGATATTAAACTGCTAATGAGCCCTACAACCAATGTAGCAATATACGGCAAATACAACCTTCATACAACCTCCCCACAACCTCCCAAGTCCTGATCTCACATGGTTTCAAGTCAAGTTTAATCTCTTGTTTATCACAAATTTACACTTATACCTCTTCACCTGTATATCAAAACTGAAACAAAGTTTGATTGTCTGATTTTTGGACTACACATCTGAAAAGAAGATGCATTATTACCCATCTTTGGATTTTATTCCAAATATTAAAAGAACATTTATGTTTTCCTCAACTCATCCCATTAAATTTCTCAATAAATCTCCACAAAACTTTTGTTCACCCAATGCATTTATCCAGCATTTTACAAAACACTGAATATTTTTACAATAATATTTCACAGATATTTTACCTTTGTTTGACACATTTTTGCAGGCAAATGTGAGGCAAATGTAATAATTTGAATAGGAACCCACACAATCTGCAGCACACAATTTGAACAGCCCACTGGCACCTCTGACATTAACATTGTGCTTAACACATGGAATATTCTTGCTTACTTCTAACTGTATTATGGACTGCTAACATGTTAAGGCCATGATGGGTACAATCCTGGAACCAGTGAGCACACTCAAAAAACGTCTAAAATTCTCCTCGCTCTGGGCAAAAATCATGCACGCTTTGCTCACATACTCTGCATAGAGAGTGGGAAAGAGAGAGAGAGAGAGAGAGAGAGAGACAGAGAGAGAGAGAGAGAGAGAGAGAGATGGAGGGTGTATAGAGATAAGGCCTAGAATAGTAGCTCCGATTCTCCACAGTTCCGCTCCATTGTTCACATCCTCTTTTTATCAAATCAAGTGACACTTATTATTATATTCTCCATTTAAAGAGCCCCCATACTTATGTGGATAATCTTCTGTCATCTGCAATGCGTGTTCATTTCACAGCTTTTCCATATGAAAGATTCAATTTATCGGTTCACAGAGCGAAAACGCTCACTCGCCCGCTTATCTCAATCCGATCACAACAGTCAGCCCTGTTCATTACTGAAGGCAGGTTTTCATGTGTCTCATTTAATTTCAAGTACTGTAGAACTGTTCATTCACGAATTTGTGTTGGACAGTCCCACTGTACAGAAGCAGATGCAACTCTTGTTTATTCCACATCTATTTACAAAATCAACTCTTAATAAGCAGCTTATGAACTCATCTAAAGTCTGTTGGCTTTTTGAAGATAGAGACAATGAATGAAAGAAATGCAAACAATTTACAGTATATTGTAAACAGACTGTGATGTGATAGAATGACAAGGATTGTGAACTGGCAGATTAACTGTAAAAAGTGTTATGCTGGCACTTACAGAGGGTTTCCAGCATTCAGTGTGGAATGAATAAATTATGTGGTTATTTTTTCTTTGTTTACTTTGCGGGTTTTTTTTTTTGCGAGTTTGTATGTATGCTGAGTGTTATTTGTGCATGCCTGGTTTATAACTCAACCAAATGTTCACTGGTGATAACAAGCCCTGAGACAAATAGCTCATCCCCTAATTATTTATTATACATTTTATTAATTATTCATATTTTAATAACATTTCCCACGAACTGTAAAATACAAAATTGCGCACAAGTAATGATTTGACTATGAATAACTGCATATTGTATTCATGTAATACAGTGCAACTAATTAGTCTGTAGCTTAATGGGCTGGGAGAAAATTCATCAAATGTAAATAAGGTCTAAATTCCCAGTCAAATGGAACACTAATTACTGCAGTAATGTCTTCAAATACACTATTACCCCACAATCTGGAGCTACATAAACAGTATTTTAGTAATTGTAAACAGAACATAACAGCTTGATAGATGCTGCTGGATCATAATTTTAACCCACTATGTTGTTCAGTATTACATTTAATATATTTTAAATATAATAAATTTTAAATCATTACATAATTATTCATATAAGAGTAATAAACCATTCATTAACCATGAGTAATTACACTTTTTAAAATGCTAATAACTTTTTAATGCATTAGCCTATTTGAAGGAAACTGGGCTCAAAATATTCCCTGGCTTATGCCGATAACATAGATACCAAATATACCACGGTAAGCTGAACTTCCGGTCCGCCATTTTGATTTATGTTGAAAACATACTTTTTCAAACTCCTCATCAACCGTATGTCCGATTTTCACCAAATTCGAATCAAATGATCTTCAGGCTATACTGATTCAAAGTTATGGATTTTGAGTCGATAGACAAAACCGTTTTCGCATAACACATCGACGAATTTGAGGCACAATGAGAAAATTACACTTGAGGCTGTATCCCTGGAATGCTTTGGCATATTGACACCAAACTTTGTGTGTGTCATTGAAAAGTCACACAGAGTACACCAAATTGATTTTATAACAGTGTCACCTATTGGTCAAGCTTGATAAACCAAGTAATCATGCTACTAGAGGTGGTATTGGTGTTTTTTTTTTGCCATTTCAAATACAATAATTCCAAAATTGCTGTTATTGCTCATTAATGTATTTGGTGTGATGCTTTATGCGATGCTTAGCTACTACATTTGCCGTTGGAGTGCTTGGCCCCGTAATTGCTGCTTGCAGCTATATTTCATATATTTAATTATTTAACATACAAGTGTCAATCTAAATTGTATTTTAATAAATTAATTTTAAGCACTCTTTATAAAAATGAGTTAAAGTGGTTTCTGTTTAAATTGGAGTGAAATGTAAGTCAATGAAATGTGTCTTTATCACTTAAATCTGCATCAGCTGTCATTAACTCTCCAGTTCAGATTTACATTCACTGCATAGATTTTTGTTTTGGACAGCATTTTATTGCTCTGTTTTACAGGAGTATAATTATTTGAAGCTGCTTGAGGCTGTGTTCATGTTTCAGTGGGTTTCAGTTAGACGTTGCAGTGGAACTGTGATTTATGAATACTGCCATATATATATATATATATATGCAGGAAAAGGTGTTTGCAAAAGCTTAGCCATGAAGGTCTAATTTTTAAATGCAGTAATAAACTTTATGCTTTCCCATGTGCTTCCACGGAAATCAAGCAGAAAACTCATGTTTACAATTTACTTGGCGGCTACAACTTTCTTCAAATACACTAATCACTGGATTCAAAGGTTTAAGAGGTGGATAGAATCAATTCTTTAAAAAAATAATAAGGGTTTAGTAAGTTCATTACATTTGGTTGGACAGTAAATATAATCGAAGTCTACACACATTTCCAAGGCCATATTCTTTCCCACACTATTGTAATAGTGTAGCACATAAAACAGATTTTTTTTTTACATTTATAAAGAGAAATAACTTTAATTTAACAGTTCACCATAGGGACTCTCATAATGATCCATAACTGTGTCTTCACACAAAACACAAACTACAACAATACAATAAGAATCAAATCTTAACATTTTAATGTCAAGAGTAATGTCAAAAAAAATATTTTATTTCTCATTATATTAGATCTAATGTTTTGATTAAGCATGCATTTTTTAATTATTCAAGAACAAGGGCTATAGTGTTTGTTTTTCTCAACTTCTATTTTGTACTCTTTCAATTATATCAGCAGTTAATACTCTAAACTTTATGACCAATGGTAACAAAAATAAAACCTATGATTTATAGTGTGTCACCAGTTAAAAGTCTTTGTCAGCAAGACTTGAGCCGTACAGATGACATTTTGTTCAGGTTTGTGTTGGCAATGTTATAGCATTCTTAACTTCATCCGTTGATGTTGACTGCATGTCACAAGCCCTTAGTTCACCCTTTACAGATAACTCGTTGCCTCCACTTTCTTCTACAGGAGCAGAAAACAACAGAGACTTTAATGTGACAAAGGAAGAGACAAAGAAGGAAAATAAGAAGAGACAGAGAGTGAGAGCAAAAAAGTATATGATAGATACTCAGCAGAGAATAAAAAAAGGTCAAACGGTCAACTGATGTGTCATGTTAACGGGTGCACATTTCGGGATGCACCCCTCTCTCTCTATCAGGTTTTGACACATGGAGGATATATAGAGAAATTATCCTACTAACCTTGTTTGAGGACCTTAAATCAAGATGGCTTAGGCATTATTTCATTCATCAAAGTCACAATATTTCTGCAGACAGGCCTAGAATAGTAATTTAATAAAGGAAGAGCAAAAACAACAGAGCGAAAAGTGAGAATATGACTTACTCATTAACATCCTGAACAAAAATAGTAATATTTTTAGCCCTAAAAAATTATTTGGACACATAAGACATGCTTATAAATCAGAAACAAAAAACAAGCATATAAAACAAAGCACAAAATATATCATGATTATTATAAGATAAAACATATAAAATATTTTTTTTATATATTTAAAATGATATAATGATATAAACTCAACAAAATTATAAACTCAACACTTTTATTTTTGCCTCCATTTTTCATGAGCTGATTTCAAAGACCTAAGACTTTCTCTATGTACACAAAAGGCAGATTTCTATCAAATTTTGTTCACAAATCTGTCTAAATCTGTGTTAGTGAGTAGTTCTCCTTTGCTGAGATAATCCATCCACCTCACAGGTGTGGCATATCAAGATTATACAACATGATTATTGCACAGGTTTACCTTAGGCTGGCCACAATAAAAGGCCACTCTAAACTGTGCAGTTTTATCATACAACACAATGCCACGTATGTCGCACGTTTTGAGGGAGCATGCAGTTGGCATGCTGACTGCAGGAATGTCCAGCAAATGCTGTTGCCAGTGAATTTAATGTTCATTTCTCTACCATACTGTAAGTCGCTTCCAAAGGCGTTTCAGAGAATTTGGCAGTGCATCCAACCAGCCTCACAATCGCAGATCACGTGTAACCTCACCAGCCCTGGACCTTCACATCCAGCTTCTTCACCTCCAAGAGACCAGCCACCCGGACAGCTGCTGCAACAATCGGTTTGCATAACCAAAGAATTTCTGCACAACTGTCAGAAACCGTCTCAAGGAAGCTCATCTGCAGTTTGTCGTCCTCATCGGGGTCTCGACCTGACTGCAGTTCAGCATCGTAACTGACTTGAGTGGGCAAATGCTCACATTAGATGGCATCTGGCACTTTAGAGAGGTGTTCTCTTCATGGATGAATCCCAGTTTTCACTCCACAGGGCAGATGGCAGATGCCGCGTATGGCGTCTGGGTGAACGGTTTGTTGATGTCAACGTTGTGGATCAAGTGGCCCATGGTGGCGTTAGGGTTATGCTATGGGCATGTGTATGTTATGGACAACGAACACAGGTGCATTTTATTGATGGTATTCTGAATGCACAGAGATACCGATACCGAGATCCTGAGGCTCATTGATGTGCCATTCATCCATCTCATGTTGCAGCATGATAATGCATAGCCCCAAGGATCTGTACACAATTCCTGGAAGCTGATTACATCCCAGTTCTTGCATGGCCAGCATACTCACCAGACATGTCACCCATTGAGCATGTTTGGGATGCTCTGGATCAGCGTATACGACAGCGTGTTCCAGTTCCTGCCAATATCCAGCAACTTCACACAGACATAGAAGAAGAGTGGACCAACATTCAGGCCACAATCCACAACCTGATCAACCCTATGGGAAGGAGATATGTTGCATTGCATGAGGCAAAAGGTGGTCACACCAGATACTGACTGGTTTTCGGACCCCTGAATACATTAAGACCGATTTGTGAACAATATTTGAGAGAAATAGGCCTTTTGTGTACATAGAAAAAGTCTTAAAGCTTTGATTTCAGCTCATGAAAAATGAGGGCAAAAACAAAAGTTGCGTTTATTATTTTGTTCCAAATAGTATTTAAATTATTTAAAATAAATGTATATATAAATATAAAGCAGATCAGCACACTCTTACGGCACTGAAGTAATGCTGTCTGTGTCAAATAGATTTGAACTGAGGGAACAAAGAGTAAATGCACCCCATTCTGCATTTGCCAAAAGTGACTTCATTGCTCAGTGACAGAGGAGCTGGAGAGAGGAAACAAGGACGGGTTTCTCTTAAGCATGAGTAATCATTGGTGCCTTAAGGAAAGATTTAAACTGCGATTTAAGATCAGCAACAATGAAAACTGTTTTTGTCAACTCTAAACTGACCTCTATAAGCTCCTTTTCAACAGTAATTTACTTCAGAAAGCAGAGTTGAATATTGGCTTTATTCTTTTCAATGTTTACCTAATTGTTTTCTTTTCAAATATATTTTAAATTTAATTTACTCCTGTTATGGCAAATATGAATTTTCAGCAGCCATTACTCCAGTCTTTGTCACATGATCATTCATAAATCTTTCTAATATGCAGATTTTCTTTTGCACAGTAAACAATTTTGTGCAGTTTTTTTTGTTGTTGAGTTAAATACTTCCTAAATTTAAAAACAGTTATCTTTTTTTTAAATCTTATTTATTCTATAATAGTATCTTGTATGTATAGTGCTATGTTGTGTATAAAAAGTGGTTACACTTTATTTGGACCTCTCTGAAACTGATGCTTTGTTCTTATCTGTCAGTTACTTATTGAAATATAGCTGAAGCAAGAACATTTAATGGTAAATGGATGGCACTGTGGATCATCCCTGGTCCAAACTGAATGAAATGTGAGGAAAATGAGAGCCAACACTTCTCTGAATGAAACTAACATCTTTGATCATTCAAAGCTCAATGTTCTAGAACTCACATAAACACACACAGAATCTGACACAGATCGATGCATGTTGAAGTCAAGCTTTAAAGCCCAAGAGGTTTACTATGAGATCTGTATTGAAATGGTGATTGTCACTTTGTGAAACTGCTTTAAGGTTAGATTGCTCCTATTCATTTGATGTCATAGCTGGTCTCTGATGGCTTTATCTCAAATACTCCAAAAGGCAAAGTCTGCGGATGTGTGTGTGAGAAGATAGAGATAGAGAGCAAATGGTACACAGACGGCCAAAAAAGAATAAAAGACTTTGTTCATAGAAAGGGTTAGGATTATAGAGACAGAAAGGAGATTTGTACAATTTGAAGAAATCCTTCATTTATGTCCTCATTTGATACTGAATCTCTTTTTTTCTTTCCTTTCTCTGCCCCAGGATGAAAAAAATCAGGTATTAATAACCAACGCCTGGCTACAGCTGGTGAGTTTTTACTTCGTTTCCTTCTGTACTCTTTGTACATGTGCTTTAAGGCAACCAAAATGGTCAAATTTCTAGGCAAAAAATTCCAATAATCCTAGTCTAAAATCTGTAGTCTTTAATCACTGTTTTGACATGTTCACCAACAGTTGATTAATGGCTGTTGTGATCAAATTTGACAAATTTGATGAAATTCTGGCAGTTTAAAAAGGTTTGTCGCATAGTCTTGCAGTGTGATGTCTGCTACGACGAACGTCAAAACTGACTTTCGTTTTTCAAGACAAGCCATGCTCAGAATTAATGCTAGAGATTTCTTGTAACTGCCATAAACTCCGGCGCTCCCGTCCTCCACTCACAGAATTAACATGACATGTTGCTTTTGCTATGATAAACACCAGTTGTGCTGCTGCTTTTATGTGCGTGGGTGGGTGTTGATTACATTATTCTTCCTAAATATGCTGGTATTGCCGTCATTCATATACTTTTCATGATAGCCAACATTTCAGCTCCACTTGTAATGAAGGTCACTGAGCTTGTATGGGTTGATAATGAAAAACTCCAGAAAAGATTTCTTGTGCGTACCCATTTTTATTGTGTCTTGACTGTCATACAGTCTGACATTAATGGCATCTGAGATCTCACAGTGTGACATGATCGTCATGTTCTTACAGTCTGACAAGTAACAATAGCAAAGGACTATTACAAATCGTACAGTATGCGCCCACCTTAAGTCTTCAAAACCATGCATTCTATATTGTATGACTTATAAACTAATAAATTTTGACATTTATACATCATGTGTACCATATGAATGACTTTTCTGATGTACTGTAGCAAACTTTCTCAGTATAGCTCACCTGGTACAACATTCACTTGCAATGTGGAGCGTTTGGGTAAAAGTCCAAATTAAAGAGCTAAAAGACTTGTAGAAGCCAGCTAAAATTATTTTATGTGCTTAAATGTGCTTTTATCTCACGTTTGGTTTTGTTAACACTATCGATTAGGTTTTGGGTAGGGTTTATTGAAGGTGGTACATTAATTTCAAAGTAAACCTTTTAGAAACACACTCTACATTTCATCAGAGGACTACCAAAATACAAACAAAAACCAAGTTGCCAGAGTCACGTTTATTTGTATTTTTGCAGAGACTTTGCAGAAATGTATCTCAATATTTTGCAAGATAGCCAAGATATTGAGGATTTTATGAGGGACTTCAGCTGTCTCACCATCACTACCGCCCTCACTAAGTCCCTGTTCAAGACCGGGGCTAACTGTTTCCTACCCATCGACCTCATACCGGAACGCGACTCGACCCAGAGCTCAGCCCACCATCACCCTGCTGCAAGCAGAAAAAGTCTGAGCTTACTGCTGATGGAGAACCAGAGTCCGCCGGGACTGACAAACCATCTCAAAGTGGAGCGACAATGCCGAGGATCGCCCCAGTTCTAGAGCCCAACACGTCAGACCAGGTGCGACAGCGGGCAACAGAGTTGCCACAGGAGAGAGTGTTAAGGACAGTGACAGCTCCGCCCACTGCATCATGGCTGAGGGTTAGCTGAGCTCAGTGGACTGTTATTTGGATATATATGCATACTTGCCCCCTCTTCTCCCACCCCGTCTGAACTCTCTGCCTGCCCTGAACTATCTGTCTTCCCTGCCTGTCCACCGTGGCCCATCAGTCCACGAGCTCTGCTGCGCTCCCTCATCTATTGTCCCTTGGGCTTTGCCTTGGTCTGTTATCGACCATCCACCACCTTGGGACTTCAATCCTCCTGCTACACTTCATCCTTCCGGCTCGGTTAGGCCCCTCCTTCCCTCCGGCTCCACCGCGGCCTTCTGGATCCCCGCCTCTGCCTCAGTGGCCGGAGCCATCTGCTCTGCCTTGGCCCTCTGAATCCTCCATGTCACCATGGCTTTTAAGCTCTCTGTCGGCAGCCCTTCCTCCACCATGGCTCCTCCCTCCGTCAGCCATTATAGCTGCGGCCTGGGTCGCACCTGGCTCCTCCAGCTCCAAGTCCCTCCTGTTCTCTTCCTGGCTCCTCCCTCCATCTGATCAGCCATGGCTCCTCTTGTCTCCTCCATGCATTATCTCAACCCTGAATGTTTGTCATCCTCCTTATGAGTGTCCGTCCTCCACTGGAGCCTCCACCTGTCTTGTCTTCCTGCCAGCCCTTTGCCATCCCCTGTCACCATCCCTTCACCACTCCTTGTGTCCTCCTCCTAAGCCTCCTCCATCTCTCCTTTTGTTGTTCTCTGCACCGTGAGATCGCGCCTTCCAGAGGAGGGTGAACTGTCAGACCTAAGGACCTGTTTTGTTATGTTTCATCCTTCATGTGCTCTGTGTGACCCAGTTTTGACTCTGTCATTTAGTTCAAGTGTGTGTCATTATCTCCATTTTCTTCAGTGTATATATATAGTTGTGATCAGTCCTGTGTTCCCTCCTCTGATTCACTGCATCTCTATGTGTCCATCCTGCCTGTCTGACCTGTGTTTACCCTTTTGTGTATTATTAAAGATTATGTGAATTGCTCATTGTCTTCTTCGTGCATTTCTTTCACCGTATCAGTGACACATAAATGTTGCTTCTCTGGCTCAAAACATGCTAAAAACTGTATTTAGTGCTGTTAGTGCTACTATTAGTGCTGTCAAAATTAGCGCGTTAACGCATTCGATTAATTTGAAATATTTAACGCGTTAAAAAAAAATAACGCAATTAACGCGGTTGCAGTTTTTTTTATTTCCAGTTGTGGCCTATGTGTGTTCAACGTGCAAAGAAATATGGATAAGAGCAAGGAAGGACTTTTAGACGGAAAGTTTCAGTATAAAACTCTGCCGGATTACTCTTCAGTCTGCCACAAGAAACATTTTCATTTAGTCTGCCACAAGAAACAGCAACATTAAAATAACGAAATAATTGTGTAGCGGAGTATTTTTTGTACACAGTGCCGCGAACTGTCAATCACTCCTGTACGCGTGCATCACTGTCCTCCTCAGCTGCAGCAACTTGCGCTCTCTCTCTTCATCAAGCTATAAAACAAAAAGGGGACAAAAAGATCATATTATCTTTGTGCATAGGCTATAGATTAATTAGATAAATGAATATCTAAATTTGTGCCTTGCCGTCTACGGTATTTTTTTAGAACTTAGAAAAAAGATGCTGCAGCCAATGAACAGCCAGCGGGGGCTGCAGGACGACTCAACCTCCGCAGACAGTTTTTAATGTTTATCAGACAATAAATACTCAAGATTTTGCTTTAGTATAACTCACAACGAGTTTCACACACCTTCTCCGGCCACGTTGAGTTGTTGACACTTAACAGTGGGAAAAGCGACACATGCGCTATTCACTTGTATAACTTAAGGGTGAATGTGTAATGTAGTTTCTGCTCTGGGTGGGATGAATTAGGAAGCTTGCATTGTGAAGGGCGCTCTGAAAATCGGCAGTGCAGGTAAAAGATTAAAACCTCTATTAAAACAGATGTCCAAATGAGCGTACCGGTACGCTAAAAGCACGTTCTGTGCGCACGGAGAGGTGGCGGTACGCTCAAGAGCTATATTTGGAAGTGGCGGTACTGAGTACCAGTGCATACTGGCCCACTTAAAGCACTGGCAATGACTATACTTTGGAATTTTTTTGCAGTCCACTTAGAATTCAACATGGAAATCATTTTTGTTTTTTATTGGCATTGATTGTTTTGAAATTCAAATGGTACTTACATTTCTGTGTTTTTATTTCTGTAATAAATATGGCTTTCAAGCCAACAGTTAATTTGGAGGATATTGATGGTTTATTGCAGGTATGTTGTTTACATGAGAAAATCTGTGTTACAAGTTAAACAAAAATTCCAATAAACAATCATATTTTGAATTTAAATAGTTTCTTTGTCTTGAGTTTACATTAATTATTAACATTTTACATTTACATATCCAAAAAGTTTCAGTCTTTTAATTGCGATTAATCGCGATTAATCGCGATTAATTTTTAAAAATTGTGCGATTAATTAGTTAATTTTTTTTAATCGATTGACAGCACTATTAACTATATTTTTTATGGAGAAATCACAGAGTAAATTCTAGGGTAAATTAAGTTAATGAAAAAGATGATTGGCTTTTTAACTGAAAGCTGGAACTTCCATTCCTACAGCTGTCATACTGAACATTATGATTTCTCTTCTCCATTTAATACAAAGTGGTCCGTGTCCTCCCCTTATACTATTACGGCATCATTTTTGAAAGCCTATTAGCAATTTAGCTTGTTTTAAACATGACAGTCCCCGTGTTCCTGTCCTGCTCATTTATGCCACTCGGTGGCATGTCTTCCTCAAATGCTCATTGTTCAGACATCACCCTGAAAAGCCAAAAACAACAACAGAATTATTTGAAATTTGAATAGGTTGTTCCAGTCGCATGGCTTGCAGGTGATGAGAACAAAGGTTTCAGTCCTCAGAGCGACAAGATAACAACATTTCAATGGCTTCTAGGTTTAATGTCACACCCCTTGGTCACATAAGGTAGATTTACTACTAAAATAACTGCTTGAAGTGGAGCAGGACCAAGTCTGTGTCTGGGAGCTTGACTTATTATGGGCATTCTGACTTAACTTATGGAATGGTGTGTACAAGGCTGCCATTGTCAGGTGCACCCCCCTTTGGACTGCATTTTTTTGTGCAGCATATGTGACCCATACTGACAAAAGAAATCAGAACGCACACTGCCTAATTTCGAGCTACAGGCAAAATAAAAAATGAATTTTCACAAATATTAGTTTGTCAAGCCCTCATCTAGCAATCCCAGTGCTCCAAATAGTAATTTAACATTTAAAATTATCTTTATACGTTTTCTGAGAGGTGTACCTTTTCTGCAATCTCTTCTCACCACTGACTGACATGAATCCTCATATAAAGACACTTCCACCAGCGCGTGTTTGAAGCGTGTTGACTTCAAATGGGTGAAGCTCAGTTATTTTTTGTCCAATTCCAACAAACCATATATCATTTTGAAGGTCTTATAATGGAGAAAAGAAAAATTACTCCTATATTTATTTATTTATTTGCTCATTTTGACTAATTTTGTGACTCACTTGAGTAAAAGCTTCCAGGCTGAGAAACATTACAAACCAAGGTAATTGCTAAAATACCTAAGACCACTAAAGGTGCAAAACATAGGCACATTAAATATATTTGGTAAACATAATCAGCCTGAAAGCAGGCAAGTGTGAAATTTCATGAAAGACACGGCTTGCACAAACTATGGGTTTTAGTTGTTAGAAGGTGTTTCTATCTGTCTGAAACATTGCTCAGCTCTAATTCACCTTTTTTTGACCTCATCAGCCATAATGCATGAGTTAACTTAACCATGAAATTAATATTGGATAAGAAATTTTCTACAAAGGGGCCACTCTGATTTTGAACCCAACATTCAGACCAGTTGCTTTCCAAAGTGCCAAGCAGGCATAGAGACAGACCTTGCACAGATAATCACCCACAAACTGACTTTTGGTTTGTTGACATTGCAAAGTATGGCCCACAGATGAACGTCACATGTTAAATGTAGCATTAGACACACAGGTTTATGATTGAGATAAAGGCTGAGAGAAAGATGAGCGGTAATAGTGAAGGTTGTAGCGGTTGTCGTGTGGTTTAGTCCTGTATTTTCTGAATGTCAGCTAAAAGTAGCTACATCTGTCTTCTACAAAGCTCAGTTGCTTTGCTACTGATTTTGAATAGGAGTTCCATTGTCTCCTCAAACAGGCCTGACTGACTTAACTGCAGCTTTTTACCCTTTCTGTCTGTCATTCCTAATGTCTAAAAAATGTCTCAGTTTGTGGAACTGCTGAGGTGGTATGGAAGCCCATGTTTCTTTGACAATGGCCTTCAGCTCATCTGCATTGGTCTCTTGTTTCTCATTTCTCATCTCATCTCCTCTTGACAATACCCCATAGATTCTCTGTGGGGTTCAGGTGTGGTGAAGCTGTGAGCTTCTCCACTCTTCCTCCAGACTATACGACCTTGGTTTCCAAATGAAATACAAAACTTGCTCTCTTCTGAAAAGAGGCCTTTGGACCACTGGGCAACAGTCCAGTTCTTCTTCTCCTTTGGCTTTGGATTTTTGTGCTTTGAATTTATTTAATATACAAGTTTCACAATTTGAGCTGAATTACTTAAATAAATGAACTTTTCCACAACATTCAAATTTATTGAGATGCATCTGTAAGTTGCACCTGCTATTATTACCACAACAAGTTATCTCTAAACGATTAAACTTATACAATTTTTGTTGTTGTTGGTAGAATGGGGAAGTTGAAGTGTAGAATGATGGCATGATCTTAAATAAAGTTCATCAAATTGTTCTTGAAAGGCTTTTCCACGAATTCACTTATAGAAATAAATAGCACAAATGTATTATACTTATTTTATTAAGTAATGCATTTATTATTAAAAAAATAAATTGGATTTTTTATTTTTTATTTAATATAAACAAATTATTTTAAAGTATAAAATGAAAATATCAACACAGATCATTCAAATATACTAATACGAATTTGGACCAACAATTATGTTCTTAACTTATCTTTTATTTGTTCTAAAATCTGTTGCTTAGAAAACATGAAACTGCTTGTGACTAAGTGGATCTGTTGTTTTCTTCCTATGCTTTTATTAGACACGGAGTAGAAACAGTATGTTCTACTGTAAGTACGTGTTGCAGTACATATATGAAATATGTGCAGCACACATTCCCTGATCTTTTCTAGTGTGTCTGGAGAGAGAGACATCGCCTCAGGGAATACGATCACTAAAGCACACTGGGACATCTGAGCCACAGAGACACACACAGAGAGAGAGATGTGTGGAACAGAAAATCCTCTTTCCTCCTGAATGATCTGATGTGATCTGTGAGGATGAAACAAACATGATTTTCCTCCTGTTGTTTTAACTCAATTAACTGTGCATCATTGAACACACACACACAAGTAATCAGAAATAGCTGAAAGGTTGTATTATAATGACAGCAATCTGTAATATATGAGATAAACAGGGACAAATGTAATAAAGAATATATGTGCTTAAACCAACATCATCAAATTCATGCCAGTTTTTTTTTACATTCTCGAGAACTTCTACCACAATTTCCAAGCGTTACTGGGATAATTCATCCAAATCATCAGAACTGTGGCAATGGCAAAGATGATTCAAGAGACCTACCTACAAAGATACACTACTGTTAAAAGTTTTAGGCACTTGTGTAAAAATGCTGTAAAATGAGGATGCTGTCAATAATAATGTTATACATATATATATTTTATCAGTAAACTTCTATTAACTAAATGAAATCAATATTTGGTGTGACCATGCTTTACATTTAAAACAGCTTTTGCCCTCATGGAATTTTTCAAGTAGTTTTGCAGGTAGGTCTCTTGAAGCATCTTGGAGAAATTGCCACAGTTCTTCTGGATTTAGTCCATCTCTCTTTGTTCTGTTTCTTCATGTTATTCCTGACAGACTGGGTGATGGTGAGATCAGGGGCCTGTAATGTTTTGCCTAGGGTTAAGAGATGAAAGAATATGACAAATTTAAAAGTCATGTAAAAAATAGGTGGGTGGACATGGGGAGGACAAATAAAATAAATAATCTTGCTCTTTCAGTGCAGTGACAAGTGAAACTTGTTTAGTTAGTTTATACATTTAAAAATATATAGAGACTCGAACATGTAAGGTCAGATTTTTTATTTTTTAAATAGTGCAATCTTTTGATACTACAGCTTATTTATATTACATCTGTATACATTAATATTTATTTCAAATAAATTATTTAAAATAACTGTTGAACTAAAATTGCTTGTGTGTAAAAGATAATTAATAATAATGATAATATGAATCACTATAATTATATAAATCATAAAATGACTCAGTTATTATCATTAAAGCCAGACTTCTATTTTGTTTGTTTGTTTGTTTGTTTGTTTTTTTGCATTAGTGACCATTAATTTGGAGCAAGATAAACTGGGGAGAGTGTCACTTCTCTCACATCTGATTGGTCAACTTCAGTTTGAGATCCATAACCCAGAACATAGCCTGCCCCGGCCGGAGCAGGTTAGCCGTGGAGTGTAAATTACCATGGCAATGAATGCTGCTAAAAGCCAAGCCACTTATGTGGTACCTAAAACCCAGGATTGGTGCAAACTAACCTGAAACTTACCTGGCTAGCCAGCTAATCCAGCTTCATTGTACAGGCCCCAGATCTTTGTGTGGAGCACTGGCTCTTGTCAGACTCCTTGTGCAAAAAAAAATCTCTGGATTATTACAATTAATGACAAAATGAATGTTTGGAAATGTAAACTGATATTTCCTGCTGACACACTACAGCAAATATAGAAATAACATATTTAAAACCATTTTTAAAATCTGAATGAAAACTGTAGTGTTCAAATAATTTTGGCCACCACTGTATATGAATAAATAGAAGCTCAGATTAAAATCTAGATTTTTATGAATTTTCATTTTTTTTGGTTGAACCCTTCTTTAGTAAATCAGTATTTTTGTCAAAGTATATTTAAACGTGAAGTACGTATCTGCACACAATGTTAATATTTCAATGAATAGGGAATGGGGCTTGAGGAAGCTTCATGGCCAAGCTTAAACTCTGAATTAACTATTTGTACATTTTCCCTAATAACTATGAAAAATTAACTATCAACAAACAATCCACATTTGACAACATAAAACTGCAGCACTGCAATGCTACTGTACTGGAATAAATTTGCTGAGTATCAAACAATGGGAATATTTGTTCTAATTATCAACGTGGCATCTGATGTCTGATTTCAGAATGCAATGTCTTGTTTGACTCAGACGGCATCTCTAAATTCATTTAATGGAGTATTAGTGTGCTTTCTGTTGTTTATAAGAAAGACTGCTTGTGTGCTGCTTTAAAAAGGTTTTAAAAAGAATATGTTACGCTAAATCCACTGTGCCACTGCATATTATCCTGCCCTTTAATACAGGGGGGAGGCAACTTTAGGCTAGAGAAAATATAGCCACGGGCTATCTACACCTCTGAAAAGGGATCAGGTGCAGTTCATTCACAAAGAAGTGAGATGTCAACACACATTACTCATACTAAATAGCTTTCAACTTTACCTTCAACTTTAACTTTAACTTTAATTAATGGCATTTATGCGATTTTTAGGGACTGTTTCGGCACATTGTGATTGCACATGCATATGCCTTTGCTCTGTGTTTTATGTGTATTTATGTTCTCTTCTTATTTCCCAGTGCTAAATGTACACATGTGTACCCTGGGCAGACCACAGCTGTGTGATTGTATTATTGTGTTTTCTGGCTGTGTGTTTTTGTCCAATATGTTTATGTCTTAACAGTCAAGCATTTTAATGGTGTTGAATCTGATGTGTGTTTTGTGTATTCAGGGATGGACGGATGTCTATCTGAGCTGGAACCCTGATAACTATCCTGGTGTTCAGACCCTGCGTTTCCCATCCAATCAGATCTGGACACCAGATATTCTGCTGTATAACAGGTAATGGACACATTGTCACATTAATATAATTTTGTTTGCTTGGAGCCCACTACATTCTGTGTTCCTGCCTATTAAACTTTTTTTTTTTTTTCAATAAAGCAATAAGCCACAGGATGCTGTTCATACAATACAACACATACAACATAATCCAGTGCCTTATTGCTTTTCTAAGACAGCAGCAATAGCAATACAAAAAGGTATCTTCAGTGATAAGAAAAAGTGGCTACATTTCAGTTTAGGGTGTGTAATTCTAGATTTTTGTATGGAGTAATATCAATTAACAATGTGTGCTTACTATAGGGTTGGGGTGAGAGAATGCTTTAGGGTTAGTTGCTTGTGATTATAAATAATTTTATATAGCAAGTACCTGTAACAAGTGAAATGAGGACACTGTAGAATACAGTTTTACAGCTTAATTTTAGGGCAAGATAAATAATCTGTCGGTTGTCAGGAAACAAAGCAAAATGATACATGAATATAGGATTAAACTGATGTGATCATGGTTTGTATAAACAAGTGTGGTTACACTTTATTTTAAAGTGTCCATGTTACAGTGTAAATATTCAATTAAGTTCTTAGTAATATTAACAGTGTGTACCTACTATAAGGGTATGGTCAGGATTAGAGTTTGGTTTAGGGTAAGTTGCTCGTAATTATTTAAATTTACTGTTATTACTATAGCAAGTACATCGAACGTGTAATGAGGACACTGTAAGACAAGGTGTTACCAGAAGTTGGCATTTGGGCGCAAAGGTTTGGATCAGGAATATTTATAAGATTACACACAAACATTAGAACAGGTGGTGTATTAAGTAGTTAATACATAGTTACTACACAACTGGCCTGCCAGCAATAATATCTGCCCCACGCCCGCATCCAGATTATTTTGATAGCGGCTGGTTCTGAAATAGATCTTTAATGACAGCAACAGTTACTCAAAAATCAGAGTATGTGAGATGAGTGGAGTGAGAGCGGTGTGATTTTGACTGGAGCAAGGTGCAGATTTTTTAAAAGGTGGAGCATTGTTGTTTTCACTCACTCCAGCACTTGTACAATTAATGCCAATGGCCCGTCATATAACTGCATACAGTATGCCTATTTAGCAAGAATTACGTTAAACATATTTAGCTAGATAGATAGAGAAAGAATGTGAAGGCTATGACGGCGATGGACATGAGCGGGAAGTTAAAGTTCTCAGAGAATTTGTTTGTTCCTTCTAGATAGGCTACTGAATATTTTCAGCTGAAAGCATGATTTAAATAAGTACTATAACAAGGAATCGGTCTCTCAACAATGCATTCAACAAATGTAATCTTACAGTGCTACTTCCTCTGTATCTGATTTCTAATGAACAGAAATCTGTAAGAAATGCATCGATCCGTAGGTAAAATAACTGATGAAAACGTACTGTTATTTTTATCACAAACAAAATTCGCACTGCAAGACCCAGTAATTATACACTCACCTAAAGGATTATTAGGAACACCATACTGATACTGTGTTTGACCCCCTTTCGCCTTCAGAACTGCCTTAATTCTACGTGGCATTGATTCAACAAGGTGCGGAAAGCATTCTTTAGAAATGTTGGCCCATATTGATAGGATAGCATCTTGCAGTTAATGGAGATTTGTGGGATGCACATCCAGGGCACGAAGCTCCCGTTCCACCGCATCCCAAAGATGCTCTATTGGGTTGAGATCTGGTGACTGTGGGGGCCATTTTAGTCCAGTGAACTCATTGTCATGTTCAAGAAACCAATTTGAAATGATTCGAGATTTGTGACATGGTGCATTATCTTGCTGGAAGTAGCCATCAGAGGATGGGTACATGGTGGTCATAAAGAGATGGACATGGTCAGAAACAATGCTCAGGTAGGACGTGGCATTTCAACGATGCTCAATTTGCACTAAGGGGCCTAAAGTGTGCCAAAAAACCATCCCCCACACCATTAAACCACCATCACCAGCCTGCACAGTGGTAACAAGGCATGATGGATCCATGTTCTCATTCTGTTTACGCCAAATTCTGACTCTACCATCTGAACGTCTCAACAGAAATCGAGACTCATCAGACCAGGCAACATTTTTCCAGTCTTCATCTCGTGCAAATTGTAGCCTCTTTTTCCTGTTTGTAGTGGAGATGAGTGGTACCCGGTGGGGTCTTCTGCTGTTGTAGCCCATCCGCCTCAAGGTTGTGCGTGTTGTGGCTTCACAAATGCTTTGCTGCATACCTCGGTTGTAACGAATGGTTATTCCAGTAAAAGTTGCTCTTCTATCAGCTTGAATCAGTCGGCCCATTCTCCTCTGACCTCTAGCATCAACAAGACATTTTCGCCCACAGGACTGCCGCATACTGGATGTTTTTCCCTTTTCACACCATTCTTTGTAAACCCTAGAATTGGTTGTGGGTGAAAATCCCAGTAACTGAGCAGATTGTGAAATACTCAGACCGTCCCGTCTGGCACCAACAATCATGCCATGCTCAAAATTGCTTAAATCACCTTTCTTTCCCATTCTGACATTCAGTTTGGAGTTCAGGAGATTGTCTTGACCAGGACCACACCCCTTAATGCATTGAAGCAACTGTCATGTGATTAGTTGATTAGATAATTGCATTAATGAGAAATTGAACAGGTGTTCCTAATAATCCTTTAAGTGAGTGTACATTATAATGCTAACAACCAGCTTGTCATGTTGTAGGAAAAAAGTTTGCACACTATTGTTCCAATAAGCCATTTTTAAACTTTCCTGTTATTTTATTTATTTTATTTTTTATTTTTGATATTTCAAGCATACTGAGCAGAGCTGGAGCATTGTGATTATTAAATGCTCGCATTGTAAATTCTATGGGTCTGGCTTCCGGTCTCATCTGTGTCCACTCCGACCAGCTATTTTTAGCTGAACAAAACAGTTCGTTTTGCTGCTTGATATTGAAAGTTGGTTTGTCTTATCATATTATTTTAATGTATTATCTTAATTGTGAACACAATTGTTTGAAGTGCAAAGTGCATTGTAATTCTCCTTGTTATTTACCTATAGTGGCTAATAAACCAGAAGTCTCTCCCATAGGCTTACGTCATTCCAAACACATAAGACCTTTGATCATCTTTGGAACACAAATTAAGATATCTTTGATGAAATCTGAGAGCTTTCTAACCCTCTATAGACAGCAATGTAAAGCTGTGGTACTCTTGTTAATGGTGGTGGATGGTGATGTGGAGGAAAATTCAACTTATGGGTTTAGAATGACATGAGGGTGAGTAATTACTGACAGAATTTTCATTTTTGGGTGAACTATCCTCTTAAATGTTATATGAGAAAGAGCATGAACATTCTTTAATGCATTTTTTTTTTTTTTTTTTCCACTGAAGTCAGAAAGTCCTTTATTTTTGCTATGAAATGAAGGTAGGTAAATTTCAAATTTCATTTTTTGGTGAATTCTGTCTTTAAGAAAGGTTGAAGTTTGGATGGGCTTTCAAAGCCTTTTGTCAATACTCAGTAGATTTGAGTCACCACCCGTTGCATCCGAATGGAGGTCTGAACTGATTTGTGATGCAGTTTTATAATATCTTACTTCAATCTAGTTGCTCTTACCACAGAATTGAAAGCTCAGGCAAGTAAGACAAGCAGTGAAACATCTGTTTACAAATCACAAAGCATTAATTAGCTTTTTTCCCCCTTCAAATTACTACAAATCCACCTGCCAACAACAGTTAAACCATTAAAACGTTTACACTGAGAAAGACTTGATCATAACATTGAATTATGAATTTAATTACAGAAAGTCAGAGAGTTATACTAAGTTTTAAGAAGAGATAACTTAGAGATAAAATAAGGCATACAATCTTTATTTTTCTCAGACAGAAGGAGACTAAGTATGTGCTCCTTAAATCTTAAACCGTATAATAAATGATAGTCAACATTTGTGTCAAGGACCATTCTGAATCAGTGCTACTTTTAGTGCTACTTTCAATGTGTTTAACCTCTTAGGAATAGTCAGTGTCTAGTCTAGTATATTAACAGGTTTAATCTCCAGAAGAGTTGATATATCATTTCATCATTGTGCCCTATCATTGTCCCATTAATTATGTGCAATATCCAATACACTATTTATACTTATTTAACATATCCTACCTCTTGTTTTTTATATAATATATTAATATTATATAATATATAATATATTTTTACTCACATTTATTTTATTTGTCTGTCACCAATAAATAACTCTTGTGTGTAAACAAACATCTGAATCTGAGTCTTCAACTTTAACAATGTAATGTATTCTGATTCTCTTCATTTAGCTGCATTGCTTTTAGTTTTATCATATCCCATCTTTAATCCAGTGTATTTGGATTCTTTCTAATATGTTCCACACCCTTTACTACTTGATCGGAAGATGTCCAGATCATATTATAGAGGTGATTAGAACAAAATGTACACCTTAAGTTGAATACCAGTAGAAAAAGAAAATAGAAAGGAGAGGAATACAGACAGAGAAGTTAGTGAGGTGAGAAGAGAATTACACACATCATTAAGCTGCTTACCCATAGATAAACTCCTGATGATGGCAATGTCACTGTTCTGTAAAGAATAAAAGAAAGAGTTCAAGAGAGACAACGTGAGTGAAATAATACAGAAAAACTCTACAATTTCAAACCCTTCCATTCTGTATGTCTGTCTCAAAGAAATGGTATACAGTGTCAGTGGTTGGATGAAAGTTTGTGTTTCTTTAAGAGATTCATTTCAAGACAGGACTATACAAAAAATGCAGGGAAATATCAGGGGTAGGTGCAATCCATTTTAAGTGTCTTTTCCTGTTCTGATGCAAACATCCATGCTGTAATCAGTGATAACGTATTGTGGAAATCAGGGTGTTGTCATATTTGCTTCTTGTTTTTTTTTTTTTAGAACATATTTTTCCCAAGAAATTTGAATTATTTACAAGAGCTGGTCAAGAGCTAGAGTTTTCTGACATACATGTTATAGTAGTCAGGTATCATACAGAACAGACGATGAAATTGTGCAGATATATATATATATATATATATATATACTACATACTGTAGTAGTTATATTAGTTTTTCTCCATCACTTTGACTCAATTATCAAATTAGTTTCAAATTACTTGATTTTCACTGAAAATTCTCAAACTCATCACAACTTCTGGTTGTGAATGGTTGTTATGTCTACTAGCTTGCTATAGTGTTGCAAATGGGTGGAAGTTTTATAGAATTTTTGTAAACTTTCCAGGATTTTTTGGAAATTTTAGATAAATGTTGTACATTTTCAAAACCTTTTGGAAAGTTCTCATTATGCTGGACATGATCTGCCTCCTTGCAACCCTACTTGCCATTGTAATGAAATATGAATCACATCAATTAAGCCCCTTTCACACTGCACGTCGGACCCGCAATATTCCCGTAACATTGCCTGGTCGCCTTCTGTGTGAAAGCAACCACGTCCCGGAATTGATTACCGAATCGAACCCGGGTCGGGGACATAGTAACATTGCGGTAATCGATCCGGAACGAGCGCTGTGTGAACAAAAGCCAGATCTAATTCGGTATCGAAGTGATGACGCGCGTTATCGCGCGACTTTTTTACCGGCTGTTTTGAAGGAAGATCAACATTCGCGACGAAAACATATGTGCAAACTGTAATGAAGCAGAGATCAGTTAGTTCCTCACTTTCCGCGCTGACGCAGAGATCGTTTGCTTGCTTCAGTTAAAGTATAACGTGCCAAGCTTTGTCGACTCGTACATTACACGTCACGCGCTGATGTCATGTGTCGTTACGGGATCTTCAAGGGTTGTGTGTGAAAGCACGCACATATACCGGGTCATCACTGGCAGTGTGAAAGTGCCAAATCTAGCGACCAGGGAACAATTACAGGAACACTTTACCCCTGTATTTGCCGGAATGGCAGTGTGAAAGGGGCTTTAAAGGAACACTCCACCGTTTTTTGAAATAGGGCTTATTCACATTATTTCCTACGTTTAGATAGGTGGGCAAATGCATTTTTGTGTCAGTGCATGCATTGTTTTAGTTTGACTGGGTCGGCGTTAGCTTAGCTTAGCACAATGAATGGAATCCTTTGTTGCCAGCTAGCATGGCCTGAGTAAAAGTGATCAAAAAAATAAAAAACCCCACCTAATTACTTCTTGTGGCCTGCGTATTCACAACGAGTACAAATAGCGATCCAGATTAACACTAGGCGATTTCCTAGGCAGATATTGACTTGGGACTATATTATGGGGAAGCACAGGCGAAGCACTGCTGCTTAGGCGAAGCACTGCTACTTCGGCGCAGAGAATCACGCAACACATGAAATCCCACGACTTCCGTCAACATACCGGCGTGAATAGTAGCTGCCTGGCTATTTTCCTTACAGTACACGAATGGCGATGAACATGGCTGATTTTGAGAGAGACGAAGAGGGTGACTTCTCAGACAGTCAAGAACCAGAACCATACCTATTTGAACCAGAGTTTACAGAAGACGAGCTGCGTGCTTCTTCTTCTTTCGTGTGTCGTCATCAAATGTCCAGCTCAGTAGAACTCAGCCACGTTCTCATCTCAGGTCCCACGTCGAAGAGGCCGGCCTCCGAAGGTGGTTTATACAGTGGACAGGTGGTGATTATGTGCTCAGCGGTCTGCTCTGGCTCCCCACACTCACACACTGACTGTCCTCCAGGCCCCACTTCCTCATCGATGCTTTATAACGTCCCACCCCAGTTTGCAGGCGGTTTAGCAGAGTCCATTGCCGACGTGGCAGATCCTCTCCTTCAAGACCGCCTCAGTCTATGAGGAGGCAGTGCTGTTGTGGTGGTATTGTGCAGGATATGCCAGTTGCATCTTTGGGCTTTCCTTGCAAGAGCGAGGGTAGCAGCCTCTCGTCGGAGGCCGGCCGGGGCAATTCCTGCTAGTGTTGGCAGATGGTAGACAGGGGTAGAATTCAGGCAGCCAGTTATAGTCCGAAGGGCGGTGTTTATGGCAGTGTCGACTTTCCTGGCGTGTGGGCTTCTGCACCAGGCTGGGGCACAGTATTCAGCTGTGGAGAAGACGAGAGCTACTGTTGATATTCGAAGCACCTTGGCAGTTGCACCCCAGCTAGTACCAGCGAGACGTCGAATTATTGCCACCCTTGATGACACTTTGGCCGTCACTTCTTCAAGGTGTTGTTTGAATGTTAGAGATCTATCCAGGCGTACGCCAAGGTACCGTGGGGCTTGCTGGAACTCAAGACGCTTGTTATTAACGAATATGTCCAGTTCCCGTCTGGCCTCACTGTTGTTCAGGTGGTAAGCTGCTACAACTGTCTTGCCGATGCTGAACTGTAAACGCCACTCACGCAGGTAGGCTGCCAAAGTGTCCATGTCCTGGTTTAGGCTGGCCTGTATCTGCTCCCATGTTTGTTGTCTCATCATAATGGCCAGGTCGTCAGCGTAACCATATTTCCGGGATGTTGTTTCCGGTAAGTCATGGATGTAGATATTGAATAACATCGGTTCAAGGACAGATCCCTGTGGAACACCATTCCTCAGCCTTCTAAGCCTGCTGTATTGACCGTCACTTGTCTTTAAGGTGAAGCTGCGGTTCGTCACCATCTCAATGATGAACTTCACCATGTGCCGGTCGGGAATGATCTTTAGTAGCTTTAGGTGGAGTCCGCGGTGCCAAACGGTATCGTAAGCGGCTGTAAGATCAAGCAACACTACTCCAGCCTTCTGTTTTTCCTGAAAGCTGTCCTCAATGTCTTGGGTGAGCAGTGTCACCTGGTCAACCGTTGACCGACCGCGCCGGAAGCCAGCTTGTTCCCGTGGGAGTTGAGGGTCCACTATTGGCTCGATACGATTATAGATCAGCCTCTCCAGGGTTTTGAATGGAACACAGAGCAGTGAGATGGGTCGGTAGGATTTGGGGTCTTCCGCAGGCTTGTTTGGTTTTGGAAGGGCTATAACAGCAGCGCGGCGCCATATCTTCGGGAGCTTGGACCTCCGAAGGCATGTCGAGTAGAATGAGCAGAGCCATACAGATGTTCTTACACTCTGGTGAGTCACAAACTCAGGGTGGATGTAATCATGGCCTGGTGCTTTCCCTTGTTTGGTCGTACTCAAGGCAGTCTGGAGTTCAGCTGTTGTAAATTCCCCTGACAAGTTGGCGGTGTGATATTGTGCGGGCAAAGTTCTTATCAGCATCAGGGAAACAGCTGTTCTTAAGGAGCTGGGATGCGATGGCATTTGCTGTTATTGGGCACCGGGAGGTCGATGGTGTTCTACCTGTCAGCTGGTTTATTGTCCGCCACGCCTTACGGCTGGAGTGGGTGAAGTCAATTGACTGAACTACTTCTATCCACCTTGACCTACGGGTGGCATCTAGCTTCTGCAGAAGTGCCGTTGCAGATTCTTCAACTTCCTCCCTGGAGCTTGCCTGCTGGTGGACATGCAGGAGGTGGCTGCATTCTCCATCCCAGCCCGGGATGTAATTTGTGTTAAAGCCACGGGGGATGGTTTTCCTTGCTGCCCCAAGGAGTACTCTGCAGTAAGCTGCATACCCAGCATCCACATCAGCGTTGTCTGGATCTGGGAGACAGAATGATGCTTTTTCTGTCTCCTCAGTGAATGACTGCCAATTTGCCTTACGAAAGTTCCATCTCCTGACGGGTTTCCCTACAACTGGCTGCACCAGGGATGGGACCTTTATGATGGACGGTCGGTGGTGTGAGCGGGGGAATCTATCCAGGACACGTCTCTCTGGCTTTTGAGCCTTGTGCCACACAACGAAAGCCAGGTCCGGGTTGGTGTGGGTATTCCAGCGTGCTGAAAAGAAGCTTGGAGGTTCTTTGGGGTCGAACAGCAGCAACGCATTGGCACTGGAGGCCCATTGGCTTAATATCTCTCCATTTGGTGTAGTATGGCTGTAACCCCAATCTATGTGTTGGCAGTTAAAGTCCCCTGCATAGATGGCGGGTGCAGGTGCCGGTGGAAGTGATGCCATGGTCAGCATTGATGGTGGGGGCTTGTAGACATTGACAACCGTTGTGGTCTGCACCTTAGTGGACAGCCATTCGATACTCGAGCCTGGTGGAGATTGGCCAGTGGCTGTCCAACTAAGGTTGTTCCTTACAAAGGTTGCAAGTCCGTGCTGTTTGCTGTGGGTAGACCCAGCAAGCTGGAAACCGGGCAGCTTGAGGATGTTATCACTGTCTCCTGGAGGAGGACGGCTGCTACTTTGTGGGAGTCAGCGAGGTGGTAGATGACTTCCATTTAGGCGGTGGTAAGGCCCTCTACATTAAGTTGGAACACCGACAGACCTTGGTACTCGATGGTCGGGATGGTCACTCGTCCTGACATGGACGCACCATGTCCCTTCGGTCTCTTGCACCTCGGTCTGCCAGCTAAAGCTGCGTGCTTTGGAAATAGAACGACAGGAGGAGGAGGTTGCGTTCGCTCAACAGCCTGAGGACGTGAGGATGAGAGCCAACATGAACTGGTGGTGTGAATGTGGCGGAATATGCCAATCTATAACCGACGGAAATAGAGTGTCTGTGCTGTAGAGAGTGGGACATGTTTTTGCCATTAATGACCAGGCTCAACACGTCAGATCAAGATGAGCGTGCCCGAAGTTGTGTGTGTCACATCTACAGAGGATTTCACGGCGCTGATCCATTCTGCAGTACTCGATTTTTTTTTCCGGTGTGACAAAGTGAACTGGAAAAAACACCCCACGCCGAATGGACCAAATGGACAGCTGTCCACAGAGTAAGTGATTATTTTAATCATGACGCATGTATAGATCGACCCATATTATACCTGTATTCACATAGAGTTGATGTTTTCATGTGTTGCGTGATTCTCTGCGCCGAACTAGCAGTGCTTCGCCTGTGCTTCCCCATAATATAGTCCCAAGTCAATATCTGCCTAGGAAATCGCCTAGTGTTAATCTGGATCGCTATTTGTACTCGTTGTGAATACGCAGGCCACAAGAAGTAATTAGATGTTTTTTTTTTATTTTAATTTTTGATCACTTTTACTCAGGCCATGCTAGCTGGCAACAAAGGATTCCATTCATTGTGCTAAGCTAAGCTAACGCCGACCCAGTCAAACTAAAATAATGCATGCACTGACACAAAAATGCATTTGCCCACCTATCTAAATGTAGGAAATAATGTGAATAAGCCCTATTTCAAAAAACGGTGGAGTGTTCCTTTAACAAATTTGGAAGCAAAGGCTATATATATAGAGTTTGCCAAGCACAAGCACTGCCATGTCACAACTCTAAATAGCAGCAGCTACAGCAGGTGCATCTCAATACATTAGAATGTAGTGAAAAAGTTCATTTATTTCAGTAATTCAACTCAAATTGTCTGACAGTTGTCCAAAACAAAATCATTGTCAACACCCTTCACCAGGAGGGGTTAGCCACAAACATTAATTCCCAAGCTGGCTGTTCACAGAGTACTGTATCCAGTTGTCATATTCCTCTTGTTAAGCCACTCCTGAACCACAGGAGAAGAAGAACTGGACTGTTGCCCAGTGGTCTAAAGTACTCTTTTCAGATGAGAGCAAGTTTTGTATTTCATTCGGAAACCAAGGTCCTAGAGTCTGGAGGAAGGGCGGAGAAGCTCATAGCCCAAGTTGCCTGAGTTACGTTTCCACAGTCTGTGATGATTTGGGGTGCAATGTTATCGGACCAAAATCACTGCACCCGTTTACCAAGAAATTTTGGAGCACTTCATATTTCCTTCTGTTGACCAGCTTTTTGTAGATGCTGATTTCATTTTCCAGCAGGATTTGACACCTGTCCACACTGCCAAAAGCACCAAAAGTTGGTTGAATGACCATGTTGTTTGTGTGCTTGACTAGACAGCAAACTCACCAGACCTGAACCCCAGAGAGAATCTATGGGGCATTATCAAGAGGGAAATGAGAAACAAGAGACCAAACCATGCACATGAGCTGAAGGCCACTGTCAAAGAAACCTGTGGCACCTCAGCAGTGCCACAAACTGATCACCTCCATGCCACACTGAATTGAGGCAGTGATTAAAGCAAAAGGAGCCCCTACCCAAGTATTGAGTACATGTTTAGTAAATTAACATACTTTCCAGAAGGCCAACAATTCACTAAAAATATTTTTATTGGTCTTATGAAGTATTCTAATTTTTTGAGATTGTGAATTGGTGGGGTTTTGTTAAATGTGAGCCAAAATCTTTACAGTTAAAGTAAAAGAACCAAAGCCTTAAACTACTTCAGTCTGTGTGCATTGAATTGATTTAATACACGAGTTTCACAATTTGAGTTGAATTACTGGAATAAATGAACTTATCCACAACATTCTAATTTATTGAGATGCACATGCAAATACATTAAAATGTGTACAATACCTTTATCTCTAGAAATGTTACATGTAAACTTATAACAGTTTCCCTTAGAATTTTAAGAAAAATTGCCAAAGCAATTGAGAAAACCTGTAATGTATTGTGCAGTGTAAATCCCAAAGCATCCCAAAAATTATAGTGTAAATCCCAACATAAACACTCTCTCACATCACACTTATCTGTAATATAAAACATGCTGTGTGTTTGCCATGTTTGTGTATGCTGGGAGAGGATATGTGTACTGTAGTGTTATGTATTATTTAGACAGAGCTGCTCAGGGGTCAGATTCACTTTCCTTACCACCACCCTCTTTTTATATAATGGACTGCACTGATTACAAGACTTCCATCCCCCCATTTCTTTCTTCATCATAGTCTTTTGTGTGCATTCTGCAGAAATGCATGATTACAAATATTTGCCTCAAATTCCAGTGATAAAGATGATCAGATGTATGTCCCTTCAGTCTCTCCTAATGTTTCTCTAGCATCATTTCAATTGCTAATGTGTAATTTCATTAGCAGATCTTTAAACCAGGATGTTTTTTATCACATCACAGAATTCTGTGCTCTTGGTGTTGTCTTAATAAGAGTATTACTCCAGGTTTACATTATCTGGATTCAGTACAGTAATTAAAATGAGCTTTTCATTTTGTAGCAGAACTACAACTAGCAACATATTGTGTGCCAGATTTGGTGTGCAACACTCGTTTATAGAGCAGATTGCAGCTGGATGATTTTATTAGTTACAAAAATTACTGGGCCTGAAAAACACTGTAGTAAAACGTTTGGTAAGTTACTAAAAATATTTCACTAGTTTGCAATGCATCCTTAAAAGTGTTAAAAAAACTGATAAGGATAAACAAATCTGGCTGGAAGAATATGCAAGATGATTTGAAAAATAATAAAATAAACTGCAACATATGCATGTGCGATGTGTTTGAAAGGGTTCAAACCATTTAGAATATTGCAGATTTCCTATCACAAATCACTGATGGTACAACATTGAGACAATTGATGAACATATTGTGTGGTCCAGCTGGACTAACAAGTTGAATGGAAAGATTACCAGGTCCTCTTGTTTATTTTCAGTCATTCATATTTGAAGGAAAATTCAAATGCTTATTTTTGACTCTGACATCCTTCATAAATGTATTACATCACAACAACTAAAATAATGGAGAAACTGGAAAGTGCTTTACATCTGCCATTCATGAGAAAACTTTTAAGAAACATGACTTGTGTAGAAGGAAGGAAATGTATCAAATATTTAGATTTTTCAGCTTAGTACAGTTATTAGTTATTAGTCACTTAGTGATGAACAGCATTATCTTTTATTCATTACTATATTGGTCTAGATTGGTCCCATGTGCTCTGCAAACAGTTTATTTCCACCATATACCACCCTAACAATAACTTCATATTCTCAACAATCATTTGGTTTTTAATTTAACACATTTGTCATGGACAATTAGAATTGCAACTAAATGTGCCTGTATGATAGAGAAATGGGAGCTGTGTTTTGTGTCGGTGACTGACAGCAGTAATTGCCTTCTCTATGGCCAGGCTTCATAAATCTGCATTATGCAAATGTATTTTGTCGTAGTTTGACAGGTGTCACCTCTTCCTAATGCAGCATTACAACAGCTTACTTGCAGTTTGAGAAAAAGATGTAAAGAGCTTTTAATCTACATCATTTGAATTCTGCCAGATCATGCACACCTTAAAATATCGCTCATGGCCACTCAGCCAATTGCATTGATCCTCTCGGCAGAAGACAGTAGCTAAAGCATCATGCCATGTTAAGATGAATATATTAAGAGAACATCCAGAGATGCTGACTGTGATGACTCGGAGGATAAGATGAAAGAGGATAAACCTCTAAAGACAAGACATAAGCATTTAGCTAAAATATTTAATGAGAATGGGTGTGGTGTTGTGCCAGTGGTGTACAGGACACCCCCGCAGCCCCCGTGGTGTGTGGGACATTCCAGACATTCTAAAAGGCTTTCACAAATCATATAGAATGTGTTTTTGTTTTGAAAAAAAATTTGAATGTGGAAATATGCATGGTCTCTTTAAAAAAATTTTTTTGGAATGCTGTTTCATGCTCGAGACACTGCGAAAGATGACCGCAAAGGTGGTGCAGTGGAGCAGAAAAGCGTGTGAATGTGGTTTTAAAACAACAACCAAGGAAAATACATTTTCTTTCACATATTACTTGTCATATACACTTTACTTCGATAGTAACAATTGCAACATAATTGAAGTAGATATTTTTACACTGTGGCTTTTGCATTAAGACATCGATATTAAAGGACCAAGAGTGCAGAATATGAATGCAATGCACAACGTTTTATGTTAAAGGGATAGTTCACCCAAAAAATTTAAATTTGGTTATTATCTGCTTACCCCCAGGGAATCCAAGATATAGTTGACTTTGGTTCTTTCCGTTTGAACACAAACGAAGATTTTCAAACCGTTGCAGTCTGTGAGTCATATAATGGAAGTGAATGGAAAACACGGCTTTGAGAGTCAAAAAATACATAAACAAACAAAACCAAATTAAACCCTGTGGCTCGTGATGATACATTTGCATCTTATTCTTACAGTAGATTGCAGACTTATATGTCCATTACTGCCACCTATCTCTCAAATGGACCATTGACACTCCTAATTGAGATTGTAGATAGAGTGTTAATTGTTTATTTGAGAGATAGGTGGTAGTAATGCATTTATAAGTCAACGATCCACTGTAAATCAAGAAGAAGCCAGTTTGGACACTGCAGTGAAAATGAGAGGTAAAAAAATGATATAAATACTGTTCAGTTTCCGATTGTTTTGTGTCTTTACACATCAATTTATCGTCACAAGCTGCAGGGTTAAATATGGTTTTGTTTGTGTGCGTTCTTTTTTTTTACTTTCAAAGCTGTGATTCCCATCCACTTCCATTATATGAAAGACAAACTGCAACGGTTTGAGTTAAAAATCTTTGTTTGTGTTCTACTGAAGAAACGAAGTCATCTACATCTTGGATGCCCTGGGGGTAAGCAGAAAATCACTATGAATATCCCACATTTCTGCCACAATACCATGGTGCAGTGAGTGTTACTACATAAATTCATGGTAAATGGCGGCGATTTGTAGATTGAAAAGCCTTCTGACTGTCTCGTTGCACACAGTGTTTCCACTGTTTGGCTTTAAACTAGCAGTTAATGTATGTTTAACTATTTATACATACTATTACACTTGATTTATCCAGGTGAATATTTAATGCCAAGTGTAAATTTTGTTAAAAATGCCAACTATTGCTAATAATGGGTTAATTTAGCATAGTTTTGACTTGACTACATGACTGATCAGCAATTGAGTTACTCTTTCACAGGCATGTAATGGATATTTTATGTTGAAAAAAAGCATCATTGTGAGCATGACAGGTGATTTGTATGGCAAACTGGTAATTTGCAGGCTGGTTCTTGTGCTAATTGCTGTCAAAATAATTATTCTTTCATTATGTGAAATATTGTTTATTTATTTATTTACCATAGCTGTTAGCCAGGCAGCCTCCTCTCAGTTTGGTAGGTCGAAATGAAATCTGGTAGGTTGAAATGGAACTTTGAATGGGATGTTGTCCTCTATGACTCTTAAAAAAAAAGGTTTTAAAATGGAAAGGAATGTTATAGGAGCATATAACAAATGGGCATTACTTTTTGAGGACATTGCTTACATCTTGATTTATTTTACATAATGGTATTTGTGTTTTTAGCTCAAAGACCAATATGAAAACAGTGTGTTGAAAGAGTAAAATCCAAAAAGTATCCAGTGCTTATCAGTGCTGAAAATTATGAAAAATATTTTTTTTTTATTAACTGAAAATAAAGTAAAATATTTTAAACTTATTTTGGCTACAGGGCAACATTTCAAATGTTAATTTAAGTACTAAAATGACTAAAGTTAAAATAGATATAAATTCAAGCTAAATAAAAAATATATAAAAACTAAAACCAAAATGAAAAGTGAAAATATATCAATAACAATTAATTAAAAGTATTAATAAATACTATTGTATCTGAAAGCTGAATTTAATAATTTCAACCAGACCTACAGTATGCTGACTTTGTAAATATGATGCCACATAGTGCTTATAATTTCATAATGTATAACATGTATATTGCATGACATGCAATTTTCAGCATTTTTGAATTAGCATCCATATTATCTGAAGTCAGAGTACAATTTTACACATAAAAACACACTGTAGTGTACTGGACATACTGTATATACATGATGAATATTTGTGTGTTCCCATGTTACACCCCCACATCCCACTCACATACTATACACACATGTACAACCTACACCACCTCTGTCCAAATAATAATTATATGACTAATGTGCCAAATAAAAGGTCACAATGTGTATAATTACTATGACGTTTAAAACCATGTTGTGTACCTCCTACATAATAATAAGTCCTAAATGTCACTAAGGATTTATGACATTATTTTACAAAGGTATTATCAAACACTTCTGTCCTCTGGCCTCCTTGTAACTATAATTTCAATTGCATTGGACATTTTAATCAACATAATATTATTATTTTTGGAGGTAGGAGAAAAATAAAAGGACAAGGACACATATATTATTATACAGAGAGCTACTGGGATAGAAATAACTAGTATGTGATTTTCCTATGTGTGTTAGTTTATGTAACTTACAGGGCAGCAAACATTTGAAAAATATTCTGAGTGAATTTTGTTTTGTTTTTTTCTCTGTAGTGCTGATGAGAGATTTGATGCCACCTTCCATACAAACGTCTTGGTTAATGCATCAGGTTCCTGTCAGTACATACCACCAGGTATAAATTATTCTTACCACTATATCAGCCATGCAAATATGTTTTTTTTTTTAAATAAAAATATTTCTTTAGCAGTTTCATTCTGTACATGAGCAATATCACACTCTGCAGCCTGCTGCCTCACACCTAGAGCCAAATCACAGCCATGCTGATACAGAATGATATCACATGGCTACTAGTGTGAAATTGTGTTCATACAACAGTTTGATGGCACAAATGTGTAAATAAATAAGAAACAACAACAGAGTGTCTTAAAAAAACTTGTCTCTGTTACATATGTAAACCTTGTTCCCTGATGGAGGGAACGGAGATGTTATGTCGTGACTCGACATTAGGGGTCTTGGGAGCCTGAATCCTCTCCGATTAAGAGAAAATGCCGGTGAAATCTGGCTTGTGGATTCTGCATGCTTATCCAGTCCCTGTGCACACGGGTATAAATAGGCGACACTCATCAGGTTTTATGCTGTGGAGTCCCTTGCAACCAGCAATGGGTCGAGGTTGTGGCATGGGGACATAATGTCTCCGTTTACGGAGGGTTACGTACTTAACCGAGATGTTCCCTGTCTGCTGGTCACTTCGAGTTATGTTGTGACTCGACATTAGGGGTCCACGGAAAGCGCAACATCCTAAACACCTTCACAAGCCTAAGGCATTTTAAATGTTGACAAGCAGCCGCATGTCAGACCAATGCTACGCAAAGATTGTAACCTTCCCACCACCAGCTCACAGTGGCCCGGAAAAGCATGGCCATCAATTCTAGGTCCATTTTGGCGGTGGCAACAACACCGAGGGGAGCAGCCCACTAAATCTTCATCCTCAGAGGTGGATGCTGCTATCGCCATCTGATCCTCTGTCGTTTGTGCCGAATGAAATGCTGGGCACGCGGTGAGACGGTATAGTAGAACTCAAAGTGACCAACAGATAGAGAACATTACTTCCTTCCTCCACAGATTTAAATCTCAAGTTGACTTTTAACATCATTATTCAATAAATAAACAACAAGATTCTCGCCTAAAACACTCTTAAAACTACATTGTGTCACCCAACAACAGTAGTATTTCTAAGATTATAGTGGTTTTGGATTTTTGTCATGACACTTGCTGTGAGAAATACCAAAGCCACTGGAAGACAATCTCTGGAAATACAGCATGCGGAGTGATACAAATAATGAATCGGTTCCCGTGGCAATATTAAGTGATTTGGAAAGATAATTAAATTAATGAAAATGTTCAGAGCTTTTTTTGTTTGTTAAATATATATATATATATATATATATATATATATTATTTTTTTTTTTTAAGTAACGACCAAGTGGCCAGTGGTAGACAGTGAGCATATGTTTCATCAATTTAGCCTTCTCAAATCATCATGACTTGCCTAAAATAAAATCTATAGATATAAAACGGTTCAAGCATATAATAATGTTTAAACGTTAGACCCAGATAAATGTTCACAATATCCAATAGTTTGTGCTGAGATGCTGCAGGACATAGAGAGGACAAAGTGGATACGCCGTCATTAAGGTACTGTAAAAGTAATACATCATTCGTAACTGCAAAGGGTCTACTTTTATTTGTGTGCACTCACAATATCAACAAAACTTTGTGCTTTTAAAAAATAAAGAAAACATGATGCGCTTTCTGCCGTCACGTCTTTAACAGGAGTACAAAAATGAACCGAGACTCAGTGAAAACATGCCTCACAGACATGATAGTCTATAGAAAGTTTTAAATGGCTACCTAGCGAAATAAACCAAAAACAAAAACTCTTTCATTATAATCATAATCAGCAAAGATGCATTCTCTCTAAAGGCACGTCTAATAAGGAGATAACAAGTCAGGCTCAGCAACTGCATCCTTGCTACACAGCTACAATTAGTAAAGAATTCAAATATCTCCTTACTATTCCCCCCTGTCACATTTATGGTAATTACTTTTGCCGGTGCTTTGCGGCAAGCTTAAACCTATTGCGTGTATTTGGACTGAACACAGAACTGTTCAGCTGCGCCGATGGCACGCTACGGCAAGACACTTAACACTTTCGCGCAGCTCTTGACAGTCGCGGTCTCTTGTTATTTCCAGCGGTGCAGCAATTTTTTTTTTTTTATTACTAATTGATGGATGTCTAAAATACAGTCTTAAACAGATGGGAGGCCCGGCCCGCGTCTGAACTATGATGTGAAAATTGGCCCAAGTTTGGATCGAGCGGCACAAAAGAGTCGGGGAATGCTGGGCTCAGGCTGAAATGTAGGGCTCTAGTGTCTGTTGTTGAACCACAGGGAGACTTTCAGAGTCGCAGAGACTTATTTTTCCCTTGAATAGCTGGTCACACTGGTGCACACTGGTTTTTTTAGTCACACCACTGAGAAAATAGGTTGCACATGCAACCAAATTGGTCACAATCTAGAGTCCTCTGTAATAGTTCAAATAATTTTCATTCATCCAATTACAGTTGAAAATTATTTTCTCTACTATTATTAATTTTGTTGATTCAGGTATGTATGTGTTTGTGTGTAATCATCATGCAGGTATTCTGAAGAGTACATGTTACATAGATGTGCGCTGGTTCCCATTCGATATACAGAAATGTGACCTCAAGTTTGGCTCCTGGACTTATAACGGCTGGCTCCTGGACCTACAGATGCAGGCAGTGGACATCTCTACATACATTCCCAATGGAGAATGGGATTTAGTGGGTGAGAGTCCCTTGACATTACTATTGAGATGCTGTAAATTAGTTTTAAGTTTCTGGTGGACTGAATTTGGTGCTTTAAAAGAGGGAGCATTTTGTGAGGAACCAAATCCATTTTTATGAAAGCATTGAGTACAACAAACACCTGTGACTCACACATTTGTTCTTTAATAGTATAAATCTGTTTGCTTTTCACACATTTGGGGTTTCAAGTATCAGTCATGCATTATTTGTGTTTGAATGGTTTTCTTTGTTTGGAGGGAAACTTTTGATACACCCCCTCCCCCCAAAACAATCTGCTTCAAGGAAGAATGTTAAATGTTGTTGGCTCATCTGAATGCTGAGGTAATAATTTTGTCCTCCCTGTTGGACTGTAGGGAACACAAACTTAAAGTACACAAGGTCTTTGAAAGACACTTCTTTTTTATATTCATACTCAGGTGGACAATAAAAAGAAAGTGTCTTGACTCATTTTCTCATGGAGAGCTTCTGTCACTTTCATAGATTAATGCTGCGTTCCAGGCAAGTTTTTTGCTCGTAAGTCATGATTTCAAACTACGACTTTGTACCGTTCCAGGCAAGTCACGCCAAACTACCTGAGCGCAAGGAATTGTAGCTAGATTATTAATTTTATTGCAACATTACATTTTCCTAAAATCGTTTTTTCATTGTGTAACACTTGCATAAACACTTCATCCATTGGTAACATTATTAGTAGGGGATGCCATTGGTGTTTCGTGTGCTGTGTGACGTCAGAACTCGGAGTACATTGATCTAGTACGAGTTCATGGGTGGGAAGTCACGGGTTTGACTGCCTTTCCAGTGCATTTTCACAGGTTTAAGGTTGGAAAAACACGGGTTGCCTGGAACGAGGCATAAGACAGCCCATACAGAATTTTAAAGGGATACTCCACCCCAAAATGAAAATTTTGTCATTAATCACTTATCCTCATATCGTTTCAGACCCATAAAAGCTTTGTTCATCTTCAGAACACAATTTAAGATATTTTGGATAAAAAATGGGTGGCTTGAGACTGTCCCATAGACTGCCAAGTAAGTAAAAGACATCATCAGAATAGTCCATCTGCCATCAGTGGTTCAACCTTAATGTTATGAAGCAACGAAAATACTTTTTGTGAGTGAAGATAACAAAAATAACGACTTTATTCAACAATTCCTTTGTCAACTGTCTCCTCTGTGTCTCTCAATATCACTGTGTGCTAGGGGTGTAACGGTACGCAAAAATCACGGTTCGGTACGTACCTCGGTTTTAAAGTCACGGTTCAGTTCATTTTCAGTACAGTAAGGGAAAGAAATGCAAACATTAAACTGCAGGTTTATTACTATACACTTTTTTAAAATACTTTTTCATAAAATATATATAAAATAAAAGTAGAATAAGAAATAAAATATTGCTGCAAAGTTCTCCACTAAATAAAATACTCTCAGTCTCAAACCAATATCATATAATAAAATTGACTACAGTGCAGCATTACCAATCCCAGCATGCTGCTGCTGTAGGTGACAGGGAGACAGCCGACAGACCAGGCTCTTGTGTTCATGACAACAATATCTATACTTCATGTTGAGCACAAATATAAAGCCTACTGATAAAGGACACCATTAACAGTATTGACGGCAAAATAGACTATGTTTGACAGGTGCAATATTTGAAAATTTATAATTATTAATTTATTTAAATTACATTTATATCTGAATTTATGTCAACCTATAGACTTTCAAACATCAAAATGTCATGAATTAATATGTATTTGTGTACAAAATGGGATATAAACATATTTTCCTATTCTATTTTGCCTGGAAACGTTTCCAACACACGCACGTGTCGCGTGAAAAATAGGTGTCGGTTCTATTTCTAGCATGCACGCGTTTTCAACGAGGCTTGAGCCGCACGCTCACGAAGGCAGTCTGCAAGCTCTAACCTGTTAACATGGGAGCCGAATTAAAAACAGACACGCCATGCAGCTGAGACGCTTGCGCCACGCATCCAGTGTGTCGCTGGCCTTCAGAATCAGCTGTAGGGTTTGATTTGCGCTGAACGCGGAGACTTCCGCCACTTAATATGTTCGTTTGAAAACAAGAAAATGTACTTATGTTCCCCGCACAAAATATTGCTTTCCGTCATTCGGTACACACGTGCACCTTACCGAAAGCCCTGTACCGAAACGGTCCGGTACGGATACACGTACCGTTACACCCCTACCGTATGCACTTTTTCCATGTGTATTTAACTTTGATTTGAAAGAAAACAGTGCATCCTTGTGGCGTGGCTGATACAGAAGAGCATACGCAGCATGCAATGATAAAGCAACACAGAGGCGACTGTTGACAAAGGAAAAATTTAATAAAGTACGAACTAAGCTTTTCCGGGTTTGGAATGACATGACAGTAAGTGATTAATGACAAAAATTTCATTTGGGGGTGGAGTATCCCTTTAAAATCCTGTCGAACAAAACAAAGTAATTGATTTTTACATTGTATCAGGATTAAATAACATTGTAAATGTGTGAAATTCCTGTAATCTTGCAACATTACAGGATGTTTTGCACTAATATTAGAAAGTAATGTCTGTGTGGCACAGGTTTTCTAATCTCATAATCTGATCGTGTTTGCCTTTTTAATCTCTCTGTTTCTGTCTCAGTCTCAAATTTTTTCACTTTCAATGCCAATGTGACTCGGGGTTCTGTTCAACAGATGGGGTCCTGATGGTAGTTGGCAGTGCTTTGGCACTGATTCTGGTTGGCACCAATGGCCAGTTGCGTGCCAAGGTTGTGCAGTGACATGGGCAGTCTGTGAATGGGCATCTTTAACACCGCAGGGAGACACACATTCCACACACACAGCCACAGCCTACTGGTCTCCCTGTTGCAGAGTAGTGAAAACATATATGATATGCAACAAGAATCGTTTGTGCTATTAGGTGGTTTTTCCAGGTTTTTTTTTTTCATTCATGTCACAAATTTGCATAAGTATGATTGCAAATCCCTCCCCCTTTAAATGCACACACAAACCACATCACTCAGGTAGGCCTTTTGTAATCAGTTAAATGACTCAAACCAGCTATTTGCTTTGATGTGATTGTCTCTGAGTGCCATGACAACTCTGACCAGCGTGAAATCCTGATGAAAGCTCTTCCTCCGCCTGCCAAGTTTGATTAATTACAATTTTGATTTAATTTTTAATCAATTGGAGAGGAGGGCTGTCTGACCCTGACAGATCAAGCCTGTCTCATTTTCAACATGTCATGCTGTTGTGTCCCTAAATAATGTTTATTTCATGCATTTTGAAGTATGGATTGCATTTTAAGATACTTTATTATACATTGCTATGTTTCATATCATTAAAACTTGGGTTTGGCTTGTGTGATTATGAGGCGCAGAATTATTGAATTGAATAATAATTCTATAGTATCTTAAAATAGCATTTTAAGATACTATATATTATAGAAAACATTGCCTGTTTTCATATCATTAAAACTTGGGTTGGGTTTGTTTGACTAAGAGGCACAGAATTATTGAATTGCATGTGTACTTTGGAGAGCACCGTAGGATTAAGTGGAGTGCACTGCAAAAATTAGTAAAATGGAAAGCAAATATTAGTCTTTTGCACACACAGATCAAGGACAAGAAATAGGGAATAAATAATGGCTGAATCTTATGTTTGCTTTAGATTTAAAGTTTTGGAGGTAATGCACTTTAAAGGTCATGAAGATCCTGTCTGTGATTTGGTCCTTTCACAAATGCACTCATCTTGGCTGACAGAAAAAGCCTTCATCTTCTGTTGTGAAAGGGTACATTTTAAGTGCTGCCTTAGCTTTTACCTCTTTTAACAAAGATGACAAATATAAAAAATATACAAAATGATTTGAAAACTAACAAAATTATTTCTTTGTATATATACATATTTACTTTTTCTTCAAATAATATTTTGGGATATCAGGATTAGTGGTTGACCGATATGTCACCAAGGCCGATATATCTGCGGATATTTGGCATTATTAAAATATCGGCATTGGCTGAGAAGTTTTTCTGCTTGGTCGATGTGTTTGATGTGGGACTTTTATTTTGACAGTGCTGAGAACGGCAGTGCCTGAGCGCAAAGTGCTCAAATTCTTCCACTTGTTCGCTGTTGTTGTAAACATTTCTGTCTAATGCGGATAGAAGTTTGTCTAATAATCAGATGAAACAGTAAACAAAGGAATTAATGTATACAAAGTATTATAACGATTGCTTTTATATTATTAGTACTAGAAAGGCAAACATTATAATACTTTCTCATTTGCCGTCAGCAAAAATACACATTTACATAATTTAAACAAATCTTTGAATAACAGATGAACATTTTATTTCACAAACCTTGCAAACTTAGCTGAATCCATCTGTGAGATCTTGTGAAGTGTGCATTTTTATCTAGCATGATCGTGTGTTCTCTATGAGACGGTCGTTTCGTGTGAATTAAATGCTGTAAACTTTAAACTCGTGATATCAAATTATGCTACGCTTTATGCATTCATTCACTATCATATTTATGTCATTTTCAATGTGTGCTGTATGTAAAATGAGTGTTTATTGTGGCTTTATTTGAAAAATATGAGTCCACGACTCCCAGTGCACACAAACTTACCAGAATACTGAGTGTCCTGTTGGCTACAGTGTTTACTTCATTTTTAAATATATTTTTATTAAATATTTATTTATTTGTGAAAAAGACCTTGTCATAAAGTATGTTTATTTTACACATTTATTTTTTAATCCATTGTCAAATGATTAAAAAATGTAATCAATCCATTGTCAAATTGATTACAAAATTCTTAAATATATATATATGTGTGTGTGTGTGTGTGTGTCGACTATCAGACCCCTATCGGCATTGGAAAAAAACAACAACTATCTTTCGACCACTAATCAGGATATCAAACTAAATATCATATGAGCTGTTTAAATTTTTATTCATATTATGTCAGTTTTTTTTTTTTTTTTTTTACCCTGTAACCAAAATGTGGGACATTTAAATACTGTTTAAAACCATGATTTTAAAATTATTTTTAATGAAATAATCCGTCATTATGAATTAGTATCTTGTGAATTGACAGATGATTTTCTTCATAATAATAACACATTTTCTCATGTTTTCTCATAATTACTTAGTTTCTCATTACGAGAAACTCAGTATTTTCATTCTCATTACTAGAAAGTAATCAAGACCCCCGAGGTTGGACGGAACAAAATCACTATGCCGATGAGATATAGACATGCTTGAAACCTGAATGCGTTCCTTTGTGTTTTGTCAGGGGTCCCTGGGAAGCGTAATGAGTTGTATTATGAGTGCTGTAAGGAGCCATACCCTGATGTGACATTTACAGTAACAATGCGCAGACGAACATTGTACTATGGTCTGAACCTGCTCATTCCCTGTGTGCTCATCTCCGGCCTGGCTCTGCTTGTCTTCCTGCTGCCAGCAGATTCTGGAGAGAAGATATCACTGGGTAAGATGACATGCTTGACCATAAATCTTTTTGGGGGGGGGGGGATCAAGTTTTATGCAAAGTTTATGCACAACTATGCATGAAGGAATTACATTAAGTCACAGACAATATACTTACTTCTCCACTTTCCTGTCTGTCAGGTATCACTGTCCTCTTGTCATTAACAGTCTTCATGCTGCTTGTGGCTGAGATCATGCCAGCCACCTCTGACTCAGTTCCTCTCATAGGTATGTGCAGACTGTTTAATTTTAATATTGTACTGAATCTCACACAGGACTTTTCGGCCATTGATAATGTTTAAGACAGTACGGGTTGCAGGTTTAAATGCTTGTCTCTTCTTTGGCTCTATAGCTCAGTACTTTGCCAGCACCATGATGATTGTGGGTTTGTCCGTTGTTGTCACCGTCCTCGTTTTGCAGTTTCATCATCATGATCCACAAGGGGGAAAGATGCCAAGATGGGTGAGTGAAAACTCTTAAATTATTTATTGTACGTTAACACAGTTTTTTTATTATTATGAAAGTCATTTGCTCACTGGTTTTGAATACACATACTGTACAGTCAAATCATGGGTAACAGGAGGGATGCTCCTGATCAAATTATTTAAACTAAGCATCAGCATTCACAAACCATGTGTCCACTGTTATTTTTAATAGAAAAGAATGCTCGAGCTCGTAATCATGACTCTAAGTTTGAAATAGGAAGTTTCCGATAGCATGTGAAGACAGCAGAAACAAACGCTCTCACTCAACACAGTGGAGTGAATCTTTTAACTTTGTGGTTTATTATTTTGAGTTGTACGGGATGCTGGAACATGTGTTCCTCTCACAATATATTGCTTTAAAGATCTTTTTCCGCTCAGAAATATTCATGCAATCATACAGAATGTATCAGACAAGGATCTCGAAGGGACTGGCAGCGGTTGGAGTAACCCATCAGGGGGTCGACCCAACCCATACCCAAGTATGGTGACCCATACTCAGAATTTGTGCTCTGCATTTAACCCATCCGAAGTGCACACACACAGAGCACACACACACACTGTGAGCACACACCCGGAGCAGTGGGCAGCCATTTATGCTGCGGCGCCCGGAGAGCAGTTGGGGGTTCGATGCCTTGCTCAAGGGCACCTAAGTCGTGGTATTGAAGGTGGAGAGAGAGCTGTTCATGCACTCCCCCCACCCACAATTCCTGCCGGCCCGAGACTAGAACCTACAACCCTTCAATTGGGAGTCCAACTCTCTAATCATTAGGCCACAACTTCCCTCAAGACTAGTACTTTTACTTTTACTTGAGTAAATATTTCTAGAAGTACTTTAGTTTTACTTGAGTACAGATTTTGGGTACTCTGCCCACCTCTGATTTTTATTGTATTAATGTTAGAAGTTTTGATTTAGGATACATTAAATATTTTATCTGCTACTATGTAAAAGGAACACAGCCGTAAGTGTTTTCAAACCAAATGTTATTACACTTTTGTTTCTAAAACAGTAGGCCTACTTTTAAATGAAAAAAGTGCACAATACACTACTTTTGAACGCATTATTAGTTTTGTGCACAACAATGAGATTAATTGCGATTAATCACAGACAATAATGCGATTATCGTTGCCCAGCACTGCTAAAAACCAAAAACTATAATCATTAGTTGAAATAAAATATTAACTGAAATAAGATATGATATATATATATATATATATATATATATAAATATCAAATGTGATTGACATCCTCTTACTGTGTGGTATCAGAGTCTAAAGATAAAGAGTTCCATCACACACTGTGAGATTTTCTTTGAACTCAGTCAATTCCAATTGCCCAAAATCTGCGGCATCTTTTGGCAACTAGCATCAACTCCTCAAGACTGAAAATGTCTGTACAAAAAAAGGTATAGTGTATTCCAGCTTTCAGGCGTCCTCATCAATACATCTACACTCATAAAAATAAAGGTTCCAAAATGGGGTTTCACAGTGTTGCCATAGAAGAAAAAAACTGGGTTAAAAGAACCATTTTTTTTTTCTTAGTGTGAGGAATCTTAACAACATTTTTTTCCACTATAAAGAACCTTCTGTGCAATAGAAAGTTTTCAAGGATGATAAAGCCTCTACAGGTAACCAAAGGTGCCAATAAAGAACCTTTATTTTCAAGTGCAAGTTCATAAAATCACTTCACATTGTTTGCAGACTGTTACTGCAATATTGTTTAATTAAAACAAAGGGTAACACTTTAACGTAGGGACCAATTCTCACTATTAAATCATTGTTTATTAGCATGCCAGTTATTAACATATTGGCTGTTTATTAGTGTTATAAAGCACATATTCTGCATGACCATATTCTACATCCCTAATCCTACCCAAAACCTAAATTTAACAACTACCTTACTAACTATTAATAAGTGGCAAATAAGGAGCCTATTGGGGCAAAAGTCATAGTTAATAGTTTGTTAAATAGCAAGAATTGGATCTTAAAATAAAGTGTGACCAATCAAAGTTTTTGGAAAAATACAAACTATCAGGAATTGTGTAATCTTTATCTTAAAATACTGCTTTCCATTCAAACAGCTAGGGCTGAAGAAAAAATAACTTCCGACAAAAATCTGAGAAAACATTCGGAATCCTGAATATAAGCAATGTAGGTGAGTTGTAGAATGCAGTTAGAATGCGAACCATGGTCTCCCACTGGAGAGGTAATGAGGTCTGTTTGTATTAAAGTTTAATGTCTCCTCTGCTACTCTTACAAATAGAAAAGAGCTCTTAGCTTCAGCTGTCTAGTGTGTCTTATTTGCTTGTGCTTTGCTTATTATATCCAGTGGGATGCACCTGCTGCTTGAAGCAGGTCTGAATCTTTAAACACACAAACCTTCAGTGGACACTTCTCCATAATCTAATGAAATATACCAACTTCATACAACATATCATCAAAATAAAGACAGCAATGTCTCATTCACCCATTTGAGAGCTTCATCTTTTAGCATACTCTTCCCGCTCTTCTTAGGTGCGTGTGATCCTGCTTAACTGGTGTGCCTGGTTCTTGCGCATGAAGAAGCCAGGTGAGGAACGCAAAGCCAGCTACAAATATGACCACTCTCCAGTGCACCACACTAGTGCCAGCAGCATTCAGATGGGAGTCATGCCCGGTCAGCCATCCTCTACCAACTCTGCCACCAACGGTCACATGAACCTGTACTTTGGCTACCACTCCATTGACAGTGCTTGTTGCCCACCCAGCAGTGATTCTGGTGTGTCTTGCAGCGGTGGGCGGGTCGGCGGGTCACCAAACGAAGAACAGCGGGAGGCAGTTAGGATGTTTTTAGGTGAACAGGAGATCCATCGCATCCTAGCGGAGGTGATGTACATAGCTCAGCGGTTCCGTGACCAGGATGAGGCTGAAGCCATCTGCAGCGAGTGGAAATTTGCAGCAGCGGTGGTGGATCGGCTCTGTCTGGTGGCGTTTTCACTTTTCTCCATTATCTGCACCTTTACCATTCTCATGTCTGCACCAAACTTCATTGAGGCTGTCTCGAAGGACTTCACATAATCGTAATAGCATTGCATTTTCATTTGTTTTCTTTTGTGTTTAAAGATATAAATATATAAAAAAGCATCACGTGATTGAGTGTGAGAAGTGTCTACCACCAAAGTCGATTCCTTCCTCTTCTCATCTTTCTGAGATCCACGTGAACTATTGTTACAAAAAACTAAAAATAAAACTTGACAAAGTTGTGTATTTTTTAAATGTGACTTTTCGAACAAACATTAGGTGATATTTTATGTCTTTTATAATGTATCTGACCAATCACTTGTGGGTTGGTTTATGTGTTCTCAGTGAGCTAAAACTGTTAGTCACAACAGCTAAAAATGTGTCTGTGAAGTTTCTGTGCTGAAATGCAAACATAATCAATACTGTAATCCCTTTGGAAGTCACACTGTTTAATTTCAACACTTGGCTTTAGTCATATTTTTGGTATCATTTAATATTATTATTTTAGAATTTAGTTATCAATGAACTGACGTAAAATTCCATACATTTTTAGCCGACATTTCCTTACCAAAGCAACAATAGCATACAAGTATGGTAGAACTAATATGCTCTTTAACTGTCACTTTTCATCCTTTTGATATTTTTTATATAAATCTTGTTGAAATCTCTCACTTGTATGTGGTTAGTCCAAGTAATTAGAGTGCTATTATTTTGTGACTTCATTCTGACTCTGTGATCTGTTGTATTATGTAAAGAAGACACTATGTAAACACTGTGGATATATGTCATTTTGTTAGGAAATATAGATTTAAAAAATAAAACATGTAAAAAGTTCTAGATGAGTCTACGTACAGTAGTTTGGAGAAGAATCTTCCAGTTATTTTTCACTTTCTGTATATAGTGCATGGGGCATGTTGTGTTTGTTTTACTTTTACAGCTGGTATCTCTATTTACTCCAGCTGCAAATACCAAGGCAAAACCAGTGGACCTGTGCTTAGCACATCAACTGCAACATTACCATTCATTTTGATTTACAATTCATTTTTAATGTTTTTTAAGGCTTTAATGTTACTTATGCTCAAAAACACTAAAAGCTCAGTTGAGAAAGGATCTTAATTTTCAAGACGTAAGTGAAGTAAAGCATACAGCGTTGCTTATTCATTGAGCTGGCAGAGAAGTGCAGATGCTTTTGAGATCCAGTAGTCACTGGGCTGGTTGGATGGCAACATCACGGTTACCACAAAATTTGTGGAGTGTCCTAACAGACAGAACAAAATATACAATTAAATAAAAAAACAATAAGAGTGATAAAAATATGATAACACATATAATACAATTTCAAAGCTAGGATCTGATACTAATGGTTTAAAAACAGTTTTACAGACAATGTATTTTTTCCCTCCAGTAAAAATATGGAAGTATGTTTCCGCCTCAGGATAAAAAACCTGAAGTTAATTATGGGGTAATTGTGGGCTAATTTTGAGATGAATGTTAAAATGTAAAATACAAAATACAATTGTGAGGTTTAAAGCTACTGTACAATTAGCCTTTTTTATTTTACTCTGTGGTGGGAAAAGGATAACTTTTTAAACTTGACACAGGATGAAGTTCTGAACAAGTCAAAAAATAACCTGTAGTTGACAGAGTTCCAGCACGAATGGAGGTCTTGTACAGAGGTGCGTGGTATAAGGTGGGCTCAGGAACATAGTTTTGTTGAGGTTCAAAATGTACCACAGGCAGCATGGGGTTCATCACTCTCAACAGCGCGTCCTCAATAACCATGTTTGTGTCATCCCAGCGACAAGCATCCATGAACATCCCATGAACCAACACACCATCCTCCATGGTGGGAAGCTATGAGGCAGACCACAGAGTATTGACTTCATTCATGGTGTCAGATTTTTTAAAAACCATACCATTATGAACACTTTTTTCTTGCCTTTTGAAATAAAAGAATTAACTAAGGAAAACTGTACAACAATGAAAGTTTGGTTTCACAACAAATCTTTCTCCCCAGTTCAATAAGCATCTTCAAAAGTCTCAATTTGAAATAAATAGATAATATTAATTCCTAAAACCTGGCCCACCCATTCGCAGAGAAGTACAGTATGAAATCTTTAGAAGCATGGATTTTCAAATTACCATATTAAAATAATTTCTGAAGGATCATGTGACATGGAGTTACAGCCGTTAAAAATTCTGCCAAGTTCAAACGCCTCAATTGAAGTGTAATTCAAGAAAGAACATGGTCATACAGAAATAAATTATGATTCGCTAATAAAAGTGAAACTCGGGGAAAAATAAAACTTAAATCCCTTTATCATGTAACCATCTGAAGTTTCCGTTGTAATCATATCAGAAAATATATGTTAAAAAAATCCCTGCAAGTTTCTGGGCTGACCTCCTTATCCATGTCAAGTTCTTCCCCTGGCTCAAGGGTTTTCAGAGCTTCAGTGACAAGGGTCTGGTCTCTGTACACTGGTATCATGTTGAAACGAAAATTCAGCTCATCAATAGGCAGGTTGTATTTGCGCGCATGATTCTGCAGTGCACCTATGAGACACATGAATCAACTCTTTATTGAAAAAACAAAGTTTGAAAAATACTGTAAACATTTGTTTTTCACCTATAACAAGCAGCAAGGCCAAATTTTGTTAGGATTTTATTTAATTTACCAGAGCATGTAAGCAAACGTGTTACCTACCTGTAAGGAATCCTTGAGGAAAAAATAATCCAGAAATCCAAAAAGACTTGGGCTGACCTGTTGTGATCCAACTCTGCTCAAACACAAATGCAACCAATGGGTACTACACCTCAATTCAAAACTGAAAAGAATACATTTCAATAAAAATAAAACAAAAAAGAAGCAAAAACTCAACTTTTACCACCTAAGGGAGAAAGAAGTTAGCTCAAGGTAAAGCCAACAGACTTGGATCATTTCAAGATTCAAGATTTGTATTCATCACATACACGATTATATAGAGAATATATAACCAGCAGTGAAATGTGAATTTTTACATTCAGATCATTTGTAAAAATCAGTAACTAGAGGGCTGAAGGTTATAGCTGGTGGACAGAGTTATCCACTCATAATCACACTGCTGGGGAGAATATTTGGATACTTCCAAACAGATAAACAATAAATGCTTATATTAGTGTACTACAATCTTTGTTTAGAAAAAAAGTTCACCTCATTTTCCCCAAAAGGTTTTGTTTGAGAAACAATGGAAAAACTTATTTATTCAATAAAAATCTTGCCTCCTGGCTTAGCCCTCAAATCTCATTCACCCTCCAAAATTTAAACTTGCTGCTTCACAAGGAACAAGACAAGAATGTCAATGAGGGCTGTGCTGGTGCATGTTCTTCTTCACCACCTGCCCTAAACCTGATTTTCAGCATATCATGGTAGAATACTTTTCTTTTTCATACATGATGGTGGGCTTATATTATGCAGTGTACCTCAGTCTATTCATGCTGATGTAGAGGAAACTTCTCACTTCACTGCTGAAACTAGTGCGGTTACATATTCTGAGCCTTTTTTTATTTAAAAAAAACAGCATACTTCTGCAATTCATCCATATTATCATGAGCTTATCGTGCGTGTCTGTGTTATTTAACAGAGCACTCAGACCAGCCACACGGAACAGCACATCAGGTCCAAGATAACAGTTTTGGTGTGCCCATAAACCCATGCAAGAGCACTATGACCATATGTGTGAGCCAAATTTGAGTTTGTTTATGTAGCTTTTTTTGACTGAGTTTCAGAGAGTGCCGTTTGGAATGGCTGTGGGCCCCTCTAGCTCCATTTGTGAACTATAATACCAACAGCACACAACTCATATATCAATGGCATTCACTGGAATCCCCTACGCAGAGGAAATTGTCCATGTACAATGAGGGTGAACTTCCTGAAAACAGAGGAAAAAAGTGTGTGTGTGTGTGTGTGTGTGTGTGTGTGTGTGTGTGTGTGTGCGCATAAGCTTTTGAGTGTTAAACCAGAGACTATTTTAATGCCTTGCTTTAGGGATAATAGTGTCAGGAATATTATAGTCAACATTTACTGATTTAAATTTTAAGTAAGCAAGCTTTTAAAATGTATATAAACTACGTGTCACAGTGTTTCCTATCAAATGTTGGGAGACTATGGTGGTAAAGTAAAATGCATCAATCTGTTGTCTGTAAGACATCTGACAAAATTGGAACAAAAAACAAAACAAACCAAAAAACCTGACTTGAACCTGGACTTGAACATGGACAATCATTTCAAGATTGGTTAAACAGCATTTATTGTGAACTATGCCAATCTGAGATTATATACTAACAGTACGCATTTGTGATATGATAATTGTACTAAGCCATAGGTAATTTCGATTTTAGTCTGACTGCCAATGCGCCGTCAAAGCAACTGCGCAAAACACAACATAAGAAATGTTTTATGTTATGAGCAGTCCAAAATATTTTCCGTTTATCATGAATCAGTTGGGACAAATTATCAAGCTTCCACATTCTAGGTAATTATTGTGTCATCATTTTGACTCCACAGACATACCTCTATAAATGCAGTGCGCAGGGTGAGGTCTCTCACCCAGCTGCCGAGGGGTTTGAGAGATGGGTAAGCAGCATTAGACCAGTGATCAGGAACCTGGTTATTAAGGAAACTGTTATAAATCTTTTCCATTTCTTCTGACATCACCACAAGACCCGCTATTGCCTTCTGCAGAGTACATAGTGAAGTCTGCAGAGAAATGCAAGCACACAAATATAAACAATCAACAGCAGCAAGATTAGTGTGATCAATAATTCATTCTTGTTGGACTGGCCACTGTAATAAATTCATCATTTGTACTTTACAATAAAAAAAACAAACCTTAAGTACACCAAGCAGGAAGTTAAATCGGTCTACTTCCTGTCCGAGCACAGTGGTTAGAGAGTTGACTCTACCGTTTGAGTCTTGCAAGAACAGACTCTCCACTGCTGCATCCATATCTAATTTCTCTGCTCAGATGCACATACACACACACACAGGCAGGTCCAAAAACTTATTATAAAACAATGAAGTGACAATAGATTGGTGTGCAAGGAGCAACAGGGTTTTGAGACTAACCAGGGATTCTTGCTAAGATGGATTCAGCCAGCTCATGAACCACCTCATCATTGGTCTTCCCTCCACCTGCTGCAGAGGAGCGGGGCTGGACTTCCAGAATGGTGCTGATCAGTGTCATGGTCTCCTGCCTCTGTTTTCAGTGACGGAAAGAAGACCCACATGTGTGTTATACAGTATGTCAGCGGGCAATGCACAAAAAGCAAAGAAAGATGCATTGGAAATAAAAAAGTAACGTCACCTTTATTTATATTGCGCTTTATAGACATTGGTTCAAAGAGACTTTACAGTATTAAACAGGAAAGTAACAAATTCATTGATGCAAACTTCTGGGGTAAATCAAAATTAAGCTGTAAACTTCAGTTCAGTTTAATACCTATATAATTTTATACATTTGTAATAATAGTGGCAATTTTGCAAAATGTGTCAATTATGAACACATTGGATTCTGTGGGGGTCCTGTTGGGGGACCAGTTCTCCAATTTCACACAGTGAGATTTATGAGGCTGCATTACACATTTGTACCGATTTTGTGGATTGATATTATTTAATAACATTTTAGGTGCATTAGGTGGAAAGAGATAGTTCACCCAAAAATGGAAATTCTATCATTATTTCTTTTGTATTCATGTTGTGCTAAATCTTTTTTTTTTCTTCTTCTGTGGAGTACAAATATTGACTTTTTTATGAATACTCTGGTAACTCAACATGGATACATGAATGAGGACTGGGGCTATCAAGCTTCAAACAAACTCATGGGTTTTTATGAGTCAAGTAAGTATCTGGCATATTTGATGAGCTTTATGTATGTGCTTTTTATCAGTGTTTACATATGAACATTTCTTTAGAACATGTGGAATTAATTCATATGAATCACTTTTAACATGTCTTTTGTATGCTTTGATGGATAAAAAAGTTCATGCTGTGTGGACTGTCAATGGATGTCTTATGGGTTTTTGAACAAAATGAAAGTGAGTAAATGAATTTTCACAGTGGTGATAACAGTGGGTATTATGATTTCTGTTGCTGGTCCTCAGTGAAACTTGCTTTTACTTGGGTGGTGGTGTAGATTATATTCTACTGTAAAAAGATTTGGATTAAAAAATTCTACTAAACAACTGCTTACATAACTAGCTCCTGGGTCAAATATTTGGTATTATTACCAAGCTTGTGTTTAGGAGAACTAGACAAAAACCTACTGTAAACAATTTTTATGGCATAAAGTAACATAAAAAATAAAATAAAAATACAGAATAAGAATAGAATAAGTTCTAGAAATACTGGACTTAAACAAATACTCATACTTACATAACTAGTTCGCTGAGCTTGTTATTCTGTGTGCGGTTAAAAGAGGTGAGAATTACCTGGAAGGCCAAGTTAGCATTTTCATGCATGCCAAAGACCTCTGGATCATCAATTAGTGGCAGATCCTCAATATATTGCTTATATTCAGTCAAGCTGTCTGAATTAGGAGCAAAATAAATCCCTGCACAAAAGAAAAGAATGTCTTGGTTACTTCGAGGTGAAGTGTGTAATGATCTGGTTGCAATATAATAAAGTCTGCAATGAAGAGCAATGGCACTAAACAAAATCTTTAATAAAAAAACAAAAAACAAAACAACAACACTCCACCAACCACTCGTGCTCCTCAACCCTCAATGGCTTTCAGTTAACAGTATACAAAATATTTTGTCATTAATCACTTACCCCCATGTCGTTCCAAACACGTGAAAGCTTTGTTCGTCTTCGGAACACAATTTTAGATATTTAGAATGGAAACCGGGAGGCTTGTTACTGTCCCATATACTGCCAAGTAAATTATACTGTCAAGGTTCAGAAAAGTATGAAAGACATAGTTAGAATAATCCATCTGCCATCAGTGGTTCTATCTAAATTTTATAAAATTACGAGAATACTTTTTGTATGCGAAGAAAACAAAAATATAGACTTTATTCAATAATTTGTCTCTTATGTGTCTCTCCGCATCACCGTAGCGCCATTTTGGAGAGCTGCACGGTTGCGCTGTTTTTGTTCAAATCAAAGCATAAATACATGTAGAAAACATATCCTTCTGTCGCAGCTGACACAGAATTACGTACACAGTTTGTGTTCAGTGAATATTCTCCAAAATGGAGAATACAGAGATGCGGAAAGACACAGAGGAGACGAATTGTTGAATAAAGTCATTATTTTTGTTTTCTTTGTGTACAAAAAGTATTATTGTCGCTTAATCAAATTCAAATTAAACCACTGATGGGATATGTACTATTCTACTATTCTATGTCTTTCATAATTTTCTGGACCTTGATAGTGCAATTTACTTGGCAGTCAGTGGGACAGTCAGATCTTGTGTTCCGAAGATGAAAGAAGCTTTTACAGGGTTGGAACAACATGTGGGTAAGTGATTAATGACAACATTTTCATTTCGGGGTGGAGTAACCCTTTAAATGAATCAAAATGTAAATGGCTACCTAGCCAGTAACATTTATCTAAATATGTATAAAAGCTAATTTTAAGAAAGGTGACCAATGACGTCAACGTACGAGTTCTTGTGATTATAGTTGTAACTGCACATATAAACTGGGACAGCAGAAAGAATTTCAGTGTGGGAAAAATACACAAAATATACGTTTGTATATTTGTGACCCTGGACCACAAAACCAGTCTTAAGTAGCACAGTTATATTGTAGCAATGGCCAACAATAGTTTGTATGGTTTAAAACATTTATTTTTTTTCCCAAAAATCATTAGGATATTAAGTAAAGATCATGTTCCATGAAGATATTTTGTAAATGTTCTACCACAAATATATAAAAACTTCATTTTTGATCACTAGTATTCATTGCAAAGAACTTGATTTGAACAACTTTTTCTATTTTCTTAGCGATTTTCTTAATATTTATATTTTTCTGCACCCTCAGATTCCAGATTCCAGAAGAAGTCTATGGAATTCCGCCTTTAGCTAAGTAAACGTGTGAACCTGATTTAGAGTAGGTATAGCTGTCCTCTAATGTGGCTGGGGAGAAGAAACTCTTGAGTATGGTGCGCAAACATCGCTGATCCCAGGCATCCGTCACCCTTCCTCCATACGTAATCTCACCTATAGAGATAATAAAACACACACATAAACACATCCCATTTCATTGCATGACTGACTGACACCTTGCCAAGAATTAATAAGACAGTTTGACACTGTGAAGCTTCCTTAATGAGTCTTTCTCAAATCCTCTCATAACAACATTACTGAAACAGTCTTTTATAGTCTCTGCATGCCACCAGCTGCACCAAAGGTAATAACATCTATTCACCATCTGACGGTCTGTAAAATGATGCCTACTTAGACCAATACATTCTTAACAATTAGAAAACCTTTTAGAAATTTGAGTGAAAGATACATTTTTGTTGAGAAAATTTATTTATACCACATTCATATTTATATTTTATTTCTTTATGTATAAAGTACTTTACTTATACTTTATTATAAAAGTATTTCTAAAGCAGACTCATAGAGAAACAGCTGAGAGAAATGTGTGAAAGTGTTGATCAATAACTGATGCTATAAATACTTCTGCAATGAACACACACATACCCGTGATGTATATAAGAGCATCCCAGGGTATATGTCCTATCTGGCAGTAGAGGTTTAGGTTGAGAAGAGCACACTCTCTGTCACTGTCATTGAATTCATAACGAATGTTCCAGCCCAGAGGACCAAATTTCTTCCTCTCCTATACATACATAAAAGCATACACACACACACATACAAGAGAAAAACTTACAGACAAATAAGAGTAGGATTTAGAGAGTGTGATTTAGTAAGGTCCTCTTGAACATGTAGTAATCTGCAAATAATTGGCCAATTTTTTTAACTAGATTAATGTTATACTTTTCAAATGATTTCTGTATCAAATAAATGATACACGCATCAGAAAATCCTGGGGAAAAGCACACAAACAAATTCCATCACAGTTTACACAAAAATATTAAGCAGTAAAAACCTTTTTTTTTTTTTGGGGGGGGGGGGGGTTGTTACATTAATAATACACTAATCATTGATAATAACATGAATTACATCAGAAACCGGATATGAGAATGATTTTCGTGAGTAATTGCTTTGCCATTTACTGGAATAAATTACATTTTAAAATATATTAAAATAGCTTAAAATTACGAAATAACTGAAATAATATTTCACAACATTACTGTTATCGCTGTAATAAATAAGGAAGCCTTTGCAAGCATAAAATACATTTGTGTATTTGTACAACCATAGTGTATGAGTAGAATATGTATAACAAAAATCTATATATTAAAATGTTAACATAAACCTGTAATATAATTCCAAAAGGTATACTGCTTAAAATAAAAGTAAAAAATTACAGCATTTATGTCAAATATAAATATTTTAATACACTACTGTTCAAAAGTTTTGGGTCAGTAAATTTTTCTCTTTCTTTTTTGAATAATACTTTCATTCAGCAAGGATGTATTAAACTAATAAAAGTAAAGTGATAGTGAAGACTATTAGTAAAATATTTGTAGAAAATATTTATATTATTGAATAAATTATTTTTTTACTTATTATAAAAAAGTAACTTTTTAACTATTTTTTTTTACCCTTTTTTATTTACTGTAAATTTTAACACTAAATAAGTGGTTTGAAACAAATTAAAGTTAACTCCCCAAAAAAGAACAATACAGTATAAGCTGCAATGTTTCCATCCAATTTTTTTATTTAACCATTTAAACTGTCCTGCTCATATTTTATGGCAAGAAAAACATAAGGCTTTCCACAAGGTTTCTAAACTTTATAATTTATAGGCTTCAAACTAAATAGACCCCCCCCCCCCATTATTGACTACACACAGAATTTTCAACCCTTGAGCCCTGACCTGAACGATGGCGTGGAAGAAACACACTCCAAAAATGATCTTCCTCCATTTTCTGCCAAGAATGTGTTCCTCAAAGAACATACTGCTGATCTCAGTAAAGGCGCGTCTCACATTGGCACGGAGACCCTTTGGGGGCTCGTTAGTAACCTACCATCACATTAACAAAGGCTCATTAGTTCCCTGGCAACACAAGCATATTAACAACAAAACAAAAATTAGAGCCAAAGACAAAATAGAACTGCTAAAATTCATAAAATAAGTTACCAACTCTAAAAGTCTGGCTGCTTAAAGACATCCATGTCACTGCACTATCATTATAATGAAACATTGTTTAAGGTCTTATAAACTACTATTGGTTCTAGTCATTTGGTAAAGCTAGGGTTTAACTGATAGGGACGTGAGCACAGGGGTGTTAATGTATTAGGCTGAGAGTGAATCAATTATGAAAGCACTCCTCCTTGTGAAGTGTTATCTTATTTTTGCAGGAGTGTGTGACTGTGTTAGTGTGACTAAAATTTTAATTTGATATACATGCAGACATATCCCAGTGCTAGAAGGATGAATGACATGTAAAGGTAAAAATATGTGCATGTCATCAGCGTATGGATGCCACTGACATGTGAAGCTTCACTCTATACTGATGTATGTTTTCCATCCCGAAAGATAAAAAATGAGATAAAGGCATGTGCATGCTTTCATGAAAAATAACTACTTGTTTGCGAGCACAGAACTTTATGACTATAAGTTTCTAAAGCCTTTAAGTATGTATAAGCAGTAGTGTGCCTTTGTGTTACCTTGACAGAGTTTTGCAATACAGTGACAGGAAACACATTGGTAGGCATGGAGCTAAGAAACAGTCTGAAGTCCTCATGGATAACAGTGTCTGCAAAGGTCATACAAGAACAGGACAACAGAAAACAGGACAACAAAATAGCTTTATAGTGGATTCACATGTGCAACACACACTCTGTAATAAAAGTTAGAAGCAGGTGCAAAACAGGTGAGTCTGTCAATAAAAACAGAAGAAGAATATTTTCACTGAACCATACAAAACAGAACACAGACACAAATATAAACATACAAAAATAGTTTTTGTGAATCTAGTCATTCATCTAACAGTGTCAGCTTCTGTGACAAGGTTCTGGAGAAGTCGTAAATAAAATAAGCATGGCATTTTGATGGATTACTTAATTCTTTAAGCAGGAGTTTTATTTTTTTTTACATTTTCTTAAATATTTAATGCAGGAGAGACAAACAAATATGGTACACTACAGTTTAAAAAAATCAATAATTGTATTTATTTCAAAGATGCATTAAATGGATCAAAATGTTTTCTATTTCAAATAAATGTTATTTAAAAAAATCCTGAAATATTTTCTAAATGAAGAGGAATCAGAAGAAAAATCAGCAAATTAGAATGATTTCTGAAGAATCATGTGATCACTGAAGACTGGATTGAAAATTCAACTTTGCCATCAAAGGAACACATTTTAAAATTAAACTAATAATTTTTATAATATTTCATATTACTACTGTTTGTATATGAATATATATATATATATATATATATATATATATATATATATATATATTTATTTATTTATTTTTTTTATTTTTTTTTTTACTGTATTTTGGATAACAAATTGGTGAGCATAAGATACTTTTTTTTTTAAAACACCACAAAAATCCAACAACCCTTTGAACAGCAGCGTAGTTGAACTTCAGCATTATTACTTTTATCTTTGGTTAGAAGTAAACTCTTTTTTTTTTCACAAGACTTGATATTAAACAATGAATGAATCTCCTGGGGTTGTAGGGTCCCTCCTGAAGACCCCTAATATAAAGGCCTAGGCTACAAAGCAAGACCTCACTTGTACACACATACAAACTAACCAGGTTCAGTAAAGGTTTTGATGAGCTCCTCCATTGCCAGCATCCACGACACAGCCAGGTGACAGTTTTGCAGGAAGATCCAGTTGCCAGTCTTCAGAGCTTCCATTATCATCCTCTCCGCAATAGGCCCCTGACCTTGACCCAGTGAGATTGATTTCACCCTGAAATACAAGAAACTCAAAATAATTGAAAATGTACTGGATTTGCCAAAGTTTGTCAGATTTATCATTGTTACCACAATTATTTCAGATATACCCATGCCCACATGAAATTTTAACACACACACACACACACACACACACACAAAAGCTTTACTTTTCAAAGAGTCTCTTTGTATTTAAAGGGATTTTTGGCTATCCAAAACTAATACAAGTCCTTGACGGTACGTGAAACTTTTGAAAATGTGTTTCTTGTGGCTTTGTTGGAATGACTAATAAATCAACTGTTCTCATAGTTGGCAAGCAGAAGTGACCAATAGTACCATCCAGACTCACTTGCATGACTGAAAATAAAGGGAATACAGGAAATTGGCAGCAGTGTAAGCTAGAAACAGTGTCTTGAAATTAATTCTATCATATTCTGGCAGCCAGAAAACGATCTGAGCAGAGGCATGACATGGAAAAATTACAGAGGGTTAAAAACCATTTGAGCAATGGGATTTTGGAGCCACTCTAGGAATATGAAAGCCATATAGCAGATGCTGGTTGGCAAAAAAGAAAAGAATTCCAGACAACCTGGATGAGAAAATGAGTAAAGTAGTGGTTAAATAAGGCCACTGCTATCGTAATGTGGTCCATAAGAGCATCCCAGGATGATACCAGGTCATGATGCACACTAGGAGGCAATAACTATGTGACCTCTGAATAAGAGAGAGAAAGCGATTTGGTGAGGGATGTCATGGCTGAATGAAAGAAAAACTCATCACAATTATAGCTAAGGTGATCAAATTTGATTTGTCGGTGAGGCACGTAAACAGGAGGAGGAAATTACTGTATGTGTACTGCTGAATGTAATGAGCACAGTAATGCTAAAAGAGTCACGGGATCTGAAGTAGAAGTGAAGTTAGGCCAAAAGAAGAATAGAGGTCCCAGAACTGATCCCTGTGGTACCCCAGTTTTGAGCTAAATATGAAGAGTGTAATCCTATTTTTCAGAAGAACAGGGCAGCAAAGAAACCCTCTTCATAAATATCACATATTTTTAAGTTTTTTTATTTTTAGGAGATCTGTTTGTAAGCTATCTGAAACATGTATCACACATTCAATATGAATAAATATATTATGCAGAGGTTATTGTACAACACTGAGCATTCGATCATGTAATTATGTACTTACATGTGTCACTTAACTGGGAGTGATACTTGGCAAGTGAGTGACTGATTAAATGGTGTATAAATGTCATAGTGCATGTACAAGTACCTATCTTGGTATCCTCTCTCAATTGCAAACCGCTGGAATGCTCCCATCGGATCTGAGCCTGTGCTCAGAATAAAGACCAGGGGAATGGAAGGAGACATGTCTGCATACAAGGTTGCAAGATCCACTGGGGGATTCTCCACAAATTGTTGTCCCAAACCAGTGATAACAAATTCAGTCACTGCAAACACAACCTGAAAACACCCAGAGTAAGAGACTTGAAATACATTTCAATGAAGCCATACCAGCTGATAATGATACATAACTTAAGCAGACTTTCAAGAAACTTGACACACACAGGAACCGTAACACATACACACAAACAAATCACAGTTTAAGCATATATGGTGGTCTGCTATTAAGCACAATACAGGTACAATACAACATGTAGCGAGTCATCTGAACAGCTTAAAGGCATTAAATACACTATCACTCAACAGTTTAGTGTCAGTAAGATTTTTTTATTGTATTTATTAATTAATTCATTTTGTTTTTATTTTTAAATACTACTTTTATTCAGCTGAAAAGTCAGAGCTGTGAGATGTTAACTCAAAATTGTTTGAATTAATCTGAGAATCTGTGAATTTAACTCGGAATTGCAAGAAATAAAATCAGAACAGTGAGATTCTGACAGACACAGTCTTACACAGTAAGTCAACCTTTTTTCTTTCTTTTTTTACCTTCTCCTCCATAAAACTCTTGATGAGAATAAGTTTCTGGAAGGCCCCAAGTCGCTGATTCCAGTGACCTCTGACCTGTGGTTGTTTGTCAGAGGGTATGTCTTCTGAGAAAGGAGGAAGATCAGTAACATACCCATCCCACTGTTCAGGATTTATTGTTACTTCTAGTTGCCCTGCAAAAGAGAGACAAGGGAAAACAGCATTAACATAAGAATTACTGGACGGTTTCCATTTTGATGCTTTTCAAGAAACTGTGCAAGTAAGTGATGTTTCAATGAAACAGGAAGAATATACCCAGTTTGACAGATATAGGTGTGGATAAGATCTCCTTTTTAATGCCATGAAAGCATGGTAGTCGGTCTTCTAGATTACAACAAGTCTCCCAGGCAAAATCAGACAACCATGGCACTTCTGGCTTCTCTGGCAATTCCTGCAGAGGAAGCAGGAGTGTTATTATCAGAAAACGTGTGTGTGTGTTTGTGCATAAGGCTGCATAAGTAATATTTCATCATACTGATGCATGTCAGAAGCCTCAAAGAGCATGAATTGAGACTAAGGACTTTGATCAAGCAACAAGTCATGACTGATTTGTGTACAAAAATGTTGACAAACACTGGAGAAAATCAGTTACAAGCAGTGATGGCAAGTATATTGGATTATTCCTTCCCAGATAATTTTCCTCAATTTCTAAACCATATTAACATCCTATACTGAGAGGTTCATAAATAAGGGAACACAAAAAAATATCTGTCAAGGTTGATAAAATTTGGTAAATGAGAATAGTTTTACTTACACAACCTCTCATGTAAGATGTTAATGGTTATTCACATTTTGTGCAGGAGACACACTGGAGTGAAAGTGCAAATTCAATCCACACATTTCATTCTCAATAAGCCACATGATTCGAGTTTCATTCATGTCCCTAATGGCACTGGAATCAAGTTTAAAACTTAGGGTTACCCAACAGAGATGCTTTCCTTAGCAACAAAACTGAACTGTACTCAGTTTACTGAAATACACACAAAAACATATTGCTTTAACGCACACAAAAACAATATAACAGCATGGGGCATTACAGAGATGCCTTTTTAACGGGGGCAGAGACCGCAGGCCCCTGAGGAAAGGGAAAAATTAGAAAACAGCTCTAAAATCGAACAATTAACACGATTAAATCCCATTCATGACCTGTAAAAGGATAATTGCCTTTTGTAGGATCAGAATAAGAACTCACATACATAAGTACTCAAACTGTACACACACACACACACACACACACACACACACAGGTGTTCTTTCTTTCTCTGTTATCACATATGCCTTTTCAACCTCCCTGACCTTCTCCATGCCTCCAGCTCCTCGCAGAAAGTACTGCCACTCCTGCTGGAAGATCTCTCCCCTCTGCATCATGATCTCCACGCACAGCATGAAGCTGTAGATGGCCTTGTGCTGCTCAAAAAGGCCACGAGACACGTTCTTGTAGGCGCTCAGCAAAGTCTGATCCAACAGAATCTGTAGTCTCATACTCAGATCTCTGTGCTTCTCTGATGACTCAATAGTGTTGTTGAACAACTGCAAAGACAGGTCAGGGACATTCTCAGGGAGTGCGTGAGTTGACAAAACGTAAACCAGACCTTGAGTCTGGGGAAAAGTCTGGGGTCGGTAAATACTTCACAATATTACTGTCTTATTATATGCTTGATCGAATAAATGCAGCTTCAGTGAACATAAGACAGTTAGTAAAAAATGAAACAAATCCTACAGATCCCAAACTTTGAAATAGTATTGTATAGACAAAAGTAAAAAGTAAAGTAATTAATGAATTTTACATTTTTTACATTTTATCCTGAAATAATATTCTAGAATGTCTGCTCTAGATTGAAATTACCTGTTTAAAGTACTTCAGGGAAAACTGGTACATAGGGTCAATCTCAGACAGGCTGGCAATGACAAAATATATGATGGAGCCACGTGTGGCAACAGGGCGATACTTCTCTCTGGCTGCGTTGATCATCTCCTCTGTTGTCTCTGCCTCCACCAGCCGAGATTTTATGGCCTGAGATGTCACCTGTGCAAGAGAAAAGAGGATAAATTGTCAGCAGATCAGTTTGATGTCAAATGTAAGTGTTATACTCCAAAAAGAGACAAATGTAATGACTCAACAGCTTGATGTGTTTATAAAGCATCTTAAAATGTGAAAGGAGCTATCAAGCCATCCACATTGACAGCAGTATTAGTGTCGCAGAGATACATGAAACTGTAGCAGAGGTGTCAGACAGAGACAGAGCTGTTTTTGCCTTTAAGATGCATACTTTGTTCATTGCTGGCCCAACCTTTCGTTCATCAATCTATCTGTCCCTCCCATTCAGCCTTTCATTACTCTCTGTGGGTGGCGGAGGTTGACAGTGATGTGCAATCTGTGCCTCTGATTCTTGCTCAAATCTGGCACAAACACACTACGTCAGGGGAATTTGCTAAAAATGTATTGTGCCAGCCCAAATGAAAGCGCCATTTATTAGTAAGCAACATCTATGCTGGTTTTGAACATGATTCACTAAAAAGAGATTATGGAGCTCAAGACAGCATACACAACTGTACTGTACTATAATCTAGAGGAGTACTTTTTTTCTATAGTTACACATTATAGAATTTACAGAAGTTATAAAAAAAATATATATATGGTAATATGCTCATGTTGAATTGCTTATGATAGTGACACAAGAGTGAACATGGCATTTGTTTTTCCATTTCCAAATCCTAAAACAAATCCTCAGAAGAAAAAGATTCATACAGTATGTGTCAGCCCTCATTCCCAAACGTTCACATAATCTTTTGAGTCGACTGTGACATTTGCATTGTTTGTGAAGTAAACCTCTCCCTTTTGTTTGCAGCAGTCATTATCATAGCAGAAAAAAAGGTTTAATGACAACTATTAGATAAACAGTGGCAACAAAAAGAGTCTGGACACTTAAAATAAATAAATGTCATTGAATTACAAAAATTATCAAACAAAGTGGCTTCTGCAAACAAATGATGCAAGTCCTTTTCAGAGCTAACTTCATTCCTTTCCAATGATGTATTTTTTTTTTAAGTGAATGTTGGTGGATTTAACTTACAGTTTTCAATCAAAATGTTTCTTGAGCTGAAATTTACCTTTAAAACATGATATATTTTGGGAAAAGTAAATAGTAAACAGTTTTTTAAACAGTATTTTACACTGTAATAATGTTTCACAATATTACAGTTTTTACAGTATTTTCATCAAATAAATGTAACCTTGATGAGCATAAGAGACTTCAAACCCCAAATTGAATGGTAGTGTATAAATTAAAATTGCTTTAGGGTAAAAAAAGGTTAAAATAACATTTTCAGCTGCTTTTATATATAATTACTGGCCTACTGTATATAATTACTGGTCTATTACTCTGCTACTAAGTAGTTAAATACTGTCTTAACATTAAAACTACTATAGATCAGTAACAAACACATAACTATGCCCTCACTTTAAACTTCTGACCCCAAACCACTGACCTTCGACTCCTGTAATGTTTGTACAAGCTCCTCATTGTCGAGGATGTTGCCCTCGGAGGTAAAGAGCAGTTTGAGAATTCGGTCCTCAATGGCTTTTAACTGGTTCCGGTCTGCATTGATGCGAACTATAAGCTGGCTTCTCTGTTCTTCCAAGTCAGGACGCTCCAGACGAACTACATCACTGGGTATAGACAAAATTAAACAATCAAAACAAGTCAATCAAAATTTTACATAGTGGTAACTGGCAAGAGGTACATCATTTAAACAAACAATCTGTATAAACATAAAAAAAAAATATTTTGTTAGACAACATTATGTCATTATAGAAACTAGTGTAATGAAATGTGTTTGCATATGATGTACTGTAGGTTGTAAATAAAATTGTGTATTTGGTGACCAGCTGTGATTGGACCACCTACGATGGGTGGTAGTAAAAAGTGAAAATGTGTTTCTTAAAAATGTGTCTGTAGTTCAGACAATAGATGAACAGATGAGAAAATACAGCAATAATAAAGCCTATAACAATGTAGGATTTGAGCCGAGGGGTCATGGTTTTCATATCCATTGACCATGAAATAAAAAGCAAAGACAGAAACCTACAACTACTATTTTACTGCATTATTCCATCACTCCATGCTTTTAGAAAAATAAACACCTTTGATTCAGCTATTGTCTCCTAGCTGAATATTTTAAACCTCTGGAAAACTAACATTTTATTTTTTTCCTAAAATTTCATGTTATTGCATTGGACTAAAAGATATTGACTGTGCTCACACACGGTTTAACAACTTCCCACCTTGTTACACTTGTGGTGTTTCCGGACAAAAATAAACAGCCTACAAAAAAAAAATTCTTAATTTGCTATATTATTAACATATATTGGATTCAGTATTATGTGCCTTATGTTTTTGAGTGAACATTGACAAAATGATCCGCAAATAATGCTTTCTTCACTCAAAAACTGAGGTTCATAAGCTCAAATTAATGAGGCCTATGATCAATCATTTTCAAAAAGAAATACAAAACCTGTGATAACTGGAACAAAAACGACTTGACAAAAAGATTGAATCCAAGATTTGTTGACAATATGACATTGTGAGAGATTAACAAGCATTTTTGAACGGAAACATCTAATTAGGTAAAATATAAGATTTTCAGCACTTCAAAATGTTAACTTTAAGTTTTTCTTTATATCAGATTTAAAAAGTTTCAAACTTAACATAATTTGTCTAATGTGCTTTTTGTTTTTAAATGGAATCTGAATATTCAAAGCACGGGATTACCTGAGGATTTGATCTTCCAGACCAGACTTGGTAACAGTGAAGTTGATGATGGTCACTTTGATGCACACCTGATACAAATAAGTCACAAAACAACTATGGATGTGTAGCTTAAAGTAGTCATAACATAACTTGTACAGTATCAACATTAATTGAAAGCAAGCTAAATAAATACAGTAACTTGCTCTGGTTTCTCCACCCTGTCATCATTTTGACATTTATGAGATACAACTGGTGGCTCTGAGAAAGGCAGAAAATCATTCAAATTTGAATTATTAAAGCAAAAATCGACCTGTAATTCTAAATAGCAAAAACGTATTCTTTAGGGGAATGTAAATAATGACTGGGATTATCTGCTAAATGTATCCGCTAAGAGATGCTACCTTTCCTCTCTAAAAATCCTCTCGAGGCAAACTCTGTGCTTTGATTGGACCTTTGTGCTTTGTATTTGCTGTCTGTCTGTGAGAATGTTTCTTTAGTCCTGACTGGTTTGTCAGCACAGCTCATCTCTCTTCATATAAGCTGAAATGACAGGTCTGTCCTGTCTCTAATGCTGGAGCTTACAACGGCACATCCCTATTTGACAGGCAACCATATCTGGTGGTGTGCTCTCTGCATGCTGCAAGCACTATTGCCCGTGGCCTTGTCTGTTATGATTGCTAGGGCATTGTCTTGTGGCATGTGGCTGCTGATCCGCATCCACCCCAGAATACTGCAGCAAGAGTTGATATGGCGTGGAGCCAGGGAGGGTTTGCTGCACAAGGTGGTGCCACAACAGATATGTGAAGGGCTGGTGCCAGCCGTGTCCACTTTGCTACAGTGCCAAATCTAGTTGACCTTAAACAGGTGTCAACCTTGATCCCAGAATGCTTTCTAAAATTCCCCCTGCCATTTGCACAAAATAATCTGAGAGGATAAATTAACAATGAGCTGCTAATGAAACACTGACAGTAATTACATTAACAAAAAGACTGCGGGGGTCAGACATTTGCTGGGAAGAATGAATTATCAGTCACATGGTTGGAAAAAGTAATGTGAACACCTAGGAACACCAATTCCACATATTGGAAAAAGTAATTTAAACTGCTAGGAAATGGATGATATTTCTTCCTACCACAATTAGCTCTTAATACAGCCTCCAACATTCTCCGAATAGATTCATATGCAAACGTTTGAATAGTCTCCAGTAGAATGCAGTATATCAGAACATCTGCAACTTGCTTCAGAGATACTGGAGATGGGAATCTGTTTCTCACTTTACTTTAAGAACAGCCCACAGTGGCTTGATATTATTCATTTCAGGTGAATTATAAAAAAGGCCAGGGCAGATATCAAAGCATATCTTGGTGTTCCAACTGTCCTGGTTTCATGATCATGTATTTATATTTTCACATTTTAGCACTGGTGTCTGTGATTTTGTTGCAGCTCTTTCAGTTTTCTGTTTTTGTGAAAACATGGTCTTCAGGATGAATACTGAGGTTTGCTTTCACTTCTGCTGCAGTAATGTTGTGTTGTTTGGACTTATTGGTTATTCTAAGTGTTTGATGGTGCCTCAATTTATTTTAATTTATTTTTCAGAAATGTTCTTTGCAGATGAAATATTGCCATGCTTTTTGTTCACAGTCATAATCGTAAAGTGTTGTTCTTAAAACACCAAACAATTAGGCTAAGTTTACAGACGCTCCTGCTAAAAGGGCTCCCATGATTTGCCTTTTAAGAAATCTGACAAATCAGCAAGCACTTGTACTTACCACTGCTGAACACAACTTATACTACACTGATAAACAAACTCGAGAATGTAGCCAATAATAGATAAATAATTTACATAAAATAAAAAACTGGGAAAAAAAAAAAGTTTATATAATATGATTTTTACTTTTTTGTTTGTTTTCTTGTAAATATAATTGTATGTATTTTTATCTTGTTTTCTGTGTCATTACCTCTGGGAGGTAGTGGGGATTGGCCATTTTGGTGGTCATGTAGAATCTGAAGTTTTTATCATAGTCAATGTCAGAATCTCCAAGTCGGATCAACGTTCTCCCACCTAACACAAACGTCTGCTTCAGAAGAATGGGCTCTAGAGCAGGGTCCAGAGTTTCTTTTAGCTGTAAACACAAAAACTGTATAAGTAAAATGCATGATATTTGTTTATTTTGCAGTTATGATAAATATTCAGCATTCAGTTTCATTTTTAAGTTAGATCTCTTGGTACAGATGTCTGATCCTGTTCTTAAAACTGATCTAAAAATAGATGCTAGGGGAAAACTATAAGCCTCAGTTGTCAGCAGTGAAAACAAACATGACTGAAACTAGATTCATCAGAATATCACATCTGGAATGAGTCACAACAAATAAACTGACTATAGAATAATTCATTCAAGACTGAATTAACCATTCAAAGTCAATCAGATTCCAGTTTTCAGTTCCTATCAACTCTAATACGTAATTTTCAATATTTACATTCTTATTTCAGCAATGTATTTGTATTTACATTTGACTACAAAGTTTCAAATGTGAAAGAAGGGTCAAAGTTTACCTCCTCCAGAAGTACAGGCATGCCCAGCCGGATGGCGTTCTCAAGTGTACGGAGGAAACCTGCATCGGTTAACTTGATCACCTTTAAACCATTCTTTGTCTCTTTAGACCGTATCCAACGATTTGCCTAGATAGAAAATGTAAAAGACTGCATTGCATGACTGTAAAAAGGCAATGTGGTGTAACCATACATAAAAATAAAAAAAGTAATAACAAATTTCCTTAATTATTGAACACATGTGAGAGTACGTCATACAGGAATAATGTCATAATATTTTGAGAATACATTCAACATTATCAGAATTAATTCTTAGCAATTACTAGATAATTAAAAATAATATTTTGAGAGACTAGCCTATATTGCACATGCAAAGGGGCACTGGGAGAAATTCCGGTGGCCTGGCGAAAGTTTTACATTTATGTGGGACTGTTAGCAGCAATCATCCTAAGTGTCATATACTCGCAGGGACAGTATGCTTTGAAATAATATTTCATGTGTTTGAATACATTCATTAGCCTATTTGTAGTGCGTCACTCACCCCCAATAATTGTAATAGGATTTGTTCTTTTGGTACTTTTAATATAAAACACAGTCTCAGATTTCAAATTCTGTCAGTTTAATAGTAAAATACAAACAATATGTCCTACAATAACGTGTTTTTCCCGCTCTTTAATGTGGCGTGACATCGCTGTATTAACCTCAGTTTAAGCAGCATGTAAATCAATCATCTTCTCAATTGCAATGAGACATTAGTTTCATTAATTTTGACTGTTTTTCATGCCTTCAGATGTTCCTTCATGTTTATATCATTCTATAACTTGTAATAAAGAGGAAAAACACATTCATAATTTGTATTGCATGATAAAACTGACAGAATTTGAAAGCTGAGCTGTGTTTTTTTTAGAAGCAACAATACACAAAGCTTATTGCGATTGTTGGGTGGCTGGCGCACTATAAATAATGAATGGATTTGAAGACATGAAATGTTATTTCCAATCATTTATTATGCTATGAATAAAACATCTTGAATAATAGTCACTTAACATTATTTACCTCATAAAAGACAACAATATAACTTGCATTAAGGAATGGGAGACCACTTCAACCTTTAGAATGTTTTATTGCTGTTTTTGATTAAATACATTAAACATTAACGTTATTCACACAATATACTGGCCTTGCTACCATTTCATTCTCAAAATATAATGACTTTATCTTTTTATCTTCTTGACTTTATAATCTTGTATTGCTACAACTTTGTTTTTTCACTTTATTCTCATGCTACATCTTGAGTGCATGAGTATTATTTGCACATGTATGTGTGGCAGAGAGACATGGAGAGAAACACAAATAAAGAGAGACATCTTTATCAGATGAAAAGGATGTGACAGATGTCGCATTGTAAAGAATCTGGGTTCAGATTCTGCTGAAATTAAGTTTTGTACTTTATCGAAATGTGTGTGTGAGACGTGCATCTCAACGTTATGACATCAATGCCAATATACAGAGTGGAGATGAGTTGAGTGTAGAGTGTTTGTGACATGGTTTTTGTGTGTATGTGAATGTGTGACAGTCTGATGTTTGAATGTCTGTTCCAGTCTCTCCAGAAGACAGAAGTCTCCCAAGAGAGACAGCCAGATGGAGAGAGACTAAAAAACAAATGACAAGAAAGAGCAGAGGAAAAAACAACGACGGGCAATTGTGCTGAAACCGGAGGACATTAATGAAAATGGAGAGGTTGGAATGGGAGAAAGATATCTGTATGGTAATGCAGGGAGGCTGCTTGTTTTCCTATTTGGGTTGCGAATGCTGTTCTTCGAACCATTGTGACACCTTCTCTAACCAACTGAACAACACTCTGCTATTAAAGATGCCTTTCACCTGAAGCACTCATTGATGTCCTGATGACACAGGCTACATGAAATCCAAAACTGATAGAAGCTGCATATTTGAAGGATGTCTAGGGATTATGTGACATTTAGGACTGGAGTCAACTTTGCCATCACAGAAATAAATCATTGTAAATGTAAATTAAAATACTGCATTAAAAAACTATTGGTTAACATTAGATTATTCTTTCAAAAACACTGTAAAAAATCTTACTGACCCCAGAAATTTAAACAGTAGTGTAAATTTCCAATGTTAAAATACTTCACTTATCCAACCTACTCTGAGTTAAATATAATCCACTCATGGGTTAACCCCCATGGATTAAACATGACAAAAAACATACAAATGCTGTGTAAAATATAAACCAACAGACATACAGTATGTACACTGTATACTGCTCATTTATAGTGTGTAAACATATAAATGACCAATTACCAATATGCAAAATGGCACAAAAAAATGATCAAGCCATCTGTAAAACATGTCAGTGGTCAAATGTTCACGAGAGATGGTCAGTGTTGTATATTAATGTAATGTACTGTAGTGTCTGGTGTCCTCTGGGTATTTTTCGTAATTCTGCAGTCTCTTAACAGTGGCTACAATAGGAATTCGGAGTGCTTGAGGGGAGTAGCTCATCCTGAGCCTATCCATGCCGGCCTCGGTCGCAACAGTGGGGAAAGTCTGTGGTTAGGCTATCATAAATGTTGATGCCACTATCAAGTTTGCATGGGGTAAACTATAATGATCATCTTGAAACAGTGTGCGACAGCTGCTTTGCCTGCCAGGAAAATAACCTATTAGCTTCCTTTTAACCTGAAAACAAGCTGCTTTTGAATGAACTGATCCATCTTTACCCTTTCATGAAGAGATTCTTTACTTTTAATGGTTATATGAGGCACTGGTGCTAGAAGCTATATTGTTCAGTGTTATTTAAAGGAAATGTCATTATTCAATTAAATCTTGCTCTTGTGTCTTGCATTGCTAAGGCACTGGAACACAGCATTAATGGAAGGTTTGGGAATGTTAGAAGTCACCTGATCTTGGGGGTCAATCATGAGTGGCCACCGGCGTCCCCGCATCACAAGGATTCCATTCTCTGTGGAAACATTATCCCGTGGCAAACCTTCGGCATTCCACAGTCGGATCTCGTAGGGATCTCCTAGAATGCTTATAAGACTGAAGTTGTCACTGATTGGGATTCCCAAGTTTTGGCAGCGTGTGATCCAGTGATCTATAAGCTACATGAAACAAAAAAAAAATGCTCATTAATCACATGCACATAGTATTCTGTAAGCTAAATGGGGCATTTGACATAGGTCATGATTAAGAGGATAAGACAGGCTTGACTTTAAAGACTTGCCAGATAATGTAATATACTCAGTGGCATTTTATAATTAAGGCATGCTGTGGAGTGAGAAAAGCTTGTGATCTAATACACTACCAGTTGTCTGTAATGGGAGGTGAAAGCTCCATAATAAGCCACACATGCAGCAGCGATGAACACATTTCCAATGACGTTGTGGATCTCCTGTTCAAAAAAAGTAATGCTTTCCTGCCATCGCACCTGCTCGTCTCCCAGAGCAGATGTTAACTTCCCCGAACGACCCAGGCGTACTTCCGTCAGAACCCTAGTTTTATCTACAACCCACACACAAACACAGATAAACATACACACAGAGTCATATAGGCAAACTGTGTCGCAGCTTAAAAACATGTGTGAGTCCATCTTGTGTCCATAGTCACTTAAAAATCCCATCTAAACTGGTTCAGACTTTCATAAGATTAGTCACCTAGTCATTTCAACAACATTATGACTAGTTGAGATAAAAATATGTACTTTTGTACATCCCTTATAAAAACAACACTCATACACACAAAATCCTACAGTTACTGAACACACACCATATATAGAACATTGCAGAGATAGAGATAATGTATTTTTGTAGGCCAAACCATAAGTTAGCAACACATCAGTTTCCTTAAAAAATACCCAATAGGATTTTTTTTTTTACATTGGCCTTCCATTGGATTATTGCAGAATAATCAAACCCTCTGTGACCAACGTTTATGATTCATTATGTTGTGTTCATCATGATAATCTTCACAAAGGATAACACCTGAATTTTGAAGTCTATATACAGTTGACATAAATAAAAAGCTGAATTAAAGCTATAAAATAACTACGCCATGGTTGCATGACATCACTAAGTTTCTAACATCTCTTAAATATTTTCCCTGAATGTTATGACGTTAGAATAGTCCAAAAGAATGTGATTATACACACAGTGAGGAGGTAAAAGCAAACTAGAGAGTAGATGAGTTTTAGCATGCAAAAATACATAATTCCCTGCAGCAATCTTATTTGTTATAAATGTAAATTTAATTCACTTGACTTTGCACAGTAATCCAAGAATACCCATTCTTCAATCCTCTACTCAATTCCATTGTCCTATTTTTTAATCCCTTTATTTGGCCCCAACACAATTTTCTTGATTTCTGTTATTGCATTATTATCATTAAGCACACTTAGTGATACATTTCAATAATTATGCAGTCGTGCAAGCTATCTGTCTCTTCATCTCTCTCTTTTTCTCTCACCCAGCATCTCTTTCTCAGCCACACTGGACTCATATTGCTCCTGTAAAGCTTTGATTTGGTTCTCCACCTCTTGTAGTTTATTCTGCTTTTCTTTCAAGGTGGACATAGTTGCATCTAACTCGGCCTGATAAAAACAAAACAAAACAAAATAATAACAGCAAAAAATACACAGTTACACATTCATAATGCAATAGAAATGATCTGTGTACAACATAAAAATAACCAGACTCACCTGAGCAGCAGCCAGTTTCTCACGTTTGGGCCCAACCTCTTTCAGAACTCTTGAGTACAGGTCCATGGCTCTTACCCACATACACATGGACTTGCAGGCCTTGGACACCTTTTCCACTTTCTCAGGCACAAAGTCTGGATTAGTAATGTATTTATGCAACTTCTGAAGAATCTGAGGTTTGATATTGTCCTTGTCATAGTCCATTAGCTTTTTCAGGAAGTTTCCATCACCCAGGAGCTGCTTTGCACTGGCCCAGTCTGTCCTAGTGGGGTGTAAACAATGGAGTGACAGGAATTGGAGTCTACAACTACTGTAGAAACTAAAACAATAGTTTTCTTTAGTTTAGATGACTTGGAAATGGTATCTGTTACTAAATATACTTCAGAAAGTGCAATTCAGCCAACTGAGTTATTTGTAATAACTAAATAAAATGATGAATGTCCAGTTTAATGAAAAAAGAATGTACAGTGAAGTCTTTTTCATTTTAAAATCCTACAAGGCTCGTTGTCCTGAGTTACTTTAAAGTATATAATGTTCTTTTCTTTTGGCAAATCACTATGGTTGGTAATACGGAATGTTCAACATACTGTATTACAACACCTCCACATTCTTTCCACCAATCCCTTAATTACATTATTAGATTTAACACCAGCTGGATGAATACGCAGCTGGAAATATAGAACAAAGGCGATTACTGTAACAGAGGATTTAATGTAGGTGATTTCCAGTCACACCAAAACGTATCACATGAAATTAATTCTTAAATATTTAACACCTGGAAAAACAGGCAATATACTCCAGAGCAGGTGTCTAATTTTATACTGGAGTTAATATTTTAAAACGTTCATATAGAACAATTAAAAGTCTCTCATATTAAAGAGCACACTGTAATATTAAGAAGTAAGTCAATATGAAATGTTCACTTCCGTAATGTTAAATATTTCCCAGTGAAATTGGATATTCAATGCCTGATTTTATCCATTGGAAATTAATTGGATAATGTAGTGTAAGTGGACTATATGTTAAGTGGCTGGAGGGTAAAATATGGACGAATTATTCACAGTAAGAATAGGAACTTGTATTAAGAAAGTAAAAGGGGTCAATTTTGATTTAATGTCGAGTTTAAACTCCACTAATCTGCCACTTAGATACAGCACAGGTTTAATATCATGAGCAAATTGAACAATTAGAAGGATAAAAGTACTGCAGAAAGAGAGGAAGGTGGAGAGACAGAAACATAGATTGTTCAGTCTGTTATGACATTTTAAACACCCATTAAATTGCTGTCTTATAAAGTGAATAATGAGCAGCTCTGTGGTAGATGTTAATGATGATGCTGAAAGTAAGGAGATGAAGGAGCAGGATGAGATTGATGACTGAGTTAAAAGAGCACAGATGCTCCACAGTCAGACAAGCTGATGTTAATATGGCCAGCACATATGGAGTCACACTGTGGAGGGTCTCAGAACCGGAAGGGGTTTGTGTGAGAACATGTTTTTCTGCAGTTAAATAAAAAAAAATTGGGCGTTGAGTAAATGGTGACAGAATTTCCATTCTGAAAGTGAACAACTTTTATTTAGGTTTCTTTAGATAAGACCTATCATTTATCACATGCTCGGTGCGATAGCAAGGCAGCATTTTATTTTCTTTGCAAGCCTTGGGGCATGAGTAGGACAGGTGTCTGATCAGAGCTACATCATCTTGGATTAAATGTGATTCTGCACAGTCCTCCTGGAGCAACATAGGGTTAAATATACATGCAGTCATTTTTCACCATTAAAAACCCCTGCAGAAATGATAGTACTGTTAATAAATAGGTTTCAATCCTGTATACTCACATGAGATGAAGGTCTAGCCTATAAATTGTATGATAATATATTATGGTGGCGGGGGGGGGGGGGGGGGGGCGTGGTTTAGCGAAGTCGGCAGTGGGAGAGAGAAGCAGGAGACGAATGGTGAGTGAGTGGGTTGTTTCAGTAATTGGCGTGGAGAGAGTATTAACACCAGGAGAAACAGGAGTAGGTGAGAGAGAGAAGGACTGCTGATGAGTGAACCTGCCCCGGCAAAGTAAGCCGGAAGTGATTAAGATAGCATGTTTGTGTTGGTGTAGTTGACACCGTGAGGATTCAAAGTGTTTGTATTAATTAAAATATCGTCAGCAGTCAAGCCGACCCCTCGTCCTCTTCCTTTCCACCCACAAACTCTCTACAAATATAATATAATATAATATAATATAATATAATATAATATAATATAATATAATATAATATAATATAATATAATATAATATAATATAATATAATATAATATAATCAAGGAATAATTGACTCCGGGCCATTGAATTATTAGAAAATCAGATGTGCATTATTTTTCTAATAATTCAACGGCCCTGAGTCAATTATTCCGCTTATACTATGGTTACCACCCCTCAAGACATCAATCAGATATTACATTTATTACGCTATTGTGGGTAGCGACTATTTCTTCCGCATCTCATCCAACGCCTCTTTTGCTAGTTACAAAGCGTAATTTTAAAGCTGATAATGGAGGCTTGAGTCATTGATAGCATTCTAATGCAGTTATTAATTAAGTAATTAGAAAGAGAGCGAGAGAGACAGAGACACAGGGAGATTGAAAGCTTGTGTGAATTAGGCTAACTTACCTCTCTGCGTCTCTAAACAGCACTTTAAGTTGCTACGCTATATGCTAACAGACAAATTTGTCAGGGCAGCGCTGACAACACCTTTTTGTGCAACATGCGTGACAGTTATTCCAGTTAACTATGCAAAGTTATATGGAACTGTAATGCGGTCAGGAGAGCTGCCTGGAACTATGTTCGCCGTGTGTTTCCCAGAAAATAATAGCACATTTCAGAACGTTCGTCAGCCAATCAGATTCAAGCATTCAACAGCCCCATAGTATAATATAATATAATATACATGAGTGGGGTATTACTGATATATTCTATGTTATAGAATAAGACTTGAAACCGCAGACAATATTTTAGGCATTCAACTCATTCCAAAAACCCATTGGATGATGGAACCAGAAGTGCAAAAATGTCCAGGTTTTAGGACTCCTGCAGCACTCTATATAACACATTATAATACAATATAAAGATGGAACTCACTTGTTGTTGAGTAGAATGCAAACCGCCTCCATCACAGTCATGACGAGGTCTGGTGGTTTGGTGAAGACACGCATTTCTGAGATGTCAGCTTTATCCAGGGCATTCAGGGCTTTGTTGGCACTGTCGAGTGCAGGCAGAGCCTCATCCAAATCACGCTGAGCATCGTCCGCAATGGCTTGAGTTTCTTCTGCCTTTACCTTAGCTAAAGCTTCATCCTCTTTCACGACCCTACGCACCTACAGGTAATGAGGTTCATTAGAGCAACTGTTAATGTTAGAAGATGTTCATTATACAAAGAGTTCATGAAAAATCATGAATAATCTAAACATTTTAAAGTTTTTGGGACTTCCTTCCAACATACAGTAGACATAGCATTACAAGTGGAACGGTAGAAAAAATAGAAGTATAAAACTAGGAGTTCCTGTGAAAACAGATGGGGAATTGTGGGAATATGAATAATACACATACCTGGTCAGCGTTCTCTTGATCCACAGCGAGTTTCTCCATGAGAGCATTGATATCGATTGATTTTTGTTTAAGCACAGGCTCCAGAGCAGAGAGGTCTTGCTTCATCTTATCAACTAATTCATTTGTCTCCAGCAGTTTAGTAAGACCATTTTTCACACGATCTCGAGCCTGTGCACACAAACACACATTATATTTCACACATACAAGTGACACATTTCTATGTTTGTCTAGCTCTGGTGGATCCTTTACTCTAATATATCATCCAGTTGACACGTCGCTTACTTTAAAATTTAAAATTGTAGCAATTTTTTTTCTTAAAACTTTTAAGACAGTAGTTAAGAGTCCACAATCTTAAGTAATCATGTAACAACATCAATCATTTATGCATCTATGCATCACCCATAGCCCAGTCTCCTCACCGCCTGCAGCTGCTGTCTCTTTTCTCCCAGCATGCTCAAGTACAGGTTAATGAGCTCTAAATAAGAGGTTGGCGTTGTGTAATAGTGTCTGCGCAGTTCGGAGTAAAAACGTTCCGCCATGTCAGTCACGCTAACATGGATCTCTACACACATCTCTGAAAAACACTGCTTCATCTCCTCACTGCCAAACTCCACATTCTGGAAGAAGGTCTGGGACACAGAAAGCAGGGCTTCGCGGGGCCACTGAAAAATAAACATGGAAAGAAAGAGAAAATTTCCTGCATTGTATCAAATTTGTTAATGCATCACAGAGTGAGCACAAGTTGTTTAATGAATTGTATTTGAAAAAATCTTTTAAAATATCATGTGTCATTTTTGGATGCACCATTCCTTTAAATGTTAATTTCCTTTTTCTGACTTATGTAATGTGTTGTCTTCCACAAAGGCAAAAATAGCATGCAGATTGCACTGAAGACATTATAATAGACTATTCTTTCATTTTATTCTGCAAGAACCATAGCGGTCACCTTGAAATATGAGGGGTGAGTGTGTTTGTCTGTGTGTATACAAGTAAACAAACATATGCTGATGGAAACAAATAAGCAAATAAAAGCAAGGTGAACCGACACACAAGCTTGCTGCTTAACATTAATGAGCAGCTGCAGTTGGCCAGCACAGAGCCATTCATCACACACATAAACACAACACTACAATGGACGGCACAACAAATAAAATCAACACTCTTCATGCAAACAAACCACACACACACACACATTTTATAGTAATTATCAGAACAGGCCCTTCAGCCAAAAAGCTCACAGAGGTCAATGAACATGCGTCTCATTAGATAAGAGAATGAAACTAAAGAATGAGGCTAAAGAGAGACTGACTGATAGGGGCACAGTGTCTGTATGTGTGTAAAAACTTGAAGACCCCTGATGCCCTCCTCTTTTTCATACTCAGTCTATAAGAAAGTACCATTTGTGTCCACAATATCTGATGAAAAGCACTAAAAATCTGATATTAAGTGTTCTAAAATTAAATATATTGAATTATAAATATATTCTATATATAAAAATATTATTTTATGTGACTGTGTTGTATTTTTATAAATATGTATAAAAGGTATATATATATTTTGTCCATATAGCCAGTTCACTGTATAAAAAGACTTCATACAAAAAAGATTTTTGAAGTAAATTTGTCAAGAAAATACAATTTCATTCTTTTTACTTCAGAATTTCAGGTTTAATACAATGTGTTGCGAAATAAATTTAAAATTGAATTACAAAAAAATATGAAAATTGAACTAAAAAATATTATTAATAAAAATATTATATTTTTTATTTTTTTATTTTAAATGCAACAATTGCTGATAAATTTTATTGAAAAAATATGTATTGGTTTTTATAATTATAATTATTATTATGTTAAATTATATTATATTTACATCTGTGAATTTTGATTCCGCCATCACCCCAACACATTTCTAACACAATACCACTTTCATTTTAAATGGCATAATGAACAGAAAGTTACCATTAACATTTTCTGAAGTTTCTATTCAATATTCAAGCAGAAAGAATTATACGGAATTTATACGGATTTACTCTGTATCAGCACTCTTGAAATGTCGTTCACTCAGATTCAAGGAACATAATTGTTATATAATATATTTTATTAATTTAGCTTGAGATAGCAGTATGCATATTTTTACTTAATACATTCTCTGGCTGTTTCATTTATTTATTTTTAATCTCCCTCTCCATTTCTCTCTCTCAGGGCTAAACCAAAACCAGTCAAAAATCACATTGTTATGCCTTTAGACATAGCAAATCAGCTACTGACAAGAGCCCTGTTCCCAACCATGATTACTGTGAAAACAGAGAACTTGTAGTGGTAAGGGCGGAATGCATAAGTAGCCTTTTTAAAGTATATACATTAGCAAAAATGAGAGTTGCTTCTTATCATCTTGGTATACTGCTGCCTGCCTTGCATAAGTGACTCTTTAATATGTATATAAAGGACTGGGGTAGCAATTTCCCTTATCAATGTCCCAAGCCATTACTGGACAGATTGGCCATGGAGAATAAATGTGCTCATATTCCTGATGAAGACCAAAGCTAGACGGGTCAACATTTGTTTATGTTTTCCTGCAACACACATTTATTTGGTTTGGTCTCATTTCAGAGCTGTGTAATAGAAATAGTGTATGAGATATACAGAGATTTATTTTGAATTGTTTGTACAGTAGATGCTGTTCTTATGAAATTTCATACATCAAAGAATTTTGAAAAAAGTATAATTGTTTCCACAAAATAATGAAGCAGAATAACTGCTTTCACTACTGATAATAATAAGAAATGTTCAAGCGCAACAAATCAGCACATTAAAATGGTTTCTGAAAGATCATGTGACTCCGAAGACTGGAGTAATGATGCTAAAAAATTCAGCTTTGCCCTGAAATAAATAAGTTACAATTTTAAATATACTAAATACTAAAAAAAAAAGACCATTTCACATTTTGGATTTTAATAATCTTTCACAATATCACTGCTTTTACTGTATTTTTCATCAAATAAATATCTTGATGCTCAATAAGAGGATTGAAGACTTTAAAATCCCCTAATGTTTAAACACTTTCTTTAACTTGGTTACTTTTACGGTGTGAGGTAGTTGGCCTCATGCCCAACCCCCTTCCAGGAGGACCGGGTGTTGTCCTTTGTATGGCCCATTTAAACAGTAGTGTATGTACAGTATACAACACTTCAGATGTCCGTGGGGATTTCAGGATTCATTGTATTTCTACTTTCTTTCATGTTACTTTAATGGGAACTCACTAAGAATTAATTGTGCCCACTGACAGTGTAGTTAGCATGCGCTGTCCTGTTGTTTTAGCAACTCATTTACTAAACAAGTTAAACAACCAAGTCCAAAAATTACTGCTGAACGCTATGTGCATGACACAATTGCCCATCTTGCAGGCCGATTAAAACTGTGCCTACCACCTGCTTTCTGTAAATAGCACTGATTTTTGTGAATAAGGCACATCTTTAATAAGCCTTTGCCTGTGCCTGTGCATATTTAAACTAAGTCATTGTTATTCTTTTTATGCACACATTTCCTCTCTATGAAATTGATTTTATAGAGAGAAAATGTGTGCGGTGCTAAAAAGAATAACAATGACTTAATTTAAATGTGCATATTGAAACACTGCATGTTTAAGTTTGGTTGCGGGTTACAGGCAGGGGATTGCATGCGCAGCAGTTTAGTGGAAACATGTTTAATGAATCCACTGCTCAGTGATTTTGGTTTGAAAAAGAGAGTGTTAAAAGAGAGGAGGTGTATTCTGACCTGTACAAACCAGTCAATGGTACAGCAGTTAACTAGTGATGGGAACATGCGGCAGCGTGAGCGGAAGGAGTCGCCCACAGGACTCATACACAGCACTATGTGCAGCTTCTCACGCACACGAGAGATAAAGAACTGGAAAACCTGAAGACACAAAGACAAACAGAGATAAGACAACTGACATCTAAACATAATTACAGAGCAGCTGAGAATATATAGTGACATTCTGCACTTGGTAAGATGGTTATGGCCATGTTGCAAGATTGGATGGTTGTTAGTTGTATCATGTACCTCATCCCTATTTCCCTCTGAGATGCCGGCCTCTTTAGCCTTGGGGCTAATGGCAGCCAGCACCTGTTTCAGTTCATCCTTCTCAAAGAGATTTGGTACTTCACCCGAGTTCAGCATGTTATTGATATCCTCCAGGAACTCTTCCACCACAATCTAAAACAGATGAGAAAAAGAAATCACATGGTCAAACAACATCATTCCACCAGCACTGGTGCAACACTAAGGCTGATGATACCACAGTGCAGCTATTGAGCATTTTTGCTAGGTAACTTTTTTTGAGCAATGTTGCTTGAGCTCTTTCCCATTAAGAATGAGTAACAAATGTCTATTTCGATACTTTTGATCCGCCGTGGGCCATGTATCTCACATTGCCTAAAGTTGCCCCATGTATCATCAGCTTAAACCTCATTCCCGCCCGGGTCACGGCACCAGTGTACTGTAGCCCATGCTACAGTACACTATGCTATCTCAGAGCAGGATTTGAACTGGCACTGGAGGCAGGCACACTAACAAAGGCGCTAATGACAGCAGCCTCTTGCATCAGACGCTAGTGCACCTCTTGAGATCAGGGGAGTGAGATTTAACTGGCCTTCATTTTGACTTTCGTACAGTTATATTAACGAATTCTCTCTGCCTCCCTACATTCATTTTTTCAGTGTGATTCACTGGCCAAAAAAAGTGAATTTTAAAATGATTTTGATTTATGTCATAATTAATGTATTTATCTGTAAACCTTGTTTTTTATTTAAAAATCACGATCATACTGTTATTGTGAATTATTTTGGCCAAGATAATTCTGTAGTGAAAAAAAAATCTAATATTGTAACCTATTCTCGATGTAGTATGATCATCAAGCAGTGCTTAATAAGGGAGAATAAATTATTCAAAAAAATATATATACTTTTCCTTATTGTCTTAATTGTTTCTTTCATTTGTTAAATCCAGAATAAAACCAATCCAAACATTACAAACACACACACACAATCACACACACACCCGTGGGATGGTACTCCAGGTAAAGAATTTAAACCGAAAGGTCAAACACCCTCTAAGGGCAAGTTAGAAAAACAATGTTTCAATAGTGAGTGACTATCTATCAAAAACACTGAAGAGTATTTATTCCCTTCAGTCAATGAAAACACAATAGTAAATGACATTTATAACAGCCTATTCAATCAAACACCCAGATTCTCATTAGTAATTAGCCCTACAGATGGGCACACAAACACAAACCCCACAATGTATATCTTGTCTATAGCACCAGCTTCTGTCTGTCTCGTTAGGAACTGTTCAAGAAATTATTTAGGGGGTCATTATTGCTGCAGAGCCTGTATGCTGAATCACAAAAAGGTAGAAGTCTCTGCTTTCATGAGACAGTATTACAGCACTGGCAGAGGGCCTGGAGTCATAACAGAAATGACCTACTGTCTACTCTACAGCTCAGAGAAAACCTCTCTGCATCCAGATTCATATCCACAAATCAATAAATCATAACTTGTGAAATGGTTACAAGGACTTTCGGAGAGGTGGGGTTTTGGGTTACGTTAGGGCAAACATTCCATTTTACAAACGTAAACACACAACAACTAAATCTTTACCTAACATTAAAATAAAAACAGCAAATGCATCAGCTACTTTCTTTTTGGTAGTACCTGAGTGTCTGTAAAGAGAAACACCATGTCCTGGTCTTCCACACCTGCCATTTTGTAAAGTTTGCGCAGGTCTTCATGGAAGCTGTCATAATTATAACCACGGCTCAACTCAATCTGAAAGCAGCGGTAACCACACATGTGAGCTGCCAAACGTGTTAGGGATTGCTTTCCTGTGCCGCCCACACCAACTAACAGGGCATTTCCACGTTCTTGGCGAATCATGCGGGCGATTCTAATGACAGGGGAAGAGATGAATGGAAAGATAAAAAGGTCAACTGGGTGAATGAACAAAACATTCCATTAGTAAACAGATCCAGATGCCCAGCATGAAAGGGGGGGTCATCTGAACACCTGGTTTTGTGATCATCAGATGAAAAGGCAAGCTGCTTGCTTACCTAGACACGTGTTCAATGGCATCTTGGAAGAACACAAGCTTGGTTTCCTTGGCAAAGGTTGTGTTGTAGTCATCCAGGTAGTCCTGTAGCACCTGGCGAATCTTCTCTATGTCTGTTAGATCCTCATAGACACGGTCAGCCTTGTCTACTCCAACCTGAACAGTGTTAATTCAATAATTTATTTTAAAAAATCTTGCAGTGCCATTACATCAAAAATGACCATAATTTAAAAAGACAAGCAACTGTTATGGTGAACTATCTTTATATGAGAAACTATGTATTAAACAGTTAAATGTAAACACACAGAAAGCACTCTACAAAGAAAATACGAAACAGAGACAGACTGTCAGATGCAAAAGGATCACGACAATCCCCAAAATACTTTTACCTTGATGAAATCTCCAAAAATGATGGGCTGGTTCACAAAGGACATCGGCTCTATGTTTATGCTGAAATATCTACCTGTTGGACAAGCAGTTTAGCAGCAGACATTAATGTTTACTGTAGCAGAAAGATGACAGATTGGGGGCAAAACAAAAATAAATAGATCACTCTGATAAGTCACACTGCAAAACAAGGAGAATTATAATATTGCTTTAATCTGACCCACTTTCCTCTATATAATTTTTTTATTTCATAAAAAAATAATAATAAACCTGTTTATTAACTTTTTTGGTCAATAAATACATTTAAAAATAAAATGTATTATAACATTAAATGATTTGATCTATTACGATGTCTTGACTATAAGCTTCTGAAGATTTAACACTGAAAAGGATTCAAGAGTCAGATGCTTACTGGCTATCTCTGAGATCATGGTATGGAAGTAGGTCTTGTCCTCATTGTTGATGAGTCGATCATGGAACACACGCTGACACTCATGACAGAACAAACGGAAGATCTGGGTTTGATCTCTCACTGTAGTTGGCTCACACTGCAACATACCTGTAAAGAAACACACACACAGAGGCAGAGAATTCATATGATTTTATTTCACATTCAAACTGATTCTTCATTAAAACCTGTATTTCATAGCAAGAATGCCTACTAGTATAAAATCAATTTTACAGTCTACAGATCAATGGACGGTAACAGATGAACTTGTCTGTGACCTTTGGTTAATAAAAAACATAATCAGAAGGGGACTGTGCTGGATGGTTTTAGTTGACATTGACAGTATCCCTATAGAAACCATAAAAGAACATTTTAACAACTCACAAGATGCCTATTCAAATTAGAGAAAGCTTTTTTATTGCTCATTTAAGACCTCCAAAATGAAAGAAGCTCTTTACAAGCCTTAGGTGGATTTATGTAACAGATGCAAAAGACCCTGGTTAAAATTGTTAAAAGTTGTATTATTTTAGATGAATTGTGTATTTGAGTACAATATATACTTTGAATGAGTCTTTGTAAATTATTTGCGACTGTCATAAATGCCGCTGTAGGTACACGTTTGTAAATTATTTGCGACTGCCATAAATGCCCCTGTAGGTACACGTCTTTGTTCATGTGTGTGTGTGTGTGTGTGTGTGTGTGTGTGTTTCTTACCCTGGACACATTTAGAAAGGTCTCTAAGGTTAAAAACGTAGTGGGATTTGGCTGGTGTAGGCAGGAGGTCTACACTCATACGACGGTAGATCTCAACAGCAGCATCCACAATGCTGTCAGATGCCTGCTTCACCGCTGTGGAAAACTCAGTGAGGAATCCACCCAAAATTGCCTGCAAACATGCACATACAAGAACAGTCAGTGTACACAACACATGTAGAACTAAGGACAGTAATATTTCTAAGCATGAAATGTCTGAAGACCTTTGCCACAATGCATAGTTCCAGCACTGACCAGTATTCATTTGCTCAGGTTCACTGGAAATATGCTAAACTCAAGAAATTTACCTATCTGTATGAATCACTGCACTTTTAAACTTAAATTAACACTAGAGGCAATACAACTTGACAACTTTTGTTCCTTTTCACACAAGTATGATTTGCATGACCAGAGTTATGATTAAGAAGACCTCATTTGTTGCACAATTCCTTGCACAATATTATGTTATGACTTAACAATTTTAACATACTATGAAATTTTAAAACTGATACTTTTGAATGTAAGTGTCACATGTACAGCTTCATATGTATGGGTTTTCTAATGCGGTAGATTTGTTCAGTAGCTCACACAATACGGCCCTGCAATTATGAGTATGAATCCTGTGGAACTACAGTTTGAAAAAACAACTCAAATAGCACAGTTGCATCAGCAAATTTATTTTAATATCACTTTTGTGGTTGGATTTGGTGTAGGGGATATCTCCAAAGCGATTGAGCATTAACCTTTTAGTGACACTCCCCGGACTTTTGATATCTGAACCATGAATCAAAATAATAAAAACAATGCATATATGCCTGTACCAACGTAATAAAAACATGGCCACAGTCACGTATTGAACCCACTTTTAGCACCACTCTCTGGACATTTCACTTTGAAACTGCCATAAAACATGAACCAAAGTCTGTAATGTAGGTGTTTCAGAAAAAATGCCACAGGCATGTATATCCAATGAGCTTGGGTTTGTTTCTTCTCTGAGTCTGTCAGTTCAGAACCATGGACAGCTACAGGTCTCATGCTGTAGTTTCAGAACCCAAGACAGCTCCTTTCCCATACCTAATGAGCTACTCTGCAATTAACTTTCTTTATAGGAAGATACTAAAGATGTGGAAAACTGCATATTTTAAAACTCAACTTGCCGGTGGGCTGTCTTAACGAATAAGTCCAATTATACCAGTGAAGGGTCATGTCTACCGAACACTATTCCGATGATTTAGGGATTTTTAAGGGTTATTCATATGATACATATTCAAAAACAACTCGACAGACATATTACATATTACGAGAACGAGTCAATCTTTCATTCGTTATCTGGCTCTGCTCGGCATTCATCTTCAGTTCTCTCTTCACAGCAGTTCAGTGAGTGTACTGTTTGAGTAAATTAATTACTCTTGGATATTGGTTTATTTTAACTCAGAGGGAGTGTCAGCCACATTAAAAAAATTAACAACTTAAGTCATTTGTGGATTAATGCTTATTGGAGACGCGAACCGTTTCAAACGATTCAGTTCGATTTGGTGAACTGGTTCAAGAAAATCCGGTTACATCGAATGATTCGTTCGTGAACCGGATATCACTACACTGCAATGTTTTGTACGCGCTCACAACAGACCCAGAAGAGAAGACAATGCTGAATAAAGTCGTAGTTTTTGTTATTTTTGGACCAAAATGTATTTTCGATGCTTCAAAAAATTCTAACTGACCCTCTGATGTCACATGGACTACTTTGATGATGTTTTTATTACCTTTCTGGACATGGACAGTATATTGTACTTTCGTTTTCAATGGAGGGACAGAAAGCTCTCGGACTAAATCTAAAATATCTTAAACTGTGTTCCGAAGATGAACAGAGGTCTTACAGGATTGTAACGACATGAGGGTGAGTTATTAATGACCTAATTTTCATTTTTTGTTGAACTAACCCTTTAACATCTTGTTAAGTGAAAGCTGTGTTTGTAAGAAACAACCCCATCATTAAGGCTTTTCACTTTCAACGGTTGTCCCTAGCCAAAATATGAGTCCTTACTCCACAACACTTCCTCCAGTGAAAATTAAAAACTACTCCCTTTTGTCATCTCCAATCAAAATCGACCAACATGTCTGTTTATATTTGTATCCACTTGTAAGCAGTGCTTGATCTGTGCATTCTTCTCTTCTGACTCAGATGAGATTACTTTTTTACTGGAGAAAGTAATATGACAGGACTTGTTTGATTGCCCGATGCTGAGTAAATTTTCAGCTAATTAAAATTTTGGGGGAACTGTTCCATTAAATTGAATGAATTCAAAACTGCAACTTTCATGAAAGAATTTTAGATCCAGTCCAGACAGATTTCAAAATACTTGTTGCTGTTGTAATGCAACATTCTAGTAAGTTTCATTGTTGAAAGAAATACTAATATGCTAATCAATTTTGTTTTCAACTATGCTATGTCACCTACTTTTCAAACACATGTAAAGTAAAGCATTCTTTCAGCTTTAATATAACAGTCTAGGTAGGCAGCTCAACGGATTTTAGAACACATTTAAAGTCAGCTCAAGAGCATTGCCATTTTCTAAACCAACAGGCTGATTCGGTCATAGATGTCTCCAGAATCATCAGGCACAGGATGCTTCAGCTTTAAAGTAAACATGATGAAACTGCTTTGGCAACCCTCTCACTGTCATACATATATGTGGCATAATTACGAGTGAAACTGGATATTCAATGAGAAAAATGTAGGCCAGGACTTGATTTTATCCAGAGGGACAAGACTGGATGTTATATAGACAGGTGGCTGGAGGGGATATCATAATGTTAACTAACAAAAGCTGCTTCAGATGCAAAGCATTTTTTATATTTTGGCATGTTTATCTGGAATAACATAACTTAACAATAAGACCGAGAACATGTATTAGGAAAGTAAATGGGTCAATTGGGATTTTATGTTAAGTTTAAAAGTAAAATATTCATTCAAAATGAGTGATACCATATGTCTGACCTTAAAAATCTGTTTGAGGCTCTGCTCTGAGGGCGTTGGGAGGCACAGCATGCTGAAGTGGCGGATAAAACGAGGGGTCACCGGGTTACGACCTCCACCAGGAGGCGCGCAGGCTGCAGCTATGGTCATATCCTTTAGGGAGGAGAAGCAAAGAGAAGAAAGTGAATAAGCGCATAAGAAAAAATATCCAAGGGACATCACTTAACTTTTTTGACACTTCTACTAATTCCATCAAACCTTTACTAGAAGAAATTAATGTAATATTGATTAAAACCCAAATTAGAATGAGAGCATTCATGACAGCTGGAAAACTTAATGACCAATTACTCTTTAAACGACAGAAAAATCATTCAGGAAATGTTGCTGTGTCAAAGTCAAAGCAGAGTCATATTCAGCCACCAAAGAGCTACACTAACCCGGATGAGTTTCTCCAAGGGCAAATCTCATTTGAGACTCACAAATCATTCTTTTAATCTTCAGCAGGTGCTTTTCTCATCATATTTCTGTCTTTTATTTATCATAACTCACATTTGAGATGGATGAGTACTGAGGTCAACTACATCTCAGATCACCATATTTCTCTGTAACCTTGCCAAATCGCATAATTGTCCCTGTTTATATTATGCAATTTTATCTTTGTTTGCACGTGTGTATGAGTGTGTGTGTGTGTGTTCAACAAGCACGGGGTTTACTTGATGCTGGTGTGTGAAAAAGACATAATTAAGAGTCATTCCCGAGGTAAGGCAAAATTACAATGAGAGCAGCTACTTCAAACATCAAGCATTAGTCCTGCTCATTATACGATAATCACTACAACATACATTATTTTCCATGCCCATAGAGAGAGAAAATGTTCAACGATTAAAATGCTTGATAAAATTGAAATGTAGTCTCTGAGGTTTCTGCACAAACTACTGGTCTCACAGCAGATGCACAAGATTAGGAATGGAAATCTTAAGGAAAGTAGCAATTCTGGTTCTAGTTAACAATTCTGATGCCGTAACGATTCTTTACATTACTTTTCATTACACCCCACCCCTGACCCTCAATAATAAATCCTAATTATACATTGTTATATCAAAACAACACTACTACTCCGGAAATACACAAAGACACACACACACACACAATATAGTATGTAAACATATATAAAAACTGAATTTAACAACAACAACAAAAAAATCCTTCTTTTAAATACTGTTTATTTATTATAAACAATATTGGTCATTTAGTAACAGATTTAGATTTTCTACCCTGGCCAGTGACGTGAAACAAGGACAAATCTTTTGATTTCTCTGAAGGAATCATGACACATGATTTTATTTTTATATGTAAGTGTCTGTTGCTTACATGTATCTCCTTCCAGAAGAATTTTTCTCTGTCATAGAAGCCATGGAAGTCCTGGAACTGTCTGAGCAGCTCTATAGGGGGCTGAGATCCATAACTGTCAAGTTTTGGCATGTTTAGATCATCCACAAACACCACAATCTTTTTATTAGCAGGAGCACCTGAAAAACATGAACACAGACTGTTTTTGTGTGGGGTGGGGGGGGGGCGATTTTATGATGGATGATGATTTTCAGTATGGCAGTTTACACAACCACCTAAATCATATCTAATGTCCCATACCAAGTATATTCTTTCTCTTCTTCTCCAGTTTTGACTCAATGATCTCTTGAGTTCTAGCTGATGAAGTTTGGGCTGAGAAGTTAATGTAGACGGGGACATAACCTGCCTTCTCCTGCACACTGTTCAATAATGCCCGTGCCACCACAGACTAAAATTCACAGAAAGTCTAGTCAGTGATTTGTAGTGATGAACAATGGAAAAGCTTTACGTCACATTAAATACGCACTGCCTTACCTTTCCCACTCCAGTGATGCCCGTAAAGAGGACAGAGTGATTGACAGATAGCAGTTTCTCCATCAGGTATCCGTACCTCACCGTGTCTGTGGTGGGCACCAGCATCTCAAAGAATGGCATCTCACTGTTATAACTGAAGCAGGGAATGATCTTCTCCCATGGTTCTAAACATTTAGTATCAAAGTTCATATACACACTCCATAAATCACCTCCACTGGGCAACTGTTACAGAGAGAGAGAGAAAGAGAGAGAGAGATTCACTTTAATATGTACGATGCCATCTTAAATGTTAATAAAACACAAAATTAGATGTTTAGCAGAATGTCCTAGCCGCTTTTTTCTATGAAATTAAAGTGAATTGTGACAGGGATGTCACACTTATAAATCAACAACATAAAAACATCATAAAAGTAGTTCATATGGTGGTAGTCCATTTCTTTCTGAAATCAGATAATAGTTTGTCATAGACAGACAGACATACAGTATGGACAGATAAATAGATAGCTAGATAGAGAATCGAAAGTAATTTATTTTTTTTATTTTTTTTGGGAATCTTTATTGTAAGGGCAGGTTCTAGAACCCTTGTTCATCTCAAATTCACAACTTCCTTTTCTTCTGCTCTCCACTCCTCCCCTCCTCCCTTGCTCATTCTGCCTTGCTCTGTGGAATACTAATAATGCCACTCTCCACTGCATACCGACCTTCTGAAATAAATACCACGCCTTCCTTTTATCCTTATACAAATGTCTGGGACATATTTTTTTCCCTCAATCTTGTTCTCATTAAATATTCCTAAGGTCACATTTAAGAATGCAACAGACACATGATATAGAGATGACACAGCTGTCTTTATAAAAAGAATTGAAGCAGTCAGGTGCTATATATAATTTACAATGACCTCCGAGTCAGGTTAATGTGCTCTTTTCAGGGTCAAAGCCCAGAGGAGGTTTGTATGTTCCACACCATCTATTAAACAGAAATAGCTAGCTACTGTATGGTCACTGAGAAAACATTATAATGGGAAAAGAGAAGAAGCAAATGAATTACCTTTTGGATTATGTAAAATTATAAAAACAAAACCAAATATGTTCCTCCAAATCTTGTAACACATAATGGTGTCTTTTTCTGAACAAAACACTATGAAGCTCATGAAGTCATAAATTATGACAATAAAAGAGAAAGTCCCCATTACTGTGTGCTTATTGATAAAATTAACCATAAACATACTTGATCTGAGGTGTATTTCAGTGTATATAAAATGTACCTTTGCATCACTGTTGCCCTCAAACTGCTGTCTGACGAATGTGTCGAATGTGTCCCAGTGACTGTCAATCAAATTTCCCCCCAGTGCCCACAGGTAGCAGAACACAAACGTCTGACACAACATACTGTTCAACTTACTGGCCTCCTGCAAATACATACACACAAAAAACACACAAATTTAATAGAAATCTGACAAAGCAAACAGTTGGATCATACTGCAATTTCTAGCAACTGCAGAACTACCGTACATCCATATGAGTGTGCAGTAGTTTTTGGGTCTGAATGTTCTGAACTGTATCAGTCCAGGGTTTTATTCATTATACTCAACTTGCAACTCAAGTTCCTACTCCCCTCCTCTCCTTATATCTCAGAGAAACCAAACATTCAGGGAATTTATGTTTATGCTTAATAGAGTAATGGAGCAGAAAAGCATGTACTGTATGTCTGTACTTAAATGGATGAGTGAAAATAAATCTGAATTTCATTTCAGGTTTATATACTGAACATTACTTTATCCGTAGGTTAAAAAAAACCTTTATATAATATAATTGACTTTGTCTCAGTTTAGTTATAGTTGCGATTCATTATACCATTTTAAGGTTAGGGGCTCCATCGCTGAACAGTAATGCCTCCAGGAGGCAGCAAAGGGATGTGACTTTACTGATGTCCACCTGTGCAATGGCCTGCACACAGTGCTTTGATACAAACTGCAGGCCCTTCTCCACATATTGCTCAAACAGCTCCATCAGATATTCACGTACAGGCACTGTAATCTAAGAAAACAAGATTTCTGTGATGTCGATAGCTCTACAGGTCTACAAACCGAACTAGAAAACACAATACAAACAAAATACATATTGCATATAAAACTAAACTCCTTCTAATGTTTCTAATTAGAACACTGAGAGTTATAAAGGCCTCACCTTCTCTTCAAAACCTGTGAACCACGTCTGAACATACGGCATCCACTTAAGCTCCTCTGGGTCAATGTACACCATCCCACAACGGCTTACTGTGGCAGGAGACGCCACTGCCAGATCCTGAACCTGATTGAGAAAGCGTTGCATGTAAGCGTGCGTGACTAGCCTCTAATTAAAAAATAGAAAGGGTATGTGCAATTTAACAAACAGGTGCACATTTGAGCATCTCACTTCAAACATCATGTGTATGGAAGGCGTGAGCTTGATCCTTTCACTGTTGGCCAAGCAGAGCATCTTATTATCATCCAGCACCGTGTTCATGTTCTCAATCCACAGTGCATCCACCGGGCCATCACTGATCACCCATTTGTGGTCGTCACTGAAGTCCTGGACTGCTGCCCGCACACAAAGCGCCATAAGACCATCCCGCCATTCAAGCGTCAGTGGGTTCACCTCCCCGTAAAGCTCGCCCATGTTCACTGACTTTGGGTTGAGTACATAAGTCTTAACAGGGCGGTAGAAAGGATTTTGGTGTCCAGCATGATACAGGGTTTCCAAGGTGTCGGCCAGCACACGGTAGACAGTGGTTTTGCCGCTTCCAGTGGGCCCTACGAGCATTACCCCATGGCGGACTAGCATGGTCTCGTAGAGTTGAATGACCTTGCTTATGATGCTTGGGAGGGGTTGGAGGGAGCGTTGGCACAGGGATGAGTGAATGGTGGAATGCAGGACACCATAGTCATGCTCTGGGATGGTAACACCAGGGAAGAGGTCTGACAATATGCCACTTAGGAAAGAAAAAGATGGAGTTAGGGATCCACACATATATACAGTATTTGGACCGGGACTGAATTTAACTGACTCACGTCTTAAAATATCAAATTATTAATATCAAAATTATTATATAGTTTTTACTTATTATTAAGTAAAAACTACTGTGCAGATGTTTATAGCTAAAGAAATGAATGGTATGACAAATACTCATGTAGACAACACACATGAGATGGATTTTATTCTACACAATGGTGGCTCCCCCTCATGGTGGAGATCATATGATCATTTAATATAGTGAAATGAGTAGAGTACACACATATAAATGGGGATATTTCATAGCTTTCAAATGTTTTATATATATATATATATATATATATATATATATATATATATATATCTTTTATAAATTGCTACTTGTACATACTACAACCTAACCCTAATCTAAACCCTCACCAGAGTTATTAGAGTTAGAGGGTTATCAGAGCCATAAAAATAAAAATAAAATTATTACTTGAAAATTAACTCTATTTTCATTTAGTTTAATTTGATGTACTAAAATTTGCAACAACTTAAACAATAAAAAATATGTATAGTATAGATATATATATAAAAATAAAAATTTACCTAAAATTAAAATGAAACAAAAAATCACAAATAACAATGTATTCAAAATATTAATAAACACTTTAATAGCTTCTCAATTTTACTACAAAAAAACACTTCTAGCAATAACTCTGACAGAAAACTTTCCTCATCCTATTTTCTTAAACAAACTTTATTTATATCTATACTGTTTTTACATTGAGGACATCCCTAAAATTAGGTTTTGGCAGATTTAGCTCACATACGACACTGAAGACTGCAAACTGCTTTGCTATCACATTGAATAAATAAAAAAAAGTAATATATTAAAATAGAAAGCAGTTGCTTTAAACTGCCATAAAGTAGAAAAATTGTTGTCTTAAATTGCATTAATATTTCCAAATAATGCTCTTTTTATGGTATTTTTGATCAAATAAATACAGTCTTGGTAACCATAAGAGACCTCTTCCAGAAACATTTAAAAAATGGTATGTGAAGTAAACACACTGAGCGGTCACCTGAAAAGCACTGCATCATCTTTGAGGAACTTGGGCAGGTTTGAGTCTCGCAGAGCTCTGATCAGCACAACATCCTCGCTCAAGTGAGGGTTTTCTCTTTTTAATGACCTGCTCACGCACATACATAATACATAATATATTAAAGGTTGTTCAGAAAATGTGTGCATGAACAGACAACCAGCAGCACAAAAAAATGGGACTTGCTCAGTATTTCACACTGAATACACACAGGTAATCACACAAGATCTTGTTATAGATGGAGTTCACAAATCAAACAAGAATTTTACATTTTCTGAAAAAAATGAGAGTGATGCTCTGTTAGTGCTTTTAGTGCAATGCTATGTGGTTGCAAGGGTGCAAAAATATGAGGTAAGTGGTGCTTGCCTTCCTCAATATTAGGATGTTGGAGGCACTGTAGTTTTGCTAGGGTGGTTGCTAAGGCATTTCTAGATGGTTGCTATGTGTTTGCTTCCTGGCTTACGTTTTTTTTTTTTTTTTTCACACATTATAATGTCTATCATCCATGAATCATAGGCTTGATCACATCTCTGAACAACCTGCTCAATCTGATGTGTTATTCTTGCCTTGGTAAGCACCACTAACTAGTACTGTGTGAATCATAAAGACTACCTGTTTTAACTACATATCAATACTTTACACAGAATATAGTGCTCACATTTACTCTTTTTTAAACACATTTGCCTACAGTTGTTCATATATTCTTGTAAATAGTTTAGTAGCCTAAAGCACGCTGATTTAAAAACAGACATTATGAATCACTGTATCACACAACGAAATAAAAGTACACTAAAGTGAAGTTATGCTACATATAAAACCTCAGTACTAATAAAATGCACCAGTGACATGATGCTGACACACACACATACACACACACACACACACACACACACACACACTTAAGTAAATTTAAGTGAGGTCCAGCTGTACAGCCACTGATCTAAGACCAGTGCTAATGAAGATGACAGTCGAACCTAATGGACCTAAATGATCTGCTTAGAGGTTTCTCACACAGCTGTATTTTATCGGTCTTTACTCCATAGGCAACACCAAGTGGGTCATTCATGACAGTGACTGAGCATGTGCAAATTAATTCTCAATCAAATACTGACTTGTTTATAAAGCAAAGACCTCAAACATGTTAGAAGACCCTAAATAAACACAGCCCAAGACTGTAGGACTGCTTTATGTTATTTATACAATATCATTCAGTTTTTGGTATCGGTATTTTAAAATAAATTAATTGGTTTGTTCAGCAGGCTGCATTAAATGAATGGAAAGTGACACAAAACATATTAAGCGGCATTGATGCAACATTAGAAACAAATTAGAAATGTTTCTTGAGCCCCATATCAGCAATTCTAATGATTTCTGAAGGATCATGTGACAAGAGTAATGGTTTCTGAAAATTCAAATTGGCCAGCACAGAAATAAAATACATTTGAAAATATTTGAAAATAGAAAATATTTCACAATATGAATACATTTATTTTTGATCGAATGAGACCTTGGTCTTGGTGATATTTCTTTCAAAACAGATTTGACCCCAAAATCTTTAATGGTAGTATTAATTTATGTAAGACTGACAGAGAATCGTTGAGTAACGTGAAAATGTGTTTGTGCTCTGTCTCACCCTGCCATGACCAGTACAGATTTGACAGCTCTCATGCCAAAGTCATAGTGATCCTGCTGAGAGAGCTGCTCACTGCAGAGCTTGTACATCTGAGTCATCTTTCTCGCAAGAGTCTTACTAGACTCAAAGCCCTCGGAGTACAGGATCACCTATAGGCAGAAAGCAGTTGTAAGGTTAAACATATTGTAGAAATGCCAAGGTTCTCAGATAAGACATGCTAATGTTGAAAGACTTAATAGGACCCATGTAACTTCTCTAGATATCCTCTAAAGCTGTGCTTCCCAAACCACTACACACTGTGGAAGGGTGTGTACCGCGAATGGGGGCTACAGGGGACTTCCCGAGTTCCCTAAAGAGTTTTTTATTTTGTTGCCTTATGTATGTTAACTTTGTGAGGTTTTGGTCTTTTCGAGGAATTGGGAAAACTGGCTGTTAATTAAATACATAAAAGTTTTAGTATGTTCCCATTAAGGATCTACCAGTAATTTGTGGAAATTTACAAAGAGGAAATCACAGTTTTCCCATTTAAACGTGCTAGAGTTAAATGTAGTTGGATTTAATACAATACTTCCTTTTGGCCAATCAAGTTGGATTTTGGCCCTTTATAGTAAAAGGTCTGTGCAACTATGCTCTGCATGCTCCTGATAGCTGAATTATTTTATCATTTTACATGGTAAATATAGTGTGTTTTTAAGTTAAAATTTCACTTAACAAGCAGTCAATTGTTGAAATTCACAAACAGGAAATCACAGCGGTAGGACACCAGTTTCCTCATTGTAACACACCAGGAACAAACAAAAGATTTTAATGAGTAAACACATCTCTGGCCCATCTACTTCTCACTTTGTGTGATTTTTCATCATTACTGGGATCAGACCAGGTTGTTAAATCACACACCTCAGCGATAAGAGTGTAGTTGGGCACCATCATGGCTATGGGTCTGAAAAGGGCTTTCAGGTTGTCAGGGAGTTCAGTTCTGCCAGCGTAACCGGGGTTCATAGTGATGAAAGCAGCACAGGTCATCACCAATTTGATCTCTCTCCCCTCAAACATGAACCGTGGTAGCTGCCGAGCACAAACACAATGTAGACACATGCAGTTAGTTGCACATAATTCCTGTATTACTAATCAAAATTGACATTGTACATGGGTATGTGAGTGTGTATGTGCATTACCCTGGCTGCCTTGGCGTTTCTGATAGTAATGAGCTGTTGAGCGATGACTGACAGCACCTCAATGTTGATGCGATTGAATTCATCAAAGCAGCACCAGGCACCAGACTGAGCCAAACCGCTAAAGAACGTCCCCATCATCTGAGCACACAAATGCAATATACTGTAAGACTTGCCGCCAACTGAACACTGAACCCTCCAAATGCTTAAAATGAAAATATTGAAGTATATACAGTAGCATACAATAAAACAGAGCTATACTATTTGTACCACAACAATGCCACAGCATAAATATTAACATAGTAACTTATATTAACCATATCAACTTCTTTACAGCTTAAAGCTAATGAATAAGTCTTTTGCATCGTTTCCAGTGTCTCAGGCATGACACAATGATCTAAAAATGTGGCATTCAAGTTTAAAATACTTAAACTTTAATCATTTGACTGATGTTAAGCCATTTCAAGTTTATCATCATGCCTGTTTGGTCAACCTGTAGTATCCCCAATGTGTCAATTCCAAAATCAAGTAAAAGCCATGTCACTGATTAATGCAAATACTGTAGATAGACATTGACAATTACTTGACAATTACATACATTACTTGACATATCATTTACTTTCAAGAACCTTAACAACCTTGAATACCCCTTTCCCACAAAAAAACTCCACCAAGCCAACGTACAGTACATGAAAAAGCTGCAATTGCTAAAACATTAGTCACAGACAAGAATGCTAAGATGTGAAAAAGATGGAGTCACGATCATGAAACCTGGACAGTTGGAGCACCAAGATGAACTTCAACATTTGCCCTGGCCAGTTCAATCACCTGACTTGAACATTTTCAAACCATTATGGGCAGTTTTAGAAAGAGGAATAAGAAGATGCCCTCCTCCAGCACCAATTGGTAAAATGTTCTGATAGAAGACGAATCTATCCGAAAAACTTTGGAAACCCCAGCCCAGAAAACCCAAAGGCAAAGGAATGATCTACAGAAAGAGCTATATGGTAAAATAATGTTTCAGTAACAGAATAAAAAAGACAAACCATTAACAATAACTAAGACTGTTTTTAAGGCCTAGTCAGAATACACGTCTTTATAACATATGCCACCCTTTAGCAGACACTAAACACTGGCCATAAATAAAAGAGATAGATGTCAAAGGCAGATGTCTACAGTGATTTTCATGCACAGAGAACTCAGTTGGGGATCTTCTGCCTCCTAGTGACAGATACAATGAATTCAATATAACTTGACAGGAAAAAAGAATATCTCTATCTCATATTGGTTGTCAAGCTGCTTAACAAATTAATGAGGAAAAAGAAAATAGAAGTTGGAATGGCAGATTCACACCTTATAGTCGAGCCCATCTGAGCAGTTAAAGACCACACACTGGATTGCCAGAGCTTTTGCGAGGTCTTTAGTAGTCTCAGTTTTGCCTGTACCAGCTGGACCTGCAGGAGCTCCTCCAAGATCTAGCTGCAGCGCTCCCATCAGGCAGAGGTAACATCGATCCTGACATAAAAAAGCAAATAGATCCGCAGTCCACACACACCTCATTAGGACAATCAAGCTCCTTAATAACTCATACACACAACACTGCCATAGATCCAGGCATACATTTATAAATGCAATTGTTATTTGCACTTTAGTATGAGTGGTTCAACTGCAATTTTTTATGCGTGATGTGAAAATGGAAGAGAATATGATGTTTGACAAAAGTTAAGCAGGTTTAGGGTTAGAGGCCGGATCCAAAAACAAACGAGGGCAAAAAATACAACCCAAACTGACAAAAACAATAAAAAAAAATGCCCCTGCAGTGAATTAGATAATTAATTTAGATCAAAATCATTCATGAATTTAAAATTAAAATTCTATAATAGTTTTATTGTTTTTAATAATATATTGTGCATTATTTACAGCTAATTTTGATGTTGATTTCATTTCATAAAATACATTTTTACAGAGTCAAATTTTATAATTTAGTTTTACTTTATACTGAACATTATACAATTGTATTACATTTTATGCAAATTTATCTACATTAAGTACAATTCAAATGTATTCGATATAACTGGACAAAACTCCATGTTTTACAGCATTTGTTTTAAATACACTATCATAAAAAACTGCTTTTATGTACCGTCAGTGGAGTGATCACCAAACGAGGACATGCTCCCAAATATTCATATCCATAGACATATTGAGAGAGAGCCATCCGAGCCACACAGTCATCTAGGTCCACATCCCAATAATACCGCAACTGCCTCTGCCACTCGAAATTATCACTGGTGTCCACCTGCAAACACACACACCATAACCCCTTGAGCTATCAGATATAACAGGTAAATAATTGGCATTTACAATATGTATTACAGTAGTTCTCCACTGCCTGGTCGCGGGTTTGTTCTGAAACTGTTGTGGGGTGGGGGGGTACAGTACAGCTTATGCTGCTAAATATAAATAACAAATATGCATAAAATGTAATACGTAATAAGTTGTTTTAATAAACTTTTTTATAGTTAGGGTAACAAATTCTTTCTACATGTGTATTTTGAGTGATTTATTGTCCAAAAAAAGTAAACACAAAAGTTAAAGATGTATTTCATCAATAGAATATTTAAAGGTATAATTCAGACATAAATTGAAAATTCCTGAAAAAGTACTTACTCTCAGGCTATCCAAAATGAGATCTTCATTTTAAACTATCAATTCTGGCCAAAACACCATTGAAACACTGCAGTCCATAACCCATAATAAAGCTTCCACCAGTAAAACTGTCCATCCCCTGTTGTCCTCTCACATCAAAATCCAAAGACACATGTATTTCAATTTCCAAACAGTGCTTGAAATGTGCATATTTTTATCCTGATTCAGACAATATGGCTTTTTTCACTGGAGGAAGCAATATTATGGATAGGAGACATGTTAGCTGGAAGCAACATTTTTAAGATGTTAATTGAATCAGTTATACTTTTGGCCATGATAATCTTGTAGTGAAAATATAATATTGTGACAGCTGATCTATTGAAAAAGAGATCTAATTTTTTGGTCCCTATGTGACAGTGTTGTAGTCGAGACCAGCTCATTCGAGTCCGAGTCCAGATCGAGTCCAGAGAGGGTCGAGTCCGAGTCAAGACCGAGTTCAGAAAGGGTCGAGTCCGAGTCAAGACCGAGTTCAGAAAGGGTCGAGTCCGAGTCAAGACCGAGACCAGAGAGATTGGGTCTGAGACAAGACCTAAAGAAATCTTCAAGAGTATGTCAAATGTTTGGTGGAAACAATAAAGGTTAAAAGGGCCACATAGTATGTGGTGTAAAGGTTATTTTATTAGGCTAGTATTATGAAGTGTTACTTGTCAATATTAAGTGCTCATTTTCACATAACATCGTTGTACCACTATACACATCCATATAACCTTTCTAGTACACATAATATTACTGTACGACTCTATATTGTAATTCTACATAACACTTCTAGTACAAGTAACATTACTGTACCACTATACCTGTAAATGTTCAACTGTAACAGCTTTTACATAACTTTTAACCTTGAAGCTTAACTAATGACTGCTAATATCCTTACAATGTATTGGATTATGTGCACTTTAGATGTTGTGAAGATTACAGATGGGCATAATTACTTTTCAAAAAAATAAGTGAGGAGACCATCCAGCTACCCAACCAAGCACGATGTGGTCTCATGATCAATCCACCCCAACTAAAAACTCTCTCTACTGGCGCAGAGGAAGCGGGGACTGACAACAGTTACCATTTCATCACTTTCTGTAACAGCAACGGATAATCTCATGCTAATTTCCCTGCATGGTGCATTTTAATGCAGGGTAAAATACACACTAGTCGAAGTTTTTTTAGTTACGGAGGCAGGAGGGTAACTTAAGGCCGGTGACACACTGGCTGCGTGGCGTCTCTACTGCGTGCCAGAAGCGTGGTGGCTGCTTCGCGTTTTCTGTGTCTTTACACACCAGAAGAGTGCCTGCACGCGGCGCTTGGCGCGCTGCTGCGGCTGTAGGTGACATAGAGGGAGGCCGCAAAAAAACCAGGCTCTTTATTTTTTTTATTACAATATCAAATTTATTATTTTTATTTTTTTACACACCTACTGATAAGACACCGTCAACAGTATTGACGGCAAAATAGAGTATGTTTGACAGGTGCAATATTTGAAAATCGATCATTATTAATTTATTTTTAAAATTACATTTATATCTGAATTTATGTCAACCTATAGACTTTCAAATATCAAAATGTCATGAATTAATATGTATTTGTGTACAAAATGACATATACACATATTTTCCTAGTATATTTTGCCTGGAAACGCTTTCAACATGCACGCGTGTCGCGTGAAAAATAGGCGTCGGTTCTATTTCTAGCATGCACGCGTTTTCCGCGCGGCTCGAGCCGCGCCTGGGACGCGCGTCTCACACAGGCAGTCTGCAAGATCTAACCTGTTAACATGGGAGCCGAATTAAAAACAGACACGCCACGCAGCTGAGGCGCTTGCGCCACGCATCCAGTCATTGGATGTGTCAATCATACATCAATTTAAATAAACATTAACATACAGTAATAATCATGAAATATTTGGATTGGGACTCGAGTGGACTCGGGCATAAGTCCGATTCCTAATATGTTCGAGTCCGAGTCAATATGCACACGAGTCCATGACAAGACCGAGACCATTAAAATACGGTCTCGAGACCGAGTCCAAGACCGAGTCCGAGTCTCGAGTACTCAACACTGCTATGTGATATGAAGGAAATACACAAACCTTTTCTTTGACAAGCTCTGTGACGATGTCTCTGGCGTGCACATCTATGGTGATGAGAGCTGTGATGATGTTCCGATGAAGACTGGGCAGATTCCCACGGACCAGAGCAGCAAGAGCATTCAGTCTCTATTTTTACACATAAAGACAGATACACACATACAGTAAATATATATCTCTCTTAGGAGATTTTGTGTGTATATATATAACACACAAATGTTCTACATATAGTACATTTTAAAAGACTTAATAAACAAATTGATATGAAATTACATAATTTGGTCTATGAACGCTATACAGTATGTTATCACCTCAAAGTTGGTGATCTCAAATTCTTGTAGTGCTTGATAGTGGTCATGATCTCCCTCTAGGCAGCTGTCCATGTCCCTGCACCACATGAGCTGAGAAATTGTCAACACCACCTGCAAAAAAGCTTAGGTGAGAATTGCTCATACACTCAGAGATGCACATAAACAATCCCACCTAGACAAGGACAAACCTGTGAGGGATGTCCTGCCACAACCCACTCCACTCTGGGTTTGCTCTGGTAGTCAGCAATTGCAGCCTTACTAAGCCTCCTAAGAGAGGAAAACATGGCCTCCTCCACCTTCCCCAACCAGTCCTCTACATTTCCACGAGCCTTCAAGCCTTTCCCCAGTGCCACCTACAGCACAGTCACACACATACGTACATTTAACATTATCCTCGTTTATTTGATAAATCCTTGCTATTTGGTTCAAGTATATTTGTATAATTTGTCTTCTAGATTTTGTTTTTAAGATGGAAAAATAAACGAAAAGAAAAGAATTCACCTTTTCTCCCTCAGGTGACACCATGGCTAAGATGTCATTGGTGTGCTGTATTTTTTCACCAGTCTCGCCCTCTCCAGGGGTAAGAAGGCCAAACTCCAGCTGGGATATTGCATCAAAACACTTCCTCAGATGAGGCTGCACAGCCTGAGGGTTTCGCGTCTGAGCCAAAATCTCCAACAGTTCATCATTAGACAAGAAGTAGAACCTAAGCCACCCGGAAAAGTGAGTTAAGTCATGGCACAACATCAAGAAAAAATCAGCACTCTGATGAGAAACTGCTGTGAGCATGTGCGTGTGCGTAGGCACCTTGGGAAGATTACTCTCTTGGACTCCAGGTAAGCCTCCAGGCATTTTTGAATCCGCTCCAGGAGTGCGTTATTATTTTGGAAAATATCCAGAAGCCCTGAGGAGAAAGATTAGACGGCAAAACTGGTCAAAGTCATTTATAATTATAGGCTTTTGCATTCATTGTTGCATTTAACCTACTGCTTTCATTTTTCATGCACTAATTTTCAGATAAAAACTCTTCAGACACTGAACAAGAATGTGTTCATCTAATGTTCTGAGTTGTTCATCTGATGTTTTGAGATGTTTGCTGAGCGACATCCTGTCAGACCTGTTTGTGTGGCAGCACGCAGGGCATTAGGCAGACGGTTGACCTTCCTCATGATCTCTTTCCAGGACTTGTCCACTTGAAGGAACATCTTAGACTCAGCAGGCAATTGCCTCTGGATGTCAGGAGCGCTGAAAATACTCTCAAGATAAAGCCAGCTTCTCTGACATGCCAACCACTCATCCTAGGAACACATCAGAAAACAGTCAGAGAAAATATACGATGTAATAAAAAAAGGGGGTTTGTTTTAGATGATCACCACTCAAAACAAAACAGAACAAATCAAAATCCAAAGACTAAACCCAGAAATGATCTGTTTTTTTTTTTGGTGATCACCACTCTGATGTGATTACCAAGGTCTGGCTGAAGAGAGAAAGCTGTCTCTGCCACTTGTCCACTCTGGCCTTGATGGGGCCTGCGTAACGGGATGATGCAACTGTGGCCACATTGACTATACTGTCATCGAGAAGCACCTAGAGGTTTTACATTCACAAAGACAAATATTCATAAAGGAGAAGACATATCTTCTGTATTAAACTCAAGCAAGGTTAGAGGTGGGTGGGACAACAAAAATATAATGATTTTATTCATGATTTTAGCACGATTCTTTGACATGTTGGTTTTTACTAAGTTGTTGTTACTAAGGAGTTCAGCCAAATTAATTTACCTACTTTAAAAAAAAAGTCTTACAAGGTAACAAAATATTAAATAAAAAGAATGGCAAAGACATTCAAGATTAAGAAATAACTAAAAACCACAGCTAACTAACACAATAAAACACAATAAAAACATGATAACAATAAAAAAAACATGATTTTTGAAAATGTAAAAAAAAAAGTTATGTTTTTACAAATAAACTCTTCAAATATAAAAAATAAAGCACTTCTATACACTTCACTTTATAAATTGCATCATACATTCTTATTAAAGCAACAGTATTAAAGTTCTTCAGTCAAGAGCAGTTAATGAGTTTTTATTAACTTAGTGTTTTGTTGTTTTATTAAAATTAAAGGAAGAGTTCACCCAAAAATGAACATTATTCTGTCAGCATTTACTCACTCTCAAGTTGATTTAAACCTGAATGAGTTTCTTTATTATTGAAATTAATACAGGTCTGGGACAACATGAGAGTGAGTAAACAATGGCAAAATGTTTATTTTGGGGTTAACTATCCCTTTAATGCAATAGTAGCATGATTAGCACTATCGCTTTAAGAGCTGCAAGCATCTAATATACAGGCACGCATTCATTTCTCTCAACTGTTTACTTCCACTTTAGACATAACCAACTGTGTTTATATGTAAACCTTGTGTGTTTTTGAAAGCATTAGCGCAATCAGACATGAAAGTTAAGTGTTTGACAAGCTTTTTAGTCTGCGTGTGCTTCAGCAAGCGAATGAAATGTTTAACCGTTGTACAGTGTGAATTGGCCTGTACAGTATATAGAGACAGAGGCACCAGGACTGCAACTGATAGAATGTGTGCTGTAGCACGATACCATATTTCTTCAAAAGAGGATTGTGAAGATATTTTAATAGTCAATCAAAAATCATATCACATCACACACCCCTAGGCAAGGTTGGAATATAATTATAATTATGCATGAATCTTACAGTTTAACAATCAGAAACTCTGTAATACGGTGAATAATGGTTCTAACACACTCTTACCTGAATATCATCAGTTCCCCCAAGGATAAACACATCCTTGGAGTCCCGATGAGGCAGAACCACAAACTCTGTCGTCTTCCAAGATTCTTCGATCTATAAATAGTATGAGTGTATAAAGCTGAATATAAAGACATACATAAATGTTATTAAATGAGAATGATAAACATAGATGCCACCTTTCTTAGAATGTTCTCCAGGGATGCTTCTCCTGAGGCTTGTGCTGAAACCTGAGAGTTAGAGAGGATTCACAGAGTTAAAAGAAGAATTCTCAGCACCTAAAACCTAGTGAGCTGCCTTCCCAGACAGCAAGCTGAAAATGTGGACTATGTTTATATGATGCCCAGAAATACTGTCTAGGTAAGTCCATTTGTGGATATTGAGAGCCTCTGTGTTTCTCTAACCTCCTGTATTTGTGGTCCAAAGTGGAAGATGTCGAGTTCTTGCAGATAAGCGAGAGTCAGTGGCTCTTCTAGTAGGCTGGAATCCACAATGTCCTCCAGCATCTCCCAGTGACGGGCTTTCAGACATGGGTTACGCAGGTCTGTGATGACTGGCAGCTACACAAACACAGAATATGAAATATGCAGGTGCAGTCATCAAAAGTGACATTAAAGACATTTATAACGTTATAGAAGTTTTCTATTTAAAATAAATGATTTTCTTTAGAACTTTACACTCATCAATTAATCCTTAAAAATCCCTCACATTTTATTATAATAAGTAATGTTACTTGAGCACCAAACTAGAATGACATCTGAAGGATCGTGTGACAATGAAGACCAATGGCTGCTGAATATTTGGCAATTTAAAATATAGTAAATAATCAAAAGAAGTTTTAAACGGTAGTGTACTCCTAAAAGGGTGCTCCTAATACTACACTTTGTCATGAAGTTTAGACATTTTTTCCACAGTCCAAATGCAAAATACAGCACTTGACTTCAAACAAGGAAACTGCTGAAGAGCAATGACACACTAGCATTAGTGCCAACCTCACCCACCTTTTCTCGCATGCTCTCCACATTCTCTTTGAGGCAGGGCACCACATTGTTTTTTGGCAGTCCTTTCTCCAGCTGGCTGACATATTTGGCAAACTTGTTCACCTGCCTGCTCAGCAATTCTGGGTCCAGCTCATCAAACTTATTCTGCATCAAAGAGATAATTGACCATTTGACATTTAGAAGACACTTTCGCTCAAAATGGCTTCAAGCACTCCATTTGCAAGGACACTTCACCTGAAGCTATCTAGCATGAATAGCCTAATTTAAGGCAATAAAATGAGTGAAAATAACACGACACACAGCCAAGTATGGTGACGAATACTCAGAATTTTCTACTCTGAATTTAACCCATCTAAAGTACGCACATACGCACGCACACACACACACACACACGGCAGTGTGCAGCCATTTGTGCTGCGGCACCGGGGGAGCAGTTGGGGGTTCAGTGCCTTGCTCAAGGGAACCTCACTCGTGGTATTTCCGGCCCAAGACTCGAACCCACAACCTCATTTGTATAATAAAAAGAAGAGTTTTAGTCAGCTGGCCTGTTTAACCAAGCTCTTCATAAAACAAACAAAACAAGCCCTGCAAAATAATAAAATAATATCTTATTAATTCACTTTAATTAAATAAGATAATTTCATTTAATAGATTAGATTATAGAAATATAGACATTACATTTACACCACTCTGACCAGCAGACATCACTAGAATGTGGCATTTTGAGTGCTTCAAAAAAAGTGAATTATTGATATTTACATTTAACAATTGGTTCAGTTAATTCAAAGTTTAAAAGAGTGTTGTTTCTCCCATCACTATCATATTCATTTATCATATTTATTCTCTAAACAAAAATAATTACAGTGCAGTTGAGGTAAATTATACTACACTTCAATTTGCATTTAAATCTATGGAGTTATGGTGTTTCTCTATTAAGTGGATTTAAGTGGAAGGGAAAAATTCAAATGCTTCAATAGTATAAAAAATGACCTGCAACCAGCTGTTCTCTAGATTTTCCCATTCTTCCAAAGAGTCCCACAGTAACTGTTTCAGCTTCACTTCAGCGGTCAGTTCCTCTAGAGCTTCATATTTAGTCACCTCCACCTGAAAAAACAGACAAAGGTTAAGTGTAACTCGTGATGGCCAGCCAGACAAGGTGAAAACATAAAAATAAATAGTGAACTAGCGCCCTCTAGTGGACATATAGTCTGACTGACTTTAAAGTTCTTCTGGTAGGTTTTGTATTTGAAGGCTTGAGTCTGCAGCTCATCAATGGAGATCTGAATATCTCCCAGCAGTCGGCGTATGTTAGAGCGGTCTGCATCGATGTCAAGGAGCTGACTGTTCTGAAGAGACAAAATCAAAAGGAAACAAATGTAGACTGTGAGTTATTCAGCAGTAATTCACATTTGACCAGTCAAGTACAAAAAGTTAAAGCACTGTACAAAAAATTGGTGTCAGCAAGATTATTTTGATGCTCTTCAAGCATTTATTTTATTTAAAAAAAAATCTGTAAAGCAGTAAATATTATTGCAATTTAAAATAACTGTTGCATGATCCTTCATCATTGTAATATGCTGATTTGATGCTCAAGAAACATTATAGCTGTTATATTTTGATGAATAGAAAGTTCAATAGAAATCTTTTGTAACAAAAGTATGTCTTTACTCTCACATTTGATGAATTTATTGCATCTTTACTTATTAATTTTATTCAAAACAAATCTGCTGACCCCACACTTTTGAACTGTTTCAAATAATAAATATTCAAAATAGAAATACCATAACAGTGTTAGAACATTATTCTGATATATTATGACTATTTCTTTCTTTCACCTCTCCTTGCTCTTTCACTTCCAGTACTTTCTTGTTTAGTTGGTTGATGTCTTGCTGGAGGTGTTGGCAAAATTTGTCCACATAAGAGTGCCGCTCCCCCACCGCCTTGTCGATGGTGATCCTTACGGCAGTTATACAAGGAGACAATGTAGCAAAGACGGCGATGTCCTCAGGAGGAGTGGGGACAGAGTAACACTCAATCAGCTTGTACATGTCACAGACCGTCTCAGTCTCCTTTTCCAGCACAACAATCTAACAGAAAAAGATGAGATGAATACAGCTGTCTGATACTCAGTCTTCTGCTTGATGGGTCATGGTTCTCTTCTGATTCTTACCCTCTTCTGAATTTCCTCTAGGAAGTTGAGGGAGTTGACATATTCGCTGGTTATCGTTGGAACAAAGTCCAGTTTGAACTGGGCATCCTGAGCCTCTGCAATGATGTCATCCATTTTTTTCTTTGCCAGCCGAGGCAGGATGTCATTAATGACCTGGAAAAGGGTTCAGAATGAGGTGGGTTATGTATCTGTGTATTTATTTGTCGCTTATTGCAGGCTGCGTTGAGGTAAATGGTGTCTACCATCTATGCAAATATTACAGAAGAAATCATTTTCTGTTTGTGTGTTTCTGTCAGTTTGTAACCTCTATGCAGCGTAGAGGGGATGGTATAAGTTTCTGCTTCAGCTGTGAAGTATCCACCAGCAGAATTCCCAAGGGTCTTTTCTGTTTGATGGCTAAAGCCTCTTTATGCTCTCGATGATATTTATCCAGACTGTTGCTAAAGAACGCAACTTCTGCATCAGACACACATATATGACATTAAAAGTGTGAGACAATCATATTTTTTACATAGATTATGATGATTATGAAGAAGATGATGATGTACCATGGTCTTGCTCTTTGAGAGCCTCCAGATCCAGGTCTTCATTTTCTTTGTAAAACAGTCTGAATGGCTCAAATGTACGAGCATACACATTAGCGGTATTGAATGCAAACTGAATTGATTGCTGACGGGAAGAAACAGGAAACATTTTCACAAAGAGAGACAGATATGAAAACATTTTTTAAGCTTGCAGCAAAAATGGAAGCTCAATTGCGATTTCTTGGTTTGTTCTTTTGCATTAAGCATTATTTAAAGTGCTCTATGTATGTGCATTGTAGGTTTATAATTAACTTAAAAAAAAAAAAAAAATTATTTTAGCTACAGTAGTTGTCAAGGTATGATTTAGCAATTCCATTTAGTTTAACGGTACTTAAATAACAAACAAAAAAATGAATAAAAACTATATAGACATAAAGAAAAACCAATAAAAATGACACACCAAAATAACTAAAACTCATTTAAATTATTAAGAAAAACTATAAGCAATAAAATTACTCAAATTTAGATTTATAGTTTAAATCACTAAAATTGAAACTAAGAAAAATAAAATACGAAAATAACACTAGTGCATTTATCAGTGTTTTTTTATGTAAATAAAAGCCTAGAAGAAATCTGTTTATCTTATAAAGTCATCATGTCTCCTCGATTCATATGGATTATTTGTATTATGTACTTTTATTTTAAGAAAGTATATATATATATATATATATATATATATATATATATATATATATATATATATATATATATATATATATATATATATATATTTATTTATTTATTTTTTTTTTTATATACAAGTACATAATAAAAAAAATCCATATGAGTCGAGGAGACATGATGACTGTATATATATAATTTATATATATATTATAATTTTTTAAAGAAATTTTGGTTGTGTGTGCTTTCAATGAATGAAAAAAAAAAAACTAATTGAAATCTTAATTTATGTTCCAAAAATGAATGGAAGTCACATGGATTTGAAATGACACAAGGATATTTCAATGGACAGATGAAAACTAAAGAATATTAAACATTTTTGGAAGAACTGTTCCTTTAAACTTAAAACTGTGCATTTCTCACTTGAGAATGAATAGCATTTATATTAAAAAAGAAAAATATGAATTGTACTTATTTACACAAGCAATAGTCATAATTGAAGAACACAATATTGAAGACACCAATTAAATGAATAAATAGACTTCAGCATATGTTAAATTGGTGAATGAATGGTGCATGAGAATAGTTTCTTTTTAACTGCAATTATATCATAGTCATGTTAGAAAAAAAATAAAAACCTTAATATTAAGGATGATGTTCTGCAGATAAGCATCATCTTCCAGGATTTCCTCAAGACTAGGGCCATCCCCGCATGTCTTCTCCTCAACCTAAAAACCCACCCATACACACACGGACAAAAACATCAGCAAAGGCCAAATTATAAGAGTGTATGTATTGATGCAGCCATGATATTTTTTAAAACCTTTTTGTTGATAATGGGTTGAGTAAAAGCATCAAAGTAGGTGTCTTGCAGCAGAGTATCCAAAGACAATACAGTTTTCTCAAACCTTCCAGTTATCTCTGCTACACACTCCTGATATACACACAAATGGCACACATAAACATATGCATTGTGCAGATATACACATATTGGTTAAGCTGCAGACAAGCTTTGCAAGAGACATACATATAGAATGCAGAAACACAAACCTGGAAGTCGTCATTGGAGGGCTGGTATGATAAGGAGTGTGTGTCCAGCATCAGCTCAGTTATAAACATTGGCTGGTGGGAAGTATTGACATTTTGCTCTGCTCTGACCTGTAACACAAAGTTTGATTATATTTTAGCCTAGCCCAACCCCTACGCCTAAACATAACACTATTCTGTAACAGTTTTACAGGTTTCACTATAATAGTGAGGATATTTTTGACCTCAGAAGTGTGGTCGAACCTGCACACACACGCACACACACACACACTCACACACACACACACACACACACACACACACACCACAATACTCAAAAATGTAAAAACTAAAAATTAAACCTTAATAAAATAAAACAAACATTAAAACTTACAAATAAAATAAACAAAAAAGATACACAGTTTTTTGACTAAACTGAAGCTTGTAAATGATGTTTATGCATGTATTATGTATGTTTATATTCTGATACTTACCTTATTATTTATCTAATATTCGACTCTTTTTATCTGTACATTGCATGTCTGATATTTGATGCTCTTCCCTGACATTGTCAATCTTACATTTTGATCTAATTTATTTTAACAAAACTGTTAGTCACAATAGAAAAGAAACCAGTGAAGAAGGTAATGAACTTAATGTACATTTAGTCATTTAGTCAAATACTGAAAAGGTTTTTATATATTTCACTATTTCCTAACATTATAATAATTATTATTACAATATAATTATTATCTGTATGATAAATCTGAAAATGACTAAAAATCTGTGATTTGAAAAGTGGCAAAAATAAATTGAACATATGATTTAAAAAAAAGGTTGCAGACATTTTAATTATGTTTGATATCTTAGTTTTAATAAAAAAAATATAATAAAGGTGACTGTAGTTAAAAAAACAAATCACAGACATACAGACTGAAACAAACAGAAAAAAAAGAAAAGGAAAGAAAAGGAAAGGAAAAAAAAAACAGTAATAATATTACCCTGCATCACATACCCAAACAAGCTTACGAACCTTTACATCAGGATCAAGGCTGGTCTCACCACCTGCCCAGCTCTGGATGAGGGTGAGTGAAGGGGTGTGTGTGATGTGCTCTTGAAACACACTTAGTAGCTTACTGATCGAGTTCACTACAAGCATGTGTGTCGTGTTCACAATTAGATAATCAGCCAGTCTGATGAAACTATGGAGACCAAAAAAACAGTTCATAAAAAAAATAAATAAATAAATAAAAACTTTTTGGAATTTGACAGAAGTCCAACTGTCACTGCAAAATAATTAAATAAATATTTATTTTTAAATATATAAGGTGCACTGTGTAATTTTTATTGCAACCAATTGCTCAGTTCCCCGCTCACCTCTCCTTTTAGAGAAGTTATGGTGACCGACACAGGTAAACATGACATCGGTAAAGACAGCACAGAGCAGTGAGATTTCCTTACAAAGGTAAATCAGGGAATTATATTTAATTAATTTTTCAATAAATCAATGTTATTGCGAATGTTAATGTACTTGTATGTAGATAAAAATAGCTCAATCTAAGGTAATGAAAACATAACGGTTTATTAAAGAAGGTCTTTATACACCTCTGAAAAAATAGTTATATATATGATATTGTATTTCTGTAAATAGATCGTTGTAAATATTACACACTGCACATTTAATATCTCCTTTTGTGCTCCACAACAAAAATAAAAACGAATGAGTTTGGAATGGGATAAAGGCTTTCGTTTTTGAGAGTGTTACACATTTAAGCACCTAAGAAAAAAAAAGAGCGTTTATGCTTCTAAATAAAAGTATGTGTTATTGATATCATATGTTGATTATTAATTATAATGGGCTGATGTGATCATGCTTTTCAGCTGCCTGAAGTTAAAATAAATGTATTCTATCATGTAGAAATTCATTACACAGAATAATCAATGAGCCTAGATAGCATGTTACATTGTCAATAATCAACAACTGATGACGTGTTTGCTAATTAATCAGTCTGGGTGTGTTGTGAGTTAGTATTGTTAGTAATGTTGACTAACCAAGTAAGACGCCTGCAGTGGTAGCTTTTGTTTGCTTGCTGCGTGTAACTCATCTTCTGAGGTAAATCCTCAAAGAGCAATCCAAAAGCAGGTGATGCTAACTCTTCATTAGCATCTGATGCATACATTTAAGAAAGGTGAAAAAAAATTATAATATTAAATTCAGAATATGCCAGCTCATATAATTGCTTTTGTATCTGAATAAAGGTGTCACCAGTCTCCAAGTCGGCATAGTCAGGTGTGTGTCCAGACTCTTTCAAAGCATTTCGACAGGCACTTCTCGCCACTTCCATTACTAGCTCCCTGAACTTCTCAAGACGAGAAGACACCTAGAACAAAAGAAACAATAATAAATAACAATGATAGAAAAAATATAGATAGAAAATATATAGATATTACATAATATAGAAAATATATATGTATATGTATATACATGCATACATACATATGCATGTGTGTGTATTCAAATATATATGTACATCTGTATATTTGTATTATTGTTTATTTGTATTATTGAATGTTAAATTACTTTAACATATTGTTACATACATTTTGATGTATAAGTAAATATATTGTCACATATTTTTCTATATATAAGAAACTGTAATTCCTTATATATTATTCAATATATTGTAATCCATTAAAAAAAATGTAATAATTAAATTTACTGAAAGTTAATCCATAAGTTAATATATTTTCTTTGCATAAAGGAACACACAAACACAGATCTCTCTCACCTCCTCCAGCTGTTTGTATTGTGTGCTCTGAAACTCTTTTAGTGTATATGTATGGTCTTTCTCTATTCGACACAAAGGCATATCACTTATGTGGTAACACATCTCCTTGATGTCAATCAGTGCTGGTCGCAGAGACTGAAATACAGACATGATACTTTTCATCAATCATCTGCTGTCTTTTCTTTTTTTTAGGTATTTACAGTATTTAAAATTCAAGTGGCTCTCTTTGATAGATCATATTTTTTTTATTGAAATAAATCAGCTTTTTTTAAAAGCCATATAGTATATGAAATAAATACAATAACCACTGGCAAACCTCATTGAGAATGAAGAGATGCTCTTGCAATGACCGTCTGCATTTGCTGATTTTCTTATAGCACACATTTGTGCGCCATACACGGAAAGCCTTCCACTTGCGGAAGAGGGCAAACACGGGGATGCCCAAAAGCTTCCGGTGATATTGGTATTCCTGCTCCCAGCGTTCTAAGGGCAAACAGTCCACCTCAGTCCCATAGTAGTGCATTACTGCATGAGTGCTGACTGTATAGTAGTCTGACTTGTTGATTTTGTCAAAAGTTGCAATTCTGTTAAAAGAATAAGTGAAGAATTCAGAATTAAAGGTCTAGTTTAACACAGTTTACAGTTCATATGTATTTGCATATATCACTTTTTCATTCTTTCATCAAAAGTCCTCATAAATATGTGATGCCAAACATCATTCAGAATATGCAAACGAAAAATTCCTGAATATTAACCTTTATTTGATGAAATATGTGAAAAGGTTTAAACAGAAAATAATACAATATTTTATATATTTTGTAATGTAAATTATGCCTTTGGTGGCTAAACTAAATTTCCAGTAGCCATAACTCCGGGCTTCAGTGTCACATGATCCTTCAGAAATCATTCTAACATGCTGACAATGCCACTAGAAGGCAAGCCTGCAACCATTAGCCAAAAAAGCGTAATGCTAATGCTAACAAAAAGGAGACCAGAGCCTATTTTATTTTAATATTTGAATGGATGTCAATGGAAGAGAGGCTTCACTATGCTGAATAAACAGCTTTTTAGAGGAAACAACTCATCATTTGATGAATCAACAGCCTATCTGCTAATCATCAACATTTTACCCTAAGCAAAACTTTTGGATTGAACTATTTTTAGAGTTTTTACTGAAAAAATGCCTTTTTTTTTTCAACAGATGGGATTCAGGTTACAGAACTTCCTATTCATTCCTATGGTATCCATAAACAGTGATTGAGTGTTGCATAACTCTGAAATTATGTCACATGTTAGTTACATGTTACATATAGATCAGTGGTTAGCACACAAGTTAGCCGTTACGCTTTATCCAATGATAATACAGACCCTCTCATCTAAGAGACCATCTCGGATGCTAACTTGATAACATTTCTTATTATTGTCAATGCTGAAAAAAAGCTTAAAGGGGTCATATCTGATTTCAAGTTTTCCTTCTTCTCTGGAGTGTTACAAGCTGTTTGTGAATAGATAAGATCCCTAAGGTTTACTGGGAGAACACATGACAGTATGGTAAGGGTCATGCATTATATGTACGTTATAAGCACTAATAAACAGCCAATATGTTAATAATAGACATGCTAATAAGCAACTACTTATTAGTGTGAATTGGACCCTATACTAAAGTGTTTCCTTTATTTGGAATCTTTTGTGCATTCTTGCTTAATAAAAAAAATTAATCTGACACTAAACTTTTTTGATGGAAAACAAATTTTGATGGAAAAAATTAATTTCTTACTTGAGATTGTATGAATCAAATTTGATGGATGATTTAGGTTCTGCAGACGTCACATAAAGAAATCCCAAGTGAGGGTTATTCCGGATGGTTTGGACAATGTCGGGTGGGGAGTGAATTTTGGCACGAATTACTTCCTCTACTGAGTTGAACAGCAGTGAACTAGACAGTGGTGAAGAGGGGTTGTAGCTCAGAGGTGAAACCGCAATGGCATGGCTTCTAGATGAGCTCTTGGCTCTTTTAGGGGGTGATGGGATCCTGAGCGAGCCCTGAGTCAACTGCACCTGAAATCCACACATAAAATGCACAAAATTATTACTAATGTTACAAGACACATCTGCCATAGTTGTCTATGATGAGAGTGTCTAGACCTGTCTATCCCTGACATGGTCAGGAATTCTGGGAAGCTGTAGCGGAGAGGGTCCTCTCTCTGAGAAGGGGTCAATGGACTGGACCTCATTAGAGGGAAAAGACATCTTAGGGCTCAAGTTGACCCTCTGGGTGTTCTCCGGTTTCATATGTTCACTGCGTCTCTTCAAAACTGGCTAGAGTAAAATATAGATGGTGTCCTTAAATGGTTAACAGCAATGAGTTTGACAGTTATTTTTGTTTACCACTGTACATTTACAAAATGTTGATTAATATTCAACTCATAATGACATTCAACACTGATAAAGAAAAGAAACATCTTTTGAATATCTAGTTTTTAAATATACACTTTCTAAGGTATTTTTACAAAAATCATGAATTTGTAATTAATAAATATTTATATTTTGAGGAGCACCGTGTGACATTTTACAACTTGAACTAATCTTACAAACGTTTAGCAAACAAACATTAATGTAATAAAGAGTGTATAAAATATTTTTATTAGAAATTATAATGACAACTTTAAAAGCTTGTCAAAAAAATATATATATATTTTGATGAGATGTATTCTTCTTCTTTATGATTTCAGAACAGCTGCTTTACACTGACATTTCTAACTTTATACTCCCCAAAATAATATAATAATAATAATAATAATAATAATAATAATAATAATACTACTACTACTACTACTAATAATAATAATAATAATAATAATAAATTTAAACCTACAGTCTATGATTAAAACGTGTCCATTTTAGCAGGTATATTCAAGTATGTATGCACATTTACTATACATTTAAAAAATAAATTAACAAACACAATTTATAAACAGTTATCAGTTGGTATTTCACTTACCAACATCTCAACTTGTGCTGGTCTCTGTGTGGCCCATTGTCTTTCCTGAGCTTTGGTTCTGTGAGGAAACACCAGTGCATCAGCGTTCAGCTGTGGCCGTCTGGGCACTGCTGAGACAAGTCTAGCCCTCAGCTGCTCCACATCAACAGGTGCCAGGGAACCAGGTACACTGGTGGACACAGGTAAAGACACAGCTGTCCCAAATAACTTCTGTTTGCCAGGGCCTTGCTCTGGCCCTGCCTGGCTCCTGGTTGACTCTTTCTGAAAAGAGTACATGACCAAACTGTCCTCCTATTTGTGTCCTTCCCCAAAAAAATTGCAATTCCTTCTCCTCTGTGTTATGTCTGGACGGTAAACTATTTAGTCAAGAAAACAGCATGTTAGTGACAATCGTAGTGAACTGCCATATTACATCTGTAACGATACAAAAGGATTAACGTTAGTGTTGCTAAGCAACCCGCAAGAAGTTGTTTTGCTTATTAAACTTGTGCCAAATAATACCGCAACATCGACCAAAATATTGTACTTTATATCGTTATATATTACAGGCATATCTTTATGTGTTTTATTAAAAGTGTAATAGTCCATTCGTTGTAGTAAAATAAAAGGCGCGCTGACTGTCCTGCAGCAGACAGCAGCAATACTTACAACATGTGTTTACAAGTCCCAGAGTATGACATGCTAGTCAGGAGCAAACTAAATTAACTTCATGAGAAGCGACGACATGTTTATGATTTGTATGTCTTTTAAACTGGTCACAACAGTAACGTTAGCAGTCAAGCTCTTCTACTGAGCTGTTTGTCGTTACTTAGCAACGAAGTGTACTTTTCACCACTTCCGCTTCAGATGACAGCAAGACAGAAGGGAATCCGAACTCGTTTCTGCAAACGGGTTCTTTTGAATTATTTCAAAGAACCGACTCAGTGATTCTTATACATTAGAACTTTAATACACAGACTCACACTTTCAAATAAAACTATCTGCAGACTGCTGCTTGTATTTTTTTCTGATTGTAAATATTCGTGTTTGCTGTAATTTGATGTATCGCAGACACTGGTCTATAGATCAGTGGTCGCATATCAGTTTGTATAGTAACCATGCTTCAGCAGCTGTTATATTGTAATACTGACTAGAATCAAGTCGTAAAGATTATATTTGTAACATTTCTGCCTTTTGGATATTAAAGTAACTTTTTATTATATCATACAGTACTTGGTCCACTCTCTTATTAGCTCAATGTTCATTTTTCTATGATCCGACTCAAAAGATTCCCTGATCATACAGGCAGTGATTAGCCAAAATAAATTATACATATATATGTGTGAGTGTTTGTGTGTGTATAAAGTATTCATCAATAGAGGTCAAGGCACAGATCACAAAACAACATATATTTATTTTTTCAACAGTTGTAAGCACCACATAGAAAAGAAAGAATAAAAGGCCAAATAAATAAAGAGATTGAGATTTTAAGTAAAATGTGACATGTGCTTTCTGGACATCAGTAGGAACCTAAATTTAGCATTTATACCATTTTAATGTCAATGCTAATAGTGTCAGTGACTAGGAATGGTGCATGAAACAAGACAAATCATATACAGAACAAGCATGCAGCTGAATTTAGTCTCAGCAGTGTTGGGGAGGAATTTGCAATATTACAATGCTACAGAAAACAATTTGAGGCTACAAAAACCTCTGAAATATAACAGGAAAAACTTCTAATTTAGAAAAACATTTTTGTCCCTGACATATGAGACCACGGTATTTCTGTGTTTTAGACTTTTAAAAATCATGATCTCACTGATGTACAATCTTCAAACCCATTTAAAACAGCCCCTCTCCATTCTTCCATTTGTTGGCTTTACTGCATGTTTCTGAGTTCCTGGTGAAGGTTCGAGGGCTAATGTGGGCAATAAAATCCGTCTGAAACCGTGAATTTGGTGTGCGTTGCCGTTTCCTTTCACCTTGTGTGGTAAAGAACGCATCCTGGAAACGCATGCTGGATGCCGTGGACTGCAAAGCACACATATTCAATTACACACATATACAATACATTCAAAAGAAAAACATAGAAGGTCAAATATTCCTTTAGCACTGATTAACATTGTGTGGATTTAAGAATGAATCTCTCGTTTTAAAATCTTCCTGGTCTACTGACATTTGTTATGAGATATTTATTCCGGAGAAGTTTAAAAATATCTTCTTTTATGTGTCACAGACAGTCTTAATGGTTTGAAATGATGCAAGAGTGGGCAAATGAGGACAGAGTTTTAATTTTTGGGTGAGTTAGCCTTTTAAAGAAAGTTCAACAAGTGAGAACTCACCAAACGACCTTTGACATTTTTGGGCAGGTCTTCATCCAGCGTGTAAATGTCCTCTCTCTTCGCCAATACCTGGGATCCATCTTCAAATTCAACCTACAAACAAGAACACAGGACAAACCATGAACAGTTATTATGGAAGCAGTAGAGCAGCAGTACTAGAGAATATGACTATAGAGTGTGTGTACCTGATACATATATGAAGTATTAGAGCCAAGGTACTTGGCTCCATAAAAAAGTCCATCAGGCCACTTCACCTGAACAGCCTCCCCCACTTCAGGAGCCCCAAGCTGGGCACAATCTCTGCTCTGCAGGGCAAAAAGAGAACAGATTTCACTCTGATGTCAGGATACCAAACTAAATACTAAAAATATTGTATGTACTGTACAAATGCATGACAAAAATATGTAGATGTTTTTGTGAAATATAAGAGGCTGTCAACTTTGTAAGCATATCAGTCCCGGCGCCAGGACACACGACCAGGGGAGGCATAAATAAATCTTGAGAAGTGGGGGATGGTGTTTGTGTGATTACTCCAGCTTTCAAATATGTATACGTTAATTTGTTTGTCATTTAAAAAAAACTTTATAATGCTCATTAAGGGAATAGATCTTTGGATTAACATCATGAAAATTCACCCATTTCTCCCGAAATACCTGAAACTCTCACTCTTCTCCTCGTTCACTGTTGAACTAGGAGAAGCTTAAAATGATTTTTTTTAGTAAACTACACAACGTTTATGTGAATAAAACACATTGTCAGATTTTAATTGAAAGGATTATTATTGCCACTTTTCTTAAGCCAAGAACACACCACATGACTGTCATGCTGATAATGAATGCCTATTACGACTGGGTCTGTTCCAGTTGGGCTACGTCGCTGTTGGCAGTTGGCAGTCGGCAGAAAAATTACTTGGATTTCCAGAAAAACCTCAACTGTTCTTGTCATAACAAAGAAGGCTATGCTATTCATAACATATAGGCTATGCTATTCTTCATAACAAATGTTCTTATTAACGAAGATATGAATAAAATGAATAGCTATTCTTCAAAACAAATTTATGAATCACAACTATATATATATATATATATATATATATATATATATATATATATATATATATATATATATATATATATATATATACACACTATATATAAGCGTTTGGTTCCAAAACGTGATAAACACCATTTAAATTTTTGGTGCCACTTTATATTAGGTGGCCTTAACTACTGTGTACTTACATAAAAAAATAAGTACAATGTACTTATTGTGTTCATATTGTATTGTAAAACACTTTTGCTGCTATTGAGGGGGGATAGGGGTAAGGTTAGGGAGAGGGTTGGAGGTATGGTTAAGTTTAAGGGTGGGTTAAGGTGTAAAGTATGGGTCAACAGTGTAATTATAAATGTAATTACAGAAATTAAATACAGATGTAATTACATGTCGTTTTTAAAAAAAATATAAGTACAATCTAAAAACATGTATGTACACAATAAGTACATTGTACTAAATCATTAATTAAAATGTAAGTAAATAGTAGTTAAGGCCACTTTATATAAAGTGGGTCCACATTTTTTTTTTAATCAAGTTTCCCCAAAAATCTGTATTTTTTCTGGTCTATATTGAAAAGTAAATTTAGAAATTTACGCAAAATGCGATATTCACAGAGTTGTTAGGTCAAGTTTTCTCCCTTTTTTTCCAAACCGCAACAAAGGCCAATCTCCCTTTTTTACAGGACACACTATATACGCTCAACCAATCACACCACACCATTCAACGCAATCTAGACAGTAATGGAGGTGCTCTGAATACACACGGCAACTTGTTTTTCCTTATCGACTTTGTGATCAACAAACAAGGGCTGCACGATAAATCGCATGTAACTGTCATGTCATCAGTAAAGCCGGTTCTGTGATTAATAGTACCAGTAAAACTCCATCACGTGCTTTCAGATGGAAATTATTCAGACACATTTAATACACAGAGCCATAGATCACTGACAAGCTATTTCTTTCATTAGATGAATCGCATTTGATTATGAACACGATATTGTGTAGCTTGTCAGTGTTAATGTTTTTATTAATGCCATTTATTTTTTTGTTAATACAGCACATAGCACTAGTCAACTAAATTACTGTAACATACATGCTTAAGAATAAAGGTGCTTCACAATGACATAGAAGAACATTTTTGTCTAAATGGTTCCATAAAGAACTTTTAACATCTGAAGAACTTTGCTGTTTCACAAAAGGTTTTTTTGTGGCGAAAGAAGGTTTTTCCAATTATAAATAGGTAAGAAAGATATGGTTCTTTAAAGAACCTTTAACTGAATGGCTATTTGTGCAACCAAAAATGGTTCTTCTATGGCACTGCAGTGTAGAACCTTTTGAAGCACCTTTATTTTTAAAAGTGTAGCAAAGATGATTGTACTTTTGGAAGTTTAATTATACAATTTTATAATAAATCTTTGAAAATCGAAATCTGGATTTGAACATTAAGAACATTAACGTTTGCTGTACTAATAAAATAAACATTTAAATACACAAATAGCATTTTTAAATGACTTTTGTTTCTGAATAAATGGAGCAGTCATGTTTTATTCGTGTAGTGTGCTCCCTGCTTCAGACACCAGTGCATTGATTTAACAAACTCATAAACATCAGTGAGTATTTAACAAATATTTGTTTTTTGTTTTTTTTTGCTAGCAGTTCATTTAAATGTCTGAAACCTAAAATCAATTTTATGTGGTTTAAAACACTGGATTATAGTGATATAAGCTATGAGAAGCTCTGAACGTGTTACTGGCTCAGCTCCAGACAAAGCGTGAAAAAATGTTTCAATTTAGCAGTGAATGCTCTAAATACACTGGTGACCATCCACATGTAATGGTTAAAATTAAAGTAGTTCGAGGGGGTGGAGGGTGTCAAATTGGATTTTGAGGGTGCACAAATCGGATCAGAAGGGTACCCCTCGTTTAAAATGTCAGTTTAGATTGCATTCCGAGTTTAAAATCATATTCCAGGTGTGGAGGGGTGGGTCCTTCAGTTCATTGCAGGGGGGCTTCAGAACGTCATGGTAGGGCTTAGCCCCCCACCCCCCCTTGACGATGGGCCTGAAGCATATTCTGTATTTTTTATGCTTAAGTTTGTTTTCATGCTTTTAGCTCGCTGAAAACATGCCTCAAGATATTCACTGGAACAACTGATGGCTAGCAGCATAAGAAACACTCACCACAATGTCTTCAGGGAATGTATCATTGCTGAATGAGCCATCATCAAACATAACCTCATAGAATGTCTGGGCCATGACCTGGGTAACACAGGAGCTGTAGTAACGAAGATTTTTGTGTTTGGAGATCACCGTCTGGCCAACTTCTAATTCACTTTTGCTAACTTTCACTTTCTGGGGGAGAAGAAAAAAATTCTTGATGATGGGCCGATTATGTGATATTTTCTCAGTCTGTTTTTTAATAGGTTAAAAAAATGGCAATTCATATGGACAATGACATGAATATGCATTTTCAAAAAAAAAAATTTTTTTTGAATGTCAAAGCAGTTGTGAAAAGTAGTATAATTAGAGTTTGACATGTTTTTTTTTTAAAGGTGCCATAGAACGCATTGATGCAATATTTTAAATTGTTATCTGATATCTACATAGAAGGCTCAGGTAAGGGCAAAAAATCTCCAGAAACGGTCATACATGTCCATTTACAACCCTAGGGACTGTCCCTTGAATTATAGTCTGTTTTTACCTTATTTGGAAGAGTCATGAATAATAATGTTGTGCTCTGCTCTGATTGGCTGTTTCACAGTGCGGTTCATTTCAGTTGCTCACACAGCAGGAATAAAACACAGGGAAAATATATATTTCAATATTGTCTCTCGCAGTTATATCATTGTAATTAATTATACTGCATATAACGTGTGCATCAGGTAGCCTCTATTAATATATGAGGCATTGAAACTGCTTTCGAATGCACGATCATTTTACTTTCACTTTCAAGGTTTGCAATCACACATTCTCTGTCTAAACTACAGTGGCAGAACTTAACACATTTTACATTACATTACATTTAGCAGATGCTTTAATCCAATGTGACTTTCAAATGAGGACAATGGTATGGAAGCAATCAAAATAAAAAAAGCAATGATATTCAAGTGCTTTAACAAGTCTCAGTTAGCTTAACGCAGTTCACGAAGCAAAGGTTTTTTAAATAATATAATAAATTAAAAGAAAACCGACAGAATAGAAAAGGAATAGAGCAAGCTAGTGTCAGATGTCTTTTTGCTTTTGTTAATTGTACAATAAATGAAAAGAAAACCGATAGAATACAAAAATATTAGAATAGAATATTAAGAATAGATTTTTTAAGAATAGTATTAGAACAGAGAGTGCTAGAGATAGAGGGTCAAATAAAGATGGAAGAGATGTGTTTTTAGTGGATTCTTGAAGATGGCTAAGGACTCAGCTGCTCAGATTGGGTTGGCCAGGTCATTCCACAAGACAGAACATTTAAAAGTCCGTAAAAGGGATTTTGGGCTTCTTTGGGATGGCACAATCAAGCAATTTTAACTTGCAGAATGCAAGCTTCTAGAGGGCACATAAGTCTGAAATAATGAATTTAGGCAAAGGGATGCAGAGCCAGTGGTGATTTCGTAAACAAACATCAAAAACTTGAATTTTATGCAAGCAGCTATTGGTAGTCAGTACAAATTGATAAACAGATGTGTACCATAGATTATTTTTGTCTCATTAAAAATTAATATTTCTGCTGTGTTCTGGATAAATTGTAAAGGTTTGATAGAACTGGTTGAAAGACCTGACAAGAGAGCATTGCAATAGTCCACCCTGGACAGAACAAGAGCTTGAACAAGGAGTTGTGAAGCATGTTACGAAAGAAAGGGCCTGATCTTCTTGATGTTGAATAAAGCAAATCTGCAGGACCGGACAGTTTTAGCATTGTGGTCTGAGAAAGTCAGCTGATCATCAATTCTAACTCCAAGGTTTCTGCTCTTATTGAAGGAGTTATGGTTGATGTGCCTAACTGGATGGTGAAATTGTGATGAAATGATGTGTTTGCTGGAACCACAAGCAGTTCTGACTTGGCAAGGTTGAGTTGAAGGTGATGGTCCTTCATCCAGAAAGAAATGCCTGTTAGACAAGCTGAGATGCGAGCAGCTATCGTCTGATCATCAGGATGGAATGAAATGTAGAGTTGAGTGTCATCTGTAATACAGTGATAAGAAAAGCCATGTTTCTGAATAACAGAACCTAGTGATGCCATGTAGACAGAGAAGAGAAGTGGTCCAAGAACTGAGCCATGAGGCACCCCAGTAGTTGACTTGGACACCTCACCTCTCCAAGATACTTTGAAGGACCTATCTGATAGGTAAGACTCAAACCACTCGAGTGCGGTTCCTGAGATGCCAATAGGGTTGACAGGGGGATCTGATGTTTAACGGTGTCAAAAGCAGCAGACAGATCCAGCAACATAAGTATTGAAGTACTGAAGAAGTATTGGAATCCGCTCTTGCCATTCTTAGGGCTTCAACAACTAAGAGCAAGGCAGTCTCGGTTTAATGTCCACTTCTGAAACCAGACTGGTTGCCGTCAAGGAGGTTGTTCTGTGTGAGAAAGGCAGAGACTTGGTTGAACACAGCTTGTTGAAGTGTTTTTGCAATGAAAGGAAGAAGGGAAACTGGTCTGTAGTTCTCTAAACGAGATGGGTTAAGGGTGGGTTTCTTAAGTAGTGGGATTATATGATCCTGTCTAAATGAAAACACCAGTGTGGAAGGCATATGTTGATGTAAGTGAGTGCAGGTAAAACTGCAGGAGAAATGGCTTGAAGGAGATGAGATTGAATAGGATAAAGCAGACAAGTGAATGTCGTGACATTTGCCAAGTACAGTAACCCATACTCGGAATTGATGCTCTGCATTTAACCCATCCAAGTGCACACACACAGCAGTGAGAAGTGAACTAACCTTGATCACACACCCGGAGCAGTGGGCAGCAATATATCTAGCGCGCGAGGAGCAACTAGGGGTTGCCTCAAGGGCACTTCAGCACTGTTCATTCACTCCCTCCCACCTACAACTCCTGCCAGCAATCAAGACTCGAACCGGCGACCTTTTGGTAACTATTCCAAGTCTTTAACCATTAGGCCACAGCTGCCCCTTTGGTTGTAGTAGGATGATTAGAAAGGATGAGACTTCTTGCCTCAGAGAGTGAAGAGAAAGATGAGAACAAGTGTGTGTTTGCTGGTAAAATGTGCTTGACAGATTGTGGTGTGGAAAATTGTGCACTGATGTTTTTAATTTTATTAATGAAAAACATGGCAAAGTGGTCAGCTATAAGAGTTGATGCAGGAGGGGGGGGGGGGGGGGTTGCAAGATCATCTTGATGATTTTACATAATCTGATTTTACAAGATCAGATGCTTGTCAGTGGTGCTCAGGATCTTTAAATCATTCGCCATCATCCTCAGGCATCTCTCCTTACTCTGTTATGTAATGCAACAGGCTACCGCTAGCAAGCAGCTAACCATGTCCCTTCAGTGGCTTGCATTATTTTATTAGAATGCACGTTATTTGTTTTCCATGCCTTTCTGAATACAGACACCAATCCACCCCAGAACATCACATCCCCTGCACAGCCTGGAGCATAACATTTATTTCCATGATCTGCCATTTTCGATATTATCCTCGCTTGTTTCTTCACAGTACCTGCAGAACTTTTGATGATACGGCTGTGCAGGTTCGGCTGGCATAAAACATGGGCGGGTATATGCAATTGTTGGGGGACGTAGAAAAAACAATGGTGTTTGAGGTTCACAGTATGTCATTTCCATGTATAGAACTGTTGTTATTCAGCTATGCCAAGGTCAATACAGTTTTACATTCTATGGCACCTTTAAAATGATATGGCTAACTATAATGTAAGTCAGTATGATGCATGACAAGACCACCATTAAACAGAAATGGATATCAAAGTCAGGACCCTAAAGAATCCCATGAATGTAGTGTATGTCAAGGTCAGTAAGTGAATTTATGACACGGGTATTTAAAAAATCTATTCAGTCGGCACCAATAGCCAGCACTGCTGCGCTACAGGCATCCCAGTTCTAATCCTGACTCAAGGACCTTTCCCGATCCCACCCCCTATCTCTCTCCCAGTTCACTTCCTGTCAGTTCCGATCTGTCCAATTGTAATAAAAGCAAAAATGCCAAAAATAAATCCTTAAAAAAAAAAATATATATATATATATATATATATATATATATATGTCACACACCTGGACTCATTTAATGTGTTTTTGCCCGTGACCCAGTCTCTGTCTTTCCGTGTTTGATTAGTTCCCAGGTGTGTCTATTCTATTCCTCATGTGTTCCATGTCCCTGTTAATTTAATGATTCCATCCACCTGTGTTTCCCCAATTATCTGTTGTACTTAAGCCTTGTCCTTTCAGTTCTGTGTTGTCGGGTCTTCATTACCACTTGCTACTTACGTGTGTCTACCTCTGTGCTCCATGTTGGATATCCCCTGTGTTGGATATATTAAAAGCCTTATTCCGTTTATCCTCGTCTCCGTATTCCTTCAGGCAGCGTAAAACCGTGACAGCAGACCCGACCTTCAAAAGAGAAAGTAGAAAACTGCGTCTTTCCCTCCGTTTTGCTTTCGTTTTTTCTCAGTCTTTTTGTTTTGTAGTGTTTCTATGGATCCCCTCTATCGTCCCGAATTCCTCATCCTCCTGCTGAAGCAGGAAGGGCGTTCTCTCGAGGACCATACCAGACAGTTTTTCCTATTAGCTAATGCCACCAGCTACCCGGACGGCGCGCTCTGCACCTTCTACAACACCAGCCTGAACTCCAAATGCAGAGCGTTGTCGTCCGAAGATGGTCCTCGAGAGGATTTCGCCGCATTCGTGGAGTGGACTCTGGCGAGAAATGGCTCATCTCTCACCATCTGCCCCATAGAGGACCTCGCCAGCCCCACTCCCGACCCAGAGACCAGCCAGCCACCATCACGCCGCACGGAGCCAGAGCCCACCGCAGCCGCAGAGCCCGAGCCATCCACTGACAGGGAGCCGGATCTCGAGAGCGCGACTGACCAGGTGTGTGAGCCGGCAACACCGTGCATCGTGGGAGTCCTCGTGGAGATCGAGGGCGTGGAGGAAAGCCCTGCCCACACTCCTGCGACTGAGGGTGAGCTGTATGCAGTCTCTGAAGATCATATGGAGCAAGTTCAGGATCTGATGGACTGGTCTATGGAGGTAATCCCTAATTTTCCTGTTTCCCCGCTGGTTCCGTCCAGCCCTGATTCCCCTGTATACCCTCTCAGTCTCCCACTCCTACCTCCTCCAGTCATTTCCTCTGCTCCATTTCCGCTGGTTACGCCCAGCCCTGAGTTTTCTGTTTCTCCGCTGGTTACGCCCAGCCCTGAGTTTTCTGTTTCTCCGCTGGTTCCGCCCAGCCCTGAGTTTTCTGTTTCTCCGCTGGTTCCGCCCAGCCCTGAGTTTTCTGTTTCTTCGCTGGTTCCGCCCAGCCCTGAGTTTCCTGTATCTCCGCTGGCTCCGCCCAGCTCTGAATCTTCTGTGTCTCCGCTGGTTCCGCCCAGCTCTGAATCTTCTGTGTCTCCGCTGGTTCCGCCCAGCTCTGAATCTTCTGTGTCTCCGCTGGTTCCGCCCAGCTCTGAATCTTCTGTGTCTCCGCTGGTTCCGCCCAGCTCTGAATCTTCTGTGTCTCCGCTGGTTCCACCCAGCTCTGAATCTTCTGTGTCTCCGCTGGTTCCGCCCAGCTCTGAATCTTCTGTGTCTCCGCTGGTTCCGCCCAGCTCTGAATTTTCTGTGTCTCCGCTGGTTCCGCCCAGCCATGATTTTTCTGTTTCACCGCTGGTTCCGCCCAGCCCTGAATCTTCTGTGTCTCCTGTATTCCCTCCCAGCCTCCCTCTCCCGCCTCCTCCCAAACCTGCTGGTCCCTCTACTCCTCTTTCGCTGGTTCCGTCCAGTCCTGATCCTCCTGTCCTTCCTCCCACCCTTCTCCTCTCTCCTCCTCCTAGACCAGCCAGTTCCTCGTCATCCCTGCTGGTGCCAGTCAGTCCCGCAGCTCACCCTCAGTCCGCGCCATCGGGGCGCGGTGGTTCGCCGCTGGACTGCCAGTCTCCAGCTCCGCCTTGGCGTGTTAAGGCCCTGTCTCCGCCTCCAGCCTCCGAACCCTGGACTCCTCCTCGGTCCTTCGACCCAGCGGCTCCGCCTTGGCTCTTAGCTCCCTCGTCTCCACCGTGGCCTGTCATCCCACCTGCTCCACCGGGCTCCCTCGTCCCTCCGGCTCCACCTTGGTCAGTCGTCGACCATCCGCCGCCTCGGGACTCCACTCCTCTGGTTCCACCTCGTCTTTCCATCCCTCCGGCTCTGTCAGGCTCCTCCTTCCCTCCGGTTCCACCTCCATCCTCGGTCGCTCCGGCTCCACAGCGGTCTGCCAGGACCCCGCCTCCGCCTTGGTCGCCTGAGCCTTCTGCTCCACCTAGGCCCTCCGGAACCTCGTCGTCACCCTGGCTCTGCGGCTGTGCTGCTCCATCTTGGGCTCCTCACCCACCGGCGCAGTCTCCGCCTGTCGGCCCCCTGGTGTCGTCGACCCTTCCTTCACCATGGCTCCTCCCGCCGTCGACTCCACCTTGGATCTCCGTCCTGGCTGGTCTCTGGTGGACCATCTGGCTCCTCCTGCTCCTGTCTCCTCCCTGGCTCCTTCCTCCGTCGTCTCCTCCCTGGCTCCTCCTTCTGTGGTCCCTGTCTGCTGGCCCCCTCCTGGGAGTCCGTCCTCCACCGGAACCTCCTCCCAGGTTCCCACCCATGCCTCCCTCTGTTGTTTCTACGGTGCGAGGACGCACCTACCGGGAGGGGGGAGTACTGTCACACACCTGGACTCATTTAATGTGTTTTTGCCCGTGACCCAGTCTCTGTCTTTCCGTGTTTGATTAGTTCCCAGGTGTGTCTATTCTATTCCTCATGTGTTCCATGTCCCTGTTAATTTAATGATTCCATCCACCTGTGTTTCCCCAATTATCTGTTGTACTTAAGCCTTGTCCTTTCAGTTCTGTGTTGTCGGGTCTTCATTACCACTTGCTACTTCCGTGTGTCTACCTCTGTGCTCCATGTTGGATATCCCCTGTGTTGGATATATTAAAAGCCTTATTCCGTTTATCCTCGTCTCCGTATTCCTTCAGGCAGCGTAAAACCGTGACTATATATATATATATATATATTCAATGTATATGGTATGCTGTTCTTGTTTTAAGTGTGCTGGTTAAACACAACCTATTAAAATATACTCACAGAACTGGAGCTCCGTGACTGGTGCCTGTGACAGGTGATGAAAACCACATACGGCCAATCATCAGGCTCCATGAGCACTCCTGCTGCGTGTGCACAAGTGACATGGAAAGAGGTTGGGCAACGACCACACGAGCACTGAATACATGCTCCGGACAGCTTCTTTATCCTGTTACGGCAATATATACACTTCTACAGAGAGAGAGAGAGAGAGAGAGAGAGAGAGACAGAGAGTGCACAGATGACAACAAAAATGGCAATACTTTGTCTAAACAAGGAAACAGCAGTGTAGGAAACATTCATTTTAGTTTTAGTACTTCACTGGTCCATCAAAACACATCTTTGATGGGCTGTTAAGACTTTTACACTTGTTTTGCAATTTCTATGGTCTATAAATGTGTTTATAACTCACCAGTTTATATCTCTGTACAGGTATGGCACTGATGTCAATAGGAGCTCTCTTCACCACATCAATGAACTTCACCTCAGGGAGACCCACAGCACACATCACATGGACCCATCTATAGGATGTTTAATGAATGAGATGCTTGATGCATTCACTAGTACTAAGAACACGATCCTGACCAAACTCTTATTTGCTTATTATTTAAAATACCAGAGAATGTGAAAAAAACATACTCAATCTTCTTCTCTGTTTTGTATTTAATAAAATACTATATTAGTATTAATGGATCTGAATAATGGAGATTACCTGTCATCTGAGGTTCTTTTTAATGCACCTCCCCTCAGGTTACACAAACAGCATCCCTAGTATAGAACAGACACACACACAAACAGAAACAAAAAGTCACACATATATACTGTGTGTGTATGTGTGTGTGTGTGTATATATGTATATATATATATATATATATATATATATATATATAAAAGGCAAGCAAAATTGTAATTAGACCATAAATCATACTGATACAGAATGACAGAATTAATACATACAGCTGCCAGGTCTCCGCTCACACATCTGTCGCATGTCCACACTGGACTGACATCATGAGTAGCAACACCGTAGCAACCTGTGGACCAATTAAAACAAACTTACATTCTGTACTAAGCCAAGTTATGTGTTTGTGTGTATGCTTACTTAAGATAAGTATTAAATGTGTACACCACTTCTTGAACACATATACCAAAGAATGCTTTATAATAGGTGGAAAAAGCATGAAATTATTTGCAATCATTTTATTCTAATAAAAGCCCAATTTCACACCCTTTTGGAACAAAATGCAGTGGGAAATGCATGACAATAAAAATGTTTTTCTTCCACACTATACATCTATCAAGGGTCTAAAATTGAGTTGAAATTGATCATTTTCAGATAATATTATAATGACCTGCTTTAGTACAATGGCAATATAAAAGCCAATTAATTTAGCAATAGCATGGTACCTTAAAGGGATAGTTCACCCAAATCTGAAAATGATGTCATCATTTACTCACCCTCATGTCGTTCCAAACCTGTATGAGTTGCATTCTTAAGCAAGCAGAAAAGAAGAAATTTTGAAGATTGCTGGTAATCAAACATTTTTGGGTGAACTATCCTTTTAATAAAAAAAAAGTAAAAAAAAAAAAAGTAAATGAATGATTAATATTTTTATTGTTTATTATAAATGGGTCTTCATACATGAAAATAATACTTTATACAGTAAGTACAGATATTAAACTTATGTATTTAATAAATTTTATGCACTAGCATTAAAGATTTTTTTTAAATAAATTATTACCTTTATTCAGCAAGCATATATTTCATTGATCAAAAGTGACAGTTAAGACTTTTACATAGTTACAGAGCATTTCTATTTTAAATAAATGCTGTTCTTTTAAACTTTCTATTCATCAAAGAATCCTAAAACAAATGATCACCACAAAAAGTTTTCAACATTTATAATAATAAAATGTTTCTTTAGCACCAAACCATTATATTAGAATGATTTCTGAAGTATCATCTGACACTGAAAACTGACGTGATTGATGCTGAAAATTCACAATATCACAATAACAGATTAAATAAAAATTCTATCTAGGAATTTTTTTGTGTGTTAGGTTTGTTGTTGAATGCTCTCAGGGACGTACTGGCATGAACTTGAACACAGCAACTATTACAGGCCACAAGAGGACTGGATCCATCCTCCTCTAGAAGTGTGTTCAAGGGACATGGACCCTCCTGGTAAGCAAAGCAAATTTCAGGAATCAGAGGTTGTGATCTCAAGCCCGCCTCCTGTGAACATGATCCCGGAGACTCTGTTGCAGCATTCATCAAGACATCATGCCTTCTCTCCTCAAAATGATCAGGCTGTGAGAGCAAAAACAAGAGATTGAAATATCTGTATGACACAAAGCACAAATACACAAATCAATACATAGTATCTCTATACAAAAGTTACCTGATAGTATGGCATGAAAAGGGTGCAGACAGCACAGTGTGGAGAGGTGTTAGCTGCAGTTGTGTTGTACTCTCGTTCATATTGAAAATGAACTTTTCTGTGTTGCCACAGATGTGCTAAAGGCTTTGCCCATTCCTCAGCTTCTGGTTCCTTTTCTTTAGTTGCACAGTCCTCTAAAGTCTCTGAGACAGACATACAAATAAATATTGACTCCAAGGCTGTCAGTTTAACATGTTAATTTAGTATAATTAATTATGTAACTTCACACTGCTTCTTAAAATTATACGTGTGCATGATGTGGAGCAAAAATGTCAGTCTGCACATATACATGGATAAATAATGAAAAATACTATAGACTGAATGCAACAATGTAATATTAGTGCAATTTTGTCTAATGACAGTGGGTGTAAAGATAAATATTCAGGAGCCAGGAAATATTTGGAATATAATAAAACATAGTATGTTATTAATAAAAGTACTAATACAACAATTGTTCAAATTTCTATTGTTTATCGCTCATGATAAAATTGAAAGTGGTTAAACAATCACCATCATCGCTGGCAGCCTGCTGTTTCACAGCACTTGGCACTGCTCTTGCAGTGGGTTTTCTGAGGGGGTGACGCCAACTCTTGGCTATCTTCTTAACAGTTTGCATGTGATACTGTGAGAACAACAAAAAAGAAAAAGAAAGAGGCAAAGAGGACATTCAGTGAGAGAGAGACACTTTCCAAAAAATATAAAATACTGTGCTACCTTTATTGTGCATGTGTGCATATAGTATGTGCACATTTATCAATGCTTTGACACGGTTTGCAAGGTGTTAAGGTGTAAAAAGCAACTAAGTGAGTAAGTGTTCTGATTTGTGTGTGCAGACATAATTCACTGGATTCACAGCAAGTGTAAATTAATATAAAAGTTTATGGTCAGTAAGGTTTTGATACTTTTAATGAACATTTTTATTGAGCAAGGATGCATTAAAGTCACAGTAAAGACTCACAGTAAAGATATATACTGTATATAAAACAAATAATAAAACATACATAAAAATATCTCAATCTCTAAATATATAAAAAAAATAATAGTGAATTTAAAAAAACATTAAATTAAAAGCCCCACCAGTGTATGTGCTTCTCATTTGTATGCAAAATTGAGTTTAGGTTAAGTTTAGATAATCTAAAAGATAAAAATGACACGGCAAAAACAAAATCCAATCAGAGCACATATATACAAAACAAATAATAAAATAGACATAAAAAATACCTAAAATCTAAAATATATACAAAATAAATTACTTTAAAAAAAAAAATAATTAAATTAAAAACCCCACTAGTGTCCGTGCTTTTCATTTGTATGCAAATTTTAGTTTAACAATCAGAGCACATCTTTTATTAAACATGCAGGTAAAACTTTTGACCGTTGAGATTTTACTGTGAGCAGGTTCATCCTGTAGGTTATGATTAAAGTTGAAACCAGGCAATCAGCAAAATGTCTTGTCACCACAGTCACTGTTTGGTCAGGTCAGAATCTAAGAACTATGTTGAGGAGAGGACGCATTTCTTTTCATTGTATAGCACCAGAACTCACTGTACAGACTTCCCCTGGCTCCAAACTTGTTTCCACATACTCAGGGTCACTCATGGCGTTCTCCTCACTGGATTCACTGCTGCTGTCAGCACCTTTATTCCCTGATTCACACGAATCATAGTCGCTCACAGACCCATCGTTCTCTGACTTTGGACCTTCGTAATACTCCTGACCTTTAAACTCTTCCTCCTGAGGTTCCTGAGAGTCTGTCTGCTCACGGAGCACACAAGCTTCAGCTGGTTCCAACTCCAGGTACTGCTCCTTCAGATCAGGAGGTGCGTTTGGAGCCATGTCTCCAATATGGCACTGCATAGGAATGGGCTCCAGGTTGGTCCAAGTCTGAGTGCATGGTGAAGAGTTTGGAGAATCAGGGAACTTTTCTTTTTGGCACCCTGATTCGGACCACATGGTGTAGGGCAGCGAGTCATGGGCATAATCTGTAAGACTGCTCACACCTGTGGTAAGACCAACTACCAGCTCAGGCTGCAAGCTCTCGATGAGCACTGCAGGATTCTGGGAGCTGAGGTTTTTCCAAATGGTGAAGGGTTTGGACTCCACGTAGGGGCCCTGGGAGCATGTGAGAGAGCTTGACTGCTCTTGGAGACTGAGAGAACTTTGTTTGTCTCCACTGGCCATTTCAGAGTCACAGGTGTCCATTGAATCCACATCTGCTACGGTAGAACATTGTAAAATACTCTGACTAGTGATTTTAGAAATGGACTCATTTTGAGTGTTCCTGTCTGCGGATGGGATGTGTTCATATCCTTCCTGTTTGGATTCCTCTGGTGGCCCCCATTTTGAAACTAAGGAAGGAGATGCTGGTTTTGCTCTAAAGGTGTCTGAGATTGAGTTTTGTGATTGGCTTGCACCTTCTTGGAGTGCATCAAAGAGCCAATCGGGAAAATGTCTTTCAGAACAAGTCCCCACATCATCGGTTATAACAGGAGGAGAGTGTGATTTTTCCAGATAGAGAACAGGTGCATTAATGTTGGGACTGTGAGGTCTGTGATTTGTGGTGTCTGGTCGGACAGCGAGAGTCAGCGAGGGCATTTCAGGTGCGAGAGATTGAGGATTGACTCTCTCTTCTATGAGCTCGGGCATTAGAAGAGGCATTTCACTAAATGAAGCATTGTGGATTTCAGAGTTTGTTCTGTTTTCTGAGGTTTCCAAACCCTGAAGAGCAGAGTCTAGACGGATCGAGCTTTGCTCTTTGTAAAGTGCTGATGTGCAGCAATCAATGCTGTTCTCAGTCAAGAGATCGGCAACCTGCTCTTCAGTTTCAATTTTAGATTGTTGGGAATCAGTTTCTGAAAATAAAATGGCAGTACCAGTGGAATTAAGTCTCGGTGAATGGGTCACAGGAATAGAAAGAGCACTCTTTATTGAAACAGGTTCACAGTTTAGTTTAGTCCTTCGATAAGGACTTTCAGCAGTTCTTTCTGAGTCCAGAGTCACATCTACAGTGACGCTGCTGTCTGAGGTTAATTCAGGTCCAGGGTGTGCAGTGGAGTTTGAGTTTGTGGATACTCGACCTTCATTGAAAATTAAAGATGTCTGGGAGCTTGTGTGACCTAGATCGAGATCACTCTGCCTGGATGTGGGGATGAGTAGAGGGGAATCATCTTTGACTTGTCTGGTGGAGTGGGCCAGCAAGTCATTCTCCACTCTTGTTACTTTCACAACACACATTTGTCGGCATGGACCAGTGAGCCCTAAAAAATAGACAAAACAATAAAACCGAGACATAAACAGACATGTAGTTATAGCTGAACTCCAATGTTTGGGGATTTCAATGATTGTGTTTAACAAGTATACAAAACAGTAATCTTTTTTATAACAGTTTCCCTATTTAATATACTTTTCAATGATATTCATTCCAGTGATGGCAAAGCTGAATTATTAACAGTCTTAAATCATTCTGAAATGTCAAAACATTTCTTGTTATTGTCAGTTGAAAACATTTGAGCTGCTGCTTAATATTTGTGTGGAATCAGTGGATTAATATTTTGTGGATCCATTTTTCAGGATTCTCTGTTGAATATAAAAGTTAAAAGAGCAGCATGTATTTGAAATATAAATCTTGTGTCAAATTAAACATGTCACTTTTGATAAATTGGAAACACTTTACATTAAGGTGTCAATCGTTAATTAACATGAACCAACAATGAACACTACATTTATTACACTCTTTATTAATCTTTGTTAATGCGAGTTAATAAAAATACAGTCGTACATTCATTGTTTGTTCATGTTAGTTCATAGTGCATTAATTTATGTTAAATTTAATAATGCATGAAATGTAAAAAGAAATGCAAAATGTTACCGGACAATTGCATCTATTTATTTTAAATGTTTCTATTATTTTCTGCATTTAATCTATTTATTAAACTATTTAGACACTGCTAAATAAAGAATTTAAAACATACTGATCCCAACATTAGTGTGCATTTAATTTTAATTTATTCAGATAATGTATTTTATTTATTTTGGAATTTTTCTGACGGGCCAGTCAAAACATTATACCATAGACCACACGTTTTCATTTGGATTTGACAAAAAATGCTATGTTGTGATGAACTAGGACTAGAACTGTACTAAATTTGAGTGTGTTATCAGATCACATCAAATTATATTTGAAAATTAATAACACAAAATAAATATGGAAATGCATTTACATTTATTTCTGAATTAGAGAACCACTTCAAATGACTCAGCAGTAGCATGGGAATGTGTTAAAGGAGGACATGTATTGTGATTGAAGAATGTATTGTGAGCTTACACAATACCAATAACAGCCTTTTAATTCACCTGAGTACTGTGATTGATTCTGGTGTTTTATTGAGTCTTCATTATCCTCGCTTTTCGATGTTAAAGCTGCTTCTCTACTTCTGCGTCCACCCCCTTTCTCTGGTGCAGAGTCCACAGTCTTCAGTCGTTTGGAGCATGCATGTGGATAATGGAGACTGTTGATACAAAAAGATGAATCATCCACTATCCGAGACTGTGAACTGAACCTGCTAGCAAACAGCATTTTTGTTTCAAACAATATCTATACTGATTGACTTCTGCAAAGAAATTGTTTCTACCTACAGCATCAAATGTTAAGGTCTGATCATTTTTTTGTAAAGTACTTTAAATAGTGTGCTCAAGTACTCAAACTCATACTTAAATACTACAACATTATATATTTTTTTACATTTTAAGTTGAAATTTTCCATCGGATTTCTTTTTTTATTTCATTTAAACGTTCTTTTAATGAACAAAAATGAATTATAATATTTTATTTAACAATAACTACCGTATACTAAAGCAGAGGGAAGAGTGGAAGCAGACTTATAACCCAAATTGCTCAGCCAATGTCTCTTCAAACTATTGTTCTGAAAGCAGTTGACCTGAAAAAGGAAGCTGACTATAGAAGGTTTACCTTGTTGAAACCCTGCTAATACCTTGAGGTGGAAGGTGCTTTCCTGCGACGCCTCTGAAGCCAGCTCTGCAGCTCCGGTGTGGTGCTAGGTGTGGCCAAGGTGTGATCCAATGGACATGAGTCTTTGCCTTGTGTCCAAGCCTGATAGCGATCTGGCTGGAATCGTCTAACAAATGGATCCATGGAGATCTTCACCATGTCCTTACTGCATGTACACTGCAAGAGGAAATTAAAAAAAAAAAAAAAGAAGAGCATCCAATGTTCACCAGTTGCAGACGAAGGTAACATGAAGGTGCCGGATTTCCATCAGCAACAGCTGTTATTAAGTGCTTCTTAGTACCTGCGTAGCAACCTTTCCATAATTGATCCACCGGATACTGGCGAAATTGGTGGATTCAGCACAGTTGAAGCCGTGGTTGAAGCCAGCGTGGTAACCATAGGGAAACGTGATCATAAACTCCCCCGCTTCCTGTGTTATCTATAATAATATATCAGTGTATTGTGAACACATACTTGGCGAAATGAGACACCACAACATTATTCTTAAAACTAAAATAGTTTTAAAAGACTGTGGATTGCCTTATCAAATGGTATGCTGTATTTCTTTAGTACAGAGGGGGATATCAGTGTCATCTTGTGTCTCAGGAACGCCTCACAGCTTTTAAAACTGTTAGGAAAGAAACCTAAAGACAAAGACACATGTATCACGCCCAGCACAACACAAAGTGAATTGTTATATCTAGGTTATCTAGATACAGCCATACACCTTTTTTTGTGGACATGTCCTGTCCAGGATATCTAAATTGCCTAAAATGTCTAGGTTTATGACTTGTTTTGCTATTGATGTGCTCTCTACCGTTCTCATACATTATATGCGTGCTTATTTGAATTGCTTTGACCGTTTTCTGTAGCCACCACCTTCTTGCACAGCATGATTGGTTGATCATATACAATGCCTGCGCGCTTTTGGTCAAACTAATTTTGAGTTGTTACTTTCAGGAAGTATGAAAACAATAAGAAAACAAAGTCAAAACCTGGACATTTTACTGTATGCAAGTATATCTATCTTTAGAAAGTATGCAAAAAATGAGGAGATCAGTTGCAAAAGCCTCTTAGTGCAGTCTGAAATCTTCTTCTAAAATTAGCTTTTTCTTTATCAGGCTCCTATATTTATGTTCAGTTATTTCACTTTAATTGCTTAGAAAATGACAATTAAAGTAAATTCACTGAATTTAAACAAAGTAGCCTGATAAAAATGCTAATTTTAGATAACAATTTTAGATGATACTTAGAGGCTTTTGCATCTAAACTCTTCAAATATATATATATATATATATATATATATATATATATATATATATATATATATATATATATATATATATATATATATATATATATATATATATATATGAAGAGATTTATTTCATATTAGATTTGAATAAACGGCACACTTTTAGTTTTACATAAAAAAAATAATTACCTATGGCAAGACGTTCCAATCTCTTCCCATGCTCTGGAGGGATGGCATACCTGTGAAAATGGTTTTTATTATTATTTTTTTTTAAATGGCAGAATTGTAGGTCCTCTGAGGTAGATGAAGAAAGAAGTTCAAATAGATCCATGCTTTCTCAAGAAACACAGAAAACCACAGAGTCCTACCAGGATTTGGGCTCCCCAAAGTGCAGGTAGTTGATGCTGTAGAGGTCCATGTCCTCCGTGTGCCAGGAGAAGCTGGTTTTCCACATTCCAAAGTACAGATAGGGTGTGTTTACACCCTGAATGGACACTCCACAATCCTCTTCAATCACATCCAAGATTGAGTTCAGGTGCCCGATGTTCCACTCCTTAATGTCCTGAGATAAGAGCAGCAAACATTAGCTCAACTATCACCTGCTTACCACTTCACAGCACAATAAAGAAAGTACCATGGCACTACCAAGATGTTTTCGATTCTTATACATTTCCCCTCATCATTTCACAAATGATTAATGAATATTTTTTGTGTTTTTATTTTTATCATAATTATGGTAATTTATGACCATATTCATTCATCCTTAACACACATGGCATTCGCATTCCATTTGAGAAATGTTATGCTGGACATTCAGAGCACAAGGGCTGTGGTCCACCTGCATCCTCACCTCATCATAGAGCGTGCCGCTCACATCAGCACCATAGATGGGCGAGACGAATGTCAGATTCTTCCAGTACTTCCTCTCCAGGTCTTCATAGTTCAGGTAGCGAGGTGTGCAGTACCTGAGTAGGTAAATCACACATCTCCAGATGGCCTTAACGAATATAGGTCAATCCATCATTTAAAGGAATCTTATTACTGAGTGCAATAGAAGTCCAGCATATATCAATGCATAAAGGAACCAAACCAGAGGTGTTTGTAAACTGCATGGCATTATATGAAACTGTATTTTAAACATAAATATTCCAATAATACTTTCAAAAATTATTTTAGTTTAGAGTTTAATATATGGAGTGTTTATTTATTTATTGATTTCTATTTAGTAAACACATCTGCTATCGTTTATGCACTGCTTTGCTTTTTTGGAAATATGGAAGAATAACCTAGACTGTAGGTTATGGCTGAATACGGTATAAAGAAATGGAAAGAATGTGAATGCAATCCACAGAATATTACTGCATGCACATACTTCGTTTAAATGTAGTTAGAGTAGAATAACAGTTGTCACTTACATGTCACTGTTGGCCAGTCTGCGGAATTCTTGCACAGTGAGCGGTTTCTTCTGGATGTTGTACTGGGTGAAGAGTCCTGATTGGCCAGCCACCATCTGCTGAATAGGTGCTTGAATGACCAAATCATCAATATCATCGTAATTGCGACGTGGCTTCCAGCCCTTGGGTGGAATAATCTGTGGAAGTAATTAAGATTTAAGAAATATGAAGCCACTGTTTTTGGTCCAAGAGAGAGTGTGTGTATATACACTGTGTGTGTGTGTATGTATATATATATATATATATATATATATATATACACACATATATATATTAAGACAATAACAAAATAAAAATGATCATGGTATATTATATTTTATATATTACCTTCTATTATTTCTATTAAAGTTACTACAATATTAAAGGATTACACAATATTATTTGATTACTATCTTACTATTACTACAATTATTATTATATTTTATATATATTTTATAATTGAGTTGTGATCTTTTTTTTAATATAAATAAATAATAATAATAATTAAAAATAAAAAGCCCATCACTCTTTTGTGCTGTCCTCACTGATTGAAAGTAAAACTAACATACAATGGACCTATATTGTGCATTTAGATTTTATATTTTGGACTGTTGTTATTATTATTATATGTACAATACACATTTTACTGTCCATCACATGCATAAACATACCAACCTTGGCCAGTCCAGCACGATGAGCTCCCTGAGACTCCATGTAAACCAGGTACTGGTTAAAGTCCTTAAACTCCTCCATGGTAGGTCTGAAGGTCATGATCTTACACGCAGGGTTAGCCGGGGCACTTGCCCCAACACCTGCCATCCTGACCTCTCCCTGCTGCCTCCCAGAGGCTCTACCTGCAGGGCACACTGTCTGCAATTATACTTCCCCCTTCACAATCATGATTATACAACAAAACATGCTGTTATTAACACAGTAAGAGTTACAAAAGTCCCACAGCTTCTTCTTGCATGCATTTGACTGGCCGTCTAGCCATAGTAACATAATGATGTGGGTCCTGTACGGACTAACACCGACTATGATTTCATCACTGCGATCACTGGCAATCAAACCTACAGATATAATCCAACAGTGTGTTTACTTACATCATTTTCAGTTCTAAAGGAATTTGCCATAAATCCATATTTATAAATGAAGTCAGCCCTATGCATCATAATTCACTATTAAAGCTTAATGCAGCAAGCCCAAAAGTGTCATTTACAAGCGTCTGACGTTATGTGCATGAGTTATTAATGCAGGCCCACTCCCATAATCTGCTGATAAAACAATGACATAAAAGGCAGACTAGATATAGTCGAAATACCTATTTAAAAGCTTATCGCATGAGTGTAAACTGCCTGCGGTATGATTTTTATCGTTTAAACTACACCGTTTACTGTACTCAGATAGGTTTGTTTACAGTTAGCCCATTAGCTGCTATAGTGTCCACATTAAATGTCCACTTTTTCTAGTCTCGTTGTCAAAGTTATTCTCTGAGCGCATAATAGCAAAATGAACCTGTTCTTGTGGGCATAACACATCCGTTCTCTGTCATGTGTAAACGTGATTAGAAATACCTCAGTGTAGTGTTTGTGGGCACGCAGTCCAGTCCCTTTAAACACCCCAGCTGATCTTCATGACAGCGCTCTGATCTCACACGATTTCGTTTCTGCTTCTCTTCATCTCGCTCTGGGTTTAAGAGAGCGCAGCACCATCTGGTGGACTGTATGTTATATAAATGCATTACAAAACAACTTTATTAATCTTTGAGGGGGAGTTTAGTTTTTGGCATAAAAAAAGGTTGAAATCAGATGCAGCACATGTATAGTCAAGATTGTTTGCCTTAAAAATGTGCGTTGTCTTAAATAAAATAGTTAAGAATAATTAATGATTTTTTTTATCGAATAAATTAAAAATGAACGTTTTAAGGGTATGGCTTGGCTAAATATTTTTTTTTTGTTAATTTAATAAAAACATTATTCACATATTAAATAGATTGTTTCCATTAGGCCATTATTTCCATTAACTGGTGATATTTCTCACGCGACGTCACAGCCTTAAAGGGTTAGTTTACCCAAAAAATTAAAATGATGTCATTAATGACTGCCCTCATGTCATTCCAAACCTGTGAGACCTCCATTCATCTTCGGAACACAGTTTAAGATATTTTAGATTTAGTCCGAGAGCTCTCAGTCCCTCCATTGTGTGTACGGTATACTGTGCATGACCAGAAAGGTAATAAAAACATAATCAAAGTAGTCCATGTGACATCAGAGGGTCAGTTAGAATTTTTTGAAGCATCGAAAATACATTTTGGTCCAAAAATAGCAAAAAACTATGACTTTATTCAGGATTGTCTTCTCTTCCGGGTCTGTTGTGAGCGAGTTCAAAACATTGCAGTTTAGTGATATCACGAACTAATCGTTCGATGTAACCGGATCTTCTTGAACCAGCCAATGTTTTGTTCATTATCTGGCTCGGCTCGGTGTTCATCTTCAGTTTTCTCTTCACATCAGTTCAGTCTGTGTACTGTTTGAGTAAATGAATTACTCCGGGATATTGGTTTGTTTGAACTCAGAGAGAGTGTCAGCCACATTACATAAGTAAACAGCTTAAGTCATTTGTGGATTAATGCGTATTGGAGACGCGAACCGTTTAAAACGATTCAGTTCGATTTGGTGAACTGGTTCAAAAAGATCCGGTTACATCGAATGATTTGTTCGCGAACCAGATATGACAAACTCCTTTGTTTTGAACTCTGTCTCACAACAGACACAGACTGCAGTTGATATTTTGGAGCCGGTCACATGATTGACGGCTATAGATATTATTTCTCATCATATTTCTCCAGTAGTATAAATACTGACAAGTGAAAACACTTCTGCAAGCTTTATGCTTTAGCTTTTTGGTTTTGCAAACATGCCAAAAAGAAGTTGGATATTTTTTCTTTTTTTTTTTTTTTTTATGAGAAAAAATATATAAAAATGCATGTATTTGCCTCCTCCAGGAGTGAAATCATTACCGTGTATCATAATAATAGTCTAATATGCAAGATTGGATTGTGTATGTCAGCAACATTATTCCAAATGCTGTGTGTGTGTTTCTTTAATGTCTAATAATAATAATAATAATGATGATGATGATGATAATAATAATAATAGTGCATTATTTAAAACAATTAAATATATTAAATTGTACCCTATACAATTACTTTTATATTATTATGTGAATTTTTGACGTAAAACGCCAGTAAGTGGACAGTTTACTTTGAAATTTGAGAGCTCGAGACCGCGCGCCCTTTGTATTAGCCTACCACCTAATAACCTTCATAAGGTTCGTAACGTTATGTGCGTGTATCTGTGTATATTGACTCACTGGCAATGTAAAGGTTTTAACGGGACAATAAAGCTCCAGGAATCTCAACCTTAAGAAGAGGAGGAGGAGGAGAGGGCGGGAGACAGAGAGAGACGGAGTCGGATTTATCAATCGCTGAAAGCAGATTAAACGGTTAAACTGAAGTGCGTCTCGGTTAAACTCCCATCGGACTAACCCGCCTTCGCTTCCTTTATTTACCATCCAATGATTGTTCCGTCGGCGCAAGGCGATGGATTGTTCACAAAAATGTTATTCTTCGTGTAAGGTGAGTGATATATAGCATATAAATGTTGTTCATAAGCGTTGTGATGTGAAGATAAAGGCGCGTCACTGACAGAACTAGGTGAATTTGACAGATTAAAGGGAATCAAATGAATGGCACTTTCACATTTATCAGCTCTATCGGCTTTTTTAGAGATGTCTTTTAATTTTGCGATCAGGTAATAGAGAGAATGCATTCATTACATATATTTTATATATATATATATATATATATATATATATATATATATATATATATATATATATATACTTTATTTTTTTACAGAAGCCGTTTTGTATTTCATTGCTCTGTCTGAAAAACAACAATGAAAAAAAAAAAAAAACAGTAATGATGATTACTGTTGGACTTTGCTTGTTGGATACTTATGCTCTAACTCTGCCCTGCATGCAATATTATTATATTATCTTCTTACAGCATTTCAGGGAATGCCGGATAACCTTGTTTAGTTGAGTGAGAGATGGATTCAAGTTTTCCTTCAAGAGATGGAACTTGCACAAAAAAAAGTCATATTAATATATAGCCTATATATATTTAGATTTTGTGTCATTATTTACAGCAAGCCCAAAAGGTTCACATGTTTCATTTAGTGTATCCTGCATGATTCATAAGGGAAGTTGGGATAGACATTCATTACAATACGTCTATTGTGCAAATTATTTTACTGCACATTTTCCAAAACTTCATTCATTTGATTGATGTAGGCTATTCTTGATTTATTTTTACAATTTAGGTGCAAACTGTGAACATTGCAAAACATGGCTGTAATAATAATAATTAGTGTAGAAAAAAAACGAGGAGGCAGAAATCAGGAAGGAATTCCGGCAGGCTTCAGAAAGGACCATAATTCATTTATGCTGTTATTTTTAGGAGCAGCTGAATACTGTGAATTCTTGATGCCTTGTAAACGTAAACTTACCAAAACAGACGGTTGCTTAGATCTCTGCTGCATGTTTAAAACCTAATAATCCAGTGATGATATGCTCAGTAAGACTAAATAATAGGCATAAGCACATAAACTAATGCTTTAAACGTCTTACTGTATGTGACTGTGATCTTACATGCCCTACATGACAACACAGACTTTTATCATAGCACATCTATCTTTCAGGCATGGAGCAGCATTTTACAAGCTGCTAACAGCTGAAATTGGGCCATTTGTGACACTTATTCATTTAAGTGGCTTTTGGAGAGGGATATCTAGAACAGGAAAATTCAGCACGCACATTTGTACATGAAAAGAAATGTATGCATTTATCCAAAGAGTAATATCTCCTCAAATAACTGAGGTAGAGACTTTTAGTACTCATTGTATCGATACTGATTTCATCCGAATACACTCTAGCAATCACTAGAATAGGAAAGATGTATGCACAAATAGGCCTATGCATGGAGCAAAACAATCAAAAATAAAGTTAAGAAGCTAAAATTCAGCTGAAGCTTTCATTCTTCCAACCCAATATTGAAAATACTTTAGTGAAACTAAAATGTCAGATCATCAAGGAATTCTGAAAATAATCATGGTTTCCACTTAGATATTAATTAAGCAGCGCAACCATTTTTATAACATTGATAACATAAAATGTTTCTTCAGCATCAAATCAGCATACAGTAATTCCTGAAGCATCATGTGACACTGAAGATGGGCAGCTACAAATCATCAAACCATTCAGTGACCTCTCGTGACCTTTGGATGAGGGCAATGTCATTCTGGAAGTGACCATTAGGATAGTAATGTTACCATCTGAGTTTTTATATACCATATGACTCTTATAATGATATAATGGACTTGCTATCAAAGTATGTAAATACATTTTATTATAGGCCAGGCTTAAAAGGCAACACTTTACTGTAACATTTTATACATTATGTATGCCCTGTCTTTCCATCCACCAAGGGGTCCTTGACCTGCAAAACGGTTGTAGACCCTTGACCTTGACAGAGGGTTATGCTGATGTCAATATAGTGATTTGATTATCTGTCAAAGTCAATAAGTCTCTTAGAATATCAAATAATTTGACTACTTATGTCAAGGCAATATTAGTTCAGGTTGTAAAATCTGTGATGAGACTACTCAAAATGTAATGACATTTATGAATTAATAAGTCATGGTATTTTTCATGGAAAGTTGTATAAAACTTGTTTTGTTTGACAGTTTGACTACATGCTATTTTTGTCATTAAACTGAAGCTTTTCTTGAAACTGGTATACAAGTTTTTAAAAACCATATGGAACCAGCAAGAATACAAAGAAGGTACATGTTTTAAACTGGATTTATTGTTAACACTCTTAACCATAAAATAATTGACCCTGAAATAATAACTGGATTGCATATCACTACATTTATCAGATCGTTATCAGTGCATATTATTTATTGGTCTAATCTCATTAACCAAATTTATGTCACTTTTTAATCACAGTAAATCTCTGCAAATGCCTGCATTTATTTGATTCAAATAAAAAACATTTTCTGTAATATATTTTACAATTTATTTCTGTGATAGCAAAGCTGGATTTTCAGCAGCCATTACTGCAGTCTTTAGTGTCATATGATCCTTCAGAAATCATTTTAATATACTGACTTTGTGTCATTAACAGTGGTTATTGTTATTGATATAATTTGTGAAAACCATGATATCATATTTCCTTGATGAACAGAACATTTTAATTTTTTATTTCTTCATGATATGCCTAGGCAATTTTTAACATCAAGACGACACATAACTCATAACTCAAGCTATTTATAGGAAGAAGAAGAAATGATGATGCGTTTCCTGTTTTATGCCACACCTCTCTCCTCATGCCATGACTCCCAAAACAAATCATCTAGTCTGCACACACACAATCATAACGTCTCCAGGTCATTTTCTTATGTCTTTATTTAGCAACTGTTTCTTCAACCTCACCGTCTTCCCAGCTATCTCATTCTTTTCCCTTCCTTCTATACATATTTTTCTCATTTTCTCAACCCCTCTTTCATTCACCCTTTATCTACAACCTCCAAATCTCCATTCAGCTCCCTCTGAAGATATGCAATGCTCAGATCATGCTGCTCTGCCACTCTTTCTCTGTCTTGTGTCTGTTTTGTTGTGCTTATGTGTGTGAGTGGTGAGGCAGCATTATCTAGATGCATTATTAAAACCTGTGCACTCTGTGGTTCTCTCTCTCTCTTGCACTCAGTAAGTCTGAAAGAAGAGTTTAAGGGCAATGATAGGATTACCAGAGCGTTTAAGGAGAGCTTGAAGGATCCATACAGTGCTGGGAACTTCATAAATGTACATCTGTTCAAACAACACGTATAGCGAACAAACCAATCAAAAACTACCATTTACAATTTTAAAATCTTTCATTTGACTAAATGAGAAAGACACATAAGTAACATAACTGAAATAATGGCACTTAAAGATTCTAATGAGACAGGTTGTTGTTATGAGGGAAAATAGCACTGAGGAAAGGATAAACTATGGAAAGCAGAGAACAAGTGAGTGAGAGGGAAAAGAGAGCTGTGTTCTCTGTTTTTGCACTGGATACATTAATTATGCAACAGCTAGGCGCTGAAAATGTTCAGAGGGGACTCTGACAAGCCTGACGGTTCTGTCTTTCTTTCTCTTAATATCCGCCTCAGACTTCCATTGTCACTTTATCAGTGTTGAGGAAGCTACTTTGTAACTGTCTTCTTTATAAGCTTCCCATAACTCAAACTAGTTATATTACATCCTTTAAAAAAAAAAGTATAACACTACAAGCTATTCAAGAGTGGAAAAGAAATAAGATTATGTAATTAATTCTACAAGCAGAATAAATCTTTTTTACATTGAGTAGAAATCAAAATATTCATAAACATAAATATTGTTAAATCATTTTACTCATGTAAAAACAGCGATAAATAAAGTGTTTTAACTGAATATGCAGCTACATGATATACATAAAATGCTGCAAATGAATTGTAAATGCACGGATTTAAATTAAGATTCGTTTTAGTGAATCAGTTTGTTCGGTTGGTTAGATTTACATTCATGTATTTGGCAGACACTTTTATCCAGAGTGACTTACATTGCCTTCGAATTGTTTACTTTGCAATCATTCGATTTTTACCATGCCATAATGTTTGAGCTACAGGGGTGAGCTAGTTCATGTAATTCAAACATCATCATTTTAAAACGTTATTGTAGCTCAAACAGAGCAATGTCAAGGTCATGGGAATGATTCCCAGAGAGTACATGAACTAAAATAAATATGTACCTCGAATGTAATGTAAATTAGCTAAAATGAGACGCGAAGTCTGTGTTACATAACGGCCACACTGAGTTTTATGGTTTGATGAAGGTAGTCAAGATATTTCTGACCTGGGAAGAGGCATGAGGCTGTGTTTTCAGTGGTTAAAAACAAGCTGAGCGAGCACCAGTATTTTTTTGTGCATTCAAAGAATACGGCTGTTTGGCATATAGCCTATACATAGATGGAGTTAACCATTTGGCCATTAAACAGCTAGAACCTGGATGAGCAGTGATTAGGAAAATCCCTTATTTTCCTTTTAAACAAGAAGAGAAAACTAGCTTTGCTTTGGATTAGCACATTAGACGATTACAGTACTGAAAAAAACAGTCATGCATTCATAATACTGCAGTTGTAGTTAATAAATAGAATGGTACAATACACAATACAAACTAGTCTCTCTTAGACTATTTCCCCCCAAATGCTGTTGTTTCTGCAATATATCGTTCGCATTTAAACATGAAAAATGCTTTTCTTAGAGAGAGCTGAAACTGAAATAGATGGATCCTTTGTGGTATAACAGCTTTGAACATCAAACATGTTGCAACATAATGTGACTATTGATTTTATTGGTACCTCTTCACCAGATTTTGAATAAGGCCTATCTGGTCATCTCTAATTCCTTTTTAGCAATTTTAAGTGCTAATCTGCAAGGATCTATTTCTATCTGATCTAACCGTAATTTGTGAGTAAGGTACTATGGGGAATATCTCATGTGCAACTGACCACAGAAACATATTTTACCTCCAAACTCAAGGCATTTTTGTCACTCCACTCAAATTCCAATCCAGGTTTTCAACTTTCCACTCCTCATTAGGGCTGGGCAATATGCTATTATGTGCAAAAAATGGTTAAAATCTAAAAACTAAAATAATGCATTTTTAAAGCAGAAGTTAAATTCATGAAACCTAAAATGAATATATTTTTTAAAAAGCACAGACTAATTGTAATTGGCTATTTAAATTACTCCCATTACAGTCACCTTATAGTTAGTGCTATCATAAAAATACACTTTTTTAAAAATCATTTTCTTGACTTTCTAACATTTACAGATGGAGAATATACTTGTGAAATACACTGAGGAAAACTCACATCTCAAATGCATTAAAAAGCACACGTAGCCTATCTGTCAGAGCATCTGTCAGGCAATGACTTTAAGCTACACTTGTTGACAATATTTACTGTATATCGATATAAACTGTATTGCCTCATACCATATCACTTATATAGAATATATTGTACAAACTTGATTTATCCCTCAGCCCTACTCCTCATTCAGGGATGAGAGAAAACCTGCTCTGAGCAATGAAATACACAGAAAAAAGCACTCAACACACAGATAAATGTATGTGTAGAAGTGTTACAACGACAGCTCATCTATAAATTGTTAATTATCTTCAAGTTAAAAAGGCAATGAGAATGATGCAGCATGGCTGTACTGCTGTGACTCAACTTCTGTGGTCAGTCACGTGAGATTCACTTCTCAAAGTGAGATAAGGAATGAACGTATATATATATATATATATATATATATATATATATATATATATATATATATATATATATATTAAAAAAAACACATCAGACACCATTATATGTTACTTTGACAGAGCTGAGGACACCGTGGAGCTCCCATCATGTCAGCAAGCACATGTCCATGTCTGATGAGGAGGACCACTGGATTATGAAGAAAACTAAGCACCTGCACACTCTGGAATTCATTATTGATGAAACAAGACTTCTGAATCTTTCTCTTTGTTTATAGTACCCTGCAAATGCAGTGCCACTGCAGTGTAAATGGATAGGACAAAAACTTCAAAATCCTTTACACTGCATAAAGTTTTTTTTTGAGCTGGCCAATGAAATCAATTCATTTAATGTTAACTGTTGAACTAACTGACTGAGGCATCGGAATGATGTGTAGACTGAAATGATCACACCAGTGCTGGAAAGAATTGGTGATGCAGTCCAAGGATAAATTCCTCCTCAATGGGGAAATATATAATCTGACTTTAAGGTAAGTGTGGAGTGTGTATGCGTGTTTGTGTGTACTGGTCTGCCCGTAGCGTTGTGTGTTTACATGTGTGTTAATGGCTCAGTGATCGGCTCAGTGTGTGACGCAATAACTGTCCCAGACTTTACAAATCTAATCCAATTAGAATACTTGTCAGTAACCTTAGGGTCATCTGTCTGTAACATTTTGTGCATGCCCTTACGAAAGGAAAATATATTTAACAATATATTTCTTAAAATATATTGTGATATATTGTAATATATTATTTTCCCTTTTTATTTTCTAATATTTTATATATTTGAATACATTTAATAATATATTGATGATACATATATTATATAATATATTGCAAAATATACAAATGATTTCAATATATTGCAATATATCGGGAAAAAATAAATATATATAAGAATACATGCCTAATATATTACATGATATTTTCCAATTTACTGCAATATATTTTTGTTTCATAAGGGGTACACTACAGGCTTACTAACTACTAGCTAGTTTGTAACTAACTCTGTAATTTATTCGGTTGCACCATTTGTTCTTAAGGCAGAATGTAGCTAGTAGGTTGTAAGCTTTACATTTAAGTTATGCATAGTCACATAACATTTACCCTCAATGATCCAAAAGAATGAATTTTGGTTTATCTAACCTTTATCTTAAAATTATTTTGCCTGATGTACCTAATGGTAGAAAATATGTAACTATTGAATTATGATAGTATTTAATTATGAACAACATAATTGGTAATATGTTATTCATAATAGGTAACATAATTATATTTAAATACACCAATTTAAACTAACTAAACTTTAAACTAATAAAGTCATAAATACTGCTAGAAAAAAAGATGTGAAATGTATTTATTATGATTACTTGACTTACACATCAAGGACCGTTGCATACAGAGGTGCGTTGTTTAGATCAGGATCACATTGGGATCCTATGACAGATAGACTAAGTGTACGTTTTTAAGCTATTTATCATTGCTCAGTGCTAACGTAACATAGTAAGCACAGTCTTTCCTGACTGGCCCACTACCTGTATTCCTCCCATGAATGTGAATGAATTGCAGACAATTCTTGCATTAAGTAGTTCAACCTAGCCATTAGCGTTAGCTGGCCATGCTAATGATAGAATACAGCCATTATCTTTCAGATAGAGACCATGAACAGACCTTTTTTATGAGGGAACATGGGCGTGAGGGGGAATTAAACCCCACTCTCCAGGCCACTAATCTAATATACTGTAGAGCGAAAGAGAGAGAGAAAGTCAGAGAGAGAGAGAGCATAAACTGAAATGCTTCATTGTGAAATTCATTGAATATGGGCCCCTATTCCAATGCTAAAACACAGATTTAATTTCTGGATACATTTTAGTCATCTTGCAGTTCACAGACTAACTGTTATTGAATCTCTTTATCTTAAGTATATGAAATAATGTTATACACCACCCCAAAATGACATTTTTTTCATTAATCACTTACCCCCATGTAGTTGCCATGTACAAACATGTAAAAGCTTTATTTTGTCTTCGGATCACATATTTTGGATGAAAACCGGGAGGCTTGTGACTGTCCCATTGACTGCCAAGTTACACTGTCAAGGTCCAGAAAAGTATGACTTTGACAGTGTAATTTACTTGGCAGTCCGCTGGCCCCTGTTTCTTTGCTGTGAAAGGAGGCCATATGTACATTAGGATCCCTATTGATCAAGAAAGCATTGAAGCATATATCATGAATAAAATATATTAAATAGTGCTGCAAAGTAATGAAGTTTGTATAGGAAAACCACAACATTATTTGGTGCTTAATCCTATTAAAGACGGAAGGATGAGAGAGGGGAGGTGGTATCTTTAAGTAACTTAGCTTCAAGGAGAGATTTAAAGAAAGGGATCTTTGGATGGTTACCTGCCACACCTTTGTGTTTAAATATAAATAGAGGGTTGTTTTAGTGAATTATGTAGTTAGGCAGAATAGCTGCTAGTATGGTATTATATTTTTTTATGAAAATGATTAATATTTAATCAGGCAACAATAATGCAATAACTGTAATAGTTGATGATAATAGAAACTGATTTGTAGTAGAAGAGTGGAAAAAAGGCAGATGCATCATGGAGGTGTTTTTCTTTATTCATCATGCAAATTGCTACTTCTGTACAAACTTCTGGAAACTCTTCAGAGAGCATGTTCTTGTTTTTGTTATTGGGATCCTCCTTTTTGCATTAATTGCTTAGGTAAAGGAACTGTAAAGGTTAGAAAATTGTAGTTTTTTTTATTTAAAAAAGTGAAATGGGATTGGGGGGGAACAGAAATATCATTACTCAGAATTAATCATTACTATTATTGCCATCTAATCAGCCATGTTCATTTCTGACAGTGAATGTTAAAGCTGCAACGTGTATTTTTAGGAATTGTGATGCTCCACCATGATGCGAAAAAATCCAGTTGAATTTAATTTTAATCTAATTTCAATGTACAGTTGAATTAAAAAAAAAAGTGTAACCTTATTTATCTAAAGAAGTGAAAATTGGCACTTGACACTAATGAAAACTACCTCCGAATTATGTAATCAAGTGCTTGAGCCTCTTATTAAACTACTATGTATACATTTAGCTATAAACTTAAAGTATTTTACAACTAATTATCAATGAGTATGATAAAATTGATCTATAGTATGCTGTAATTTTAGGTATAATTATTGGGATAGTATATAGTCTTGTAAATTTCTATTTTTCTAACATTTTACAGTATATTTTTACTGCAAATTATGGTTGCAATGCTGGTTGTTTTAGCTCCAACCCTTTATTGAAGTCGTTTTATCCTTATTTTTATTTTTGAAAAAGATCAGAAAAATATTTGTAGCCAGGGCTAGTGAAAAAGTATGTCACTATTGTGCAAGTCAAAATTGCTGGACTAGTGTTGCACAGTCTAATGACTTTGATGTGGTTTATGCAGTATTGATAACAGTGTCGACAGCAGTAAAATAAATGGAAAGTGAGATCCAAATCCTGTGAAATCTGAGAACATAATGTGACTATGAGTCATGATCTCCTGGGATCTCCGTCTCTTTTTTGTCGCAGTATTTTATTTATCTCTTTGTCTTTGTTGGTCCCTCTCCCTTTTGACCATGAGGCTCCAGATTGTCTCTCATATTCTCTAGTGGGACATACTTGATATAGAAGCACAATAAACTTCAACCCTTCATAAAAAGCAATTCTGCAACAACACCACAATATGCAGAACCTACGATATAAAGGCAGGCCATGTTTCAGAGAGGGTGACCACACATTATCAGAACATTATCAGTTTGTTGCTGTACACACCATTTTGCTTGCCACAGCTATGACCATTAGAATTGTACATGCTCATCAGTATGAATTTGTGTAGAGCATTATATCACCGGAAGTAGACAGAGAAATTTTGCACCATTTACACAGTATTTGGTTCAGACATTTGGCAACACTTTACTATAGGGACTAATTCTCACTACTTGTTGCCCATTATTAACATATTGGCTGATTATTATTAAATTATTGTTAAATTATGTTTATTATTATTATTATAAAGCACATATTCTGCATGAACATACTCTACATCCTTAATCCTACCCAATAACTAAACTCAACAACTACCTTACTAATAGGGGTGTAACGATACGCGTATTCGTATTGAACCGTTCGGTACGACGCTTTCGGTTCGGTACGCGGTACGCATTATGTATACCGAACGGTTCGTTGGAGTAATTAATTATATTTGAAAAAAAAAAAAAAGAGAGAGAGAGAAATATAATGATATGCGTTCAACAAGGTAGCCCAATAACCCAAAAAACGTAACAGGCAACGCCCCTGACACTCCCGAATAAGAAAAAAACACCATCTTATATGTTTATGTTAGGCTACTCAGCAGGCGCTCGCTCACTCAGTACGCGCTGAAGGCTCGTTGCAAAATAGCCAATGCGTTTAACAGACTAGAAATGAGAAGATCCTCCAATAACCAACAGGTCTGGTGTTTGGGTGCACTTTGGATTCCCTTTAAGCTATAATGGTGATGGCAAGAGAGTGGTGGATAAAAAAACAACGGTATGTCGCATCTGCAACATGACAGGGTACACCAGCGGGAAAAAAAAAAAAAAAAAAAAAAACACCAGCGGGAATATCTGGGATATATGCGTCAGTACTATCTGGGAAAAGACGAAAAAAAGGAGAAACATGCACGCAGCAAACTATCCCTGCAGCATTTAGACACTATAGCTTACAGGGAATCCAACCCAAACACCAGACCTGTTGGTTATTTTAGGATCTTATATTTCTGGTCTGTTAAAGGCATTCGACATTTTGCAACGAGCCTTCAGCGCGTGCTGAGTGAGCGAGCGCCTTAGGGGCCGTTCACATATCGTGCCTAAAAACGCATGGAAAACGCTAAGCGCGTCTTTCTCCTCCTTTCCAAAGCGCTTGGGCAGAAGCGCTCATGAGGCGTCTGTCTTTGCTAAGCAACAATGACGTGCTCTCTCCATGAGACGCGGAAATTTCAGCGAAGGATAAATGGATTTGCAGCTCTAAAAATCGCTTGCAGTAGCTCTGCTACTAAATTTATTTCAAAATTGCAATCCATATACAACTATGATCAGCTGATCCTTCATCTTGGCTGAGCTCTCAACGTTGTTACGGGAAAGGATGAAGCTGATTGGTTAGTTCTTGTCACATGACCCGCGGTGCGCTTGCGGCATTCTGAAAAGTTGAGATGTTTTTACATTTTGCTGTACCTAAAACGTATCGAACCGAACCGAACCGAACCGTGACATCAGTGTATCGTATCGAACCGAACCGTGAATTTTGTGAACCGTTACACCCCTACTTACTAACTATTAAAACAGCAAATTAGAAGTTCGTTGAGGCAAATGTCATTGTTAATGGTTTGTTAATAGTGAAAATTGGACCTTAAAATATGACATGCAGGTAAATGAATATTTAATCTTTCATACGTGTTTTATTTTGAATAGTTTAATTTTAAATGTTTCACTATAAAAACAATGTAATGTAATAAAAAATATGTATTATACACATGTATAAGGTAATTTAAGTTAAGTGTATTTAGACACTAGACATTTATTTGCAGATTGAATGAAAGTGGAATGTAAAGAGGTCAGACTTTGATTGGCTAGATGGAATATATGTTGAGTCTGATTGGCTGAAGAGGATATACTAAAAATATATATGTGAAACTGAAAAGTTTTAAAACATGCAAAACTGTGTAACTATTGGCATATTCATAGTCCGATATTAGAGATTTGTTTAATTATCATTGAAAAGTAATAATTATGAATTTTTTTCTTTGCAATTTATAGTGGCCCAATGGTGACCTTTCACCCTGTGTGTAGCTAAATGGAGGAGCGGGATCGCAGTCGCTCACCATCTCGCAGGACCAGCAGAGTAGAGCAGGTGGTGGGACGCTGGCTTCGCCGCTCCAGAGAGTCCATCAGCCGGTACTATTTTTTAATCTGAGAAAGATTGTGTGAACGTATTTTTTTGTGTGTGTTTGAAAAGCATCACCCTCTCTCTGTCTGTACATAGAGAGCGTGTGCTAGAAGATGGGCAGGTTGCCGACAATGACTCCCATGAGCAGAGGAGCTGTCCAATTAGAGTCACTTTTAAGATCCCACTTGACCCCACCCTTAACTCCCATGGCTTTACCATCTCAACACACACTCCACCCCAGGTGCTGGAGGTGACAGAAGGTACATTACACACACAAAAACATTTATCAGCTCAAATCAGGGTTCTACACTGACAATAAAAAAATATATAGTGTAGGAACTATTTTCATTCCAAAATTGTAGAATTAATTACACAAAATCACATACATTTGAATTAAAATGAAATTGTGTTTTCTTGTAAAACCTACTCCAAAAATCTTTGTTCTATTTTCAACTTTGAACATTTTTTTTACAGTTTGATAAGGTTTTTTCACAGTCAGTTGTTAATTAAGTGTTATAAGAATTATATTATTTATTTTGGCATCCTTTTCTTTTCATGGAATGTAAGCACTGAAGTTAAGTACTCGATCTTAGCCAGGTGGCCTTGATTGCCTTCAGAGTTTATCTGACACACTTCCAAATTAGCTTCCAGCAGTTACAGTAGTAACAGGCAGGGTACCATTAGCCATACAGTTCTGGAGATTATCTATATATTAGACTTTATTTTGGAATAACCCCACAGTGGGAAATTGCTCATCCTATGAACTTCACGAATATGTCTCTATCATAATATGAAGGGAATGACAAGGTCTGTTGAGGCATTCTGTGGCACAGGTCTTAGGCAGCACTCTAAACAGTCTGAAACAGTGGAGATAAAGCCTTGCTGAGATTGTTACATTTTGATTATACAGCATACAAGCCCTTCGTGAAAATCAATAGAACAGCTACATTAGCTACAAAACAAGCGTCCATTACTGCAAAAAGGATACTGCGGTAATATATTTATTTTTCAAATACAGTTGAGTCAAATCAATTAAATTAGCAAAAAGTATCATATCAAAGGAAAAGTAAAAAAAAAAAAAAGTATTTTCACTATAAAAATATTTTGAAGTGCTTTTTTTTCAGATGAATCTATTAGTGTATATTTATATGATATATCCATTATATAGTTTGTAACACTTTGAAATAATGTTTAATTTGTCAACGTCATTTAAAAATATTGGTTAACATAAACTTAGACAGTTGAATAATACCTCATTGTTAGTTCATGTTAGTATATTAATCTTAAAATAATGTTCAATATTTCAACATTAATGTCAACTTTTACTAATATATTTTTAAGAGCAAAAGTTGTATCTTTCAATGGTAGTTAATGCACTGTAAACAAACATACATTTTTATTAATGGGACGGTTCACCCAAAAAGAAAAATTCTGTCTTTAATTACTCACTCTCATGTTGTTCCAAACCCATAAGACCTTTGTTAATCTTTGGAACACAAATTAAGATAATTTGATGGAATCTGTGAGCTCTCTGACCCTCCATAGACAGCAACGATATTACCATGATCAATGCTAAGGAGCTGAAAATAGACTGCGCCATAGACCAATTAAAACCTGGTTTAAAGTTTTTTCTCTGTTATTTAAAGAGCGTACACACTGCTTATTAAACACAAAAATATCTTAATTTGTGTTTTGATGATGAACGAAGGTCTTAATGGGTTTGGAACAATATGAGGGTGAGTAATTAACGACAGAATTTTCATTTTTGTGTGAAATTCCCTTTAAGAAATGAGACCTTACTGTAAAGTGTTAAATCTTTTATTTTTAATAGGGAAGAAATCTGATTCAGTTATACAGAGTTTTAAATGTTCCTCGAACATAAGTTTGATCATTGAGAGGTGACCCATCAGCTATTTGCAAGCATAGCCTGCATGTACAGCAAAATGTTGGCTAACTTGCTTGGCACATGGAGTTGTGTCTACAGGAAACCCTACTATTGGAATGGCCGGAGCCATCTGGTTATCCCACGGCCAAATAACTAGTAACACAGCCAGTAATGAGGACAACATAAATACTCGTTCTCAAACATTCCTATAGCCCTGTCAAATGACAGTGGTAATTGAATTCTAAATATTTTTTTTACATTGATTGGCAGCTACAGTATCATACTATGTTTGTCTGTTTTTATACTGTAGGTGGGCCTGCTGATGGAAAGCTTGTCCCTGGTGACCAACTTTTTAAAATAAACAATGTTGCCGTTGATGATCTATCTACAGAGCAGGCTGCTGAAATCATCAGGTATGTTGCAGGTGTAAGTGTTTACGTGAAACTAAAAGATTAGCTATATCCGGCTGCCCAGTTGTCCAGTTTTACCTAATATTTAAGTAACTTTTCATGTGGCCAAATTTATAATAAATTGGTATCTTCAGAACATGGTGAAACATGGTGATCAAGTGACCCGAGCTGCATCTGTACCACTAATTCTGCCATACTCTTTTCAATTTATTTACAGAGAATGCCAGAACACCATAGTACTGACTGTCCTAAGAAATACTGCGGTAAGTGTACGTGCTCACAGTTAGAGTCTCACTCACTCACTCACTCACTCCCTCTCTCTCTCTCTCTCTCTCTCTCTCTCTCTCTCTCTCTCTCTCTCTCACAAACACACACACACACACACACACACTGTTATGTCTGAATGAGGCATGGCAACAGGATGTGGTGTTGTGCTGCATTATAGCAGCAGGCAGAAATGATGACCAAAAGTGTTTTTATAATAATCAGGCCCAAAGGAAATCTGTGTCCACAGAGCTCAGCAGAAAGCTCACAAAATTTCTGCAGAATTTAAAGTGCCTGGAAGTGCACATCTCTCATCTCTTATTTGTTCATTTATTTTGTTTAACATTATTATCTTTCCAGCTTTCAGTAACCCTATTAAACACATTTTTATCATATATGCATCTATTCGGCAGAATTCTGTAGATATACACATCTATTATATACATATATTCAGCAGAACTTCCCTGTTAAAAAGATGCATGTGCAAGATCAATCTCAATCTCAATCTGGGAGATGGGGACCTACAGAGGGTGGGGGTAGGAGAAAAAACACATAAAATGTATTTTAACAGTGAAAAATAAAAAATGTATATAATGTTTAGTGGAAGAAAAATACATTCCCACATCCTTGCAACAATATATATATATATATATATATATATATATATATATATATATATATATATATATATATATATATATATATATATATATATATATATATATATATATATATATATTACCATGGTAGTTTGGATATGGTAATCATTCAGGAACATGAAAAAACATCCCAAGAAATTATCTGATATTATTCCTGCAGCATGGTACTACCAAAGTACCTTTTTTGTAAGGGTCGTAAATAGGATAAACAGACAGTTTGGTCAGTTTGGGCATTTTTTGACATTTCCCTGTTTACTTTATTTCTTAGTGACAGAATGTCACAGTCAATGCAGAGACATTTTTTCCATGCCAATGCAATTCTGCAATGAATGCTTAAATAATATGTCATTGACAAATCAGACATCTCCATAATTATGCCATTTGTCATTATGGATGTGCTATAGGGGCCAAAATCATCCTTTATAACTCCAGAGAAGAGAGCCAAGCTAAGGTCAAACCCAGTTAAAGTGAGGTTTGCAGAGGAGGTGGTGTTCAATGGTCACTCACAGGTTTGACACGTTCTGTTCATTCATGCTGTTAATAATGGAATATTCACATGTGCTTATTAACAAAAACAAGATAAAGAGAGAGTGATAAAGAAAATGAAAGCGAAAATAAGAACAAAAGATGCAGGACAATAGACAGGCATTGAGAGGAAGAGCATTTGGCAGTCTACCCAGTCAAAACCTCAGTAAATTATTTATCAGTAATTTATTAATTATTCAACTAACCATTAATTATTATCTTTGTATAGCTGAGCTGACATGGTTTATAGTATAGTTGCAGTTTATATAGGTGGTGGGATTTATCATAATTAATATTTATGAAATAGTACCATAAAGAAATAGTCCACCTAAAACTATCTTTGAATGTTTCTTCAGGTGGATTGACATGAGGATGTTCATTTTCCTCAACCCAAGATATTTTTAATTAACATCTAATTAAACAAGCCCATTATCAAGCACACCCCATGACTAAGGCAGTGATAAAACTGTTTATCTTTTATGTATGCAGCTTTTAGAGTTTGGCTTGACTAGAAATGTTTTAACACTGGCAGGTGTTTTATAATACAGCATATTTGCTACCATTACTATTCAGTATTTTACATATATTATCATTTTTGTAAAAAAAAAAAATTTCTTTAAAAATATTGACTTTGGATGCTATATACAAACCAAAAATGATTCAGACTCCAGATATATTTTTTTATATTTGTTTACTAGTGGATGCAGGACACTACAGTCATGGCCAAAAGTTTTGGCAGTGACATACATTTTTGCAAAGTTTTGCAAAGTTTGCTGCTTCAGTATTTTTAGATTATTTTTACACGTATTTCTATGGTATACTGGAAAACAATGATAAGCATATCATAAGTTTTAAAGGCTTTTTTTGGCCAAAAAATAAATAATGAGTTAATATTTACACTGTAGACATTTGTTCTTCATAACCTCTGCAATTCGCTCTGGCATGCTGGATGGCGTTCCATTCTTGTCTTATTAGTTCTCAGAGTTGATCACAGTTTGTGGGCTTCTGCTTGTCCACTCGCCTTTTGAGGACTGACCACAGGTTCTCTATGGGATTGAGATACAGGGAGTTGTCTGGCCATGGTTCCAAAATTTCAATGTAATGATCCCCGAGCCACTTTTTTATCACTCTTGCTTTGTTACATGGTGCTCCATCATGTTGGAAAATGCACAGATCATCACCAAACTGCTCATGGATCATTGGAAGAAGTCGCTCTTGCAGAATGTTTTGATACCATTCTTTAGTCATGGCAGTATTTTTGGGCAGAATTATGAGAGAGCCCACTCCCTTGGTTGAAAAGCAACCCCACACATGGATGATCTCAGGATGCTACACTGTTGGCACAACACAGGACTCATAGCGTTCACCTTTTCTCCTCCGAACAATCAATTTTCCAGATTTCCCAAACTGTCAGAAGTAGCTTCAACAGAGAAAATAACTGTGCACCAATCTTCTGCTGTCCAATTCTTATACTTCCAGCAGAAGTACTTTCTTGGAGAGAAATGGCTTCTTTGCTGCCATTCTTGACACCAGGCCGTTGTCCAAAAGTCTTGGCATCACTGTGCATGCAGATGCTCTCACACCAACCTGCTGCCATTCCCGAGCAAGCTCTGCACTGCTGGTGACACGATTCTGTAGCTGACTCTTCATGAGGAGACGTACTAGTGCTTGCTGGACACTCTGGGATGTCCCAAAACTTCTTCACTGCAGTTGAACCTCTCTCCTTGAAGTTCTCGATGATCCGGTAAATAGTTCTTCCAGTTGCAATATTCTTTGTAGCAATTTCCTTGCATGTGAGGCCATTTTGATGCTTTTTTTTTTTTGGCCAATAATGCTTTTAGCAATTATTAATATGCATTTGATCACTCTACACAAAACTAGAAAGAATGTGAATGAACACCACAACAGCTTAAGCAGCAAACTTTACAAAAGCCATGACTGTATAGTTAATTTATGTAATTGAGGATAGCAAAATAAAATAAACTGTGACATATCATATGAAGGTATTTTTGGTGCAAACAAAGTCACAAGCAAAAGTTGCAAACTTGTATTTTTTTGTTCTCTCCCACAAACAGGACACAACAGTTACTTCTTCTCAAATCCTTCAGTGCAGGTGCACAAATACTGTTCTATGAATCACAAATCAAGAAACTCATAATGCTCACATGTTTTACTACTATTGCTGCAGTAAATATGGTGCAAAACACAATCACACACCTGGATCAAAAATGTTAGTCACAGGTGAATTTTGTACATCCGCAAAACAGTATGTGAATTCTTGCAATGAGATTTATACACTTGTAGAATGTAAATATAATATATATTTATATATAAAAAAAAATCTTAAATGCTTTTTCTATCACATACACATAGCGACAATGGCTTGAGTCTCAAACCAAGTTTCGCGCACTCTCCCTTTTTCACCACATATCTGTGTGAAATGTGGTGCAAAAGTGATTTGTGCATCTGTATTGTGCAACAATATTCTTTATAGTTCTTTGTTTTTTTATGTTCAAGTTTGTGGATCTTATCATCTGCAAAGTCGGGTGTATTTTGGAGCCAACGTGACGGTGATTACATCAGCTGGTAAGTTAAGTTATATACAGTAGTTATCCGAATCAATAAGGCAATTAATCAGGGACGCATAATAATTCTACACTGCCTTTTAATTGACATATCCCGCAGGTTATGTCAGACATACGTAACATAACAGCGAGCTAACGTGAAAATAGTAAAGAAAAATGAGTTTAGAAACGCTGCTGTTATGTACATCTTTTGTATTTTATTTTCAGGTTTTAGTCTATTGGTCATTTCATCTTCAACAGAGGTGGATAGGAGTCTTTTCTTGTGATTGCATCGTAGTGGTACTAACAAAAGATGAGTAAGGTGCCACCAGCTACTTTATTAGCCAAGTTAACCACTGGTTACTGCTCTTCACTAACTAATAGAATGGAACGAACAATATATCAATGTCGTCACACTCTAAAGACAAAGGAGACAGACGTTAGATCAAAGCTAGGACAGTTTATTGGAAGGATGGGAATATCTGGCAAATGAGAGATGAATGGCTGTCCAGGGAAAAGCCACAGGCACACTCAAGAGCCACCTAATGAAGAAAGAGAGTTGGTTATCCAAAGTATCCACTTGACGACATTGAGAGAATCCTCCAAGAGGTAAGAGAAATCAGGTTTAGTCCACACAGTTATTCTAGGTAACACAGATGAGACCGGACAGTGTCTTGGGGTTTGTGGCTGGCTTTTGTAGGGAGTGCGTGTTGAGTGACAGGTGCTGCAAATTAAAAGTCAGGTGATTGTTATCGGGGATAATTGGTTGTGAAAGCAGGAGGACCTGGCAAATCCGTGACACTACTCCCCCCTCCCGGAAGGCTCATCCACAGGGTGGATCTGGAGACTGGGGAGGCCATGGCGGAACTGGAGACTCGGGAGGCCATGGCGGAACTGGCTCCGAGGCCGTGGCTCCAACCCTAGCCTCGCACTCTATGGCTGGATCTCTATTGAACCCCCCAAAAAAAATAATACTTGGGAAAACTTATGGGGTTGGACTCAGGGCCAGGAGCAGACACTGGAGCGAGCTCTGGGGCTGGAGCCGACCCTGGAGCGAGCTGGGGTTCAGGAAGCCTCCCTGGGCTCGTCGGAGAATCAGTAGCCCTCCGTGGAATCAAATGCAGAAATGTTAATTCATGTGTTCATGACCTCAAGGTTAGATTATTGTAATGCTTTATTGGGTGGTTGTTCTGCACGCTTAATAAACAAACTCCAGCTGGTCCAAAATGCAGCAGCTAGAGTTCTTACTAGCAACAACAAGTATGACCATATTAGCCCAGTTCTGTCAACACTGCACTGGTTCCGTGTCAAACATTGTATAGATTTTAAAATCTTGCAAATCACCTATTATGCCCTGAATGGTTTAGAACCTCAGTATTTGGGTGAGATCGTATCGCATTATAGTCCTCCACGTCTGCTACAATCTCAAAACTCTGACTATATAATATACCTAGTATCCCAAATAATCTACCTAACAGTGTTCGATAGGCAGACACACTTTGTCAGTTTAAATCTAGATTAAAAACCCATCTCTTTAACCTGGTTTTCACATAACACACTAACACATATCTATAATTCAAATCTGTTAAAGATTGTAAGGCTGCATTAATTAGGTCAACCAGAACCAGGCACATTTCCCATAACACCCAATGTACTTGTTACATCATTAGAAGAATGGCATCTACGCTAATATTAGTTTGTTTTTTTATTATTCTGAGGTCACCGTAGCCACCAGATCCAGTCAGTATCCAGATCAGATGGTTACTGAAGTCACCCGGATCCAGTATATACCAGCCCAGATGGTGGATCAGCACCTAGAGAAGACCTCGACAGCCCTGAATATCAGGGACAACTAGATGAGCCCATGGGAACCAGTCAAGTCCTCTGCACAATCTAACTTTGTTGCAACCTAAAATTAAACTGCTGGTTTTGAGAACGGCACTCTATTTTCTTGTTCAATACTGTAAAGCTGCTTTGACATTTGAACACTGCATTGTAAAAAGTGCTATATAAGTCTATATTAGTCTGAAATTTGGGGTAAATTCTTATTAAAAACACTTATTTTAAATATTTTTCTGTGTGTGTGTGCTTGCAGGTTCATTCTGAGAATCCACCCACCAAATGCCATAAAGAGTGACAGATCAGATGGAATTCAGGAAAGAGGGTGCAAAGAAAAAGCATCAGCCTGAACCCCCTGTGGTGTTTCTCATCAGAGAGCTTGTCAGCTTTGCCATAATTACAGAAATTGAACACAACAATACAAACACATTTTTACTGTATTTTATGTAAAGCTTGTTTTGCCATGCTACAGATACAAAGTCCCCAGGGGACTGTGGTGATGCCTTTTTTCAGCTAGTGCATGCTAGAGATGAAGTTTTGTTATTTGAAATTGTTCAACAATTAAAAAGAATATTATAAAACAAATGCTAACGAGTTATTGTGATTTTTATGGGGTTAGGGTTGTAAAAAAAAATATGGTACACAGTGATGAACAACAACTGGATTGTTGTATACAGGTAAAAAATGAAAACAAACTGAACAGTTCTAATACTGTCAATACAGTAATAATACATCTAACTACTGTAAAATTTACAGCAATCTCTTTACGGTGTAGTTTAGGCAGTTTAATGAGCAGGAGGAAAAATTAAATAATAAAACAAATGTTCATTAGCTGCGGGCATCTTCCAGAGCTGACAGCAGCAAATACCAATAAAGGTACATTTTCTGTCTTTTCCTGAAAAGACTCAGTTATAATGTACATTTGTTAATAATTTATATTAACAAATATTTTAAACCATCTTATGACACTCTCATAATAATCTATTTAATGAACAAGTTAATCAATCTTTTATAAAGCCTCTTTGTAGGTTGAAGCAGGGATGGGCAAACTTGGTACTGGAGGGCCACTGTCCTGCAGATTAGCTTTAACCCTAATCAAACACACCTCTACCAATTAACTTAATTAGGATTACTAGAAAGCAACAGGTAGGCGAGTTTGATATGTGGTGCGAAAGGGAAATTGTGCCAAACTTGTCATTCGCTAGCCAAACACAGGTTTAAGACTCGTAGCAGCAGATTCAAGCCGCTGTCATTATGTACTTGTGTTTGTGCTAGAAAAGCATCCAAATATATAAATATATTTGTGTGTGTCTAAGAAAACATTCCAAAAGTGTGCAAATCTCATTGCAAGGATTCACATACTGATTTGTGGATGTACAAAATTTGTCCATTGAGAAGGTGTAACTATTGTGTTTGTGGAAGAGAAAATAAGTTAAAAGTTTGCAACAAAAAGTCTTTGACTTCAAATTTACTGATACGTGGCTATTCTCTACAAATACATATTCTGCTGTCATAGAGGCTCAGTTGCTTTGCATCAAAAATACCTTCATATATAATACCCAAATACAACTGATAAACAATTTGGACCAAAAATGATTCAGAGACTTTCACCTGACCATGTTTTGCTTAAGTGTTTTTCTTTAATTGCTAATGCAATTTTTTACACCACAGACTGAACAATTTTTAGCATTGCTTGGTAATTGGTTGACCTAAATTGGTATAATCTAATTGTGCACTTAAATTTAACAGCTGACAGCTATTCAACCTAATTAATTTGTGAAACAGTCTAACAGAAGGATGGCATTATCAAGATTAATTTGTTCTGACACAGTTCGTCTGTGTTCTTGTCACATTTTATTACCGTTTTCTAAACTATAGCTAATAAACGGTGATAATGTGAGAAATGTTGAAGGTGTCTGAGTAAATATTGGTTTGACTGTATATTGACCTCTGACCTCCAGGGTAACTCTCTGCTGTTCCTGCCCAATGTTCTGAAAGTCTATCTGGAAAATGGCCAAACAAAGGCTTTCAAGTTTGAATCTAAAACCACTGTTAAGGTACCGTAGATATATTTACTAAAGTCTGATGTGTTCATTTTTCAGTCAGCATTAATTATATCGCATATTTTGTCATCCATTTATATTGTAATCCAAATAATAAAATAAGCAAAAAGTACATGATCATGGTAATAATTTAGTGTCATTACCATTTTATACCATGACTGTACCATGGTACCATAACATTGCCCTAAAAGGGTGGTCTTATGTGTTGCGCATTAATTTCCTCTATATAATTTCACATGTTATCACCAGGACATAGTAATGACTCTGAAGGAGAAACTCTCAATCACCCGTATCGAACACTTCTCTCTGGTGCTGGAACAACAGTACAGTATCAGCAAACTGTATCTACTGCATGAAGAAGAGATTATTCAAAAGGTACACACACAAACATAGTAAAGGTACACACGAAAATGCACACAAGTAATTCATTATTAATACTTATCTTGTTCCAAACCTGTGGGACTTCCTCTGTTCTATGGAACAATAACAACAAAAAACAAAGAATATCCTGGCCACTAACCACCACTTTTAATAATAAATGTAATAAGTATGTGGGCTGTCAAGAACTAAATTGATGAAAATAGTCCAAAAATCTTTTAGTGAGTGTGAATTTCATACAGGAAGCCGTCACATTAACCAGAAATCCTTCTTTCTAATTTTATGGTGCTGTTTTGACATTTAATTTCCTCACTGACTTTTCTTACACAGAAAATAGTATATTCTTTAGGTGACATTTTATTTTTAAGGACCAATTTTCACTATTAACTAGCTTGCATATTATTAGCATATTGGCTGTTTATTACTACTTATAAAGCATGTCAATGCCTTATACTGTATGATCATATTTATATCCCTTAATCCTACCCCTTACCTAAGCTTAACTACTTTACTAACTATTAATAAGCAGCAAATTAATAGTTAACAGAGGTAAAAGTCATATTTAATAGTTAGTTAATAGGGAGTATCATATATCTAATAATACTATGTATGCGTGTGACAGGTGGTTGCAAAGAAGGAGACTCAGGACTACAGGTGTCTGTTCCGTGTCTGCTTTCTACCTCGAGACTTTAAGAGCATGCTCAAAGAAGATCCTGTGGCCTTTGAGTATCTATACTTACAGGTGCGTGTTTGTATTTGGTTGTATATGAAGAACAGTTAATTTGCGAAAAATGGAGGACATCTCAGGACATCCACGATGTTGAGAAGTCTCTTTCTTCATCAGAACAGATTCTGTGAAATTTAGAGTAAAAGAGTTCAAACAGCTGATCATAATAATCCACACAACTCCATCAAATAGTCCATCAATGAACGTCTTGTGCAGGTAAAATCTGAATGTTGTTAAAAAAGAATCCTTCATTTAGATGTTTTTAAAATCAAACCATTGCTTTTGTCAAGTCCTCTGTCAATAGTACTGCTTTGTGATTTGAAAAAATCATCTAGTCTGAATCAGGTGAGAAATATGTACCTTTTACAAGTGAAAAAAATATTATATATATATATATATATATATATATATATATATATATATATATATATATATATACACAATGGTTTGATAATAACATAATATAATGGATTTGCTCATTGCAAAGATATATTTTTTTATCACAAAACGGTAATTGTTGGACTGAAGTTGTGTTACTTTTTTACCCAACTCTCATTGGGAGAGCAAGTGATGTAATGCTACATTTTCAGTAAATTGTCATTTTTGGGACAACTGTTCCTGTAAAATAAAAAAAAAATAGAAATGTTTTTTGTTTGCATACTCCTCAGCTGTGAGCTAATTGTAACAAAGCCTGAATTTGAAAATCATAAAGCAAATATTGTTTTTAGGTTTAATCGGTAATCATATTGCTAGGGCTGCCCCTCTCGTAGTCACTAAACATTTGACAACGAGAAGCTTATAGTCGACAAAAATTTTATTAATTGGTTAGTAGCAAAAAACATGGTTTGTGTCCGTGAGAATCGGTAACGTCTTGTCCTTAAAGTAATTACAGTATATCAGGCATGAAATCCAAAGGATCACTTTTTCATTGACCTCAAATATGGATTATCATTTGAAAGTAAAACATGTAGGTAGTAGCAATTTATCAACATTGACTAAATGTGGAGAATTAGGTACATATCGAAATTTTTGTGTGGAATGTGGTAGTTATCAGTGTGCCTACTGCATGACGTTGCGGCACCAAGCAATCACTGACTTTTTTTTTTTTTTTTGTTAACAGTGGAAACAATATATGCCATAGTTTTTGCTCATACAGATAAGAGTAATACATCATTTGAAACTGTAAATGGTCTGTTTTTTGTGTACACTCACAATATCAACAAAATGTGCTTTTGTAAAATAAAGCAAAAAATTTACCAAAACTTAGCGTTTAGACTGCTTGCCTCACAGATGTGATAAATACATCTAGAAGCTTAAAATGTCTACCTTTAAATGAAACAATTCAAATCTAAAACAGAAACTCTGTGATTATGTAATCCGTAAGAAAGGTGCATTTCTCTTTAAAGATGCAAAGTCAGTTTCATCAAAAGCCAACCTAATTTTTGCAGTCAACACTACTCATAAACAGTAATTTATTGATAAATCATTAAAATATCTTGCTATTTTTTTCCAGACGCATTCATAGTCATCACTCTTGCCTTGCTTTGCGGCAAGCTTTATGTGGATGCTTGAATGCATTTTACTTATATTTAAGTAATTAAAATAATATAAATGTGTGATTAGCAGACTGATGGCTTAAATTAACAACTATTAGTCAACTACAAAAGTCTCTAATCTCTGCTCCAATAATTACTTTTATTATAAAACAGTAGAAGTCTGTGGTATGTCCCTATTTAGACACATCTGAATAAGTGTGTGTGTGTTTGCGTGTGTGTGTGTGTGTGTGTGTGTGTGTGTGTGTGTGTGTGTGTGTGTGTGTGTGTGTGTGTGTTTGCGTGTGTGTGTGTGTGTGTGTGTTTGTGTGTGTGTATGTGTGTGTGTGTTTGTATAGAGTGTGAGTGATGTATTGCAGGAAAGGTTTGCAGTGGAGATGAAATGTAATACAGCTCTCAGACTAGCTGCTCTACATGTACAGGAAAAACTAGCCGGCAGTGGACAATCTCTTAAAACACCACTGAAGGCCATCATGTGAGTACACACACACTAACACTTTGTCATACATATCCATAAGAAAGCTTGCTGCTACATTAGTTGTTCCCCTTAGTTAATACACTACTATTAAAAATCAGAGGTCAGTAAGACTTTTTTCAAATAAATGAATACTCATTCATATATACTTATTAATTAATACTAACTTAAGTATATATGTGTCCTGGGACCACTAAACCAGTCATCAGTCACAAGTGTAATTTTTTTTATTAAATAAGCTTTCCATTGATGCTTTTTCTATTAGGAGAGGAAAATATTTAGCCAAGATACAACTATTTGAAAATCTGGAATCTGATGGTGCAGACAGCATCTAAATACCAGAAAAATTTGCTTTAAAGTTGTCCAAATGAAGTCCATAGCAATGCATATTACTAATTTCCAAGTAGGAAATTGACAAAATATCTTCATGGAACATGATCTTTTCTTAATATCCTAATGATTTTGGGCATAAAAGTAAAATGGATCATTTTGACCCATACAAGTATTTTTGGCTATTGCTACAAATATACCCGTGTAATTTAAGACTAGTTTTGTGGTCCAGGGTCACATATTAATATTTGATGAAAATGTATGTGTGTGTAATACTATTCTACACTGTCTGTACTATTTCTGTCTGAAGGAAGGAGTGGGGTATTGAAAGCTTTGTATCCCACACCTTACTGCGAAACATGAGAGAAAAGGACTTGAAGAAAGCGATCAGTTACCACATGAAAAAGATTTTGTCACAGGAGCCCAAACAAAAGGTTTGTGTGGAAGAATTTAAATCATTTACATTATATACAGTAAAACTCTAAAATTAAAAATGTATAAAAAAGTTCCAATATGTACCAGTAATGATTTTAAACTGTATGTTGATACATGCCATGTTACTGAATGCTACTAAATTTGGGAACAGTACCTTGGGTTTTTACTTTAAAAGAATATCATGTTTTGTGTGAAAGGTTTTAGATTGATTCTCTTGGTATTCTTTGTTAGTGAATTACAGTATGATGTGCATTCACAATATTTTCAATATGTGGGATGTTTTCAAAGGTGATCTCAGTGGATCAAGCTAGACTGAACTTCTTGAATGAGATGTCTGAAGTCAAGTCCTATGGAGGAAAGGCTTTAAGTGCCACTATGATGGTGAGAATTGCATTCTGAGTCTTAATAGCCACTTTCAGAAATGAAATCCATTGAACTGCAGTAAACATTTTGTCTGTAAATGTACCCTACCTGCATTTACACATGTAATGGCTTTACATCTTTCATCCAGATCACACACTCACAAAATGGCATTAAAAATGTCAGAAAAGACAGACCTAACCTGAACAAAATACATACATGCATACATACATAACTCACTGACAACAAATTATTTGAATGGGATACTTTGTATTTTTTTCTGACTGTACATGTGAGAAAATATTTAAAGGGGGGGTGAAATGCTCGTTTTCACTCAATATCCTGTTAATCTTGAGTACCTATAGAGTAGTACTGCATCCTTCATAACTCCAAAAAGTCTTTAGTTTTATTATATTCATAAGAGAAAGATAGTCTGTACCGATTTTTCCCGGAAAAACACGAGCGCCTAGAGGTGTGACGTGTGGGCGGAGCTAAAGAATCACGAGCGCGAATAGGCTTTTGCGTCGAGAGCGTTTGGAAGCTGTGACATTACCCAGAGCCGTTGAAAAACATATTTAACGGCTCTGACATTGCCTTGAGGAAAAAAACATCATCCAAAATAAACCATGGCTTACAGTCAGATTCAGCCGTTTATTTATGATCTAGGATCAGATCCCAAGGCTGAAACTGAACGAAATCAGCAGCAGCAACGACTCGCTCCGAGCAGGGCTCGAACCCGGGTCTCCGATGGGAGGCGGACGCACTAACAAGGAGGCAGAGATATTTGAAGCAGTTTTACTCACCGTCTGCGGTTCCAACACATGATCGTGACCCTTTTTCGTTGGGATTGCATCATCCTTAAGAAATCCGTCGTCAAACTGGGCCTTGTTTGTAAAACAAGCATCTTCGAAATGCAGGGAACAAACACAAACACTTGCACAACTCCGTTGATGCTCTGTAAAAATAAACTCCATCCACTGGTCCCTTAATGCTGTTTTTTCTTTGGTAATCTGTGCAGGGTTGTCTTGCCAAGGCAACCAAAACACTCCTCCTTTTGTGACATTTCGCGACGCTCTCGCACTGATCAGTGATTGTCTGTGCACAGCCTCTCAGTGCTCTGCTATACGGGAGCGCGCGCTCTTCCGGGAGAAGTGCCCTCAGGACCCATATAAGGAAATTCCGCTCCATCTAACGTCACACAGAGCCATACTTGACAAAAACTTTCCGAAACTTGTGACAAACCGGAAGGAGTATTTTTGGAACAGAAATACTCCTTCAAACGTACAACTTAATTTTTGAAACTTTGTCCATGTTTAGCATGGGAATCCAACTCTTTAACAGTGTAAAAAACTCAGTATGCATGAAATAGCATTTCACCCCCCCCCCCCTTTAAAACCTAGCATTAAAAAAATGTGACCCTGGACCACAAAACCAGTCTTATGTCACTGGGGTACAGTATATTTTAGCAATACCCCAAAAAATCATTGTATTGGTCAAAATTATAAATTTTTCTTTCATGCCAAAAATTATTACAATATTGAGTAAAGATCATGTTCCATGAAGACGTTCCATGAAGACATTTTGTAAATTTCTTAGCATAAATATATAAAAATTTAATTTTTGATCAGTAATATGCATTAAGAACTTCATTTGGACAACTTTAAGGGCGATTTTCTCAGTATTTAGATATTTTTACACCCTCAAATTCCAGATTTTCAAATAGTTGTATCTCGGCTAAATATTGTCCGATCCTAACCAACCATACATCAATGGAAAGCTTATTTATTCTGAAATAAATATACATTTCTAAAAATGTACACTTAAGACTGGTTTTGTGATCTAAGGTCACAAATATGTATGTTTGCAAGGCATAACAATGCAAGTTAAGGATCAGTAAATGTGAGACTTTTCATTGTATTGAGCCATTTGCTTTCCATAGAAATGTGTCATACCTTTCTGTTTTATGTACTTCAGACAGACTGCATGTCTAGGTAAAGCAAGGAACTGAAGATGTACTGTACTGAAAATCCTTTTGGTTTATCCCCACCCATCCATTTTTCCCTGCTGTCCATTACTCCACATATCACAGTCTTTGCGTATCACCCTTCTTTCACTCTCTGTCTCACGCTCTCTCTATTTACTAGCTGCAGGACAGAGAGTCAACGGTGAGTTTGTTGGTGGGAGCTCAGTATGGGGTGAGTCAGGTGATCAACCACAAGCTGAGCATCATGACCACACTAACTGAATTCAGCTGCATTACCAAAGTGGAACTATTACCTGAGTCTGACAGAGTTAGTCTGGTCAAGATCTACCTGCAGGATATAAAGGTATATAATATACAATACACGCTTGTACTTTCATCTACATATATGTAATCCTGGACCACAAAAGTTTATGAATTTGGGATTTTCCTTAGTTGTCAGTTATAATCATACAATTAAAAGAAATAAACATTTGAAATATATCAGTCTGTGTGTAATGAATGGATACAATATACAATTTTCACTTTTTGAATGGAATTAATGAAATAAATATACTTTTTGATGATATTAGACTGTTTTTTTGCTCCAGGGTCACATATGTACACTCAGTATAATACTTTTATTGTTCTCTATGCTCTGTCTTTATTTTGACACTTTCCCTGTCAGCCAATTACCTTGCTTATGGAGTCAGTGGCAGCTAAAGATTTATCGTGTCTTGTTGCTGGATACTGCAAACTGCTTGTGGACCCCCAGGTCTGTGTGTTCCCCTGGTCAACTAATACAAAGAGCCACCGCATATCAGCAGAGGAGGGTATGCAACCCATTTGTCTGTTTAGCTTAATTCTTTGGTCTAGCAAAGTTATACTATATACTATACACCATATACTTTATATCTAAGGATTTGTGGAAAAATGTGACAATTTTCACAGTGTGATTTTATCTGTGCTTCTGCCGTTGTGTATAGGTTATGTGTCACACTGTGGCAGTGACTCTGACGACTCAGACACAGATGTGGATGCTCTTCTTGCTCATTTTGCTAGCACTGCCAAAAGCAACAACACAGCGGTTAAACCCAGGGATAAGCTACCAGGAGAAACCGAAAAAGCGCAAAGTTACATGGAAAAAGATGAAGAGGTAGAGAAGGAAGGAAGCAAAGAAGAGGAGGTGGTTGAGAAGAAGGAAACGGAGGAGGACAAAGAAACCATCCATGAATCTATATATGGTTATTATGGAAACACAGTAGAAAGAGACATGGAGAGAGTGGGCACAGAAAGGAAGGAAGACAAAGAGCAAGAGAAAAAGCCTCAACAACCTCAGTGTGTCATCATTGTCGATGACCCATCATCTGAATCATCTGATTTATACCAAACTGAGTCACATTTCATGACCAGCATGTCCAGTGACTCTATAGATGCCCTAGAGGATGACGACCTCATGACCTACTTTTCTACCAGACGCCCATGCCATTTACCACTGAAAGACTCTTACTGCTGTGAAGATCGCTATTCACCGTCACCATCACTACAGCAACTACACAGCAAAGATTCTCATTCCCAAAGTGACATGTGCTCTGCTGATTCCCATTGTGAGCCTGATATTGACCAATTCTTTTGCTTTCCTGCACTCTCAAATATTGCTGAATGTCTACCTAGTCCCCCTGCAGCCAGTGAAGAGGAGGATTATGAGGAATTGGGAACAGAGAATGAAAAACATCAAAAGGGGTCACCTGCAAAATGTCCTGGGAGCAGCCTACCTACTTCTGGAGACTATGTGTTCACATTTGAACAAGGAGACACCAGACATTATTACAATATCTGCTCCAATGTTACCCCTGACAGTGCCCGGAGCCTTCCACGACCTCTCTCTCCTCCAGGTCCTGTGGAAACACAACCAGATCAGGAAAGAGAGGAAGTGAATCAGACAGAAACAGTGCCAATCTTTCAACCCCCACCAGGGTTTGGAGATAGCAGTTCAGAGGATGAGTTCTTTGATGCGCAGGAAAGATTCATGTCTCCTGAAGAACCCTCCTCAACTGCCATGACAAGAGGTATGACATTGGGGAGATTCACCATGAAATTAAGAGTTTGGTTCCAAAACGCAATAAATCAATTTTGATTAATTTGAGTCAAAATGTGTTTTCTTTACCTAGAATGTGTCAAGATGACAACCATTATTTTCTGTTTCAATCTTTCACATAGCATCTTTAGGTTATAATAACATAAAAAATTCAAATCCAGATTTTGATTTTCAAATATTTATTATAAAATTTTATAATTTTTTTTCCAAAATTTCTCAAAATGCAATAAATCGAGTAAATCAATATGAAAGTTATTTTTCATGTTGAAACAGATGAAAATACACAACATAGTAAGTTGATCCACATATGACAGGCTCTGAATTTCGTCAATACTAATCTTACATACAGGCTCTGGACTAAAAATACATTCATCAGTCATCACTTCCAAAATTAATTCAACGGGCCATCTTGTTAATGCTATAAATGTATTACAGTACATTTCATCATGAACAAGAACACGAACAACAACATCACATTAGACCACAGAAATCCCAAAATGACATTTCCCTTACATTCAACTTCCAAAAGTGCATTCATCTTTGCCATGTTACATTCTTTCAGTTGACTAGTGCTATGTGCTGTATCAACAAAAACATAAATGACATTAATAAAAACACTAACACTGACAAGCTACGCAATATCGCGTTCATAATCAAATGCGATTCATCTAATGAACGCGATATAACGTAGCTTGTCAGTGATCTATGGCAATGTGTATTAAATGCATCGGAATAATTTCCATCTGAAAGCACGTGATGGAGATTTACTGGTACTATTGATCACAGAATCGGCTTTACTGACGAGATGCACATGGCAATCACATACGATTTATCGTGCAGCCCTTTTTTGTTGATCACAAAGTACAAAATATATGAGGAAGACTAGAATGTGTTCAAAGTGTCTAGATTGCGTGGAATGGTGCACTGTGATTGGTTGTTACTGTTTACAGTGTATGGAATGGTGCGCTGTGACTGGTTGAGAGGATATATTGCATTCTGCAACAAAAGGGAGACTGGCCGTTGCCGCAGTTTGGAAAAAAAGGGAGAAAAGATGACTTAATAACTGTGTGAAATTAAACATTTATTTCTCAATACCAACCAGATACAATACTGATTTTGGCAGAAACTCCATTTTTTTATTGTGTTTTGGAACAAAACTCTTCAAATGTTCTCAAAATGTTTCTATGACATGTTGTAAAAGTTACAGAAGTAAGTGAAATTTTGTTCTCTGTTCCCATCACAAAAAATTGTGTGTAGATTTGCTAAGAAATACTTACCATATATATTTGCTGATATTTCTCTTCACAGAAAATTCTGCAGAATCAAGCACCATATTACAGACACTAAACCTGAGGGGGATTGGCATCTTTGCAAGTGAACAAGAGGCAGTGGATCTAGAGAGGAAAGAAAAGGAAGAAGGAAACATGGTTACTCAAGTTGGATCATCATATTTCAACAAAAGATCCAAAAAGCGTCGCTCATTCATGGAAACAAATTACACATCCCTGGTATCATTCCCAGAACAGGATAATTTAGGTAACAGCTATGGAAATAGCATCCCAAAATATGGATCTATGTCATTGAACCAAGGTGCTGGCCGAATGGCATGTTTTGATGGTGGATGCTCAGATCAAGGTCCATGTCCTACAGTCTTATCCCTAACTGATTCTGAAGGAGAACCAGCGCCACTGGAATCCAAACCCATCAGCCCATCCAAAGTCAATGGATCAGGACTACATAATCCTACTGATACACACTCAAACAAAGCATATCAACGGAAACAGCAACTTATAGAGATGGAACCAGATTCCATGGAGTTCAAATCAGTCACTGAACTAATGTCTACTATATCACCAACTATAGTAGCAGTACGCTCCCAAATAGACCTACAGGATGAAGAAAACCCCAGTAACCATAGAGATGATCCAGAGGAAGGTGCAGTGGAAGGTCTAGTTGAGAGACTGTTTGGAGGTCACTTGTTCTTTGATATGTCTAGAGGACAGTGTGATAGCAGTGTTTTATTTGATGAAAGAGATGATCAGGTAACTAAACAAATGGAAGATTTTTTCCAAGGCACTTCAGTGACTCAAAAGAGCAGGTCTCTACCAAGACTAGGCCAGATATCCCCATCAAGTTTACCCTACTTGCATGTCCCAAGCATATCTTACACCACAAGCCCTGATATAGCCAGAGATGACAATACTGTGCATCTACAATTTGGGATGGGAAAGCACTCAGTGGAGCCAATAGAGAGAAACAGAAGTCAAAGTATGTCTGCATCTTTTGGTAACGGCGCACCGCATTGCCCATCAAGGCACTTATTTTTCCAGCGAGTCAAAGGGCCAGAATCTGATGAAACTGAAGATACTTGTGACCCTTCACACCAATCTTCTAGTGTACCATCTTATGAACCAGCCCAAAGATTCCTTCGCACACCCTGTTCATCCGGCATCCTTGGGCGACTCTCTGCCTCAACATTGCGGGGAAAGATCCAGAACCTTCCCCTCTACTTATCACGTTCCCAGGAAATGTTAAATCCCAATTCTAACGGCAGTGGCAGTGATGAGCCTGTTAGAAGACTTTCAGAAACACAGCTACAAACAAATGAAGTTGAAGTAGCAGAAGAAGCAACTGAGGATGTAACGTTGAATGAAGGTTCTCCTGAGGTAACAGAGGTAAAAGTGGTTACCATAGTATCTGAAGAGGTCACTGAGGTTATTGAGGAGTTAAGAGAGGTCAGCCACACTAGTGCTAAAGCATGTGGGCAGCAGAAAACCAAAACTGACCCTAAAGAGTTTTCTGTAAAAGCCATATCCCCGTTGTGCTCCAAAGCAGGCAACTCTCTCCAAGTCAGCCCAACATCTGTAGTGGTTACTACACAGAACCTAAACAGACCCTGGGGGGTGGTAACGTCTAGTGGGTTACAAGGATGTAGCCACCCTCCTTCAAGCACAACTGCCCATAACTTCACTTCTAGTTGTGGGGTTTTTGCAAACTGCAAGTCCCAACCTACCATAACCCAACCGCAATCCTTGCCTAGCCCAAATCTACATGAGAAACCAGACCTTAGCTGCAGCTCGGTACTGGCTATGGGGTGTGACACTGTAATGGAGGGTGCTCAAACACCTTTAGAGGCCTGCCATACAGTATACACCAACTGTTTCACTGGAGTTCTTGACAGCGCCAGTTTCGATGATGAACTCACCGTGTATGAGTTTTCTCGCAGAACGAGCCAGGGTGAAACAGGGGATGCTGTTCTGATATCTGTCCCTCCTTCCTCGCTCTCTGCATCCCCTGCATCTTTCTCTCCATCTTCTCCATTGCCCTTGTTCCCTCATCTAATACTGCCTGCTTCTTCATCTACAGAGCTCAGTCCCCTTCTGTCTCCATTGGATGCCCCTGACTGCTTCCTTTCAGACCTTCATGAAGATACTATCACTTCACTGTTAACTCGTCGATATCCCCTTCCACCAACAGGATTCCTTTCTTTGCAAAGGGATGTGGATACCCTCTTAAGTGTTCTTGCTGGTGCTATGAAGAACCAAGATGGGATCCATGAGCACCCCAGGGATAACTGTGTGGCTCACTTTTCAGAGAACAAAAGGCGATTACATGCAGAGGCTCGGGGGCTTTTAGCAGGATGCCAACACGTGGTCAGGGTTGGGCAGACGCCAGAGGAAACACTTAAGTCATTGTCTGAAAGCTTCCGCTCACTGGTACAGCTGACAAGTGTGTGCTTATGTTTCTCTAGCTGCCAGCGATGCAGGGAGCGCCATGCCCAAGCACTTACAGGACTAGCAAGTGTTGCAAAAACTTATCAGGACTTTGCTCGGGCAGCAGAGCTAGTGGGAAGTGCTACAGAAAGAAAAACTTGTCATGATCTCAGTATTAAACTCCTGGCTCGCCAATGCACTGCACTAACAACTTCAGTCTTCTGCCTCACCCAGCTCTTTCGCACTCTCACTGCCCTTTGACCTTTGAAGAGTTACACTGAGTAGTTTTTTTTTCCCTCCCAACCGCAAGAAACTAGTCAAATTAACTCAAATGTTTTTCAAATAGAACTGTTGAGATCTATAACAATAATACTGATGCAGTGTCCAAAGGTAGTGGCATACTCACACACATACAGACACTGAAACATAAAACCTGCCATTTAAATGTTTTGAATGGATTAACCTACGATGACAAGTGAACTGTGAACAGAATTCCTAAACAGGGTACTAAACAGCTTGTTTTACAGTATTTGCTTATTGGGTTTAAGTATTTAGTATTGAATGTAAATCTAAACCATAACTGACTTTGTACTATGTTTGTCCGTAACTTATTCTGCTTCATGAGGAAAACATAGACAGGGATATTGCGTAATGTATTTTTCAACATTCTCTGCTCTCATTCGTTCCCTCTTGCTTGCTTTCTCACTACTGTTCTCACCAATTTTATGCACGTACAGTATATTCTCTTCTCTCTGCTATACCTAGTGTCTATTAGAGAATGTTATAAAAGTTTCTGCAGTAATCACCTGAGTTAATAATGTTTACTAAATACAAGCAATAGTTTACTTGGGTTGCCAGTAATGTTACTATGTGTTCCTTTAGAAGAATAAACCAAAGCCTACAGATGAATGATTTTGCTGTGAATGTAGATTCATTCACAATACTTTATATTAAATTTTGCACATGCTTTACAGTTATAACTTCAAGAAGGGAGATTTATTTGGATCATTAGATTATTTTATGGAAAAACAGAATCATTTTTTTTTTTATTCCTCACTGATAAGTTTTTCCTTTTCAGTCATTCCTCCCTCTCCAGTTCTCCCAAAACAGCACTCACATAATCTTAGGCCCTGTCCACACGAACACAATTATTTTTAAAACTGTAGCTTTTTTTTACGTGTTTTGTCCACGTGTTCGTCCACACACAAACGGAGCACCACTTCACTGAAATGGAAAATTTTTGAAAACACCTGCAGGGTGAAGATTTTCAAAAACTCCCGTTGCACTGTTATTGTGTAGACACCGAAACCAGCCTTTTTGGCTTGCGACGTCGGAGCCAGCGCTGTTATCTCCGCCTACTGGGAACTTTTTCAGGATTTTGATTGGCCAACATGGCTTTACGGTTTCGATTATATTGCCACATGTTGGCTTGGAATGCTCTTGACAGTGCATCATAGCATGCATTTTCCGTTTTTCTTATGGACAGAGATTTTTTTAAATGGAAGAAGGAAAAACTCAGTTTGTAAAAATACCCGTGTACGTGTGTACATGGCCTTACAATGATCAAATTATTCTAGAAAATGTTTGAAAACTGACAGAAGTGGAAAATTACAAATTTGAGTGTGACAGAATATTAAATGGATAAATTAAATGCAAAGTACTTTACCCACCAGTACATCTGTCTGAATACCAAAAAGCTGCCATGCACTCTCTTCCTATAAAGCAGGGGTGCCCAATCCATGTTCCTGGAGATCTACCTTCCTGCAGAGTTTGCCTCCAACCCTGATCAAAGGAACTGGACCTACACTTGATAATTGCAGACAGGTGTGTTTGGTCAGGGTTGGAACTGAACTCTGGAGGAAGGTATATCCCCAGGAACAGAGTTGGACACACCTGCTATAAGGCATGCTATAAGCCATAGACATACTGTATACCTTGGAAATAGTGGGCTGCATGTAAAAAAATGAATGCATGATTGAAAGAATGACCAGCGAGAGAATGAATGGTTAAAGTAATGAAAAATGGCTTTGTAATGCAGTATTCACCCCATTAAAGTGACATCTAAATGACTGGAGAATGTATGTTTTATTAATAAGACTTCACTTATCTTCCATAAGTACCAATACATTTTAACAGCCTTTGCATCAACTCTGCCTACCAGTCAATATTTTTTTAATGTTGCACTGACTATTATGGGACAGTGGATTTATCACTGACACCTAAATAAGTGGGTTTTGCTCAGGCAGATGAACACAAGGTTGAAGGGGTGGTGTTTAAAAGGACCAAATGACTGAATAAAGTCCTGCATGCAATGCCTGAGAGAAGTCTGTCATTTTCACCGGAAGGTCCAATTATGACATTTTATTTAAACATTACTGGTTCAATAAAAAAGATAAAGAAAAAGAAAGAAAGAAAAGAAACATAGTCACAGATTACTTGTTCACAGATTATAACAAAATTAATTTTGAAAATAGATTTGAGGCAGCCCAGCACCATGTGAATCAAGTTTTATTAGGTTAGTAATGTTGAGTCTTCATTTTAATCTTTTTTTTTTTTTTTCAAACATACTATTAATTTCTAAGAATACCGTAATAATATCACACATACAATTTTAATGGAGTTGGAGAATAGGTTTTAAAGCATTTTCATTGGCTGTCTGCAATGTATGGATGTAGAATCAAAATAACCATTGTTTTTTCAGTTAAGTCTTTAGAGCTCCTTGGTCACAGATTTATTTAATTTATTATTATTATTGTCATTGTTGTTGTTGTTTTAACAGATGAGTTTTTTTTTTTTTTTTTACACATTTGACATCAAAAAAACGTAAATGTGTGTTTCTGCAACTACTGGTACTTTTGACTATCTAAAAGTAAAAAAATAATCAACTTGTGAATTTTTTAATTTCTACAAAAATGTAATATATTTTAATAGATTTTTTTAATTTTGTGCAGTTTTGTAAATACTGACATTAAAAAATTATACTGTGTACAAAATAGAAGATTTCATGGTTTTCCCAATGCCATGTAAAATTTAGACAGTAATGCAGTTAGTAAGTCGTTTCCACTAAACATGACATATTAAGCTTTTCATGACAAATGTTGCAATTTCAATGTGTAAATCATCTCAACTAAATTGTTCAAATATTTTTTTGCAAATACAATAATGAAAATATTAATAAATAGCAGAGCTGTGGTAATGACATCTTGTGTCGGTAAGGACCCAATTTTAAAGTGCCATGAAATAAAAAACAGGCTACTGTATGTAGAGAACAACAGTAAAAGTAAATAGCAATATTTGAATATCTGAATATTTGTAATTTAATATACCGTAAACCTTGAACTTGTCTCTACCGCAACACAAGTTCTTTACCACAACACCTATATTGCCGTGGTACAATATTGTATTAGTTTTTTTATTTATTTTGTTTTTTATTAGTTTTGACCCTTAGCATCTCTATATACATGAATTAAACAGTAATATACTTTTATTTTTAAAATGTACTTCAAAGTACATAATTACTAAGATGTATGGTAAGGACACACAATGAACAATGACACAGAAAAGATTATATTTATTTACCTTGTATTTTTGGGATCTTGTGAGTAAGTTAGGTGGGCCAATCTGTCAGCAATATGCTCACATGCTAATTTCTGTTTCCATAGAAACAAGACTTGATAAAATGTCATAATATATATTAAAAAATGTCATCGTTGCGGTAAGGACTCAAAAGTATGGGACAGGCACATTTAGTTGAAAAAATAAGTAAATAATAATAATAATAAAATAAGATGCTGTAAATAAATATGTATATCAAACAATTCCATTTGAAATAATGTAAAATTGTAATTCAATTAGCTTGTTTTAGTTGTGGGACATTAACAAAAATAGTGTTTGGACCTATATATAGTCTATATAATAGTTAATAGTTTTTAATAAATCTTAATAGTTTTATATTAATTAAAATTAATCAATAATTATGCTTTTGTCATGTTTTTGGTGTGTAATGACGCTGCGAATATACTTATAAAGCAACATATGATCAATTTGATGTTGCTAAAAGGAACATTATTTTGTGTAATTTGGTGTAATACATTGTGTTTATGCGATATTTGGCTTGAACTGTTCTAGAACAGTGTTATTAATACAACTTAACCAGTGATTTCTAGTTGTGTCCTCTTTTGGAAAGTTAAACAAAGTATTTTCGATTTCACAATGAAACAGCGTCTCCACAACATGGGGGCTGCAGCAACAATCCTACAGCAAGAATAAAAGTTACGCCTTCTTTACGTAAACGTTTGGGCAGTGTTATGCAAATCTTCCCACACAGTGACATAGATGTGCAGGTGTGTTTGAACAAGGTGTTTAGGTGGGTGTGGACGAGTCTTAACTTTTATAAAGAATATATTGAAACTTTAAGGATCCTATCTATGTACATAACATTCCAAAGAGATAGGAAACATGAAATTGCATTATATGATCCCTTTAAAATATAAAAGTTCACTGCTGGGACTTAAAAGTGCCCTTAGTTGGAGAAACACCCAAATATTTCACTGTGACAACTTGCCTGATGTGTAGCCTAAATCTTATATATACTTGTCTTATATATGGACACACCTTCTCATTCAAAGAGTTTTCTTAATTTTAATGACTATGAAAATTGTAGAGTCACACTGCAGGCATCAAGGGCTATTTGACCAAGAAGGAGAGTGATGGGGTGCTGCTCCAGATGACCTGGCCTCCACAGTCACCAGACCTGAACCCAATCAAAATGGTTTAGGGGTGACCTGGACCGCAGACAGAAGGCAAAAGGGCCAACATGTGCTAAGCATCTCTCGGGGAACTCCTTCAAGACTGCTGGAAGATCATTTCAGGTGACTACCTCTTGAAGCTCATCAAGAGAATGCCAAGAGTGTGCAAAAGCAGTAATCAAAGCAAAAGGTGGCTACTTTGAAGAACCTAGAATATTACATATTTTCAGTTGTTTCACACTTTTTTGTTATGTGTATAATTCCATATATAATTCCAAATTTGTTAATTCATAGTTTTGATGCCTTGAGTGTGAATCTACAATTTTCATAGTCATGAAAATAAAGAAAACTATTTGAATGAGAAGGTGTGTCCAAACTTTTGGTCTGTACTATATATATATATATATATATATATATATATATATATATATATATATATATATATATATATATATATATATATATATATATATATATATATATATATATATATATATATTCACCATGAAAATTATTCACACGAGTTACAAAAAAAAAAAAAAAAAAAAAAACAGGTGTGACAGCTAACCAAGATATTTCAGCGCAAAAGGACTTTTACCGTAACAGGAAACAGGAACTCTTCTGACGTAGCAAGTGGGAAATTCAATTTTTTTAAATATGTTCGAATGAAAGATGCTTTGACAGTTTTAATTTTATATCACATTGTAAACATATATAATCTCGAGTGACAGAACTACTGCCCCTTTTTGAACATTGCATTCTAAGTTTTTTTTTATTGTTTTGAAATCGTTTATATCGGCGTTTTAAAGTGAACCATTGGAGCACAGCTGGTGAGTTTGTTGAGATGTTGGTCAAAACAATCCTTTATTACTGTTTTTACCAGTTTATTAACTGTGTTAGTTTGACGTAGGTACATTTTAATGTTTTCTCCTTTGTGGATATGCATAATGCATCCAATACATTGCTCTGCGAGTAACGTTATCTGAGTCAGTAACGCTTTAGGAATTTTGAGCTGTCTTTCAAGACAATAAAAAATAAAAAAGCATTCTTCTCGAAGATAGTCATCCAGCATTAATAGGATGAACAATTTAAATAAAACCTACTCTTTGTAGTTGAAGCTTCTGTTTTGTGGTTTGATCGTGTTGTTTGTTTACACCATTGTGATGATCACCATTCATTGTCACCAAGTACTTGATATTGCAAATGTGATGAGTGTCACTTAATCGGTGGTTTTATATAAACGTGTCGCTAAAAAATGTGAAACTTAAATAAAAAATGCTGATTTGATGCAGGTGTAAGTTTCCTCGGCATGTCTCAAATTCTCAAGCACTATGAGCTTTATGAAACCATCGGCTCAGGTAATGTGTATTGATTATGCTTTTATATAATGCTTTTGTGATTGTGCATATGAACTTTAATCTAGAGCACATCTTGTTTTATTCTGTTCTAACCCATAGGTGGGTTTGCCAAAGTCAAACTTGGTAGACACCTTCTGACAGGTGAGAAAGTGGCCATCAAAATAATGGAGAAGAAAGACCTAGGGGTAAGATCTTCTTCTTTAGGTGTATTCTACTTTTCTTTCAGTGTTAGCATGCTGAAAATGAGAAGAGTATGTATTTTGGAAAATAAATTATCTTTAAGGTTGCATTACCTGTTTTTAGGATGATCTGCCCCGAGTTAAGATGGAGATTGAGGCTATGAAGAACCTCAGTCATCAACACGTGTGTCGACTCTACCACGTCATTGAGACATCAAGCAAGATCTACATGGTGCTTGAGGTATGTTTTCTTGAAAGTGATTCTGATGCTTAATAAAAATAGATTAAGCTTCATATGTTTAAATGCATAAATCTTGTCACTCTTAGTACTGTCCTGGAGGAGAACTGTTTGATTACATCATTGCTAAAGACAGGTTGTCGGAGGAAGAGACCCGAGTGTTTTTCCGTCAGATCATCTCTGCGTTGGCCTATGTTCATAGCCAAGGCTATGCCCATCGAGACCTCAAACCGGTGAGTTTGTTGAACAGAACATTTGATTTTTAAAAAGCTTAATCATATACTGAGTTCTCCAATTAAAGGAACAGATCATACAGAAAAGAAAAATGTTTTAAATAAACATTTAGAAAATTGGCTGAACATGTACTCACCCTCAGGCCTACCAAGATGTAGACTGGTTTGTTTGTTGAAATCAGTCCGGAACATGTCTAAACAAATATGTTGGTGGATTTTGACAGGCGATGAACTTTTTAACTGGAGGAAGGCTCTTATGGATTATGAATTTTAATGTATTTTGTCCAAAAGCGGTGGTTTAAAGTTAAAATGCCTTTAATGATGAATTCGTTTTTACAAACATGCCTCTTTTCACTCATTAGATGTTAATTGATGGATTTGGATTTGTTTTGATTGCTCATTGATTATTGTGATGTTTTATCAGCTCTCTGAACAAGTCATTCCAAATCCATAAGATTTTACTCTGTGGAACACACGAGAAATTTAGAACACTTGTGCTCATTCCTCTTTTACATTCATTTATAATACACAGGGATTTATGTTTTAAATTTTGAAAAGGACACAAAAGCACCATAAATATGGCCCAACTTGTGCGCCTTATTCCAATCCATGTGGCCATCTGATTGCTTGATGTAAGAAATTGGCTAAATGATATCTAAATAATGGCAGCATTTTCATTAGGGAGTGAATTATTACATTGGCAATGTTTGTTTGACACAACTGTTTTTACTGACCTTAGGAAAACCTGTTGATCGATGAAGATCATAACCTAAAACTCATTGACTTCGGCCTTTGTGCCAAACCAAAGGTGTGTATCCATCTATTATGTCAATTTTCTTGCTTAAAGTCAAGTCACATTTATTTTTATAGCGCTTCATACTATACAAATTGTTTTAAAGCTGCTTCACAGAAAACAGGAATATAACAGCGTTTATGTTGCAAAATTCATCAATTATGACAACTTAAATTTCAGACAGTAGTATCATTACAGTTCGGTCACTGTTGCTAAGTTTATTGGTTGTGAAACCAGTTAAATTCAGCTATAAAGCAACTGTAGAGAAAAATATAGCTGCAAGCAGCAATTACGGGGCCAAGCACTCCAACGGCAAATGTAGGAGCTAAGCATGGCATGAAGCATCACACCAAATACATTAATGAGCAATAACAGCAATTTTGGAATTATTGTAATTGAAATGGCAAAAAAAAAATCATAATACCACCTCTAGTAGCATGATTACTTGGCTTATAAAGTTTGACCAATAGGTGGCACTGTTATGAAATCAATTTGGTGTACTCTGTTTGACTTTTCAATGACACACACAAAGTTTGGTGTTAATATGCCACAGCATTCCAGAGATGCAGCCTCAAGTGTCATTTTGTCATTGTGTTTCAACTTCGTCGCTTTGGTATGCGAAAACGGTTTTGTCTATCGACACAAAATCCATAACTTTGTGTCAACATAGTCTGAAGATCATTTGATTCGAATTTGGTGAAAATCGGACATACGGTTGATGAGGAGTTCGAAAAAGTATGTTTTCAACATAAATCAAAATGGCGGACCGGAAGTTCAGCTTACCGTGGTATATTTGGTATCTATGTTATCGGCATAAGCCAGGGAATATTTTGAGCCCAGTTTCCTTCAAATAGGCTAATGCATTAAAAAGTTATTAGCATTTTAAAAAGTGTAATTACTCATGGTTAATGAATGGTTTATTACTCTTGACCAATAGGTGGCGCTGTTACCAAATTTATGTGGCATGGTCAGTGTGAGGTGGCGATGACACATACAAAGTTTGGTGCAAATATGTCAAAGTGTTGCAGAGATACAGCCTCAAATGCATTTTGGCACCCTTCCAGCAAATTCGTTGATGCGCTAAATGAGAACCGTTACGTATATCGACACAAAATCCATAACTTTTTGCCAGCATGGTCTGAAGATGATTCACGTCAAATTTGGTGAAAATTGGGCTAACGGTCTAGGAGGAGTTCGAAAAAGTAGGTTTTCAACATTAAGCAAAATGGCGGACAGGAAGTAAGGCCAATTTTCACATTATTGGTATCAATACTCTCGGCATGACCCACAGAATATAGCGAGACCATTTTAATTTTAATAGACTAATTTATTCAAAAGTTATTAGCATTTATGTGATATTTCATTATAACTATTGGCCACAAGGTGGCGCTGCCACCAAACTTTTTGAGTACCTTCAGGGCATGGAGCCGAATATTTTTGTAATTATTTGCGAAACGATACGATGCTGCGTTCAAAAAATACAGCATTTTGAAACATAATTCAAAATGGCCGACGCCTAAAATGGCCGACACAGGAAAATTGGATATCATTCGACTCGACATGACTCACTGAATCTAAAGAGACCAGTTGTGTGATTTTTGGCCAAACCATTCAGTAGTTATAAGCCAAAATATGCATTTTTCATATCTCCTGACCACTAGGTGGCGCTGTGTCGAAACACAGCAGGTAGTCTCAGTTCATGCTTGTTATAACACACGCCAAGTTTGGTCTCAATATGACAAACCGTTGCCGGGATATAGCCTCACGTGCATGTTTGCGTGCTTTTCGTCAAATTTGTTTACGTGTCATTCGACAACAGTTGGACGAATCAACTTGAATTCCATAACTTTTTGCCAGCATGGTCTGAAGATGATCTGAGCCAATTTTCTTGGCAATTGGACTAACCGTCTAGGACGAGTTCGAAAAAGTAGGTTTTTCGAATAATTGAAAATAGCGAAAAAACTAAACCTTGCGATTTTTGAATTTTGGGGTTCATTCGACTTGGCATGAGCCAAGGATTCAGAGGAAAAAAGAATTTCCATTTTCTGGCTTTCGGTTCAAAAGTTATTAGCATACAAACATTGAAAGTTTGGACAAGTGGTGGCGCTAGAGAGTAGGAGATAGAGACTTCAAATTTGCTATAGTTAATGTTGGGACTGTCCTCTATCAGTGTGCCAAATTATACAACTTTCCCGCAATCGGTTCTATGGGCTGCCATAGACTTGCGGCGGAAGAAGAAGAAGAAGAAGAAGAAGAAATATAGCTGCAAGCAGCAATTACGGGGCCAAGCACTCCAACGGCAAATGTAGGAGCTAAGCATCGCATGAAGCATCACACCAAATTCATTAATGAGCAATAACAGCAATTTTGGAATTATTGTAATTGAAATGGCAAAAAAAAATCATAATACCACCTCTAGTAGCATGATTACTTGGCTTATCAAGCTTGACCAATAGGTGGCCCTGTTATAAAATCAATTTGGTGTACTCTGTGTGACTTTTCAATGACACACACAAAGTTTGGTGTCAATATGCCAAAGCATTCCAGCGATACAGCCTCGAGTGTCATTTTCTCATTGTGCCTCAAATTCGTCAATGTGGTATGCGAAAACGGTTTTGTCTATCGACTCAAAAGCCATAACTTTGAGTCAGCATAGTCTGAAGATCATTTGATTCGAATTTGGTGAAAATCGGACCTACGGTTGATGAGGAGTTCGACAAAGTAGGTTTTCAACATAAATCAAAATGGCGGACCGGAAGTTCAGCTTACTATGGTATATTTGGTATCTATGTTATCGGCATAAACCAGGGAATATTTTGAGCCCAGTTCCATTCGAATGGGCTAATGCAATAAAAAGTTATTAGCATTTTTACAAGTGTAATTATTCATGGTTAATGAATGGTTTATTACTCTTGACCAATAGGTGGCGCTGTTACCAAATTTATGTGGCATGGTCAGTGTGAGGTGGCGATGACACATACAAAGTTTGGTGCAAATATGTCAAAGTGTTGCAGAGATACAGCCTCAAATGCATTTTGGCACCCTTCCAGCAAATTCGTTGATGCGCTAAATGAGAACCGTTACGTATATCGACACAAAATCCATAACTTTTTGCCAGCATGGTCTGAAGATGATGCACGTCAAATTTGGTGAAAATTGGGCTAACGGTCTAGGAGGAGTTCGAAAAAGTAGGTTTTCAACATTAAGCAAAATGGCGGACAGGAAGTAAGGCCAATTTTCACATTATTGGTATCAATACTCTCGGCATGACCCACAGAATATAGCGAGATCATTTTAATTTTAATAGACTAATTTATTCAAAAGTTATTAGCATTTATGTGATATTTCATTATAACTATTGGCCACAAGGTGGCGCTGCCATCAAACTTTTTGAGTACCTTCAGGGCATGGAGCCGAATATTTTTGTAATTATTTGCGAAACGATACGATGCTGCGTTCAAAAAATACAGCATTTTAAATCATAATTCAAAATGGCCGACGCCTAAAATGGCCGACACAGGAAAATTGGATATCATTTGACTCGACATGACTCACTGAATCTAAAGAGACCAGTTGTGTGATTTTTGGCCAAACCATTCAGTAGTTACAAGCCAAAATATGCATTTTTCATATCTCCTGACCACTAGGTGGCGCTGTGTCGAAACACTGCAGGTAGTCTCAGTTCATGCTTGTTATAACACACGCCAAGTTTCGTCTCAATATGACAAACCGTTGCCGGGATATAGCCTCACGTGCATGTTTGCGTGCTTTTCGTCAAATTTGTTTACGTGTCATTCGACAACAGTTGGACGAATCAACTTGAATTCCATAACTTTTTGCCAGAATGGTCTGAAGATGATCTGAGCCAATTTTCGTGGCAATCGGACTAACCGTCTAGGACGAGTTCGAAAAAGTAGGTTTTTCGAATAATTGAAAATAGCGAAAAAACTAAACCTTGCGATTTTTTGAATTTTGGTGTCCATTCGACTCGGCATGAGCCAAGGATTCAGAGGAAAAAAGAATTTCCATTTTCTGGCTTACGGTTCAAAAGTTATTAGCATACAAACATTGAAAGTTTGGACAAGTGGTGGCGCTAGAGAGTAGGAGATAGAGACTTCAAATTTGCTATAGTTAATGTTGGGACTGTCCTCTATCAGTGTGCCAAATTATACAACTTTCCCGCAATCGGTTCTATGGGCTGCCATAGACTTGCGGCGGAAGAAGAAGAAGAATAAATATAGCTGCAAGCAGCAATTACGGGGCCAAGCACTCCAACGGCAAATGTAGGAGCTAAGCATGGCATGGAGCATCACACCAAATGCATTAATGAGCAATAACAGCAATTTTAGGATGATTGTAATTGAAATGGCTAAAAAAATCATAAATACAACCTCTAGTAGCATGATTTACTGGCTTATCAAAATTGACCAATAGGTGGTGCTGTTATCAAGTCAATTTGGTGTACTCTGTGTGACTTTTCAATGACACAAACAAAGTTTGGTGTCAATATGCCAAAGCATTGCAGAGATACAGCCTCAAGTGTCATTTTGGCATTGTGCCTCAAATTCGTCGCTGTGGTATGCGAAAACGGTTTTGTCTATCGATACAAAATCCATAACATTTTGTCAGTACAGTCTACAGATCATCTGAGTCAATTTTGGTGAAAATCGGACCAACGGTTGATGAGGAGTTCGAAAAAGTAGGTTTTCAACATAAATCAAAATGGCGGACAGGAAGTTCGGCTTACTCTGGCATATATGGTATCTATGTTGTCGGCATAAGCCAGGGAATATTTTGAGGCCAGTTTCATTACAATAGGCTAATGCATTAAAAAGTTACTAGCATTTTTATAAGTGTAATTATTCATAGTTAATGAATGGTTCATTACTCTTGACCAATAGGTGGCGCTGTTACCAAATTTATGTGGCATGGTCAGTGTCAGGTGGCGATGACACATACAAAGTTTGGTGCAAAAATGTCAAAGCGTTGCAGAGATACAGCCTCAAATGCATTTTGGCACCCTTCCAGCAAATTCGTTGATGCGCTAAATCAGAACCGTTTTGTATATCGACACGAAATCCATAACTTTTTGCCAGCATGGTCTGAAGATGATTCACGTCAAATTTGGTGAAAATCGGACTAACGGTCTAGGAGGAGTTCGAAAAAGTAGGTTTTCAACATTAATCAAAATGGCGGACAGGAAGTATGGCCATTTTTGGCATAATTGGTATCTATGTTCTCGGCATGACCCAAAGAATACGGGGAGACCATTTGCATTTCAATTGTCTAATTTACTCAAAAGTTATTAGCATTTTTGTTATAATTCATTATAACTCTTGACCACAAGGTGGCGCTGCCACCAAACTTTTTGAGTACATTCAGGGCATGGAGCCGAATATTTTTGTAATTATTTGCGAAACGATTTGATGCTGCGTTGAAAAAATACAGCATTTTAAAACATAATTCAAAATGGCCGACGCCTAAAATGGCTGACACGGGAAATTTGCATATCATACGACTCGACATGACTCACTGAATCTAAAGAGACCAGTTGTGTGATTTTTGGCCAAACCATTCAGAAGATATAAGCCAAAATATGCATTTTTCATATCTCCTGACCACTAGGTGGCGCTGTGTCGAAACACTGCAGGTAGTCTCAGGTCATGCTTATTATAACACACACCAAGTTTGGTTTCAATATGCCAAACCGTTGCTGAGATATAGCCTCAAGTGCATTTTTGCGTGCTTTTCGTCAAATTTGTTTACGTGTCATTCGACAATGGTTGGACGAATCAACTTGAATTCCATAACTTTTTGCCAGCATGATCTGAAGATGATCTGAGCCAATTTTCGTGGCAATCGGACTAACCGTCTAGCACGAGTTCGAAAAAGTAGGTTTTTCGAAAAATTGAAAATAGCGAAAAAACTAAACCTTGCGATTTTTGAATTTTGGGGTTCATTCGACTTGGCATGAGCCAAGGATTCAGAGGAAAAAAGAATTTCCATTTTCTGGCTTACGGTTCAAAAGTTATTAGCATACAAACATTGAAAGTTTGGACAAGTGGTGGCGCTAGAGAGTAGGAGTTAGAGACTTCAAATTAGCTATAGTTAATGTTGGGACTGTCCTCTATCAGTGTGCCAAATTATACAACTTTCCCGCAATCGGTTCTATGGGCTGCCATAGACTTGCGGCGGAAGAAGAAGAAGAAGAAGAAGAAGAAGAAGCAGAATAATAATAACGCCAACGATTACAATAGGTGCCTACGCACCTTCGGTGCTTGGCCCCTAATAACGCCAACGATTACAATAGGTGCCTACGCACCTTCGGTGCTTGGCCCCTAAATATAGCTGCAAGCAGCAATTACGGGGCCAAGCACTCCAACGGCAAATGTAGGAGCTAAGCATCGCATGAAGCATCACACCAAATACATTAATGAGCAATAACTGCAATTTTGGAATTATTGTATTTGAAATGGCAAAAAAAAAAAAAAGAAAAACAATACCACCTCTAGTAGCATGATTACTTGGCTTATCAAGCTTGACCAATAGGTGGCACTGTTATAAAATCAATTTGGTGTACTCTGTGTGACTTTTCAATGACACACACAAAGTTTGGTGTCAATATGCCAAAGCATTCCAGGGATACAGCCTCAAGTGTCATTTTCTCATTGTGCCTCAAATTCGTCGATGTGGTATGCGAAAACGGTTTTGTCTATCGACTCAAAATCCATAACTTTGAATCAGTATAGCCTGAAGATCATTTGATTCGAATTTGGTGAAAATCGGACATACGGTTGATGAGGAGTTCGAAAAAGTATGTTTTCAACATAAATCAAAATGGCGGACCGGAAGTTCAGCTTACCGTGGTATATTTGGTATCTATGTTATCGGCATAAGCCAGGGAATATTTTGAGCCCAGTTTCGTTGCAATAGGCTAATGGACTAAAAAGTTATTAGCATTTTTAAAAGTGTAAATATTCATTGTTAATGAATGGTTTATTACTCTTGACCAATAGGTGGCGCTGTTACCAAATTTATGTGGCATTGTCAGTCTGAAGTGGCGATGACACATACAAAGTTTGGTGCAAATATGTCAAAGCGTTGCAGAGATACAGCCTCAAATGCATTTTGGCACCTTTCCAGCAAATTCGTTGATGCGTTAAATGACAACCGTTTCGTATATCGACACGAAATCCATAACTTTTTGCCAGCATGGACTGACGATGATTCACGTCAAATTTGGTGAAAATCGGACTAACGGTCTAGGAGGAGTTCGAAAAAGTAGGTTTTCAACATTAAGCAAAATGGCGGACAGGAAGTAAAGCCAATTTTCACATTATTGGTATCAATACTCTCGGCATGACCCACAGAATATAGCGAGACCATTTTAATTTTAATAGACTAATTTATTCAAAAGTTATTAGCATTTATGTGATATTTCATTATAACTATTGGCCACAAGGTGGCGCTGCCACCAAACTTTTTGAGTACCTTCAGGGCATGGAGCCGAATATTTTTGTAATTATTTGCGAAACGATACGATGCTGCGTTCAAAAAATACAGCATTTTAAATCATAATTCAAAATGGCCGACGCCTAAAATGGCCGACACAAGAAAACTGGATATCATTTGACTCGACATGACTCACTGAATCTAAAGAGACCAGTTGTGTGATTTTTGGCCAAACCATTCAGTAGTTATAAGCCAAAATATGCATTTTTCATATCTCCTGACCACTAGGTGGCGCTGTGTCGAAACACTGCAGGTAGTCTCAGTTCATGCTTGTTATAACACACGCCAAGTTTGGTCTCAATATGACAAACCGTTGCCGGGATATAGCCTCACGTGCATGTTTGCGTGCTTTTTGTCAAATTTGTTTACGTGTCATTCGACAACAGTTGGACGAATCAACTTGAATTCCATAACTTTTTGCCAGCATGGTCTGAAGATGATCTGAGCCAATTTTCGTGGCAATCAGACTAACCGTCTAGGACGAGTTCGAAAAAGTAGGTTTTTCGGATAATTGAAAATAGCGAAAAAACTAAACCTTGCGATTTTTGAATTTTGGGGTTCATTCGACTTGGCATGAGCCAAGGATTCAGAGGAAAAAAGAATTTCCATTTTCTGGCTTACGGTTCAAAAGTTATTAGCATACAAACATTGAAAGTTTGGACAAGTGGTGGCGCTAGAGAGTAGGAGATAGAGACTTCAAATTTGCTATAGTTAATGTTGGGACTGTCCTCTATCAGTGTGCCAAATTATACAACTTTCCCGCAATCGGCTCTATGGGCTGCCATAGACTTGCGGCGGAAGAAGAAGAAGAAGAAGAAGCAGAATAATAATAACGCCAACGGAAACAATAGGTGCCTACGCACCTTCGGTGCTTGGCCCCTAATAATAATAACGCCAACGAAAACAATAGGTGCCTACGCACCTTCGGTGCTTGGCCCCTAATAATAATAACGCCAACGATTACAATAGGTGCCTACGCACCTTCGGTGCTTGGCCCCTAACAATAGTGTTATTAATGAAATTAAATTAAGTTTAGTATCAGTGCTTCAATACATTTGTGACTTGGTTTCGATTCAGGGTAAATGCTTTAATGACATTTGAAAAGTTTTAAGTGAATTTTACTTTGATAGGGCGGTTTGGGTTTTGAATTACTAACCTGTTGTGGCAGTCCAGCATATGCAGCTCCAGAGCTCATTCAGGGCAAGGCTTACATTGGTTCTGAGGTCAGTGTGGCATATGTGTTTCGTGTCCAACATATTTGAAAACAATTCCAAATGAAGCATATATATTTCTTGTGATCTCATGGAATATGTGTTTCAGGCTGATGTGTGGAGTATGGGCATATTGCTTTACGCATTACTGTGTGGTTTTCTTCCATTTGATGATGACAATTGTATGGTCCTCTACAGAAAAATCACAGTAAGTTTGTGTTAGATGCAGTATTAACATCACTGTAGCGTCACTGTAACATGACTGTAGCGTCGATGTAATGTGGCTATAGCATCACTGTAACGTTGCTGTAGCGTGACTGTAACATAACTGTAACATAACTGTAACATAATTGTAATGTCACTGTAATGTCACTGTAACGTCGCTGTAGTGTCACTGTAACATAACTGTAATGTCACTGTAATGTCGCTGTAGCGTCACTGTAACATCACTGTAGCGTCAATGTAACATTGCTGTAGCGTTACTGTAACAGTACTGTAGCATCACTGTAACATTGCTGTAACATGGCTGTAGCATCACTGTAACATTGCTGTAACGTCGCTGTAGTATCACTGTAACAATACTGTAGCGTCACTGTGACAATACTGTAGCATTGCTGTAGCGTCACTGTAACATTGCTGTAATATCACTGTAATGTTGCGGTAGCATCACTGTAACATTACTGTTGTGTCACTGTAACGTTGCTGTAGCATCACTGTAGTGTCACATAAAAGTAGTTTTGTATAGTACGTGATCTCTTATTATGCGATATCGGCTTGTGTTTTGACAGAGAGGCAAATATAGCAACCCCCACTGGCTTTCACCTGCTAGCACTGTGCTTCTAAACCAGATGATGCAGGTACTGTGTATGGTTAATGTGTCGTTTTATGTGTTTTAGTAAGGCAGGACAATTCAATGCAGTTTATTTTCCTCTCCTACAGGTGGACCCAAAGAGGCGTTTGACTGTGAAACAGTTGCTTGATCACCCTTGGGTCATGAAGGGATACAGCACACCAGTGGAGTGGCACAGTAAACATCCTGTAAGATGAGCTCTATAAACATTATAGTCAAATCATATGTCTCCAAGATCCAATTAGTCAAGTAAAAGTAATATAAATTGGACTTAAAAGTTGTTATGATTCTTTGTCTTATCCATATAATATATCTGCTTTAGTTCCTTTAAAGTTTTAACAGATTCATATGACCTTAATGTGTTCAAATGAAACAGACATTTATTGATCAGCAGTGTTCATTGATTCTTTATTGATGGACACTCAACTATTAAACTCAGCCAATAAATGTAGAGAATACTGTATAGGAGTCATTGAGTTAAATATATGTTTTTCTTTTTAGTTGGGTCATATAGATGAAGACTGCATCACTGAAATGGCAGTGGCTTTTAAACAGTCCAGACAGCGAACAATCCAACTTGTGTCAGAGGTACAGAGTGATTTCTGTGATTTCAAATGAGTATTATATTTATTAATGTTAAAATGCATAAGTATTTATTTGTTTTGTATTAAGTGTATAGATCTAGCAAAGACACTACTGTTCAAATGGAACCATTTTTGAATGTTTTTAATTGAGTCTCACAAAAGCTCCATTTATTTGATTTTATTACAATTAAAAATGTTATATCGTAAAATCTGATTACATTATTAAAATGTAATGAATTCCTGTGATTAAGTAACATTTTCAGCAGCCATTACTCCTGGCTTCGGTTTCAGATGATCCATTAGAAATCATTCTAATTGGTTGATTTTGTGTTTAAGAAACAATTTTAAGAAATGGAAGCTTAATAACCAGAGAAAGATAACAGCTTGGAAGTAAAACATCGCTTTACCATGACCACTAGATGTCAGTAGATGCCAGTGCATTGGCCAAAGCTGCTTCTCTTTAATACTGAGACATGACTTGATCAAAATTCCCTCTGTTATAAACATCAGTATTATTATATCACACAGAAGATACATATTTACTCTGTTTGTGTTGTTTTATGTTTTGTTTTTCAGTGGAAGTATGATCAAATGACTGCTACCTACCTGTTACTGCTGGCTAAAAAGCGTCAAGGCCGCCCTGTTCGTCTGAGAGCAGATTGCCCCATGATTGACCCCATGTACTCCCCTTTGCAGGACATACAAGTGAGTTCAATATTCACATATTTAGAAGCATTATAAATGCTCAATGGTCAGGTCATGCTATGTTTCTTATACAAATACAAAGAATGGATTGCCATGGTACTTTAAAACTCACTCAGGAATGATGGCTGTTTATTTATTAATATTACTATAGTCATGTTTGTGCGATGTATGGAGTGTGATTTTGTGTGTCTGTCTCAGCTGAAGAAGAGTCTACGCTTCAGTGAGGATGATGATGGTGGTGTTCACCCAGTGGTGCTTGGCTCTGTGGTCTTCCCCTCTGATTGCTACGATGACGAGAATCCCTGGACCCCTCTAACGCCCAAGATCACACACACCACAAACACTCCACGCATGGTTAGCCTCCATGTTCTCTTTATTTGTCTGCTCTTCCCTCTTGTCCATTGCTCCTTATACAACCAGTCTTTTTTTTTAACATTTAACTTCCTTCTCCACACTCTCTTTATATCTTACTGCTTCTTGTTTTGTTAGTAAATAATGATACTCACTATTTAATGTTTAATATTTATTTATTTTTTTACATCCAAAATGGAGAAACAGTCCTCTTGAATTGATGTAGTGTTGATAGACCTGATTGTGTCTGATCAGTTATCGGTAAAAAAAAAAAAAAAAAAGTTCTAAAGTTTAAAAAATGTAAAGCTGGAATAATTACGATAAAAAAAAAAAATGTAATTTATGTTCTCAAAGGCTGTATTAATTCTAGTCTGTTACTTTTAATGTTACTTATTACGTCAGAAATAATTTCTAATATACTGATTTGGTGCTTAATATTGTAGATCTTGAAAAGACGTATTCAATTTAGTAAATGTGACAGAAAAGACATTTAGAATGTCAATTATATGAATTTCAATTTCATCTAAATGCTGGTGTTTCGAACTTTCTAGCCATCAAAGAATGTATCATGGTTTCCACACAAATATAAAGCCAAAAAAAGCAAAATATTTAATAGTAAGAACCGTTATTAATATTTAAGCACAAATCATATTTAATACCCAAGTACCAAATCAGAATATTAGAATGATTTCTGAACGATCATGTGACACTGAAGACTAGAGTAATGGAGTAATTCCACCAAGGAAACAATGACATTTATACCTTAAATAAAAGAATTTTAAATTGTAAAAGTATTTTACAATATTACTGTTTTACTGTATTTTTGATCAAATAAAAGGCAGCCTTGATGAGCATAAAATACTTCTTCTTTTTTTAAGTCACATTTATTCCCCTTTTTAAGCATTTTTTTTTTTCGCCAACATGAAACAAATATCAACACATTTAACTTTGATCATGTGTTTTCCAAAAGCAGAATTTTACTCTCAAGTTATGATTCCCAGTGGCTCACTCTGTTATTAATTTACAACTTATTTGTCATTACTAAAGGAAATACTCTTTTGTTACTAATTGTTGTGAAAACTCTTTTCGTCTTCAGAAGCTCACCTCTGAGACATCGGAGAAGCGGTGGAATGAAATAGGCTACTCCCCCATCATAGAGCAAGGGAGACCGCATCAGCAGAAGCCAGAGAGACGTGATAGAACCAGAGAAAATAAAGAGAATCTTGCTGTGACAGGCACAGATGGAGATGTGTTTGCTCTGCCTGCCCCCCGAACTCCAATGTCCAGCAGAAAGACCAAATCCAACAGAAATGTAGCGACGACACCTAACAACATCACTATCACAAGCAGCGACGCAAACAAAGGTGAGCTGGATAATGAATCAGTTGAGCATCACAACAATTATACACTTTTGATGTTATAATCCAAATATGTGTTATCCTTAAAGGGACAATAAGTAACTTTTTAGGTATTTTATTATCTAAAATCAATATTTTTATTCATAAATATGCCAATGGTGTACAAATACCTATGCCAATGTTTAAACTAATCCTCGTAAATGAAGAATTTATTATCTTTATATACATGGGACGGGTAGGTCGACGGAGGCTTCCATGTAGTTCCGCCATCTTGCAAAACTATAATAGCAGAGAGGGACAAAAAGTACTAAGCCAACGCGTTTCCACAACGCGTTTTCGGTCAGAGCCAGAAACGCAGGTGCAGAGCAGTGAGAGGCGCTTGAAACTGCACTGGCAAGTTTAAAAGTCTGGATTGCATTCTTATTATGGACCATACATATGCCGCGCCACAGGAGAAGAAAACATCGTCGCCAAAACAGTAAAAAATAGAACGTAAAAGGAAACGTGACCGTAGATTACAGAAAACAAGAGTTAATGTCGGGGAAGCTTTTTCTAGGTGGAAAGAGATAATGCTGGATAAAGATTTCAAAAGAGACGCTGAAGTGGCCAG